>NC_142817.1:5753000-6386666 GCF_057945365.1 Rhopilema esculentum | reverse complement strand
GGTAGTTTTAGGACATCGAGAAACTGTGCTTATGGAGCAGTGTCTTGTTCATTTCTCTTGATGCGACCACGCCTCGTGATTCCTAAGCCTGGAAATACAGAGAAGTCAGCGACCCTAACCACTCACCCATCCTGGCACTTCGTTAAGGGTTGATTAATCCACTCTAAGTACCTACACTTGACTTTCCATAGATAACTGCAATCTTGCTTTCATGCTTAAGGAGCGGTTGATTTAGCTTGGGCACAAGCAACAGTTGGGTTTCTTAACTCACGTAAACTTGCCGAGCAGCTGACATGTACCTGTGCGGAGGCACAAGAAATGCAAAGAAAGCAAATAATAATACTCTTTGAGTCTTTAGCAATTATTTCATACATATAAGAACATACCTTACAAGAAAATCGAGGCTTAACTTGCAGAAAAACGAGAACATCGTAAGAAAATGACAAGCTTCAGTATGAAAATTAGAAGATAAAAGCCCATGTTAACAAAACCGATCAGCCTTTGCTACCACGGATCTAAAAAAAGACTGGATCGAACAACCTATTGCCCTCTCACATCAGCACGAGTAAGCGATCGAATCTCCCCATCTTGAGACCTCTCGCGCCTAAAACTTTGGGCTGCCATTTGTTAAAACGACGCACACACAGTGCTGCGCCTTTAATTGTGCATTAATCGTGAAATTATGAAAAAGCAAGTATTCGATATGATTGCACTCTAGTCTCATACAACACAGAGAGGTCTCAAGATGGACGCTGCAATGTGGAATCAACGTTGGGCTGGAGAAACTCAATCCAGTCTTAACATTGTTTGTTACTGAAACTATGGAACGAACTCCCAGTGTCCAATGCAATGAGGTGGATAGTGAAGAATTGCTCCGGCTTTTGTGAATACAGAAGCATTACAAAGCAAAGACGCTGGATCAGAACAAAATGGCACTAAGGGCATGTGACCCCAAATTCTAAGAAAATGTCTCCCAATTTAGAGCGTTTGGGAAATTGCCCCATCTTCTGAGACCTAGTGGCCACTCCTACCTGTGCTCCTTAAACACTGAATTGTGCCTCTGTCACCCATGTTTATCCCGTCTCCCTTCCACGATCTTTGGTTACATATAACTCAGTAGCTATAAATGCTATTGACATACAGACACATACCTTTAGCCAAGGCTATTGCCATCAACAGGGCAACGGGTATTGCCAAATGCGATAACATCATTGCAAACGTCTGACCTACAAAAGGCAGCAACGTAAAGATGAGCTTCTGGGAAAGAAATGAAGTAGTAGACAGAAATAGTGCGTGACTTCAATATTGTTAGTTATTTATAATTAGAGGTTGTCAAGAGCAGTAATGAGTTTTTATTGAATAAGAAATGTCTTGAAACACCTTTATTGGCAAATGTGGTTTCTTTAAAGTTAAAATCGATATGAATGGTAGGTAATTAAGTGAAGGGCGCACATGTCCGGCACAATATACAGAAAAATAAGCAAAAAGCGAGAAAGATCGTTAAGCAGAAGAAGTGCGTCGCAGACTATCGCAAGACTACAAAAGCTTGTAACTTATGAAACAATAAAACCACGTTCCATTCTTAGCTTTCAACATACCTGTACATTTTTTTGTATTTCCAATATTGCTGAGGAACCAACTTCATAGCCTTGCCTTCCCCCCAAAAAACTTCAGTTCTTTTAGGGCTAATCCAACCCCCCCCCTCCCCTCCCCCTCCCAACCAAACGCTGTATCTCCGTCTATGTCAAAATATGTTGAGAGCGTTGCTAAAACATTGCAGAAAACTTTGAGCCATTGCAGAAAGCCAGAGGTGAACTTATTTAATCACCCTAAAAGGCTTGTGGGAGGGGTACAGAAGAAGGGGAGGTGTTGGTCGAGCGATAGATGATAGATTGCTATTGCCATCTGTGAAAAAACAGGCAAGCCGAAAGCATTTCAAGGGGCCTAGAGCAAAAAAGATAGGGCCCGTGATGAGGTTATTAAAACTGTGATTGCTATGGTTGTTGTAAATATGATGAGCCTTTTGGGTCCCTCTCAGCTCCAGGACTAGGACAATCTGGCTCCTGTCCCCCTCCCAGCATGCCTAGGGGCAGATACTCCTAGTCTTTGGCAAAATACCCCTTTTTGGCGAGGTATTCTCTGTAGAACTTTTAAGAAAACGGTCGTTCTTCTTAGACGTCCTGTCCCCCTCTTTCGTCCATTGCCACTTGAAGGTTCTTGCGCAACCGGTATTCCTAGCGGCATTATTACAACATATGAACAGGAGCTTCAATATGAGATACTTTGAATCTGG
The DNA here is from genome assembly GCF_057945365.1 of Rhopilema esculentum. Lineage (NCBI taxonomy): Eukaryota > Metazoa > Cnidaria > Scyphozoa > Rhizostomeae > Rhizostomatidae > Rhopilema > Rhopilema esculentum. The sequence goes on along the minus strand of NC_142817.1, from coordinate 6,384,373 downwards.
TCACCTGCTCGAACATAATTTATTTCTAAAGAAAGATACCATTGTTTCAAAACATGATATAAGCTACGACCCCAGCCGCAGCCGTGACAGAAACAAAGCCTGAACAAATGCCCGTCACCCCCCCCCCCCACCTCCTCCCCTCTCCACCCCCACTCAGAGCTTGAGTCATGCATTTTTGTGGCAGATATCGTGGAAATCAACATCAAACTTAGGGTAATGGGAGCAAAATTTTTGCATCTTCTCTCAGGATTGTGGGCAACAGGAAAATTACCCTGGTCATTAAACTAATTACAAGACTTGAGCAAAATAATTCAAGAAATTAAGAATTAATTATAACGATAAAGAGGAAAACCTTTAAGTTGCAGGTAAATTTTTCTCATTCCTGCGTACCTTTGTTTGACCATGCCCTTATCGAATTTGGAGAGGGATGTTTCCTCGTGAACACAGAAATACAGAAAAGAAATGTGTAACTTAATCCACAATTCCCTTGAATCATTAGTAGAAAGAACAATACGTGAGAAGGAATGTCTTTACTTCCAGTCCCTGAGAAGGATTCTTACAGTGATACGATGAGGTAAAATGGATGGTCGGGCAACGGAGCGAAAGCCAGATTACCCCTGATGCACCTGACCCTATACCACTCTCAAACAAGGGCGGGTACAGAACAATCCCGCACGGGGGGGGGGGTCGAAAATGCAACCTTGTTTGCCCCTGCGCAGCTGCATTTTAGCTTTACATCAGGTTCCTTGTAATAATTTATAGATGCAAAGTTTTTGTTTCAAAAGGGAGTTCTGTTTTCTTTAAATATAACGCCTGCTTAAAGCAGCTTGAAAAATACAAACGACCAAGTTGCGTACGACGTTAATCTTAATTATTTCTAGCCATAGAAGAGTTTGGCAATTTATGGTTGATCAAATTTTCAGGCTTCTAATTGGGTAGGTATTTTCCATTGCATAACTCTCCGTGTCTTCTGTGAGTTTATACTCAAAGGAGACGCCTGCCTACCATTACGGCTCCAGGTTTTCATACCAGCCAAGGTCCAAACAACATTACGTAACAAACTGGACACAGGGGAGCAAATTCTTTGCTGAATTCAAGACAGTTGTGGCAAAGTGAAACAAAATATTAAAGCAGAACGAAGATCTGCAGATAACAATTATCTATATCCATTATCCCACGTTTCCACAACTTTGAATTGGAATCTTTCATAACTTCGCTCCTTTCTTTCTTTACTGATGCTCAAGTTATTAATTTGAGATTATATAGATATAGTAAGTTACAGTTTTTCAACAGGACCTCCACCGGGGGTCGGGTTGCTATGGTCCCTCCTTTTTCTTTTAGCTAATTCAGGAGTTTAATTCACAAAATCAAAATCAATTAGTTGGTACTTTACATTACCTGAACCCCCGACCAAACCCCATTCTTAAACTAACGTCGCAAGTCCTATTACATAATTAAAACATGACATCGCAAAGGTCATGTTTATGTTTAAACTATTCAGCGCTAGAGCAAATAAGAGCAAGTTTTACAACTTGTGTCTGGTTATCTTTGGCTTCTTAAAAATGAAAATAATTTGGTAAACAACTTACAGAATTGTTTCTCCACTTGCAGCCTGTGTCTTCTATCGGGCGACCAAAACGCAACTGATTTGTCGAGTCTCTGTCTAAACATGTAATACCGCAGTCACGTGGAATTTTTGTATGCAAATTTCTGTCCGCTTTGAAACATCACCACCATTCTCTCCTACGCAAAGGCCTTCAAATTGCTGTGAGGCGAATAAAACTAGAGAGGGCACTTGATAGCAGAGCCCCTGTGGGGTGAATATTCCCAGGTACCATGAAAAGGGGGGCTTGAGGCTTATGGCCCTAGATCAGAGTCATGTTGAATTTGGTAGTCATGTTAAAATCTCTTGCCCCCAGACCCCCTTTCCTCTTTAGCTTCTGTCGCTTTCTTCTACACTCTTTTATCAATAGGAATATTGTTTAAAAGAATATTCAGATTCAAAGTCATCCAATTTTAAGAATATTATAAGAATATTGCTCAGCGTCGGCACGCATATTTGTGTCTCATTTTTCAGCAGTTGTCTGTTTTGAGTGAGTGGTGTTCCCCTTAAACGATATCAGCTTTGAAAAAAGCAAGAATACTTCAAGAATATATTCAGGCTCAAAACAAAAATTTCCTAAGAATACTGAGGCTGGGCAAAATTTATGGCATTCTTATTAGGGAGTGCAAAATTTATGGCATTCTTATTAGGGAGTGCAAAATTCATGGCATTCTTATTAGGGAGTGCAAAATTTATGGCATTCTAATAAGAATATCTCACTAAAAATGTATTTAAGAAAAAGTAAGGAAAAAATTATATCGAGTCCCTGTCCTTGCGTATATGGCATATACACAAAGAAATTATAAACAGTTTGCAGGCAATATCGAATACCATTTTTAAAAACTTTGTAGAAACATTTTGCTTAACAATTTTATTTGTATTGGTAGTTATAAATAGTGTCCCCAATTAGCACAGTATGCAAATTACATAGACAATGTAATAAATTAAAAATAATAATAAAAAATTTGAAAATTTGATTGTGTAGTTGGTGAATCGCATCAAAAAAGATCGAGCTAGCAAGGGCAATTTTCACATACTTATTCCTGCATTCACTCCAATATGTCATAAAATGGCTATTTCTTAATGCATTACATATAAAATTTTCGAAATATGTGTACTACTCCCTAATGATAATTGCCTATGAAGGTACTTGGGACAGAAACCTTTATAAGAGGTCTTCAGAGGCAGACCCAAAGTTTCTCACTGTTCTTACGTAAGAACGTCATTTTCCTTGAAAAATTTATCTATAAAAAGTTATCTATACTTATATATAATATCCAACTATTTGCATGCGACAGCCAAAGACGCTTAATGACTGCTTTGTCTGTATGTGACTAGGAAACAAAGTTTGACACTCTTCCATAGAATGAGAGAGAAAAGTTTGAAAAGTAAAATGAGAAGAATAAGATAGTTATAGTGACACAAGTATAGTTTAAGATAATAAAATATCAAAGAGAGTAACATTAGGATTTTTTCACATTTCCCCCTCTCCCTACTCTGCGACTCTACCCGTGTAGAAAAAGCGAGAAAAACCAAGTTCTGTAAGAAAATGATAAAATTTGATCAAATGCAAAATTTAACAGCAATAAATAAATGTTAATCAGCTTTTTTCTTTTCCTCTTTGGCATCTTTGCCGGATTTTTTGAACATGCTTATTATATCGACAAAAAGGAGGCTGCCACCAAAAACAAGCGCTGTCCCTGCCCAGTGATAGATAGTGAATGGGTTTCTGAAGTAGAAGATCGAGATGAGAAGGCTGATGAATTTCCTTAGAGTTATGACCAACGTCACTGTTAATGAGGTGTATTCGACAGTTAAATCGTAAACACTGCGAATGCAAATGTATCTGAAAGCTTTGTAAAGGATAACGAAACGAAATTCGATATAGGAGGGAATTAACCTGGATGTCGGAGTCCTCTCAATTTAGTCTCAAAAATATAAAGACCTGGATGTCAGAGTCTCCATTCAGTCTTCAAAGCTAACCTCAGAAATATGTATCTCAGTGGGGATTGGCAGGCCCTCCGAGAGCCGGGGGGGCAAGGGGGCACATGTTCCCAGATTGTCATCACGGCTCCATCTTTCTTTCTGCCCCAGTCCCCAGGCAAGCTCTCAGCGGGCCAGGAAATTTGGAAAAAGAGAAAAATGAAAAACCTTTACCCTGTTTCCTACCCCTCCTTTACATCTACTGGTTCATCGCCACCACATCGGCCAATTATACCGAATCATCGGCTTTCGAGGCACGGGTACACAGGGAAGAGGAGGAAAAAAGCAGATAACGATTTTTATGGTGAGCACCATTCTATATCTAGATCTTGACAAGAGATGTGCAACATCGATTGTTCTATTAAGACCTGTTTCAAACCTATAATGTACTCAAAGCCTGTTTTTACCCACTTACAAATCAAAACCCCCAAAAAACCTGATTACAATCTGCTGTGATTAAACGTCTACAGTGAAATGAAAGGATACTGTGTGATGAGGTTACCAATAAGGTACAACCACATGATTGGTATACTGATGTCAATATATGGGATTAGCACTGGATCTAAAAAAAACAAAGTTTAAATTATGTAAGGACATAATCAACATTTGATATCTAGTCTTTTAACCACAAAGCTGTGGTCAAAAAAGAAGGCTGGACTTTCCTTAGGCCGTTTTTTGAGCGTTGGGGCATTTTACATAAAGTATCAAACGAAGATTACAGCTTGCTACGTAAACCAGTCTGTTGTGTAGTAGTTAATGATGGATAGGCAAAGCTGTTTGTGTTTAGAACAGCAGGACTTTAGTTTGTAACTTTAGTGACGCTTAATGACGTCACCAGGCAACAGTTCAGCTACATTTTTTTATAAGAAGCAGATAATGTTTTGCTAATGCTTGATGTTCTTATTTTTTCGATTATCTGAGGCTCGGGTGTCCTTAATGTTGTTTTCTTTTCAACATTGATTTTTCTACCTTTTCTACATGCAAAAACCCGCTTCTGCTAAGACCACTAGATAACAACTTTGTATGACACGTTGGTAGCATGAGAGACATACTTGTATCTTCTGTTAGCATGAGAGAGTATTTATGTTGCTCTTTTTTGGCAAATTGAACCCCAGTGTTCTCATAAATAGTCTTCTTGAAAGAGTGCAACCAGTTGAAAACAGAAACCTAAACTACAGTGTTAGTGCGACCGATAGTTCGATTGCTTTATGATTCGTCTCTTTGCCAATTCGAAAAAAAATCAAATAAAAAGTGAAAAGCTGAAAGTAAAAGATCAAATTTTCTACTTGTCTTATCGACGAAAACTAACCTGATTCTGAAAACAAGACGCCATGTTTGTAAATATCGCTAGCCAATAACAAAAAGCCAGGCAGCGGCAAAGCATGCTGGGATTGGAGATAATAATTAAAATGAGGCTGGTACGTTGTATTTGAGTAACAACTTGAAATTCTTTTTTTGAAAAGATAGAAAATTTAACATTGAACTTAATCGTGATATATTTAAAATTACCACAGAATGATACCGGAGTGATCTATTTACTTAAAAACACCTAACCGTTCAGAGTAAGCAACAGGCATTGCAGCTAGATCGAGAAAACATTGCGAATTAGCCTATTGTTGCCGATTGGATATGTAACAATAGGTCTATTGTGTAGTCTAACCAATGGGAGATCTAGTTGGCCAGTGAAATGATCGAGAAAACATTGCGAATTAGCCTATTGTTGCCGATTGGATATGTAACAATAGGTCCATTGTGTAGTCCAACCAATGGCAGTTTTAGATGGCCAGTGAAATGATCGAGAAAACATTGCGAATTAGCCTATTGTTGCCGATTGGATATATAACAATAGGTCTATTGTGTAGTCCAACCAATGGGAGATTTAGATGGCCAGTGAAATGTGCCGGAACATGGTGCCTTTAAATATATCTAGATCACAGGTTCCCAAGAGCCTGAAATGAACCACGATACGGTAGTAAAGATTGAATCTCAAGGACTGATATTCATTCTGAGTAAACGGAAAGAAGATGACACAACTGGAGACAGCATTGTGACTAAAGACTCATAGGTTTCAGTTATAGTTAAAGACTCATTGCTAACAATGAGCCTTTGCACTACGCAAGCATTCCATAATGCATTTTCAGACAGTCTGATTATGGTTAATCCGTAGAAGTTTACTGCCATTGTTTAGATTGTCGCCTGGATAATTTGCCAATTTGCAAAGGCTCATTGTTAGCAATGAGTCTTTAAATGCTCTAAGTTATAGACAGGAAAACCTGTTGGACCATAGTTACCATCCATCAAAAGCAGGTTTCTGTTGCTTGAATACAACTTTGACCAATAGAATGTTCAAATTAATAGTACAAGATTTGGACCAGCAGAATGGGAATTCAGGATGCCTCCTTTCAACGATCAAAACATGGGACCGCGTTCTGTTTGAAAAAGGAGCAAGACTAAAGCTATTTGAAAAACTACTATTCTAATAAACAACAAGAAAGAAGAGAAGAATGCATTGTAACAGCCAAACATACCGAGTAAAACAGTGATTCCCGCGGATGCTTTCCATATTCCATGGCGATTTGTTCCTAAAGGAAAAAAAAATTCTGTTTTATACATAAATATCATATGGATGTTATCATCAATAAAAATCATATGGATGTAATCACCAAACATCAATATACTCAAGTCCACAAAAAAACTGTGCCTGATGCCAGAACATGCATTTCTGCTTGGGCAGGACAATAATGTTTCTGTTTAAAGGTCATGCTTTTCTTTCTAAAAGTTACATCCCAGATATTTTTGAAGGTAATGGACAAGATACATGCCTAGCCGTCACCAAGCGGGCGCAAGAGCGCCAATTGAGAAATTCGCGCACCATTTAGTTTGACCGATAATTAAACTATTTAGACCAATCAGAGATCGCTTCGATTCCAGAACTTTTCAATCAAATGGCTGTGTTTCCGTTGTAGCAAAGCTGTGGCTGGAAATATTTTGTTCCCTGTTTGGTTTGTGCGACAGATATGTCAACAATAAAGGGAAATGCTTCAATTATCATCATTAACTTCCAGTTATTAACTCTTCTTGCCATTTTAGAAAGCTTTTCGTTCGCAGTTTCAAATGTCGTCCACTACCGCAGCTAGGCCAGCCACAGCGAGCAGCGTAGACCGTTAAGGCGGGGAGACCAATTGCACATATTAGCCAATCATTGAGGGGACAGACTGCCTTTAAGCAGAAATATTCCGATGTCGCATTGAAGATGTTAGATATCAATAAAAATGTATTCTGAATTCTGTGACACAAACGTAAGGTAGTGCTATTTCATTAATATATTTGACATAATTTCAGGCCTACTTGCATAATGCCGAGTCTTGCTGAGACAAAGAGTGCGAACGTGAGCAAAGAAACGCCTGAAATAGGAGAATATAGTCAACAAAATAGTCAGTTTTCAGTAACGCACAAAACAATACAACGAAAATATATCATAAGATAATATTGGATCTTATGTAATGATTTCACGTAGCTGTGAAATAATCAAGACCAACAAACAGCAGATCAGGAAGCTAAATGCTCCATGCACCATCAAAATTTTCCACCAGTAAGTATATGTAGTCTTCACAGGGCAGTTTTGGAAATGACTTTATCTTTCTTGGCTGTCGCCAGCCATGGATAATATAAATTGCTTATGATATATAGGATCATAAAGAATTTTGAACTCGGAATTAGACTATTTCTGTTGGATAAACATCAAGGCAGTAAAACAGAAACAAGCGTCACATACCAACCAGCCACCAGAAATACTCAACCGTATCTCCCACTGATTTCGTCTTTCCCTGAGAAGTCAGTACTCAATTAGATGAAATGCACAAAACAAGTTTGAACGAGAATGCAAATCTGACATTGTCAGTAAAAATGGAACTATTCTCTGAAGACAAATCAAAATTTTTACAGTCTTCACTTCTGATATTATAACGCACCAGATACCCCCTGGTATGTAACCAAATATAGACATAATAGTAATGAATCTAATCTAAAGGGTAATAGTAATGAATCTAAGGGTCATGTAAACAATTTAGCGTTTAAAAAGTGTACAAATCATGCTATTTCATGAGTTGAACATATTACGAACGAAACAAATCATTAGACATGCACGTGTAGAACAGCATCAGTGGCTCAGTGGCAGCGCCAGCCACTTGGCTGTGAGGGGTGGAACAAATAGGAAAATGAAAGGCCACGCCCACAACTTACTGTGGGAAAATGCCTTTTAGCAACAGGGATTGCCGAATTCCCAAAAAATTTAGCAAGATTCTTACGTTTAATTAAACAGCAATAAATCAAAACTTTTTGTAAGAACCTTATAAGCGGCCTTAGTGCTTTCTAGACCATAGTTTCATTTCTCAAAGCAAAAGCCCAATTTTCCTAATGCTTTTGATTCTATTATGGCACCATGATAGCAAGTATTTTTACCTCATTTTTCACAGAAAACAGAGTGCAAAGAACGATTCCAACAGTGATCATTCCAACAGCAATGAATTTAATAGGTGTGTATCTAAAAGCAAGCAGTTGATAAGAAGGCAAATGATTACTTTTCAAACTTATCAGGATATCCATACACAAGCATGATTATGTTAGCATTACAATCATGGTTGACTGTGATAACAGCGGTGTATGATGTTCAACATTGGAAAACCAACAATATCAAATACAAGACATGATAAAATATAATCACATTACAAATAATGACAATTATAGCAGTATGATGTATTACACTAAAAATAATTATGTATAGTACAATACAACTTTTAAATGCTATTTTCATAGGCAGTGCCTACTTTACATCTCTATATAAAAACCTTCAACTCAAGGGATGGCACGTTGCATTGCCAGCTGCAATTCAAGTGGTGCTAGCAGAAATAGAGAAAATCTAAACAGTACCAAACTCAATATTATTCTCCAGAGTGTCTAACATTTCTACCCTGCTAAGCACGATGGATTTCTGCATCATGACTTCATGTCTAATGGTTTTTAAAGGATTTTTGGAAAGTTGAGTGGCAAATACACACTTCTTTTCAGAAGATTCTCCATATAATGATTCTCTATACAATCATTACACAATTAATTGATGATAGCTTTGCTTTTTGAAGTCAAAAAATGTTAACATGAAAGAAGTGCATAAATAAAATCTGAATATACTGAATTAACCTCAAAAAGTCATCAATTGATTGTCATATTCCAATTAAAATTATTAATATTTTAAACTTATAATGATAATTAGCTCACTTTCTTTTCAGAATGATGATTCCTAAAGCCATATTTGCCATCAGAGATCCCTGAAACAAGTCATAAACATAACAGAGCTACCAAGGACATGCCACTTCTTGAAAATAGAATTACCAAAGCTTGCCTAGTTGCCAATACATTTCGAAAAGAAAAACAAAATCAACGTAACATAAGTGAAACAAATAAATCTCATGTACATAAATAAGATACTTAAAGCTGGCAAAAGAATCTAGCCTCCATACTTTTGCTATGCCTTGACTTTTGGCAGTTTTCAAGCAACAAAATTGAGCTGGAACATAAATCAGAAGTAAGGGAAGGAATAATTTAATTTCTATGTATGATTTGATGTATAATTTCTTCAGCAATAAATGGAAATTAATTGAGAAATTCTCAATGCAATTTAAAGTTTCCATGATCTATGTCAAAATTTGACAGGAAAAAGGAGATTTGTTTGAGATGGAAAGTAGTCAAGCTAGCTGGCAGTTTTCAATCCTTGGACTCAACATTTATGAAGAGAGGGGGGGGGGGTTTAAAATTTTCTTCAAGATTGTGAATGTTGAGATGAGAGTTATTGAGACAATGGTGTCTTTTTTATTTACTCACAGATCTGAATATCATATGCAGTGGCATTGGAATTTTGAAATTTAGAGCCATATTGTTTGTCACTCCAACCATGAAGAAGAGGGTCACAAGTGCAGCATAATTTCTGAAAAAAATAACAATCTTCATTCATAGAAATGCAATCATGGTTGCTTGCATTTGCTTGATGAGCTATAAATCAAGACTGTTTTTGAAATTTGCTAGGGAATATGCTTCCAAAAAAACCATGTAATAGCTAAAAAAATACAAGCACTGTTTTGAAAGAATGTCTTTAAAATATATAATTAAACTATAAATAAAATAAAAAGCATTCACCCTTTCAAGTAAAATTTGTCATAAAATAATAAAGTATTCACCCTCATTTTGTCAAAATAGAAAATTTGAAAACTGAAATTGAATTTTTCATGTAAGTGCTTTACTTAGGTAAAAACATTTGTGGAAACTTAATGATATTCAGAATAAATCTGTAATACTTTACTTAGCCAAAATATCCTTATTTGAAGAAATACTTTAGTCAAAATACCTTAATACTTTAATAAAGAAATACTTTAATAATAAATTTTAGTCAAAATTATTGTCCACTGGCATTCTCAAATTTCAAGATAATCTTGACAAATTCCAAATTTTGGATTCAACAGAAAAATTTTCTTGAAAGAAGATACATTTTCAATTTGTACCTCAAGGGAACTTTTGGCTTCTCTGTACCAAACTTTGATGTAAAAATAAACCCCTGAATTGAAATCATCAGAAACTGGCAGAAAGTGACAATGTTTCCAGATCCTGGAGCATATCTAAAATAAACACAAATTATATGGTGGATGAAATTAAAAAAATAAGTTGGTCATTTGATGCTATGGGCCAAATTTGGAAGAAGTCCCACATATACCATTTCAGATTTTCATGAAAATTTGTGACAATGCTTGTATAAGATAAGATAAGAAGATCTTTGAAATTTCAGCATGATATCTTATAGCATACCAAAGATGTTGTTCTTCAAACTTTCCAGCTCTGATATGGAATTCTACGATGTGGAAATATACTTTTTGCAGGCTTTGAGGTCCTGTTACTCCTAATCTGATTCTGGTAGCCTTTTTAAATTGAGCCTCATAAGCTTTGTGACTGAGCATGTATCAGAAAAATTACAAAAAAATAATCTTTCACTATTTTGCCCATAATGGCAGCCTAAAATTGCTAAAAATTTATTTCTGGGGGTGAACAATTCAAATTTTTAAGGATCATGGCTTAAATTCAGACTACTTAAATGAAGTAAAAGTTATTTTTTGTGCTTCTTTGAAAATAAACCTACTATTTTTCTGCAAATCAGAAGGTAGAATTATCATTTTAGAAATTATTTGGCTCTTAAAATGGTTTCGGCCCAAAGCTTGAAAAAATTTGCTGCTGGTTTGAGCCCCCAGAAAAATAGGATGCAATTTGCTTTGATGGCTGAAATTTTTTCACACTTGATGCTTACTATAATTCAATGGAATCAACAAAACAACCATGGGGACTCATTGGGAAATTTGAATTCTCCAGAATTGAAAACTGCTTAAATTTACAAAAATTCAAAGTTGAGAAATATAATAAGTTTATCCCAGTAATGCAGGACAACATCGTACATTACTTCATTAATATTTTGGGTCACAAGAGGTCCGAGTGCAAGCACAAGAGGTCCAACGTAGCTGCGAGCATATCCAAGTTTCCAGCCGCCAGGCCTCTTACAAAGCCTGGGGCATTCTCTTACATAAAACAGGTTAAATTCAAGTCAAAATTTATGGGTTTCAGTATGTTTATCACGATCTTCGAAATCTCTAAAGTCTGGTTCTGAATAAGGGTGGCAAGTTTGATTCCATTTTCCTTCTAAAAGTGGGTCGGGTTGGAGGAGGACATTTTGAATACAAAAGGGAAAACAAAATGTCATTGCCCTGCCATATTTATATGGCGGCGCTGATGCCTCGTGAAGGGGTGCCTTCACTGTGTACGTATGCGAAGAAAGGGGATGGGGTTTCAAATTCTTTTATTTTTTGCATATGTTATAAAATGGATGACCCCCAAAAGATGATTTTTTAAGTATGAGCTAAATCAAAAATAGGTTACTTACTTGATAAGATGCTCCAAGAAATAGACATTGCTGCAACACCCTAGAAAAACTAGAAGTATGGCCAGTACTGCCCGTTGCTTCATTTTGGAAACCTTTCTAACCTTTAACTCCTTGCAACATGTGAAAAACGCGGAAGAAAATAAGGCCAGCCCCTTGTTGCTACGATGCCATTTTGAAATGTGTGACTCAACCGAACATCACAACGAGGTTTCTCCAAAATGATACTTTTATAAGTGTGGCAAGTGTGGATATTTTTGGAAATTATCGCTACACCACTACAAATTTGGTAACACTACACATTTGGTGAAATGTGTGTGTCTCAAACAATACGGGCGTGACCAAAATTTGAAATTCAAGATTTTTTATCAAGACAGTCTGATAGAATAAATTCGAAAAACAGCTATTCCAACAAAAATACAATTAGCCAATAGAATACTTTTCACATATGGTAGTCATGGGTAGACTACAGGATTAAACTCTCCCATTATCCCTGGCCTTATTTCATATTCTTATCTAGATCGACAAAACTGTGTTGTGTTTAATCTGCATGTCCGTCATTACCCATGGATGCCCGAAATTACCTACATGGAGGGATTAGCGCCAATTTCAGGAAAAAACAACAAACGATGTAAATGTAATACAAAAATAAATTCATCAGAAAATTTCCTTGCAGATACGGATTCCTAAGAACAAACAATGCTATCGAAAAGAATTAGTGGTAATGATAGATTGGCAAAACAATTAAAGGTGTCCGACATTACTCATGACTACCCTAAAGAAAAACTCTATTTGTATTCATTCAGTTTTTCTAGCAATTAATGAACCGCTTGGTTCTTCAATTTTAATTCTACCAACAACATTGCTTATATTCTGAGCTTTAAGAGACCAAATCAAGTTATTTTTTTCCATCAACAAATGCTCTGGAAATCTCTAGCATTTACAACAGAAATTTACATATTGAAAATCTCTTGAAGAAATTCTAAATAGTTCTTTTTATTTTGAACAGCCTAAATGGATTGCAATTTTTCCTGCCTGCTTGACACTGCACACTTTTTGTGCATACAAAAGATTTTGTTGAAAAGTGTCATACTTTCTATACTGGAGTAAGAAGAGGATATAATATATGCATAATTCTTATCAGCAGTGTAGTATTAGCTCTTAATGGCTAAAAACACACATAGTTGAACTAATAAAACTATCAACATGCCCCAGAATGCCTCTGCAGCTAAAAAATTGATTCATCTTTTAATGACTTTGCTACGTCACAAAGAACTTTAGAGATTGCTACGTCACAAAGAATGATGTTATAATAGGTTTAAGTTGACGATGGACCTCTTTACGCTCTTATTGACGACATTACAAAATGTCTTTCGCCAGGTTTTACTGCCTTTGAAGAAGGACGTTATGTTCACGAATGAAAATGAGTAACAGAGTTAACCCAATGAGGAAAAATTTCTTTGCATTTTGAAGTAAGTTTCTTTTTCAATTGGTGGAGTAGGCCCTTCAAAATATGGACATTTTTTGTAATTGCAAACAATGTTTGCAGGAAATATATAGGTATCACCAAGCTACTATCGCCTGTAGCCATGCTTTCGGCCTTGCTAAGATTGTTATGTAAACTCCGAGCATCGTTTTTCAATTCACAATATATTTTGGCAACAGTAAGCAAGGCCGTCTTTAAAGCGGTTAGAGACGAAAACAAGCAAGGCATTTAAATACCTCTATTCGAGCATTCACTTATGCAGCATGATAAAGACAATAGAGGTTCCTGTCGGCATAAGAGACCTAGAAAAAACATTCAAGATGCAAAGGGAGACGAAAAGTAGATCCGGTCTACTTTACCTTGTGCAAATAGGCGAGTTGCTATCCGTTTTGAAAAGATGGCTTGTTGATTAGGGATGTAATAGAAAAGTTGCATGTCCTGACCAAACTTTACTTTATTGCATTGAATAGGACAAAAACATCTCAATGTTTTCCACAGTTATAGCAGTCTGCTCATGATCTTGGCCCAAAAAATCTTGCTGCCCATTTTTGAAGCCTAGCAATTAAACAATCTACTGCAATATGACAGAAAACTAGCTTCCTAACACTTGCGAATCAATAGTTGCTAGGGAATATTGATCATATCATATCAAAGCTATATAGCGGTAAACACTGAATGATACAATTTAATTTTTATCCTATAAGGTTAATTGTTTATTGCTTGGTTGATGCAACTTCAATCAAGGATAACAATTTGTTGTTGAAATTCATTAAGAAATGGGGTTCCACAAAAGTTAATTATGGCTCCACTAATTTTGATTATGCGGTAAATAAAAAACATACTTGAAAAAAAGTTAACCTTTCTTTAAATAAGCAGCACAGATAAGATCTTACAAACACCACGTCAAAAGAAAACCGTATAATTAAAGACATTGTTGCAAAAACTACAAAATATCAGTTTCTCGTCAAGATTCAACAGGGATGAATTACCTTCTGATGAGAGAAAACGTACGAAAGTATGCTTTCTTCTACTTTTAAACAAAGTAACTTTAATCGGTTCGACATTAAATGTGCTGTTTTTACAAAACTAGTTCACTTACAGAAGGTCTAAATAACAAGAATATAAAAATGGTATTCTTGCTTGTTAGTCCATAAAACAAATGGAAGAAAAGCTTCCACCAAAATAAGTTTATAGAATCTACACGGTGCTTGTTTTGTTTGTAACGGTAATTTGGAGTCAGCAATAATTAATTCCAGAACAACGCATACTGAAAGGTAAATTACTGTCATCAACCTTATCATTATCACTTACTAAATAAAGTTCCTGTGGATTGTGTCCATATGACGTGCTATGAATGCGCAGACTCGCGACATCCTTAAACGTCACTGACCGACTTTTCATACCCCTTTCGATGTTGTTGTTGTGACACGGGATACAGAAAAATGGCTTCTCGGCATGGTGGCTCTCTTTGTGGTGCAATGATTGGTAATACAAGTTCCTAAAACGTTCCGGGCACTTTTTGTCAACTAAGCATGGTAATGGATACACTGAATAGAAATGAGCCAGATATTCGTCTCTTGTTTTAAAATAATTCTGACATGGGCAGTTGCATTTCTTGTGATTGTTTCGCATGTGTACGGCCAGCAGCTCTTTGGAACGATAACTTTTCTTAGGACAAAACTTACATGAAAAGTCCAAACTTGCACCATGATCTTGATCCAAGAAAAAATTCAATTCACTTTTAATATCCAACGAATCGTTGGCATTTTCCTCACGGACTTCGATTTCTAGATCACTTGAACTTGTTGATTTGTCAAAAAGCAATTTAATGGGCTGTATCTCCAATGTGTCGGTGGCCTTCTCCGCGAAAAGAACCTCATTGCTTCTCTCAAACCCTTCCATGGAGTCTATATCTTCTGTACTGGTCGCAAAATCCCTTGTGACACTTTCCATGCGCCTAGACGAGGTGGCACTTTGCTTAAAACTTCCGTGAACGAATAATTTTGGAGCAGATTGTGATCTCCCAAGTTTTGAATTTGTCACTGATTTGTTTAGTTTAGACAAAAGATAGGTAAAACAAACTCGTTTACTTGCTTCAGTGCAAAGACACTCTTTTCTAACAATATTTGAAGGTTTTTTGATTTTCTCTTCTTTAGATACTACTGTCCTTTTGGCATTCTCACAATAAATGTGATGTAAGTCTTTACTAGTGCATTCCTGATTAGAGAAGCTTTCATTAATCACTTTTAAACAAGAAGAACGCTTAGAAAATAGGCATACCAAACAAATATCCTTGAAGCCACATACAGAGATGTTTCCAGTCTTTCTACATTCTTTGTCGTTCCTCATTTCTTGCTTTGAGTTGCAAATATCGCAAACTCTGAAGGGCTTTACGCTGCCTTCTCCTTGGACATGTGCGAGAGGATGAGGCAATAATGTCCCATCTACATTTTCGTTGTTTGTGCCACGACAAGGCAATGAGTGTCTATTTTCAACACACTGTTTTATCGCTGAATCGCAAAATTTACAGCTTTCAGAACACATATAATTTCGAGAATTCAACTCAGTTGCAGTTTCACGAGAATTGTCATCGATCAAAAGAAGCTTCATATCAGTATCAAGGCAAATGTTTGACAACCGAAGTAAAGCAAGGAGCTCCTCGTGATTCTGACCAAGATGTTGAACAAGATATATTGTCTTTCTTTCAAGACTTCTCGTCTTATTTAACCCATTTCTTTCGCACATCCCGTATTTATGAACGAGAAATGCAATGAAATTCACTTTTACGGCATCTTTTCCATTCGTTTGACTCTCATGAACTACTATCCAAGGGCGATTAACAAAAATCTTTGAAGTGTTCTTCTCGACAAATACATGCAGCAAAAAGCTCCCAATCTCTCCTCTATCAACAATATCTTGTAGCATCTTTATTATGAATTCACTTGAATTTTCCCAAGTCATGAATATCTCTTCCATCTTTCAATCACCGCCAAAACGAGGAAAATATTCTTATCTTTGTGCCAATAGCAAATGCAAAAACAGCTTTTTCTACAGCGTTGAAACCTCGAGGAAATAAGCTGACACTTTTCAAAATCACATCTGTAAGGAGCTGTTTTTGTTACGTAACAGGTAGAGCTGGTTGTTCATTAGACATATATTCTAAGAGTTAATTTCACGACAATAATGCGCATAAAAGTTTTACTAGTTTGAGATTGTTTATATCAGGAAAATTTTGCTAATTTCCAGATGTTGAAGAGAATAGCGGCAATAAGATTCCGATCATACTCAAAAAGTGACGATTAACATACAATAAATTCGAAGATTTTATGTATTGCTAGAATCAAATGGTAATCAAAACCTTAATTCGCAGAGGATCTTTTCAAATCATACACCAGCTTAGTTTTCACATCCACCTAGCAAACTTCCAGTGACGCGGCTTCTCTACCAACTGCACAGCGTACATACATAGTGCCTCTAGGTAACCTCTTTAAAAGTATTCAAGTTGGAAAACCCCTCTTACCGAAAATGCAATACAATACCAATTCAATAGACTGCGGTATCTGATTGCAATAAAAACATGCCTTTGAGTTATGAAAAGGATTTTAACTAAAGCAAGGCCGCTAAAAGCGCAAATAGTTAGCAACATTGCTTGCAACAGTAAAAAACACTCAATAGACTTCCTCTTTGTAAAACAGAGGCTTGAAAATCAAGAGATCAAAAGAGAGGGTTCAGGATTCCTTTTATTTAAGAAGTTGGTGAATCACTCTATATTTGCCGACAAATCTGAAAATTCGCCAACGAAGCACCCCTAGATGGTAAAAGCTCCTCGTTTCCACAATGAGCATTTTTTCAATGGGGGGTGTCACATCCCCCCCTTCTAAACTCCCCCTGGCAATGGCGTCTTGTATTGTTCATCTTTCGAGAGAAAGGGGAATGAAGGAAAGCTTTCTGCCAGTCGCTACAGTATAGCTTTGATTGTCCGCAAGTATTCAGTTCAGTTCAGTTTCATATTTCAAATTCTCAACATACAATTTATATATTATCAGTGCAAACAAATTATTAAACTGAACTACAAAAAATTATGCAAAATACAATACAGTATAAATACAGGACAAAATAAAGTGTATGAAGGAGACCTCACATTAGGTAAAATAATCGCGGAGAAACCTCCCCTACCTACTATTCTAGGACAATAATTGAAAAAACTTTGATGCATTTGAATACTACAAAGTAACTGGCTCAAATGCACAGACTCTTTTCACCTGATAGTAGGGACCAGGGACGCTGGAGAGGGGGGCGCAGGGGTCAATCGCCCCTGTTGCCTATTGATAGGAGGGTCAATGAAGGCTAAAGTGCCCTTTTCATAGAAGTGCCCTTGACGCCGGCCTTTTGTAGGAAATCCACGAGATTCATATGCCTCATTTATGACGACATTTCTCAAAACTTGTAAAGAAATTTCTTATGCCAAAATTTTGCCTATTTTTAAAGGACAAGTGACACACTTTTCACCCTATCTTTTCTTTTCATTAACTTATAGATCATCTTTTAGAAGTAAGTTTTTCCTGGTTTAGAACAAAAAATTCTAATCAGGGGGCGCAGGGGAGGCGATTTTGATTTCTATCACGTGACCCTATGACGTACTTTGTGATAACTCGGAATTTTCCTGTAATTAATAGAGAGTTTACGAAACACGACGCGACAGGTCCAGACGAACTGAATTCGTTTAGAAGCGTGTTGTAAACGTTAATATTGCAATGTATACCAGTAGCAGCAATAACAAATTATCACAATCTACGTCACGGTGTCACGTGATTTATTTCCCGCCATAATTTGAACAGGGTTTTTAAGTAGGAAAATGAAATCAGAAAGGAAAAATATTTCAACAACACTCTCATACAACATTTTACTTTAAGTTAAAAGAAAAAAAAATTTGGCGCCAAAAGCGTGTCACTTGTCTTTTAAGATACCGACAGAAGATTAAAAAGATGACAGTTATAAAAGAATTTTTGGTAGCTGAGAATTTTCAAATGCCCTTTTACTCAAACCCGCCTGGCTCGCCCCTACACCCGAAAACCGGAAAAATCACCTGGAAAAACGGGAATTTATCAGTTACACTAACTTACTGGTTGATCTTGTTCAATAAGTGCACTTTAAGTTTCGATTTGAAGGATGTTTTGGAGGGAGAATTTCGAAGTTCGGAAGGTAAGTTATTCCACAGTTTAGCACCGAGATAGTGTGTCGATACAATTGCTTGATGTAAAACTAAAACAGCTTTGAATTACACATTGGAGGAGCTCTTGAAATACAAACGGTTAATTGCTATGGTCTGTTTTGACATGTTCTTTGCGGAGGAATAGCTTAGTTTCGATAAACGCATGTTGTGCTTTCAATATGAGGGAAGATTTTAAGTGAGAATCTGAAATTAAAGAACCAAATAAAGTTTAAATTTAAATTTTTGGAAATTTTCTGAATCTCTTTGGATCATAGACTCAAATTTTATAAAAGGTCTGTACTGACCAACTACAACAATCGAGACTAAAGCAAAGGGACTGCACAAAATTCTTAATTATTTTCTAACTTTTCTCTGCGAGGATTACCTCATCGCCACAAGTCAACTTAAACCTAAAACTTTCAAATATCAAAACAATAAAAAAGCAACAAAAATTAATTTTACAGAATGATATCCAGTTCGATCTTTTGCTTTGGATCCATTGTCACGTCACATACGCTATCTACAAATTTGACGTCACAATCAACTCAGAAATACTATAAATTCGCCAAATTGTTTGCTTTTATCAGATTGCTTATTTGATCATTATCGAAAAGTTGTCTTCACTTGTGATAGTTTTTGTTACGAAAATGAGTTCATCAAGGACGCAAAGAACACGTAAACGCAACCGGGACACCGTATCCTTGTTGCAAGGAGAAGTACATTCAGCAAAGAAGGAGGTTTCGTCGCTTACGGAGCAGAAAGATCGGTTGTTGGGCGAAAATGAACAACTCCGCAAGTTGAATCTAGATCTTGCTGGTCAGTTGAAGTTTGAAAAGAAGCAGCAATGTTCACCTGATTGTGCATTTCAGGTAAGTGTTTTGATAGATTCAGTGAAACTTAACTGTACTTTAAAAAAGTTTTTATTATCCGTTCTTTTTACGTCCAGGTTTGTATTTATCAATTATCAAAAGTAAGGATAAAGTTTAATTAAAAAGATAAACTTTAATAACAAATAGCAAAGACAATTTCCCCAAGTCATGTTCCAACTAGTTCATTTAAGACCTACGACAAGGTGAACGTCAAGGCTTTAAAAAACTTTTCTAGACCCTCAAAGCACTTCAAATTGTCTACCTACTGAGCACTACAAAAGAATTAACAACGATGCCTTTATTGCAAATAGCAGCATTGCTGAAACAATATTGTTACATTAAACAACACGCACTTTCCTTGATTTTACAGGCATTTATCAATCGCATCAGTGCCGAGAAGTATCAAGAATTGGTAAGGCTTGCATTTCTGAGAAAGGTCACCAAATACACTCAGCAACAGGATGTCATAGACAAACTCATCGAGGTCCTTACATCACCAAGACGGAATTCAGTGTGTCTGGCTTTAACGCACCATTCAAGTGAATTTGCGTCCTCTGAAAATGACTTGGTGGAAAAAGACTCGGGGATAGTTGACGAAAAAGGCGAGCTAAGTTTGCAGAAGGAAAGCAACACACCCATTGTAACATGCGAGGCTTTCCAACTCCAGATTGGATCGTTGAAAGAAGAACTAGCATCTGCAGCCCTCAAGTACGACGAGATCTCAAGGAAATTGGACGCAGTACTGGCTCAGTTAGCTGCATCTGAAAACCAAGCAAAGGAACTAGCAGACCAACTTAAGAAAGAGAGAGAAAAATCGAGTACCATTGCAAATAATTTGCAAGTAAAAGAGGATGCTATCGAGCGCATCAGAGAAGAATATGAACAGAAGATATCTGAGCTGGTTATGGATCGCCAAGAAGAGAAGAAACAAGATGAAATGGGTAGATTGGCAATGGAAGAAGAGAAAGATTCTGCCAAAGTAGAACTTGAAAAGGCCAATTACAAGATAGAAGATTTGGAGGTAAATAGCATTGCAGCTGAACTTGCACGCACCGCCATCATAGAGTCACTTCAAGAAGAAAGCGAAGGGTGCCAAAAAGCCAGACATTTGCAAATTGCAACTTTAGAAGAAAAATGGGCCAATGCTGAAATTACTTATAACGAAGAAAGAAAACGAAACGAAATGCTTGAAATTGAATTGGCGGCAAAGACAGATGACATAAGGATCCTCAAGAAGAAGAACTTGCAGGAGAAAAAAGACAAAACCCATCTCTGGAAAGCGTTTGTTGGCCTTGTCGAAGATAGAGCTGACGCAGAAGAGCAAATTTGCAAAGAACGACGGGAAACGGCAAAAAAGAATGCCTCGTTTGCGAATAGGATACATAGACTGGAGGCTGATTATGAAAAGTTGGATAGAGTGAACAAAATTTTGGCAAATGAGGTTGTAGAAAAAGGTGAAAGGTGCCGAGTAAAAGAAGAAGAAAATCAAAGACTGCACAAATATCTTAACGGTCTTGAAGAAAGGATTGACTCAAAGGAACTTCTCGTTCAGCATCTTCTAAGGAAACAACACAGAGGAGTTTGGAAAAGGCTGTTCTGCTGCTCATGATTGAACAACTAATTAAAAAGAAGAAACTAACTTACTAGAAGAAACTTTAAATAATTCCATTATGAAGATATGACATAAGAACTTTTTGTTTTTCAGACTTTTTATGTTGCAAGAAGTTAGATTTATTTGGTATCGATTTTCAACTTGTGTTTTTACAGATTAAAGACTTTCATTTCAAAGACTGATTTTTTTCTTTTATGGTATCATCTTACATTCATATTGAACAGAACATTGAATCACATCAGCGATCTTGCTGGTGAAATGCATAAAACTTAATAACTAGCTCTAGATCTTTGTACTCTCTAAGTTAATTGAGAGGCCGGTCTTCTCACATCAAGAATCGATCAAATGTTGATGAAAAATCGAAAAGAAGTCACAAATAGGGAAACTTGTAGTGGGTGTTGCTCTTATAAACATCTCACATGCAGTGGTAACAGAAACTGGGTGTCAGATACAACACCCGGAAGGAGGAGACGCTTGATAAAAGCCGTCTTCCAGATTCAATGAACCCTACTATGATAATTTAATTTATGAACAATAGGCAGAAAGAACGCAATACGACGAGGGGCAAGCCAATGTAAATTAAATCTAACTAAAAAAAGTAAAGGCAAACTTAAACTTCACCCCGGCATATTTGGCTTCGTCAGAGTGGTATTGTATGACATTCCCCCATTTACTGTTACCTCATATTGTCCTTTGAGTTCAAATTGTTTTAAGATACCTTTTTTGTAAAGTTCAGGAGATACCTTTTTTGGCAAATTTTATATTAGTTTGAAGATACAGCTTGATGTGATTTGGTTTTTCAGTGTCATGCAATGTTAAAAATTGGTAAATAGTTGAATCAAATGGCAAGCCACTCTTAGCTTTGGTCATAGCCTTTGCTTTCAAGTTACTTGACCATGTTATTAATGTTGTGAGTGCTGGTACGTCCCGACGTGAAAGAATAATCGATAGATCTGAACTGCATTTATAAAAAATAGTTGCCCAAAGATTTAGCATAGAAATAAGAATTCTGCTTTTGCAAGCTGAGTATCTCTAGGTGGCAATTGGTAGAAATAGAAATTAGATTTTGATCTGAAAGTGAAAAGATGGTCTTTGTCGGTTGAAGTGTAACATTTGCTTGTGTTATGGATAAGGGGAACCATCTTGAATCAGATTATAGGTAAATGCTGAATAAAGATGTGAGAGCCATACTTAGGTAAAGGGGAAAGTATAATCAGCCTTTTTTCACCTATGGTTTATGTAAAAGAGGTGAATATCAACCATGTGCAATTAAATATCTAAATAAAATTTTTTCCAAAACACTTTTTTGAATGCTTGAATAGAAGGGAATGACAGGTGAGTCAGCAATGCCGAATGAGCACTCTCGTATTCCAATCTGTTGATAGAAAGGGATGCTGCGATTTAGGAGAAGGGAATTAGGCCGCGAAATTTGAAATTGTGATTGCTGACATGAATAAAGGTGGGTATTTGCAGTGAAGTTATATTTGGCCAACATAAGGGTCATGGTTAGTTTACCCACTTTTCAGTTTAAGATGAGCTTATTTGCCTTCCGATAGCCACTTAGAGGATAAACATTACGTACCAAAGCATTCGGTGCCAAAATTTTCGGTGGGTTAATATTCGTTCACAAAAGGTTTTGCCACATTATTTAAGTTTTGGTGTAAATGTTGGTGTAAGTTTTGGTGTAAGTTTTGGTGTAAGTTTTGGTGTAAGTTTTGGTGTAAGTTTTGGTGTAAGTTTCGGTGTAAATTTCGATCCAATAAATGAAACTGAAGTGTATGAAAGAATTCCTAAACTCTTATCAAAGGACGTCCTTTTTATTTCATTTTTTAACCCATGGACGAAAATTAATAGGCAGCTTTTACAGTTGGCCACATTTTCGATCGCCAATCGCAACGACTGTATAAGAGAACCTGATCGATTATGAATTAAAAATTGAGGCTTTCAAACTGAAACAGCTGGAACATTAGAAAGAAACAATTCAGATAAATTATGAAGTGCCAGTAGAAGCAACAGTTCAGCCCAAATTTACTCAAATTTCTTGAAGAGGGCGAAAGAGAAGAAAGTTGAGATGAGCTGGAAATATTATTAGCTGATGTCAAAGGACAACCAAGAACTGAAAATTGATATGTGCTGGGTCTAAAGTAATACTATATCAATATAAAAGAAAAATTGTTTTTGTTATTTTCAAAGTCTGTCTGTGAAAAACGAGATTCTCTAATGTTTGAAAATGTCGGTTTCTAAAGATTTGGTAGGATTAATTTTTGGTTGCCCTGCTTCACCGAAAATAATCCTACAGAAATTTTTTGTAGTTGATGTGAATCACATTTGCCAACTTTGACCAAACAGCATCAAAGCGAAACAATAAATGTTTTCAATCTGCGCCTTTACATCAGATATAGTTGAAATTAGGTAACATTTTATCCCTATTTCAATTACGATATGAGACATAGACAAATGGTGATGTTAAGTAACAAATAGAAATGCAAGGAGGAGAATGCTTTACAATATTCTAATAAGTAACAGCGTTGACCAAGTTGAGAAATATGATTATCAATTATAAGCAAACATATTATGGAAATAGGCATTGCATCTTAATGCTAAGTGCAAAATATTTTTTGGATCTGTACATTATTTTCCTTTTAGAGAAAAAACCCTTCTAAAATAGAGTCGGTTTAATATCTGTTGTCTTCTTCATTTAAAATTCTAAACTAACTACGCTATAAAAAAAACTCAATTTTATATCAATTTCTAATTAATTCACTTATCAAATTGTTTCTGATACTTCTCTCCGGTTTTTGAGTGACATAGTTTAGAATTTGAAATTCTTAGACATTCTCTCAATCTCTTTGGATAAAAAAATGGTGAAATCCAACTAACAATCGATATTAAAGCAAAGAGACTTCCCAATATTCTTAATTATTTTCTAACTTTGCTCTCTAAGGTTTACCTCATAGACCTAAGTCAACATAAACCAGAAACTTTCAAATACTAAAATAATTAAAAAAACGACTAAAATAGATTTCACAGAAAAATATTATTTTCGATCTTTTTCTTTGGAACCATTGTCACGTCACATACATATTTTAGAAATTTGACGTCACAATCAACTCAATATACTATGAATTCGCCAAATTGTCTGCTTTTATCAGATTGCTTATTTGATCATTATCGAAAAGTTGTCTTCACTTGTGATAGTTTTTGTTACGAAAATGAGTTCATCAAGGACGCAAAGAACACGTAAACGCAACCGGGACACCGTATCCTTGTTGCAAGGAGAAATACATTCAGCAAAGAAGGAGCTTTCGTCGCTTACGGAGCAGAACGATCGGTTGTTGGGCGAAAATGAACAACTCCGCAAGTTGAATCTAGATCTTGCTGGTCAGTTGAAGTTTGAAAAGAAGCAGCAATGTTCACCTGATTGTGCATTTCAGGTAAGTGTTTTAATAGATTCAGTGAAACTTAACCGTTCTTTTTAACTCCAAGTTCTTATTTATCCGCTACCAAATAGTAAAGAGAATTTCCCCAAGTCATGTTTCAACTAGTTCATTTAGACCTACGACAAGGAGAACGTCAAGGCTTTCAAAAACTATTCTAGACTTTCAAAGCACTTCAGAATGTCTACCTATTTATCACTTTAAAAGAATTAACAACGATGCCTTTATTGCAAATAGCAGCATTGCTGAAACAATATTGTCAAATTTAACAACACGTACTTTCCTTAATTTTACAGGCATTTATCAATCGCATCAGTGCCGAGAAGTATCAAGACTTGGTAAGGCTTGCATTTCTGAGAAAGGTCACCAAATACACTGAGCAACAGGATGTCAAAAACAAACTCATCGAGGTCCTTACGTCACCAAGACGGAATTCAGTGTGTCTGGTTTTAACGCACCATCCAAGTGAATTTGCGTCCTCTGAAAATGTCTTGGTGGAGAAAGACTCGGGAATGGTTGACGAAAAAGGCGAGCTAAGTTTGCAGAAGGAAAGCAACACACCCACTGCAACATGCGAGGCTTTCCAACTCAAGATTGGATCGTTGAAAGAAGAACTAGCATCTGCAGCTCTCAGGTACGACGAGATCTCAAGGAAATTGGACGCAGTACTGGCTCACTTAGCTGCATCTGAAAACCAAGCAAAGGAACTAGCAGACCAACTTAAGAAAGAGAGAGAAAAATCGAGTACCATTGCAAATAATCTGCAAGTAAAAGAGGATGCTATTGAGCGCATCAGAGAAGAATATGAACAGAAGATATCTGAGCTGGTTATGGAACGCCAAGAAGAGAAGAAACAAGATGAAATAGGTAGATTGGCAATGGAAGAAGAGAAAGATTCTGCCAAAGCAGAACTTGAAAAGGCCAATATCAAGATACAAGATTTGGAGGTGAATAGCATTGCAGTTCAACTTGCACACACCGCCATCTTAGAGTCACTTCAGGAAGAAAGCGAGCAGTGGCAAAAAGCCAGCCATTTGCAAATTGCAACTTTGGAAGAAAAGTGGGCCAAGGCTGAAATCACTTATAAAGAAGAAAGAAAACGAAACGAAATGCTTGAAATTGAATTGGCAGCAAAGACAGGTGAGATAAGGATCCTCAAGAAGAAGAACTTGCAGGAGAAAAAAGACAAAACCCATCTCTGGAAAGCGTTTGTTGGCCTTGCTGAAGATAGAGCTGACGCAGAAGAGCAAATTTGCAAAGAACGACGGGAAACGGCAAAAAAGAATGCCTCGTTTGCGAATAGGATACACAGACTGGAGGCTGATTATGGAAAGTTGGATAGAGTCAACAAAATTTTGGCGAATGAGGTTGTAGAAAAAGGTGAAAGGTGCCGAGTAAAAGAAGAAGAAAATCAAAGACTGCACAAATATCTTAACGGTCTTGAAGAAAGGATTGACTCAAAGGAACTTCTCGTTCAGCATCTTTTAAGAAAACAACGCAGAGGAGTTTTTAAAAGGCTATTTTGCTGCTCATGACTGAACAACTAATTAAAAAGAAACTTATTAATTACTTTAACTAACTTATAACTTCATTATCGATGTTCAACCATTGTTGTATACAGATTAAAGACTCTCATTTTAAAGACAGATTTTCTCTCTTTATGGTATCATCTTACGTTCATACTGGATAACTAGCTCGAGAACTTTGTACTCTCTAAGTTAATTGAGAGGCCGGTCTTCTTACATCAAGAATGGATCAAATGTTGATGAAAAATCGCAGAGAAAGGAACCAATAGGGAAACTTGTAGTGGGTGTTACTCTTGTAGTGGGTGTTACGCTGGGTACAAGTCGTCCTCCAGATTCTATGAACCCTACTATGATAATTTAATTTATAAACAATAGGCAGTAAGAAAACAAAACGACGAAGGGCAATCCAATGCAAGTTAAATCTAACTAAGAAAAAAGTACAAGTTAATTTTAACTTCACCCAAGCATAATGTGCTCCGTCAGAGTGGCATTATATGACATTCTCCCATTTTTCTATACAGCTTAATGTGTTTTGGTTTTCCAAAAAACAGCCAATGGTCGAATCAAATGGCCTATTAACTTTTGTCATTGGCTTTGCCTTCAATTTAGCTGACCATGTTGTTAATGTTGTGAGTACCGATACGTCCCGACGTGAAAGAATAATCAATAGATCTGAACTGCATTTATGAAAAATAGTTGCGCAAAGATTTTGCATAGAAATAAGAATTCTGCTTTTGAAAGCTGAGTATCTCTAGGTTGCAAATGGTAGAAACAGAAATTAGGTCTTGATCTGAAAGTCAAAAAATCTAATGTGAGAATTCGAAATCCTGTGACAGTACTGGGTGCATTTATCGGCTTAAGTATAACAGTTACAAAAAGGTGCCTGATTTGATAGATTAGAGAAACCATCTTGAGTCAGAAGATAGGCAAATAAAGATGCTAGGGACATAATCAACCTATTCGTTGAAGAAATTCTTGTTTTAAAGCTTGTTCAATGTTAATAAAGAAAGGAATGAAATGTGAGTCATCAACGGTGATTGAGCACTTTCCAATGCGCATGCGTCGATACTAAGGGATGTTACGATTTAGAAGTCTGGTATTAGGCCATAAATTTGAAAATGTGTTTTTGACATGACTAAAGTCGTGTGTGAAGTGTTTGGCCTACATGGATGTCATAGCTTACTCGTTTTTCTATTACAAGATAGCTTATTTGACTACCTGTCAAAATGGTATAGGCTTATTCGCCATTTCTGATAAAACTACATCAAAATCACACCATAAAATGTTTTTTATTCTATTCCTTTGCACCAGCAATACTTGGTATGATTTTGAGAAAAAATCTGCTTTTCAGAGAGAAGTACTCTTCTAAAATAAAGTGGGTTTAATAATTTCCTGTCTCATTTACTTCAAATTTTACACTAACTATGCTCTAATGTTATAAAAGACTCAATTGTTTTTCAATTTCTAATGAGTTTTTTATCAAATTGTTTCTGATACTTCTCTCTGATTCCTGAGTGATCAACCATAGTAAAACATCTCCTCAGATTCATCTGTCGTAAGATATGCCCTCATTTGATGTCACCGTTTGATGTATCAATAATTTATCTTTCTAAAATAGGAAAATGATATTTTGAATAGTTTAGTACAAAATCCAAGTAATAAGCTTCTTGAAACCACAAAGCGACATCAATTTGGACAAAAACAAAACAGCACTGCAGCTTAAAAAATGGTCATTTAAAAGGAAAGAATGTTGATTGTTATCCTGTTGCTTTGAGGGAAAAAATGTAATTTTATGCAAGTTATGAAAAATAATTTTTGAAATACACAAATCCGCAATAATATGTAAGAGCTACTTTGTACACGTTTTAGTCCATGTACTTTTGCTCTGATGAAGACCTGTATGCTGGGGTGAAATATTAGTCATTATAACTTATTTACCAGCGTTTGTTGTTGTTTATTCTTGGCATGTTGTGGTTTTCCTTATTTACTACACTTTAATCGATTTTTCCTTATTAACACACTTTAATATTAAACCCACCTTTAATCAAATTTGAATCCTTTGGCAGTCAAATCTTTTCTTGCCTCTTTGATTTGCTTAAAAAACAATACAAAAAAGTTATATAAAAGGCAAATACTTATGTATCATTATAATATTTATTGTGAATGAAAGACAAATTTTAGATGCACTTAGCAAGAATTTTAAAGAAATTTCAAGAATCTTTGCAGTAAATGATCTTTGAAGCTATTTTTATGTCACAGCCATCTTTCCTTGAGGTATACAAAAAAGACTTTTTATCTATAGTGCTTAACACTCTTTAAATTAATGATATACAAAAATTATTTGCTCCTTACATATATTGTCATTATTTGGATAGAGTACCACATGCAACTAGCATATTTTAGAAAAATGATACAAGCTTTAAAAACCAACTTTGCAAATGGCTTGAAGCAAACTGATAATAAAGCATCTTTTGAACCCATTGCCACCATCTTATGCAAAACATGGCATAAAAGAAGGGTTTTCCATATCATAAAGAATGCAGTAGCAGTGTGAAATGGGGTATGGAATGATAATTACCCTTGCACAACATTAAACTATGGTCTTGTAGAATCATGGCCTAGACTTTACCCAGTTCTTTCAAAAAGGAAATAAGAACAAGTTTGGTAAGAGTAAACCATACTTTTCTTTATTTACCAGAAGAAAATAGCACTGAAGGGTTTAGCACTTAATAATGAAAAAAGAAGACATTTCTGTAATACAAAAAGGGTTGGTCTATAGAGTAGCTGATAATTTATTACAATTCCAGCAGTTTCATTTGAAGAGAAAAATTTGCAAACCTTATCCTAACTTCTAATTCAACATGAACAAATGGTAGTATAGGCCTTTAGCACAATATATTGGTCTTTGAAACCCCTTCTTCATTAATTCTAATGACATGCTGCTTTCATGGTTGAGATGTATAACTAGCTTGTTCATATTCCCAGTCCAAAAGGTTTGCACTTTAGAGATAGGCATAACTCATTCTTTATTCCTAGCTGCTTTATTTAAACTTCAAAATGTCTCAAGAACCCACTTTAAATGCAAAGCATCTTATTAACTTAAAGGTAATGTGTACATAAAGATTGATTTGCATGATTGGAGATGAAATGCTGAGTCAGAAATGCTGTGTGAGTTGATTGGTTTAGACAACATGTCTTATATGTCAATTGGTTTTGGATGGGGTTACATTCCCTTGAAGCAAACTACCAGATTTATGAAAAGATTACTGGAGTCGTGTGTGTTTAGCTTGAAAAATTGATGGTGTCGAGATCATTAAAAACAAACCTGCTTGAGTTCTTCAGCTGCATCATTACAGTCATTGAAAGTAGCAACTCTGTAGGCTATGACTAAGACTGAATAAACCTGCAAATTAAGATTATAGAAAATAATTATTAGACCTTCACCTACCTGTCAAGCAATACTTAATTAATTCACCTAGCCCTTTATTTGTTCTATATTCTTGCATCAATCAAATCTTTATCTCCTTAGTTAATTATAAAACTATGTAGGGATCTCTAAGAAAAATATCATGGAGTAAAAAAGCTGTTTTCCACTTTACCCTAGAAGTTAAAAAAATCTGCCTTATTATGACACACTTCTTGATTAGTTTTATGTGAATAAGAATGAATGATTCCAGAATGGCCTTGCATTCACACTACTGTCAGGTCATGAAAGAATTGTGATATGCTTAAAAAATGGGATTTATACTTGATTTGCATGTCACAGAAATCAAAGGTCTGTCCTGATTTGCCCTATGAAGAGTTTCCTTTATCAGCCATTCTTAATGACTTTTGCAAAGAAAATCACAATATTGAAAAAAAAAAAGAAATTGAAAATGTTCATAAAAGACTCACCCCAAATAATCCAATCAGAATGATAGGTGACTGAAAAGAAATTAGTTTTGGTGTACTTAAATGAATTTTGAAAATTCAAATAGTTTATTTCAAAAAATCAAACTGAATTTAACTACAATCTAGTCATTTTCATAAACAAAATGAATTATATATATCAAAACAGAAATAAAATCATGCTTGAATGAAGCTCTAGAATTTTTTCAAATTAAATTATGGAATTTGTTATTCATCTGTTAATAAAGTTATATTGAAACTGTATGCCAGTTTGTTAAAGGTAGCTCTTTTTGTGAGATCTCCTGTGTGCAAAGCAAAATTCTTGGACTGGTGGTATCAAAAATTTCAATATAATGATTTGTGCCAAGCAGCTATTTTATGGCTTGGTTAAGATAAAAAGCTGCTTGAATAATAAAAATGGCTGGTTATATATTTACACTCATTCTTTTATAAAAAAAACAATGATTTAAGTTGGATACTCCAGCTTCAGTTATATTGCTTTAGAGATTACAATATTCATTGTTTCTTAAGAGTTTCTTAGATAGACCTCATTAATTTTTACATTGAGTTCCTATTTCTAATTTTAACGCTAAGAAATTTCCCAAAAGAAACTTGCTTTTGCCAATGTTTCTTTTATTTTCACATGCCCCTGTCATGAGATTTGCTTCCGTTCTAATGCTGTACTTAGGTTTGTGCATTTTCAGTTTCTGAGTCTCAACTTTTATGCCAATAAGCCAATCATGATGACAAGACTTCACAAACTTTATAAGTTCTGGACAGGTGTAGCAAAATTCAATTGATTTTAAACTTGTTTGCTTAGAATACTGAAGCTTCAAATAGCTCCTTTTGTGAGATTTCTTGTGTGCAAAGCAAAATTGGCCTAATGTTTACATGATAATTTTGACCGGATGTACTTGCAGCATACTTACAAGCTGAATAGCAAATTTTGTCGTTTCTGACACATCAAACGGTAGTGCATTCTTCAATGCCAAGAAATAGAGGATAGCATACAAAGTTAGTGCAAAGACCCACTCTTGAAGTTTTGTCATCTTTCCGTTTTTACCACCTATCGACAACTCAGAGGCCACGTTAACAAAATTTTTGTTTTGTTCCCTGTCTGTCTCATTACGAGGCAACGGTCGCCTCAGTTGGAAAATTTGAAACTTTTTGGAAAAAGAAGCGTACTAGGGAGGATTAAAAATCTTCGAGTCCAAAAGGGGGGGGGTTCTTCTGCATCAAAGGGCCATAGGCGTACGGGGCGGGGAGGCTGGGGGGCTTCAACATCTCCTAGATTCGGACGACTGATTTTTTCAGGCAAAATTTGGGCCGGGGCCTTTTCCAAAACAAAAAGTAGAGAAAAACTACTTTTTGAACATGTTTAAAAATCTCTGAGATGAAAAAATCAACTGGTCGTAGTCGTGAGCGCTTTCGAAAGTAATGGAATAAAATAAAGATCTGTTGGGCGAAAAAATACAAAAAAGCGACAAGAAAGAACAGCAACAGCCCAATTAGTGATTGTCGAAAAGATTGTTGAAGAAGTAAAAGAAAGCGGTTATAATGCTATCATGATTGATATAACATGTGACGTTTGTCAGCACGAACAAATGTCAGTTTGTGTCATTTTTGCACTGAATAGAGTACGAAAGGAAGTTTTTGCTAAATTTTACAAAACTCAGTCTTCAGCAATTGTACAAATTCGGCTTAAAAGCGTATGTAGAAACTCGTTGACAAATGCTTCGATAGTTTTAAATGAGCGGCAAAGCCAAGGGCTTGGCAAGGCGAATGGAGGACTGTTCTCCGCTGAGCATCAATGTTAACTGCCTTAGTTGAATCTTGCAGAAAGTGAGTCAATGAGAAAAGGACTTGGTGTAATTCAAGGTCCCTACAATTCTATTCAGGCCAACACCAAATAACATGAATCGTCATATTGGTAAGAGAGACAAAGCGCAACGCACTGGCCTTGCCAGAGGGCCAATTTCTTTGCAAGGATAAAGACCCCGAAACAACTGTAGAAAGCAAAGCTCTGTTCAATTGTTTCTACCATTTAATGGATAAAGCTTTGGAAGAGATCTATGCGCGATTTAAAGATTTTCACATTTTATGTGCTTTGGCGTAACGGAAGCGTCAGGAGCCCTAAGCAAAAAACTGCTAAGGGCTTCTATTCACGGACAGCAAACATATCAAACTAAATGGTGAAATAAACGCAATAGGAAATAAAAATGTCTCGTTAGCTATGGGGAACTGAGTTTTAGAGCTTCAGTTGAAAAACTTTCAAAGTTTTCAAAAGTTATTTGAACTTCAGCAAAGCTTTAAAGATATGCACCTTGGGTCCCCTTTGGTCGGGACGTAAAAGCACTTTGGGCTTCTATTGGTTGGGGGCCCTAGGTTATCAAACTAAGGCAATATTTCTAACCACTATGTCGATGTCCCTGGATACGGGGATTCAACGACAACCTTTTCTGAATGCTCTCAAAGTTTTTTCATAACATTCGGCTGAAATGTTTAAACAACAGGCCTGTAACGACACCTATGCCGATTGTAAATTTGAGTTCTTACCGTGTCTGATTGTTATATCACTCTATGAAAATCTTGGACAACTTCGGCAGAAATCCTTTTGTTTTCGTGAAAAATCCCTTTAAAATCCTATTGTTCTTAAACAATTCGTACGCAGGGCCTAGTCATGGCTAACGGGAACAGCTTCTCCTGGCGGAAATTTGAGGCATAGCACAGGTCTATCAATGTATATTACAAGAATATGTAGGGTCTTTTCAAAATTAAAGTGTTTTGTGTCACATCAACAGAGGTGCCACAAGAAAGATTCTTAACTGCTAATCTTTGCATGTTTTTGTATCGCCAAAATTATAGTTAGAGATGAAATCCAATTTTTGCAAGATCGACAATTTGAAATTTAAAAGAACCCTTTCCAGTCACATAAGCACAACTGCAAAACAATTAACGCCACTTTCTGGCATTTTCATTTCTTATCTGTGAAGCTTGGTCAACGAAGTCTTATTCGAGTGTCAATACTGTTGCAAGAACCCTTGATGATAAACCACATGGAAAAAGAATGAGGTAAATCAGATTCTCGCGAAAATCCTTAGCAGAGGTTCCGTTAAACAACCCTAACTTCATTGAAGTAAACGGGCAGGTCAGGTAATGATATTCTATCGATTCAAAGCCAACACCCCTATCTCAACGTCTATAATCCTCCCCCTTTCAATCCTCCCTCTCTAAACCGTCTCCTCTAAATCCCCCCTGTAAATTCTCCCCCCCCCCTCTTTAAATCCTCCCCGCCCCCCTCTAATCAACTTCTTCTTTCGATGCCTCCATATCTTTCTATAGAGAAACACCAAATTCAAATATTTGAAATAGGAATATGCGAGTCAAAATTGAATTTTGAGAGTACACTTAATGGCTAGTCTCAAACTTTTAACTATAAGATGTTACTGAACTCTAGGATGATAAGTTACAAAAACGCTAGCAAAACTTATACCGCAAAACAAAATGTTCTAAGCTTCAAAGTAATTAATCTTCGACTGTGCAAAAGGGTTAGGATCAGCAAATGTGCTCAACAAACGATGGATTGGTAGTCAAACTAACGAGAAAATGAGCTTCTTATCAAAGTTAGAAACTCGTAGCAGAAATATCAAATGAAGCAGGACTGGAACCTGCAGCGATGGTCAATAAATGGTTTATCAATTTCATAAAATATTAGCCCGGAAATATATAGTTGAATACGAAATTAATCAGATGAACGAAAGAAAGCTATCTCAGGTTGGAAACTCAACACCGTCTTCTCTCAAACACTCATACACTTTGCATATATATTTGATACCA
Source organism: Rhopilema esculentum (assembly GCF_057945365.1). Lineage (NCBI taxonomy): Eukaryota > Metazoa > Cnidaria > Scyphozoa > Rhizostomeae > Rhizostomatidae > Rhopilema > Rhopilema esculentum. The sequence continues at coordinate 6,350,951 of NC_142817.1, read as the reverse complement.
GTGCCTTCACATGCTTTGAAGTCCTACCTATAAATTATCAGAAACTAGTTATGTTTTAAGTCCGCCGAAAAATAGTTGGGTAATTAGTAATGTTAACAGAAAAAAGAGGGTAGTTTAATCAACGTTCAGATTTCATTGACAATTTTTCCTTTCAGAACAATGTTGCTACAAAATCAACCCAAATTAAATACTGAATGAAAATTTTATAAACCTGGGAAGAACAGACAGAGCCTTCGGTGTGGCCATGCAAATAAAGTCGCACAGTTTTAAGTAAACGTCTAATCTAGCTTAACAGCTTTGGCTTAAGCATTAATTCAAAGTGCTTCGTTTGTATTTATTGCGTAATACTACTGGATTCGTTATGGCTGCTGCATTTAATCAGTACAAATATTGAGTAATATCATTGTCAGAACGTTAACGCCTTCTAGTTCAATTCACCTCAATGCAAACATCGTCACTGTGAATGGATGAAAACAGTGTAAGTGTCCAATCACAAATTAATCCAATTCAATTTAACCTCTCGATTTCGAGTGCTGTATGAGCCATTGCAGTGTGATGTCTATAAGAGAAGATAACGTTGTGAATTGATGTCAGGATAACAAAAAAATCACAAACTGGTTCCAGGCTTGCATATGCACGACAAAGAAGACCGTGAGAGGAATTACTGTAGGCCATATAATTTAAGTTATGAGATAAAGGCAAAAACGTGACTTCGATTAATTGTCAAAGATAGTATTGGAAGTTCTGTTCACTGGCAGCTGGGGTGATTAAAGTTCGCCATGGCTGCCTTAGGATCAGATACAGCTAACTGAGGTTCTGAATAAAAAAAAATCAAACATACATATAAGGAAACGTAATTTAACAGAACACAAAGAAGTGTTGTGCACAGAACCCTGAACTTTTAGAGCCAGCTGTGTTGTTTAAGCCACAAAATTTGCGAAACTTCGGAACCATGCAAATACGACATTTAGCACCAAGATATGAAAGACTGCCATGTTCCTGTATGACACAAAATGTCAAGTATGTCAATCTTACAGCTGGATGTCTGACTATATACGGATTAGGTTTTCAACTTCACAATACTTGGCTATGTCCAGTTTAAACAAAGGAGAAGAATTCCGTTTGTTGAAGGAATTAGTTATAATCGTAAAATAAAAGTTAACTTTTAATACTTTTCTATTATAAATTTATCACTCTTTTCTCGCTCTGAGCTGTCTGGTGGTTGGTTGAAAAATTTATTACATACGGTAGAACACTTCTAAGGATTTTAATTGACACCCAAGTTCTTTGTAAAAAACGTCTTGAGATCCGAAGCTTGATTCGAATGATGTGTGTCACTGGTATAAATCTGATTAGGAACTTTTGATTGACATTTGATATTACATATTGTCATTAATCATGTCTGAGAGTGACAGCCTCGTATTTCAAATAACTTGAAATCATTTAACTATCAGCTTCTTTTTCATCCTCAAGATGGGTGACCACAGAGGTTGCTGCTTCGAAATGAAAAAGCTTCATTAATCTGCAATCCCTGCCAACAACTATCATTTTTGGTACACTATACTAAACGTTTGCACTTTCCTAGTGCATCCCCTCTCTCTTCGAACAATGTTGCTTTATTAAAATGTTAAGAGGCTCGTTATGGTCCAGTTGTTTCCTGTCAGATAGTTATGACTTTTAACATTACGAAAATCATTTTCACAGCTTTTGATTTAAATTCTTTAGGGTATATGACGTAAGAACAGTCAACGAAAATTATCATACATCTATATAACCAGTTGTGGATCGAAAAAGGTCAATCAGAAACGCGAGCACATGACTGTTGACGTTGCCCAATCAGTGCTGTTCGCCTATAGAACATATTAGCAATGGAGTCAAGGAGCGAAGACGAACGCCTTCGGTCTACATAATAGCACAGAATAGGAAATAGGCAGAAGGGTAACTCTCGTCGGTTCCTTTGTTGTTTTTGAAGCCTGAGTCAACAATAGAATTCCTTAATTCCCCCTTAACCTCGATTTCATAAGACGAGCTTAGCCATGACAAATTATCATTCATCAATATGATATAAACGAATTATGATACGCAATTGAATTTGTTCACTATCATGGGGCATTTCGCCTCAAAAAAAGTTGTCTACTTTCGCTCTTTTTTAAATTTCCCCGACAGATACATGCTAAGCCTCATATAAGTTAACGCATGCGCAAGTTTTTTCAGGCTTCATCTGATAGGCAGGAGTTCCCCTTCTGCCTATTTCCTATTCTATGATAATGAATAACTTTTTCAAAAAACGTCGAAATAGCTGTAGTATCATCACTATAATAGCAAGCAACCTACCAATATTGTCTTTTTCCTTACAAGAAATTGAGTAGCAGCAAATCTCACGATCCTGAACCGCACCTAGATTTCTGCAAACAGCAAAATTTGACTTTTTTTACATGATAAACTATTAAAAGCTGCCAGTACTCGGTCATATTGAAAAATTGGATAGACAGGGGCCTAAGCTGTGAAAAGCTCAATACAACTGATAAAACTGAAGGCATTTCAATGTCTAGCCTTTGTTGTTTCTGATGTTTGTGTTTGTATATAAATATATAGACTACAGGTTTTAGCTGTCAAATTTCTTTTCATAGCAATGCACAGTGCAATTCTTATAGCATTTCAGTTACAAAAAAATAACCCAGATATAATTTGTTTACAAAAAATATAACACAGACACCCAAATTTATCCTTGGGGGGGGGAGGAGTTTACTTTTAGTCAATTGTGTAAAAGAATAATGGTTTTTCAAGCAAAGATCAATTAAAAACAGCTGTATTTGAGTTGATTGTAAGGAAAACAGAACAAAAAATGACATAAACTACTTTTAAGGTAGCCTCAAAGATTACATTTATTAAATAATAATTATGTAGAATTAAAACTTTCCTGAATATGATTCAAAACTTACAGTCTTTCAATGAGTTCCTTCTCAGTGAGAGCACTTGGTAGATCCTTTTTGTTACCAAGAACAAGAACCTACAAGGGAGAGACACTTAAGCGTGACATTCATCTCACAGTTGGATAGCCTTGAGTTTTAGAGGAGCAAACTGGTTCAGATTTAGTACTATGCTACTTAAAGTACAGTTTCAATGGTTCGAAAGTGTTCAGTCAATAGGGCAGTCAATTGTCTTTGCTATAGGTGTTCACATCAAACTTAGTGTTATCTCTATTAGTGTTCACATCAAACTCAAAACCAATGTTGCAACTTTAAACTATCCAGTTCTAGCTTTCCATACATGACTAATCTCAATACACTAGTACTTTGTGCAACAAGCATATTATCAAGGTTTGCAATCCAAATAGGATATAATTTAGATATTTTTGGAACTGTCAATTTTCTATAAAATTTTCTATTTTGCTATTTCTGGTCCATCACTGACATGAGCCTTATAAACAACTTGGTCTGTTATTGTGCTATATCACATAAGGAAACAAACAAAAAACAATTTTGAAACCAAACAATAAATTTTCGTTATACTACATACATTGAGAAATCTTATGTTTTAGGCTATCAATCAGAAATATTGGCAAATCAAAAAAGCTCTTCATGGTGGTATCATTCTTACATATTTATTTTAAATCTCACTATGTGCACAATCTATTCACAGTTTTCTTAAGAATAATTGTGCAGTGCAACAAAAAAACATCAGCAGAGCATGATTGAATAATACTAACTGGAATTCCTGCCAGCTGTGGCTTTTCTAGTAAACTGTGCAATTCATTTTTTGTTTGTTCTAGCTTATCATGATCTGCTGCATCAACCATATATCTGTTGAAATATAAAAAGAAAATCAAATTACATGTTGAAATAGAAAACACATATAGGAACCAGGTGTACAGGGGACACAAGAAGCATATCTTAAATTGGAATTGATCGCAGACACTTTGAATTTCTCATGACATGTAATTTGAGACAGACAATAGTATTCTATTTTAACCTCTGTGTCTATGGCCCCGGGGTAGTCATAGTCTTTTGCTCCTCGGGTATCGTCCGAGTAGTATTGTGAAGTAAATTTGTAAGTAGCATAGCTTGTATTTATATATTGTTACTTTTTAATGGATATAAAAAAACAAGAAGCATGTGCCCTCACTATTCAGAAACAGAAGCTAAGTTTGTGTCTATAGTTCGATGATGTTTCTATTTAGATGTGTGCTCCCCCCACTTTCAAAATACTCTCATAATTAAAACCTGTAGATATGTAATAACACTAAAAGAAACAACTGTTTGGCCGGAAGAAAAGCTAGAATGGTTTTTTGCCAGTATATGAAAAGGCTCTATTCGGATTCCATTTCCATAAACTGCTGAACTAGCCCCCTTTACGCTTAGTAATTAAGGCAGCTTTAAAATGGGGGCTTATAAGAGGGGGTTTATGAGGGGAGTTTATAAAAAGTATCTTCAAGTTACCATACAAATATCTTCTTCTGTAGCTTTTTCCAACTTTAAAGTTCATTTCATTTGCAATTTTACAAAATAATCCTTTTAGGCCAAGTGTAATTCAAAGCCCAAAAGAATATTTTGTGTAAAATAGTAATAGGTCCACTGTCTTTTGGGGTTTCTTTGTCAATGTCTAACTTATTGTAGCTTTCCTCATACACTGTTGAATATGTTAGCAATCATGGCCAAACAATTATTGTTGTATCTCAATTAAGCCCTAAAAGGGGTTTATTAAAATGAAAAATTGGTCATGTTAGGACAGGGGCTCATTCGAAGGCAAAAGCTCATTAACAATGTTTACCTCTTGGGTGGGGGCTTAGTCAAAGAGGCTTATAAGATGAGGGCAATTTGAGGATTGCCTTTGAGTCTATTAGACCATTTACATCCTTACCCAATTCGATAAGGTAGGGAAACTAACCTATCAGTAACTGTTATATCCAGTTAATGACCTGACAACAAAACAAAACTAACATCAAAAATGTACTTACACAATACAGTTCACTCCTCTGCAGTATCTCTCCCACATGCTGCGAAATCTCGGTTGACCTCCAATGTCCCACAGCTAAAACAGGAATAAAAACCATTCATTCTTAAATTATTAAACTTAAAAAATCAATTGCCACAAGGATTGATGAATACTTTCTCATAAATTTAACAAACCATAAATTCTACATAATGGGACATATTCAAGAAAATTTCATTACACTATATAGTGATTTTTAGACATAAATTGAGCTGCATGTCTAAAATGGAAATTTCTAAAGATTGTTAGATTTATTCTAGAATTGGATCTGGCATTGGTAAAGAGAATAGAAACAACAACATCTTAACTGCCTGAGTCATTCCATACAAAATCAACAAGATCATAACTCTAAAAATCTTAGAATGAATTAGCATTTTCAATGTATAAACAAAATCATAAGAACACCTCAATTTGAGAATTTAATGACAATTCTTGCATTGTTTAGAAGTTAAAGGAATTTGAAACTTGGACAAATTTTCACTTGTTAACTGCTAATGGTAGCCATTTGGCATTCTAAAATAATGTTGTGATAATTAAAGTTTGCAATGGGCAAACAGTTTGTAACTAAATGCTCTAAGCTTGGACAGCTTTCATATCTTATGTATAAAGAAACTGAAGAAGGTTTTATTCTGAAGTATAGAAAAATACAAAAAGTTTATTTGTTCACTGAATTCACTGAACCAGAAACTTTTTAATCTGCCTTAGTCCTTAACTGATAAAAGTGGAAAACATGAGATCTTGAAGTTCTTTGAATTTTTGCTTTTTCACATAAAAACCTTTGCTTTACTAGAATTCTGATAAACCATAGAGGCATAATCAAATATAAAGGCTCATGGCAAAGAGAGGTTAAGGGGATTAATCTAGGATTTACAACAGCAATTATGTCTAGTGCACTATCTTTTTAGCATTGAAACTTTCATTTGCTTAGCATTACAACTTATTGTAATGAGGCAAGTCACGGTAAGTTTAGATTATAAATTAAATTTGATAGGTGGCATAATGACATCAAACTTGAGATACAAGACATTCTGCTTTCACATATTCACTCCCTCCCAAAATAATCTAAAAAAAATACATTTCATAAATAATTACATGCAAAAACTCTTCTATCTTATGCTTCACTGACAGCTTTGCAGAATATATATAACTTAGCAATTAGAAAGGCATTGTAAAAATAACATGTTCAAAACCCTTCTCAGCAGGATTTACAGTTTCATATCATTAAATTTTTCTTTGACCAGTTAAATACAGCAGCAGAGTAAGGATAGGTTAGCAAATTGCATTTTTAGAAGCACTTTGAAGGCTGTTAATGGTTTTAAAAACTTGTTTTTGTTATTTTGTTATTAATTAACTGTTATTAGATTTTAAATGGTGATGCTTAAATCTGTTAAGCCTGGTTTCCATATAGCCGTAAGGCTGCCTGCGGCTGCCTGCGACTGCTTTCTGCCATCTGGCATCTTCCATCCCTACGGTATCGCTGGCAGATAATTCTTTATGGAAACGCTTTCTAACGGTACCGCAGGCAGCTGTTTGAAGTGCCGTAAGACTGCCGGGAGAGCCGGGAGAAAGTTGAACGAGTTCAACTTTTCCCGGCTCTTACGGCAGCCTCCCGGTACCGCCGGCAGACAAATTACAAATGGAAACGCCTTGCCTGCGGCTGCCTGCGGCATTCTTTTGTTCAAACAGATCATGTGATGTGCAAGAACCAATTGAAACAGGGCTTTGTTGTTGAATTTTGCCCGCCAGTTTTTCCCGCTCAAACTTTACCTAGTTACCGGCATAGTTACCGATACCGCAGGCAATTGAAAACAGAACGTTTCCATTTGCCGGCGCTGCTGTAAGGGTGGAAGATGGAAGATGGCAGAAAGCAGTCGCAGGCAGTCGCAGGCAGCCTTACGGCTATATGGAAACCAGGCTTTAGTTAATGTTTATTTCCATTTGGTTTATTGATAACTCGATGATACTTAATATCAATCACATTCTGATAAGACTAATGTCTTCTCTTCTGGCTTTTTTAATAAAGGCCATGACATTACTTTTCAAATCACAAACATACATCTGAAATTATTTTTAATACATATTGGCAAAACCTTCAAGAAACAAGGCTACTTGTCAATAAGTTTCTATTTGAACTTATGTATCAATAAGTTTAAAATAAGGAGGAGAAGGGGAAGCAGGCAAAGAAATTCCAAGGAAGAGATCTAGACAGATTCAAGGCAGTATGAAGGGAAAAAATTGGAGAATTAACATGTAGCAAATCAAGACAAAAGGAGAAGCCTGATCAAACAGACAAACAACTGCCAGGGACAAAGCAACGATAAGCCAGCTAGGTATTGGAATCTGCATCATGCGGATGGAAAGTTTCTTTTAGAGTCTGGTGTACTATCTCAAAATGATTTAGGATGACAGCTTGATTAACAAACAACAAAAGAGTCATGTGCAATTTTTTGTATATCAAGATGTCATTAACACTTTTAAGCCAAAAAGGGGACTATTTTTAAAAATATTTTTTTAATTATTCTTAAATCATTTGCACAACAAAATATAATTCTTTCCAAGAATGAGGCACATGACAAACTGAAGTTGAATCATAATTTTACCTTGATAGTAACATTTCCCTTTGTGACTTTTCTCATGTTAAAGCCAACAGTGGGAATCATATCTTCACTGAATTGCCCCGACTGCAAAATAATTGAAATTAAATCTGTGATTACATGAAATATATAGACTTCATAACAAAATACATACAATAATATTTAATGAAGATTTGAAAAATTACCATCCTAAGCACCTTATGCCACGTGACCACGTTTACAGTTTCCATTTCTTACTTTCCTGTTTAGAAGCATTATATAATACAACCACACCTTTTCATCATTTTCCCGTTAAATCTTTAAGCCAGTGCATTATTGTTGAACTAACTGAAGAAGTCCAGTGATAATTTCTATGGTAATCCCCTACCAACCCAAAGAAGAATTTTGAAAACATTGTGGCTTTATGACTTTATGAAATTCCACATCACGCTAGAGATGCGATTTTCCAGGTACGCTAGATGCACTGGTTTTACGACAACAGAATACTTTTTTCAAAGACGCTAAAAACGAATTCTTTTTTAGGTATTGGAACAAAGAGCACTCCAAGCGTCCAAGATCCTGGCCAAATAAAATGTTATCTCTTCTGCACGGAAAAGGGAAACGGGATTTCAAAAAGATGGCAAGCCGTTAAAGGAGGCATTCTCTCTTCTTCTATTTTGCTATTCTTATATTTGAAAAACTGTTATTCAAAACATGTTTAACAGACATAAAACTCAGACAGAACATACCGCAATAACATTCACTAATGTTGTTTTTCCAGAATACTGCAGGCCAACTAACGTCAGCTCCATCTCTTCTTTCCAGAAAAGGCTTTTTATCCATTCCAAAAATCGATTAATTATGGCTAGCATTGTTGCCAAGCGATTTTACTAACTAAATAACCTAGCTAACAACTTCAATCAATAATACTTGCGATACAAAGCAGGTTGGTTGACGTTTTGTTGCTGCTTGGCCCTTTTCAGACAGTGAAACAGTAGGCCATTAAACAGTTCCGTCCCGTGACCCTTACGACGCGTAGCCTCGTTTCCAGTGTCGCCGTCAAACAATGGCGAAACAATAACACCTTAATACTGATTGTCAAAATAGCCTTATTAAAAGGCTACTATATATTTTAATTCCTTATTGAAAGAATGTTTTAAGTGGCAGGGAAAACAGCGTGTTAAACGAGAAACCAGGTGGCAACAAGTTCTCCCATGCACGCTATTGATTATTCATACAGCCTATGTTCTGCTCGTTTTGCTATTAACAATGAAAACTTTGAAAAAGATTCAAATATGGAAACAAACACTTTTTATGAATGAAACAAAATGAGGATGCAATTGAAAAATTAATTTTTCCAGCAATGAAATCCACAGGCGATATATTAGATCTAGGCATATATCTAGTGATATCAGAGAAACGTTATCGAAGTATAACCATGTTAGCAGTAACAGCTGGATCAAATGTAACTTTACATATTGAATCATTTACCACATAATACTTGATTTTCTTTTATCTATGACTGATTTGATTTCTGACCATTATTATTTAATATTTTTACTGTCTTATTGAAAATATTTACAGAAATAAGTAGCTTTACTTTCTCTCGAGAGTTTTAAAGCTGATTCTTCACTTTTTGTAAAGTGAAGCTTCATAATCTATTGTGACGTTTGCAAGCAATCTATATCTTATGAGCCCCCCAATCTTTGTATTTAACCATTAATTAATTGGTTACTCTTAAACTTCAAAACTCTCCATAAGACTGGATAGGAATCTATTGAAATTAGTATGGATTTCCAAAGCACTGTCATCCAGATAATTCAGGTAACTCAACATCAAGGTTTCAGACACATTTGAATGGGATAGATGACATAATGAATAAATGGTTTTGAAAAGAGGAAATTAACAAATTTGGTGGTAGGTGTGTTAGGTTTACATTAGAAGGTCACTCAGGCACCGCGGAGCAGGGGGGGGGCTGGGGGGGCTTTAGCCAAATATTAAGTATCAAACTACCAGAAAAGCATCCTTTATACGGTTTTAGCCCCCCCCCCCAACTTTTTTCGACCCCCCACTTTTCTCAACGCTCCGCAGTGCCTGTCAGTGTTTTCTGCAGATAATCACTAAAAGTATCAATAGATGAATTGGGTTAACGATAGATACAGCCAAATAAATTCTGTTTACCATTTTTTTCTCAATTTCACAACCCTCTTTTACTAGGCCTCATCAGGGCCGGAATGAGGTGCCATTGATGCTACAGCATTAAATCCATTCCTGGCATAGACCAAGACAAAAAAGACGCTAAAATTTTCTGAAGCTGAAAAGTCCCAATAATAGGCTCTTTTTGCTGCAGTATCAGGCCAAAATAAAGCGTTATCTGGCACTACGGAGTCTGGGCTAGGAATATGAGAAAGAGCTGCTTTTACATAAAGTGCACAATTTTCATTTTGACCCTGCCATCTGACTGGGACGTAGTTGTTGTAACTATGAACTTCAACTTTTCCACTTCTAGGATTCTCCATCCAATCCCAAGTTTTAGATCGACCTATGTCACCAAAGGAAGTCTTTAGACTTGCAAAGGTAAAGACCAGCCCATCATGATGAGGCGAAAGACATATTCCGATTTCCGTGTGAAATAAGGATTAATCTTTTTCACAAGTAATAACAGTACGTAAATATTTGCTGCGTATTTGCTGAAACCCGATTATTAATTGACCATTTTTAGTTTTTTGTTACTTGTACAGTAATTGTAGAGCAAAAATATATATGAAATGATAAATTTATATAGTGGTACAAAGGATTCAATCAATTGGATGAAAGTAGGTCATTATGGAGCATAGTGGGTTTAAAAATATGCAATGATTAAATGTTGTAGATAGGATTTCTCTGTTGTAAAATAATATACATGCTTTGAATGATTTTTTACATGGTAAAGTTTCAGAGCCCTATTTTTCGTCCCACTTTCTGCTGCCGGTAGCAGTGGCGTACCCAAGGGGGAATAGGAGGGTCCGGACCCCCCCACTTTTCTAAAATGTGATCCTCGAGGTTTGTCCAAAAACGATGTAAAACTCATAAGGGGGGGGGGGTGTAGTATACTGTATGCTTTTGTCAATAACAATTGTAAAATACTTTGCTATTTACTGTAGCTGACATGAATCAAATAATGGCGGAAAATTTTGCAAAAGGGCGTTTCCCCGCATTTGCGAGTGTTTGAAGGGCGTGGTCCCAAAAAAATTCTGGGGGCTGCGCCCCAGACCCCCCCCCCCCACTTCTCGGGCCCTGGGTACGCCACTGGCCGGTAGGGCTACTTACTTATGTTTTCTATATCCTGAAAATCAAATGCAAGATCTTTAGAGAATATGAAAAGCAATCAGAGGTGGAAATTCGTTGCTTATTTTTAGAGAATTATAATTCGTAGCCTTAACATAAGTATATGATGCAAGCCTTACCTCAAAGTCATGGGTGCCGTGGAGTTCAAGGGGCTCAGCATCGTTGTTTAAAAATTCAGATATATTATAGGGGGCTAAGCGACAACGATGCAGCAGAAACGATACAGGCTCGAAGTTAAATGATTTTTTTAATGCTCTCGTTGCTAAAAATTTTAGGACTACATCACTGCTCAAAGTTGTCGAAGAATTAAATAGAAAGTTTTTAAACCTATTTTTGGAACCAGTGGACACTGAGTAACAATTATTTAACCGCCCCTGCGCAATACAGAGCGAACGAACTCTTCGTTCCTAAAGTCCATTTTAAGACATTTTCTCCTAAAACGAGAGTTCTGTTTACCACTTGTTTACAACTTTCCTGGGACACAAATGTCAAACCACTTTTAACGCTGATTTGTTTCGCAGACACTACGCTATTGATTACGCAATCATATGCTGGTTTTTAGTGGAGATCCTATATATATGAAGTAAAATTGTTGTAGAATTTTAACGCCTTTTGAGAACGTCAATCCTTTTGACGCTCATAAAAGCGATAGTTACAAAAGATATCCCATATTCTCCATTAATCGATTCAACACTCGAGACATTCCGTGCTGCTTTTGCCTACAAATTTGAAACATGCATATCGATCAATTCAGGCTAACACGTCAAAATCCTTCACGAAAATTGGCTTGTGGCTGCTTAAAAACTTCAACCGTGCTGTAGAGAACTATGCATAGTGCCTACTGATTGTTTACCGTGCTATGGTAACTCTTGTCACAAAAGAATATTCTCTACATGCGTTATTTATTTTATATCATACTATCTAGATAGATAAATCAAGTTAAAAACAACTGTCAACGTTGGGCGTTTCTGTTTACAGATACCATTAGCAGCCAGCCTTGCCATTGAAGGTAAAGAAAACACGGGTACCTACAAAGGAGGGGCACAAATTATATCTCTTGCAAAAAGGAGGACGCTAACAAGTTTAACTCTCTTTGCGAATGGAAAATGTAAAGAATCGCCCTGTCTTGCTTTTATTATTTGTGATATCTTTTTGCACGAGTTCTTTTTAAGTCATTTTTAGCACTACACCTCTGGCTTTTCTTCATTAACGACAACAAAAAGATTTAATATATTTCGAATATAACTTTCCGTGTGCCAAAAAGGAACAGGCATACCCAATGATACTTTTTGTATGAAAAGTGTTTTACTAGAAACAATCTACGTTTGGTTTGGTATAAAAAACATGCTGCATTTAATATCCAAAGGTCTTCTGCCTGCAATCTATGGTTAATCACAAATTAAATAAAGTTTCTTTAGTGAAAATTTTGAATTTACATGGATTTTCATTTGAACAAAAAGGGTGAAAATAGTTTGTAGCAACTTAATAATGCCTTGTTTAAGAAATATTGTCATTACGTTATACAGCCAAAAATTGAGGGATCTTGGACTGCATTGGATTGCACAACACTGCTTGAGATAAACATGGGTGCGTGGGAGGCTAAACATTTAGGAAGGCTTAATAAGGGTCTTGCCGAAATATTGTTGCTTCATTAAGATAAAATTGGCCTGAAATTTGTCAAATTTTGCCTGTTTGGGAGCCTAGCCCCTGAAGACCGTTACTTTATTGCAAAACACAGCATTGTACTTAAAACAGATTAAATCGATTCTCTGTTGGTTGTTTTCAATGTTGAATCCATACTGCAATCGTACTTTCATTCACCATCAACTGTTTATAGGCCACTGTCAAGGAAACATGAAGTTCACAATTTAAAGAAAATTTATGCCAATAATATGGGGATCTAGGGATGTTTTATTTTATATTCCCTTGAACAATGAAAAATGTTCCGCCTGTTTGGCAAGGCTCGTTTCGTAACATTATGAGTAGTTTTCAAATAGTTAGATAGCATGGCTTCCAAATTATAAACATTTTGGTTTTGTTGGAATGTCTTTAGATTATTATCTGTCTAGCCTACCCTGGGTACCATACCAAAGCTGCATGAATTCGAGCGTGGAAATAGAAGAGGGTAGCGGAGGAGCATCTAGCTACCTCCCCCGCGTCTAGCTAACTCCCTCTTAATTTCTATATAGCTGGCTTCTACTGAATTTTGTCTGGCCGAGCCTTGGGAATTTTCCGGTCAACGTCCACCCAAAAATGAAGCCTTTTTACGTTTGTGAAAGTAAAGAAAAGCAAACAGCGTGCATGTGTGGTCTATAAGTCTCTAATATCATTTATACCAAATCTTCAGAAGTATGATGCTACCCGTAACTCCTTTAGCGTTGCTGCTGAGACTAGGATTTGTCGTAAGCTCTTGAATAGAGCTCATCCTCAGAGGATATTTTTTAATTATCAAAGATTGATTCTTTGAATTTTCTATTTGTTATATCTGGGTTTGGTGGGCAGTCCAATCTTTGGCTTGTTAATTGCTGAAACTCTAAAACCATTATGTGGATCAAAAAATATTTCTTATCTTGCTATAGACTCCAGTTGATTGCAAACTTCCAGCAGTTACTTGATTTTTTTTAAGAGTTTAGCATATTTGTCAACTTTTCAGGATTTCCAAGGACGTTTACACTAAGCTCTTTTTGATAATTAGTTAACCTTTGCCCCTCCCCTATCCTCAAACTTGTGTCTGAGCCGTCCTCCCCCACCCCCTCACCCCCCGCGCCTGCTATGATCATTTGATCTGTTGAATTCGCCACTCCAAGACAGACATTCAATATCATAACATATTGGGTATCAGTCCAGAGAGTTCCATATGGTGTGTGATACTTTCCTATCACTATATGATGTATGTTTGATGTTACGAGAGAGTATTACACATCAGCTTCAAAACTTCTATATAAATAAACTGTATACCTCGCATTACTTCTTGCAAAAATTTGATTACAATGAAATTTATACAATTTCGAATTCCCATACACAATCTAAATTACGAAATTAATTTACTACAATATTTAAAAAGCAACATATTACATTAACCCTATTACATTATATCCAGAAATATCAAGTTTGGTGCAGTTTAGGCACGTTTTTCAACCAGGGACGGTAGAGCACACATTGAAATGGGTGAACTCTTATGATGGTTTACCACCATTATCTTTGATGCTACTATCTTGGTACCAGCACTAAAAGTGAGCCTCAACCTCCTTATGACGTCACAAATGTGCTTTTTCTTCTTGAAAATAAATAATTTTCAGCCAAATCACAGATTGTGCTTATTGATGGGAAGGTAAAATAAATGTGAAATGAGACGAATAGCTGCAAGTCGAATAGTATTTCAACAAAGGAAAAGAAGGGAAGTAAAATACAACAATTACAGTCGAAAGTGGCACAAGACATTGCTTGCATGTTTTCTCATAACTGTTTTTTTCAAAGTTGTTCTTCTAATTTCGTTTACAACTTAAAGATCTAGCTGCCCTTTTGGGCCAGGAGCCATAGTTGAAACTTAAAAAGTCGGGGGGCAAGCGAAAATAAAGACTTGGTTATCAATAAGTAACAAAATATCTTGCTGAATAGTGCAGGGTTCATGGCATAACCACTCATGTCCCTTAGTGTGCCCCCTTGATTTATAGCTGGATCAGAATAAAAGCGCCAGTAGCACCCTCTTTTGAAGCTTGCCGACTTTCTTAGTCCAGCCTCTCTTCTAAATATATTGTGATTCAATGGAAGTTGCAGTGTTACTGGTCTGTCATTTAGTGCTCGATGTAGCATGAGTTCCAGACCATGACCTATAGTCTAAGTCGCCTAACATAATGTCATTTATTTATATATGAATTGTGATCTGTATAGACTGTATTCTTATATCATGATAGCTTCTAAATTATTTGATGAATTCTACTTATAACATTATTTTTTTCTATTGGCAAGCAATCGCTGAAAATAAACAAAATGTCTGCCTTCGAGCTTTTCGGGCTTATTTCGAATAGAGTAACGCAGTGATGACGTCACAAAAAAACTAGTTTTAGAATTTTCCAATTTTGACCATACTGTATATCACAAAAGAGAATTATGAAATAACTCTAAATGTGCAAAATCATGTTCCAAATTGGCAGTTCTCTCTAATTTTGTGTTTTCAATCGGCAAACTAAATTTTTCAAACAACAATACAAAAGGTATGAAATTTATAAAGATGCAGATTGTATCATATAAATGATAATCGCTTATACTATACGAAAACGCAGAAGACTAAATAGCTAAAGAATAAAAAACCATGACATGCACGCTAAAAACAAAATCGTGATGTCAAACTGGCTAACCAATCATGATGGAATTCCCTTTTGTCACCAGACATTCCATTAAATTATGTCCTTTGGGTACATTCCATACAATCAGCTAAATGCCAATTCAAATTGAATGGAATTTAAAAACTATATCTCAATAGCTGGTATAGAAACGTTTTGTTTGCAAACGATTAAAGCAGCTCCTATTAAGTGTAAAAATTTGGACCTTTGAGCTAAGGTTGTGTTGTTACAATACAACGCTAGTAATGTTGGTACTTCAAAGGAACTTATTGAACAAAAGCTATAAAAAACTGCTTCAAAAGTAAATCTGTTCTATTGTTATACATCTTAAAATTGCGGTTAATTATTAATAATTCTTTGATTGTCTTAAATGGTAAATTAAATGTAAATGGTATTTTTCATACTATTAAAATGTTTCTTGCATAGGGTTATACTTGTAGTTCGTTTTCATATTTTTACATTTCATATTTTATATTTAGACATCGAAATCGTTTTTTACTGCTTTATAGTTTCATCTTAGAAAAATGAATGATTTCTAAATGTATTCCAGCATCTGTTATAATCCCGTCTATATTTGCTCATGATGAAGTAGTTTGCTTGTAATACCATGTTTTGTTTTCATTGCAATGCATGTCATATAAAAATAACGAAGCATTGCCCTGACGATCTGCTTAACAAAAAGAAACATGATCCTTAACTAATTAATTTGTTTTTTTATATTCCTATAAACCTATGCCGAAAATATTCGAAGTAATACCATTAACTCACAATTGTGGGATAACTGATCTTTTTTCTTTAAATTTGCAAAAAAGGAAAAAATTCAATTTCCAAGAGCTTACGGCATCCGCTCTGCTTCAAAAACCATTACAAGCCACAAAGCATTTGAGTGCAATTTTGAATCAATTTTTTAAAGGTGTGTCTTTTCGCATTTTTTTGTCATATAAATGATTAAGTATCATAACAAGAGTGTAGCTCATTGAATGTGCCCTAATCCACTTTATTAAAGAAAAGATTACACATTGCGTTAGGAACAACAAACTGTGTGTAGAGTGAACGTTTAGGGCTATGTTTGGTGGCCAGAAGCCGTGCTAGAACTCTGATTAACAGTATGTTATCAAGACTAATATAAACTTGGCTCCATCTTGTGCTATTAGCTAGCAATATGGTGTGGTTTTAGGCCGTGTATAGCGCAACAGACTTTGATAAAATTATGCAGATGCCCCTGTTAGCAATGAAGATCAAACCCTTATTGAGATCAACAGAAGACGCATATGAAAAGAAGCTAGTGATTACCATAATCCAAGGCTACGCGCTCCGGGAATAGACAATGATGTTCAGCCTTGTGTATAATTATGCATATTTAGTTAAAGTTCTGATCCCATTTGTATGAGGTACTGGCCTGCAGGAGAAGGACCGAGAAAAATCGAACGTCCTGTTCTTCAGGGCCTGCTACTAGCATACCAATTGGTACTGGAGATATACGGGCAAAACTTGCAGACCTGTCATTGGTAGGTACCTGTAATTACGTTAGATAACTTTGCTAAACTTTGGGAGATACCGCATGATTACTGCCGCAAACATATGTTTTCTGGAACTCTTTCTCTGACTGCATCCTATAGGTATTCTTTGCAAAAATGTTTTGCAATTCTGTTGTTGTTTTTTGCGTTATATTCCATGGGATGTTTGCGAAACCTCCATCGTATATAACACTAAAACCAAGACAGATTTTTAAGACTTTCGTAGTATTTTACCTTATCAATAAACAAATCTTTTTAATCAAACTATTATTGGTCGTACTTATGATAACAAAATTATCTGAAAAAATTGCTTTTGATACTTCTAAATTAAATAGATCGTTCAGTTTGCTCTCGTCGATTCGTTTGTTCGAGAGTTTTTCATGGAAAAGTTGAAAATGGGAGACCATTTGCTAGCTATTGAATTTCTTTCATCTTGTCAAACAGAAGAATTCAATTTTCGCGAATGAAAGACGCCCTAACATCACTAGTGTAAACAATTGCAGAGAAACTAGAAGCATGTAGTAATTTAAGATATTGTAATGAAAAGAGTGACCGAAGTTTCAAAATATTATGCTTCTTCTCTCAGCCATTCAAGGTTGATTTTCAAACTAAAAACAATCATTGCTTGTCCTATCGTTTGTAAAGTTTACGGAAATGTTTCAGAAACTTTCCAACCAACGAGAGTCAATATTTTTGGGCAATGTCTCAATTTTTTAGATTAAGTCTGATATAATAGGCTTTCTGACGCATGCAATGTTTCACGTTTGAGAAAACAGCTTTTCTAAATAAGGTTAACAAGAGCAACGGGCATCTTAAATTTTGTTATATTCTATGACGAAACGATTTAATTTGCTTTCAATTACTCATCTTTATTGGTTTGTACATAACTTCGTTTACATGATTACCAGACGTATTGTTAGGCATTGAACTCATTCTTTTTGACTGGCATTTTCGCTCTTATGCTAAAAAGGTAACAAACAATATGACGTCATAGGTAAATATGTTGGCAGCCAGTTACTATGGAGGCGCTGTATCGAGATTTGGCTTTAAGAACGTCAGAAACGAAATAAAAACTTATAAGAATTGAGTGAGCGCCAAAGCCTTTCGTGGAAATTATGTCTTTCCTGTGCATCAAAGTCCTTTCCTGAATCTCAGATGTTTTTAGATGATTTGTACTGCGGAAAGGATCAACATTTCTCACTTCACTGCCCAAAGAAACATTTTCGTATGGGCTAATTGGTTTCCCTTCTGACGTCACCCTACGTATTTGCGTATTCTTAAAATCAATTTCCTCCTTCGAAAACATTGATTTCCATTTGAAGCTGGTTTGTCCGAATCCTGGATAATCACAATTCAAGCAAACCCTGGGTTCATTCATGTGTCGAAAAGCTTCCAAGCCTTATTCATCTTCTATAACGCTAGTCATCCTGAAATACTTTCTAATCTTTGTCTGCTGTATGTGTCCATAGGTTTGTCTTTGACCCTTTGCTATTTGAAAATACGGAACCAACAGGGCCTACGCCACGAATTTGAAAGTGAAGGGGCCAAGGCTAGCAACAGTAGGGGGCCAAGGCTTTTTTCCCTTTTACTGCAGCTTGAAACTATTTGCTTTGCAAGAAAATGGGGGAGCCATGGCCCCTCCGGCCCTGACCAAAGACCAATAGCTGTTTGAAGGCCGACGACCTATACTACCGTTCTACTGCTAGTCAGCGTATTCGTTAGTCAACCCAAGCCCCCCCCTCTACCTCTCTCCCACACTTCCGCATGCCCTGTTCGTGTAATTGTGGGCCAAGAGGAAGAGCAATCCTGCTACCTGTTCTTCAAAGGATGCAGATGAAGAGCATATCCCCCTATCCAAACAACAACTGCACTACCCTCCCCCCTCCCCCTCTTGTGGAAAACAGCAAGCGCTGGCCCTGGTCATCCTCTAATGGCAGTGACAAATGGAGCTTGTTACCCTTGGCAAAAAGCAAAGCTCCTCTCCAACGGACATTACTTATGTTCATGAATTAAAACCAGAATCTCTGAAATATGGGGAATTTTAAGTTTTGACAAAGGAATAAAGCAGAAACTGTCTGTTTGTTAGAACGGTCTTAAAGCTGGCTTTGGTAACACATATGGGGCCTATTCCTTGACAGCGGCGATGGTGTATGTGAGCTTTAGAAGATAATCACGCCTTTTAATGCCTTGACTGTGTAACGTTTGTTGGATTCGTATAAAGCATGCATTCTTTCCTTTGACCAGGTTGTATCGATCAGTATGTGTTCAAGGTCTTTCTGTAATCCAAACAAAATATCCTTTTGTTTCCATTTGTTTTCCAGAAAGCAAATATTGATCAAACTTTGCAATGCTGGCGATAGTTTTCAACATGAAAATTAATGGCAAAAACAAACAGTTTAATGAGTTTTCAATATAAGTATTTATGGTGGTCACGACTTTCAATTTTTTTTATTTAAATGAATATTTAAACAAGCTCCAGGACACTGTTGCAAGGAGAAATGATGAAAAATAAGCCGTGTTTTGGTTCTTATCTTGTCGCTAATCGTTACCTGATTGACTAATATTGGCTGTACAATGTATAAAAATAACTTGCTGAAAATTCCAAACATTTCATGAATATACTCCGCAAATTTTGAAGTACATGAAATACTAGCAAAAGGCTAATCATCCACTCCCAGAAAAGTAGAAAATGATCCGAAAAAGGACCGCTACCCAGAGGTAAACTATGAAATCCAGAAGTGTTGTCGTAAACAGCTAGGAGGACGCTGTGTTGTAGGCAACTTCTAGAAGCCACACCCATACCACCCCCGTGACACACCCACGACACACCCATGATCACACCCAATATCATTTCATTCGTGTTAAAGATTCTCTATTGCTATTATGAAACCATTCAAAATATTAACGGACACAAAAAGATTGATAGGAAATTGCTTATTAACGGAAGGTCAAAGGCACAAAAAGGAATTTTAACAGTTGGGCTGAGCCCCACAAGCCTCCTCCACGGGACCCCTGCAAAAAGCCACTTCATAACAGGGTAATGCTTAGACCCCTAATAATTCGCAAAGTAATGAAAAATACAGTAAACCATCTTGCTCTAGGCAATGGCCATGCTAGACCCCCCCCCAAACCGTTTTACAGCCCCGATCCGTAAAATGCTCCATGTTCCCCTGGTACTAGGGGATTTTGAATGTCTAACTCATTTTTCAACGCCACTAGATCTTTGTTCTTAAACTCTCAATTGAATACCCAAAACAGGGAAAAGTTCACAAAAGTATTTTGGCAAACCCAGCTCACCTTAACAGAACATATTTCAAACCCTAACCCTAACCCTAACCCTAACCCCATGCCGGCTGGCGCAATGCACAAACTATTTTCAAGCCTCTAAGACTGGTTCTTGTTACCTACGCTTGTATCTGTCTGCTTTTGCAATTTCTAGTCTTCTTCATTTTTGGAGTTCTGGAGGAATAACGAAACATAATAATGGATATTGTTTTCCATAATCTAGTACTGCTTGGAGACCTTTTGATGAGCTAACGAGCGGCGTGGCTACAATCTCTGCTAAAAGTCCTGGTACGCTACTCTAGATTTTTGCACACTCTTGATAGCAGCCCCGTTCCACCTTCGAACAATTTTGTTTTTGTTGAAAGGTAAAAGTTCCACTGTCCTCTTAATCATTCTTTTCAGGGAATTGTGATATTTAATTCTACAACAGGCATTGTTTTTGAAGAAGGGGTGCATTGTCAATCATTTCTTTTGGGAACTATTAATTTTAAGAAAAAGAAATTTCAAGCGACTGGGCGTTTCAAGAACTTATGGCAAGGATAGTAGATGTTTTCTTAATGACTATTCCCCTAGACTTCCAAAGAGACAAACATAATTTGTTAGAGCCTCAAACCTTTTAGAAGCTCAAAAAGATAATGTTTATCGGGATGCTTTTTCGAAATATGCATAGTAAACGAGATTGTTAATATTTTTGACAAAAGTTAAGTTTGTTGTTGATGTGAAACTCCTATGAGCCTGCTGGAAATATGGCGCAGTATAAAAGCTTTTTGTCGTCGCTCATTTTTAGCAATATTCTTCCTTTAATACGATTCGTGTTAACGTGAGCGCTATGTTATAGCGTCTGGGATCATCTTATGGGCTTATTCAAGATCATAAATCAATTTCGTTTTATGTTGATTGAATGATTAATATCGATTGACTGATTAATAGGTCTCAGCAAGCATAAATGAGTTTGAATCAGTTTTAATCAGCTTTGTATGGCATTTATATTTAATTTTGTTTAGATTTACTACCGAGCACAATGTGCTAGTGTCTAGATGCAGAGAAGCAGCTTGGGTTGACGGACAAGTGGGCCAGTATGTAACAATATAAGGTCATCTTGCATGAGTTTTTAAAACAGGTTGGATTTTGGCCGCTTAAGAGGGGAGAAGAGAGGCTGTTGTCTATTGGTGGTCCACAGATCTCTAATGTCTCATGTTTGTGAAGCGTCTTGAAAGACAGGCTGGTTTTAAGCATGGTCCTTCAAGCCTAGGCTATGGATTTTTTTAAGCCAAGAGTTTTAAAAACCATATGGTAAAATGACATTGCTTTGGTGAAAAAGTTAATAGATTAAGGTTAGAAAGGGAGTGCACACGCATGTATATGATTCCAAGGTCTTCAACTACGCCCATGTCAATGCTTCTAGATCTTGAGTCAGAGGAAAGACATGCCTTTTTGTACAAATAATAATCCATATCAAAGCAAAGTAAAATAGAAAAGAAATAGTGATTTAGGGCTGCTCTATCGTCCATATTTATAGTAAAAGATGGAGAGGACTGCTTCAATGTACGTTGACTACTGTCATGAAGTCGCAACCGAACATTTCGACACTTCTTTATGATGTTTAGCTGGTTATTCGAATGATTTTTCCCGCCACACAATTCTATTTATGTAATTCCGTGCATAAATATTTATTTTCTGTTCTAGGTAACACGTGACATAAAATACTCGCACGCAAGAGAGACAGGTGGTCAAGGATGAATGTGAGGTTGTAAGGTTGCACAGCAAAAGCAAGAAGTGACAATAAGATAAGTGAAGACTATGTTTTAAAATGTCCATCAGGATAAGCTCCCGTAAAACTTCAAGTTCAGCACCAATCGTCATTAGGCCATCTCGGCCTAAGTACACCAGTGACGATGAGGATAGAGATGTGAACACAAAATCATCAAATGACACTGAGGAGGAGACTTTGTCGTCATGGAAACAAGCTGACTCTAAAAAGGATGATGATTACGAAGAAGATTTTAATGAAAGAAACAATAACAAAACAACAGACTATTCAAATGAACCAGAAAGGGATGATTCAAACAGAGATGTTGATAAAGATGAAGTGTACCAGAATGGTGACACAGAGGTGGACCAGTCCGCGGACAGTGACAAAAAGATCCCACCTGCTGCACCACCAAAACCTGCACCAAAAATGACCATTGCGCCAACGAAAGTGGCACCTGCTTTGCTGCATAAGAGAGAGAAACAATGGCCCCCACCGGCACCAAAGACGTACGATGCGTTTGCGGTGGAGGGGCATGGGCGCATGAACCCATACACAAAAGAATTCATAAAAGATGAGGAGGAGATTGAAGAAGAAGAGGTAGATAAGAGGTTGGAGATAGATGAAGGCCATACGGCACCTGTGAAACAGTTGCGAAAAAATTGGCAAGGAAGAAAGGACGGCCCGATGCTGGGTGTGCAGAGGCCGGCCGCAACTATAAAGGGAGAAACTGCGTGGATAAAGCATGTGAAACCAGAGATAGAATATGAGGAGCCTCCGAAAGAGCCGGAATGGTTGCAATTGGTGCGTAACAGAAGATGGAATTCGACAGTGAAAGCGAGATTCCCTTGTAATACAGATGATATTGTTGAGTTTGAAAGGAGATCAACAACACCAAAGAACTGGAAGCGATTGTTGCTAGATAAAAAAGCCGTGCGCACAATTGGACAGATTACAGGAATTGGAGCTGAGGGCGAAGAGCTGTTGTGGCGTCTGGCAAAGCAGAGAGGGAAAATCGAGGAAACCAAAGAGATACCCATACCAGGGGAAAAGGACATTTTAGCGTATGAATACATCAAGGGCAATCTTGAGGCAGCTGTTGCCGAGGCTGCTATCCATGGAATGGAAGGAAGCGAGGCAGGAGACACGGAGTCATTGTTGGACGAGCTAGTCAAGCCTGCATCATCTGACCGCAAGGCAAGTTCAACATCATCAGCTCCCGTGTCAGCGGCAACGATTCGTCAGAGGCTGCTCAGGCTTCATCCGGAAGAATTCAAGAAACTGCTTGCTCTGGACCGGGCACGTGATGCCCATCTTCGCTGGCAATTCTCCACAGACCCGTATGACTCAGTTCACGAGCATCAGCTTCAGCCGTTTGAGATTGCCTTGCTAGCCGGCGAAAGGGAAAGCAGATTGAGATACCTGCTTAAAAAGCTGCTCCGGACAGAAGACATGACAATGTCCTCCCATTCATCAGGAACATCTACACCGGTTTTTGGCAAGCCAAGAGGCCGGTCTTTGCCCGGTAGCAGCTACACGTCTGATCAAGAAAGCGATTCTGGGTCTTCAGTTTCCAGTCAAAGGAAATCCAGGGCGAAGAAGAAGCCCCCGGTACCCCTTCCAAGAAAAGGTAGATCGGTGAGCCCAGCAGCAAAGGATGAAGACAGAGAGGTTCTGCATGGCTTTTTAGGTCCGGAAGAAGAGCAAATAACATCAGAATTAAAAAGACTAGAAGATCTGGCCAAAGGAATAGGGTTGCCCAAAGAAATTTCAGATCTGTTGAAAGAAAGTGTTGGAAAACAACCCAAATCAAGAGAGAGACCTGAAGATTCAATTTCAACGGGTCTTGGAGATCGCATGAGAAATTTTGCGACAGATCCTAAAACAAATAAAGTTGTGTCTTCAGCAAATGAAAAAGAAGTGCCAAGTAATGAGATTAAGCGTTCGCTTGAAGATAGGAAGTTGAGTTTCTTTGGCCAAGCAGAGAAAGCAAAGAGCTACAAAAAAGAGGAAAGTGAATTGGATGACACTGACGGTGCAAAAGCATCTGAGATTGACATGGAAGAAATTTCTTCAAGACGTAAGAAGTTCCAAAGCCAAGAGCGGGAGGCACAGAATGTCAGGTATCAATTGGTTTTGTTTGTACTTTGTCTAGCGGTTACGCTGTATAGAATACAAAAATTAATATTTCAGAACTTTTCAATTTTTGAGCACATAACCCAAAAAGGCATTATGAGCTAAATTAATGTACAGTATACTCTCGTTAAGTGGGACACTCAAGGAACCGAGCAAAAGTGTACTACTTAGCGGGCATCCTACTTATCCGAATGCTTGAAAAGGGTAAGCGAGTTCAAGTGACCGGGAAAATCTGTACTACATAGCGAGCGTCCTACTTATCCGGGGTCCCACTTAACGAGAGTCTACTATATTACGCCGAAGAAACAGAGGTCTGGCCACATTAGCAAATACACTTTCTCCATTGAATAATTGTAACTAAGTTGTAATCTTGTCTAAGACTTACAAGCCTTTGCAATACAGAATGTCTATTTAAATTGAACGTGATATTTCTTTTTCAACGCAGAGCTTCCTATGAAATCTCTACTTTTTGCTATCCATTCATTTTCACATTGCTAAAGTACTTACTTCTAACATTTAATCGAATACATTGCAGAGACACCCTGTGCAAATCTAACAAAATGTATAGTTCTCATTCAGAATATTCTTTTTCACAAATGCAACATATGATTTGCCAGAAATTTTTTTGTGCAACAAAAGGGATGTTACGGAAGAATGACTTCAGAATATTCTTAATAAAGATAAACTCTAGCTGAGCAGCTTTAGCAATAATCAAACAAGTGTAATAAAAGTATTTTAATTATCGTTTTTTGTGGTCACTGTCTTTTTTATCAGTGATGCTTTTGTCGTTTTCAGCAAAGTTCCAGAGAAAAGCAAGGCCAGACACAAGGTTCAACGCATTAAAAGTGATGCTGAGTTATATGCAGTGCTTTCTAAACGTCGCATGGCAACTGACGACGAAGACACTGCAACGGAAGAGCCATCAAGTGAGATGAAAGGAATTATTGATGACATCACAAATACATTTGGTAGTGGAGAAAAGCAGTCGAGTAAAGGGAGGAGAAAGCCTCGTTACCAAAGCAGTGAAGACAGCGAGGCAAATGTAATTGAAGAAAAGGAAGAAATAGACGAAGAAGATGATGATGTTGATGATGAAGACGAGGCACCCAGGCGTAGATCTAGAAGAGAGGCAAAGGCAGACAATGGTAGGCAGGCCAGGCAGAGAGCTCGTAAATGGTCGGAGAGTGAAAATTCTGAAGAAGAGGAAGATGGAAGGTAAATGGCGTGTAAATTACTATTGAGTGGAGTTTGGTGTTCCCGAGGAGAAATACTTGAATTTGCAGTAAATTTATCTGACATAACACTAAACTCATACTTTTTAACTGAATATTTTAATTATCATTCATCTTCTTCAAAATGGCATTTCTATACTGCAACGGTAGGTAGAGATAAGTTAGTCTTTGGTGCATTGCCGCAGATAGCCAGGGCAGTCGCTGTCAAATACGTTTATAATGGTCTACGTATTATGCAATCGCATTAGTTATTGGCAGTCATCGGAAATCGGTCGTTGGCAGTCGCTGGCAGTCGCTGAAAGTCGTTGACTATCACAAACAGTCTACCATTATAAGTGGAGCAAACACTATAAGCAGTTAAATCTTCGGTTTTTGCTACTATTTTTTGATAACAGCTTTTGATTATTGCTAAACACGCAAATTGCCATCTTCACTATGGTACAGGCTAAAGGCAATTTTCTCCTAAAAGAAGGAACTAACATAAGGTATTAGGGGAGGGGGGTACCCACAATCTTTTTCAAAACATGCCTCACTTTATTCTACTGAAAATTGATAAAAATACATCAGGGAGGGGAAGGTCATATTTCTTCAAGATTTACCTTAAGAAAATGCACTTGGCATATAGAGCTGAAATGTGGCAACACGGGCATTGTCTTGTGGGTAACGCCCATGACCCTCCCACTCTGTAGCAACTGATGCCGCCACTAAATTCAGGCAGGTAGCATTAAGGACATCGTGCTACAAAATGCAGCCAACCAACTGCAAGATGAGATTGCATGCTGGAATATTTTCAACGTGACTGGCAAGGGAAAGTGACGTAATGAATCTTATAACAATGTATTCATAATATGGAGCACTTGATGGGTTAGGATTTAATATGGCTATAGGTTGCCTTTTCACACTGGAATGGCATAATGGTTTATGTCATGATTTGTCCATGTGACTTTTTGTACACAATTTTTTTAAAAATTTAAGTGAATTATGCTTAGATTGAATAAAAAACAGTAGAAATTTACATAATAGGACCATGTGTTGACAGGCAAAGAACTTAAAAACACGATTTGAAAATTCATTCTTTGAGCAACAAACTTGGTACAAGCGTATTTAAAAATTGTATTTTATGAACCTAAGCTTCAGTTTTATTATCCTTAGGATTTGCATTCGAATAATATTTTACACTAGTTATTATGGCGATGCACTGGCAACAATAATTAAATTACAATGAATTTTCAATTGGAAGTCTTCTACTTTTTGATGCTTGCCTTGTATAATGTGCAATTTGTAATGCAGTTGTGAGTTCTATCGGTAGCTTTAATGTTATAGTTTTCTTGGCAGTGAGGTAAATTTTCATGGTTACTCTCAGACATAAATTCAGAGGAGACACCAACTGAGGAGAACGATTCCTCCCCATTCATCCACTTTCTAATTCGTTTAGAACCAAGAACAACCTTGAAGGGCGAGGAGAAAAGAAAAGTGCGGTTACATATCGAGAAAGGGGGGAGGGGAAATGAAGTGGTGTCCAAATATTTGCTTTGTTATCAAAAGCATGGATCAGAAGTTACCAAAGTTAGAATTTTTGATTACCAGAAGAAGTTTCATTTCAAAGCTTTTTATTTTGAAAACAGTCACTCAAAGATTGTTAGTTAAATTACTTTTGGATCCGATTGGTCATGCTCTTTTTGACTGTTGACAAGCAATGGATAAGGCTACCTGCGAGGTATCTCCGAGATCCTATAGCTAAACCTTTGACATTGTGCTTTGGCAGAGTGTATATCCATGGTAGCAACTTGAACCAACAGTTTTAAAAATGAGCATTTTAATTTTAGTATAGTTTGGTCACAGTCATTTCACTTAGTTCTGATTGCATAGTTTCTGAACCCTGCTTAGCCGGTTTGTATTGAAAATGGGTTCTTTAGAAAGGATGAAAATTTTTAAAGAAAATGAGTTTTGACCAAAAGCTTTCACTATACACACGATTCAAGACCCAAGTTCCAACATAAACCTATCAATGTCGGTAATCACAGGACACATAACAAATTTGGGTATAGGAGCACGTATTATTTGAATAAGCGTGTAATAGAGTACCTTACCTGATGGCGCATGCTTATTTTGGAATCTTTTGTGTGCTCGAGACCCTTAACTTGAAAGTAGAGGGTGTCTATTTTATAGTTAGGGTTCTGGAACATAGGCTTGTCCAATAGCAGCATCAACTTCAGGATTAAAATGGTACGTTTATCTGAGAGAAAAGGGAACATTTTAGAATACTGTCCCATTAAAGATCTCCATGTCTTTGTATGGATTTGGAATAACGTGATAGCGGCATTTTTAAAAGTGAGTGAACTCTCCTTACTATGTTTTAACTCCAATTAATATTACGCCTTAAAAGAATATTACGCTACGTTCGTTTTAAGTTTAATTTTCAATTATAAGATACATTAGCAAGCATTGCGTCAGTTACAATGCAAAATTATTATTTTAACGCGTGTACTCAACTGAAAATCACTTTGATGAAGTAAAGTTTGTCGAGAATTTTTACGTCACTTTGTCCCAGGCTCCTTTATAAGGGTGGCTAGACGTTCCTTTAAGAAGCCGCCATTTTAATCTATAAAGGGCCTTACAAATACCGCCTCCATTTAAAGTACATATTATGAAAGGATCGTATATGAAAATGACTATTAAATACAGGCTAAATTCAGAATCTCTTTGATCAATTGTTAGGAGATTGACCAATAGCGCCAGAGAAAAAGTATTTAGGTTGGCTTCAAGACTTTTTTGGCTTTCCGCTGTCTGAAATTCAAACATTGTAAACAAACAAAGAATTTCTTTAAAAAGACCGGCAATAAGAAAAATCGATCTCAAAGAGAGCAATGTTTAGACTGATCAGGCTTCAGGCCTTCTATCTTCGAGTAGGTATGGTACTTCACAAAGTACCTCAATGGTGGTACACATTATAGCAATTGACAATAGCGGAGTTTATCTGAATAATGTAATTTTTTAATATACATTTATTGCAAATAAAAATATTGTAAATTTTTTAATATGCTAGTTTCCAAAGAAGATACACTTGGACGGAGAGAAGTGGCTCTACCACAACTTTCCATAAATCCTAATATGTCTTCTACCCTTTCTTCTTTCTTTATTACATACTTTATTTACAAATCTGCTGCCCCCAATGATAAGAAAATTATCTCAATACGAAAATCAGAGCATGTTTAGAGCTATCCTTTGTTACAATGCAAGGAGAGGATAGCTTAGCTTTCAAACATATCAGTGTAATCATGGTTCAAGGATAAATTTCCATTCTTTCATTTAAGTTAGTAAATTGACAAACGTCATGTCATGAAAGCACATAAGATTCTGCTTCAATCACCGATCTCAAAAGATATGCTAGATTGATCCATGAAATTTTTAAAGCTTTACCCTTTCAATTGTACCTCCAAAAAGTCAGAAATGTGTAACATAACTTAGAGAATGGTGTAAATGGAGTTGTTTTGACCTAGATTGAATTTAAAAGAGCATATCTGATCACGAATTGGACAAATCTCAAAAGTAACTCTAGCGAGGACCTCAAAGAGAGTGGAAACCTCTAAAAAAGTTCAGCACTTTTTGAAACTAGCAGAGCTTCTTTTGAGCTCAAATCCTTTTCCAACGAACGCATCTCTAGCAAAAAATCCAAACCTTTTTATAGCTATAGATTTTTCATCTATGATTAGAACAGAATAAACTCTGTTTTTTCTGATGATTAGAACAGAATAAACTCTGTGAAATAAGTTCTGTTTTTAGCAAGAGAACCTCGATCTCAAATACAAATAATTAAGCCATAGTCAAGATACTATGACGTAGAATAGTTCATGGCACTGCATACCCTCAAAACTTTTTAGGAGTAAACATTTAGATCCAGATTATAAATTTCACTAGGGAGGGCTCTCAACTAAAGCTACAGGTATAGGCCTAAAGCTGCTAGAGAAAATCCGAATTTGGCCCAAACAGGATTGCAAGATGAAATTTGAGAATAGTTTTAAAATGATGCATCATCTCGATGCTTTTGTTCTTGGCACAAGTTAGTTGGTATTAAGCTAGTCTTCTTCACCGCAGCCTCAAGAGACGTATTGATATTTGCCCTTTGATTGGAGAGGCAAAGCGCCCCTTTTAAAAAGTGTCCTTGATATCAGGCTTTTGTAATTATCAAAGAGATTGCTATGGAATCCTGGTTGCAGTCCCAAGGAATTTTCAGACTATTCATGACACATTGACAAGTAACTAAAGCCCTGTTTATACTACACAAACTATTTTCAGTTTCGCCCCAGGAAAGAGCAATTTTCTTTAAAGAAATTCTCCTTGTCTTTTTAGGATTATCCGCTCTTTATAGAAAAGTTTCTAGGCTGGTTCAAAAAATCACTTTATAGGAAAATGTAAGAAATGTTCAGCTTCTTAGACCAACTGTAGATATTCTTCATATAAATTGCTTGGTTCTCTTCAATTAAGCAGAATACTATTTCACCCAAATCCTCTTAACTGAATGCATCATTTTATGAAAACCATGGGTGTCTCCCAGCAAAAAATTCCACAAACATTGAACTGCGTAGGGATGAGAATTGTTTAAAGAGATGTACCCAATGATAGAAAGTAGGCAAAATACCTCTTTTGCACACATGCTGTAAAGGTATTTTCAAAAGAAAAAGGATACACGTCTTTTTTATTCAAGAAACATGGAAGAAAGAAGCACAGGCTCAATTACCCTAAAAAATAAGAAACATCTAAGAAGCATTTCCAGGCTCAGAGGGGGGAAAGGGGCATAGACCGAGACACAATTTTTTTGTTTGGGGGGCAGCCCTGATAAATAAATGTAAAAACAGCTACATTATACAAAATGAAGTATTTTACTCATACTACTTAAGTTTCTATGGGGGCAAGGCCCCCCAGCCCCCCCCCCCCGGTGTCTCGGTCCTTTGATAGGGGAGAAAAAATAAGTTAAGTGTCATCGAATAAAATCTCAAGAAGAACAAGTAGAGTATGTTTTTGAGTGGCACGCGATGTAGTGTCTATATTGTTTGCTGAGATCTTAAAAAGGCACAGAAATTTAACCTGTAAGTTACGGCTACAGACTTTCTCCACCTGGTATGCTTAAACAAAAGAATGTTCTTAAGAAAGATTAAAGAAACATTTGAGGCCCAAATGAACAAAATGTTAAGAAGCTTTGAGTCGATCTGCTCTGACGTGTTTCTTGAAAAAAGACGTGTAGAGAAAGCAAAAATTAAATATCGAACATTATTTACAATCAGTCAGAAGCGTAGTCTGAATTACCTTTTGGGCTTTTGCATGCAAGGCTGAAGATAACATTTACTTATAAACCCTGAGAAGGAAGCAAATTTTTAAACTTTTCCGACAAATTTTGGATAAAAACACAAAGGTTTACGATGAGGCCCTCTGTGTCTAGCTAGATGTCATTTCACCCTAAAAAGTGTTATCTATTAACTATAACCAACAAATTAAAGCCATTAGATAGATCATACAATATGGGAAACCATACCCTGAAAAAAGAAGATGAAAGAAATACCTCGGAGTATACCTAAAATAACTTGAGTTGAAACAGAAAGTCCAGGCTGTCTGTGAGAAAACAACTGTCACTTCGCATCAAATCAAAATTCACACCAAGTCTCTTCCAGTCACGACAGATCCAAAGACGAAGATTAATGTGCATTAAGCACGGGCCATGTGACAGCCTGTTACCAAAATTACATGCCGTTGGTACTCCGAGGGATGAAGTTGACCTTTTCGAATGCTCGATTTCAGAAGGCGACATGGTCCAAGAAGATTGAGGGGCAATTCACTCTTTCAAATAGCGTACGAGATTTTCCATAAAACAAAAGGATTTCTGGTGATTTCCAGATAAAACAATAGGATTTCCACCAAAGGTGTACTAGATTTTTTGGAGTGATTTGCCCTTCAAAGAAGATAATTTAATTAATAATTGATGACGATGGCGATGACGATGACGTAGTTTGCCATTTTAACTGGTTTTTTATTACAAAATATTTATTAAGCCCCCTCTCATATAAGCTCCCCTTTAAAGTACTGTGAAACAATAAGGGCTAAAAAGTAAGTTTACGGTATGCAGGAAATACAGAAAGTCAATCTGAAATGATAAAGGAACTGGGATGGGAGTCACTTGCGGAGAGACGTGTCAAACTGAAAGCAGCAATGGTGTTTAAAATTCAGAATAACATTGTTGACATTTCTAAAGATATCTTTACTGAAGTAGGAACACACAACAGAAGAAGTCAGGCAGTAGTCCTTGTACCAGCAGCGCGAGTTAACTGTTATGAGTACCCCTTTGTTCCAACGGTCGCAAAAATTAGGAATGGGCTGCCCATTGGAACAAGAAACTCAAGATCATTGAATCCTTCCAGTCATCACTAACACAAATAAAGACAAGGCCGTATTATTGAACCAATTTTTCATTTTCTTTTTCATATTTATATTGTTGCTGTTTTTTTGTACTGACTGGTCAGCTGCTGGACTGCTTAGATATTGCTAAAAAATGGATCTAGGCTAAATCACGGGGAGTGTCTTTTATTGAATTTGGTGTACCAAGTTATAAATAAAGTTTTTCAGTGTATAAACGCTTACCAATCCGGCAGTGCTGACCAGTTAATTTTTCTAATATTATCGCTTGTTTTATTATTAAGACTAACCTACTAACCGCTAGTACGCAATACCCATTATGGGGACTGTACTATAACATTTACAGTGCCGTCGGAATGAAATTCATATTGGGGGGCTGCCCATTGTTTTCCTTCTCGTTCAGTACACTGTTATGAAGAAAACATACTACAGTTTGACAATTATTGGAGAAGGCTCCAGCAACCACCCCCCAGCCCCCCCCCCAGGCCCCCGGTTCCGACGGGCCTGATTTAGGTTAGATAGATTAGATTAACTGAAACATGTTGAATCTAAATGATACCCTATATTGCACAGAAAGATATAGAAGTTAAAAGAATATATTACTTGGGAGACACTACTTTGAAAGGAAACTTACCATTGTCACTAGTCACGAAGACACTCGGAAAAGGGCAATTGGACAGTAAAAGCTCAAGCTAAAAATAGCATTTGCTTTTGGGCATGTTGCCCTGGTGCCACAGTCTTCAATGTGTCTGCATAATGAACGATTCCATACATTCATCGAAGATCCTACGTAAGTTTCGATGTTTTCAAAGTTCCGTGTTATGGATAGCAACAAAATGATTGCCATTGATATGATAAATTCGCAGGTGTTTGATTTCCATGGATTTGCTTAGATAAAAAAAGTTGTCTACAATCGCAGTTGGCCATATATCACTTAATATTTCAATTAATGGTTTTGCACATTCAGAAGTATTTATTAGTGTTCTGTCAGGCTAGCAAATCTAAAGGGAGAGCAAGTTTAATGTAAGATCATTTTTGACGTCACACTTCAGAAGTCTATTACCAGTACCCGTGTCTTTTGTTGAAATGGGGATTTGTGGTTGCCCTGCCCCTCGTAGGAAGAGTGTATGACAACAATCCAATTCAATAAATTGACACCACGAGTTTCAATCCAATTCATCTGTACACACACGCTGTGAGAAAACAAAGCGCGCTATCTTTGATCGATTTCAATTGAATACTCCCATTGAGGAAGACAAGGCTGGTTTGTTATGAAAAGATAAATCTTTGCACTTGTAAAATTCATTAATCGATGTTTTTATGGTCTTATTGGATCAGAAAAGTTAGAATTCAAAGCCAAGCTAGGGGATTTGTTTGAAGATCGCGTGGAACTGAGTGCTATTGGGCAACCTGTTTGAGGACGGGAGCGGCAGACCCGCCAAATAAAACCCAAGTTCCCATCGAAGTGTCGGTCCTGTACTGTTTAGCCCGTCACAAAAATAGTCCAACCAGATGGAAAATGGGTCGACAGATATTCTTGATGCATTTGACGAGATCTGTGAAAGGACAAGTTCAACTCACAGGAAAAGGTATATCAAAAGGGTTTTATTTTAAAGCTGTTTGTTTATGGTAATAAATTAGGCCTGACTTTTTCAACATGAAAAGAAAACAGACAGAAGGAAGTGTTAATTGAGGCCGCACCTTTCATGTTTATTATTCTAGACAAAGGGCTATCATATGTTGAAATCAAATAAACTTTTTATCTAGGGTCTTCCGTCATTTATTTGCCAAATTTTTGCTGTATTCTTAATTAGCATGAATATTGTTTTGCTTTTTAAATTTTATTCGATTTTGCAGAATTCCATTTTTATTCATCGTTTTAATGTGAATCTAGCGATTATTAAGTATTGTTTGAATTATAAATCGTGGTTAAATCAATTTGCCAAATAGTTTGACCGATTAGTTCACAAGGTGTAAAGAGTAACGGATAATCAATTGTGGACAGGAGTTGTAAGAAGAAAGAGTTCTTGAGCCGCAGGTCAAATAGAAGAGTGTACTGTATAACTTCATTTATCGTTCTGTTTGCATTTTTTTGTGGATGGATGTTGGGGTGATCTGTTGAAGCTACTTAGGCAAAGAGTAATCATGAAACAGGAAAGGTGTTTGTCGATAGTTTGAATTTGTCGATTCATGGATCTAGGTGGGCTGATCTACGGATGCGGCTGTTGTGTCTAAACAAAAAGAGTCAAAAGTGTAAAAAATGATTTAACACATAGCCATCCTCGACTTTGAGTCATCACTCTGTACATCTCAATTGGTTTTAACATAGGAAACTTTTTCTTCTGCTTGTGTGGTAGGGAAAATTGGCAAGATTTTTAAAAATTGATACAATGTATATTGTTATGGAAATTTGCCCAAGCTGAGTTTTCAAATAAAAGAGAAATTGGTATTTTCTATTTTGTTTAAGGCAATCGTCGTCTTAACAGTTAAAGGTAAATGAATTAATAAATGAATGAATAAGAATTAATAAATAAGTAAATAAATGAATAAGAATGGTGTTAAAATATTTATAAACATAGAATCTGATAAATGATATATTATCTGCTCAACTCGGGTACATGACTGCAAACTTTGTTGAGCAGAGTTCAGATCTCTGCAAAAATTCACTATGCAGTAAAACTACCAATTTCCAAACAAAAGAAACCCTATGTTTGGTATTCAAGTAAAAGTTTTCAAAAATGAGGTGCACCCCTCAACCCTTCATGAATTCTGAGCACTGATTGCAATAATCCTGTATTTTGCTTAAAGGCAGCAACTAGGAATGGCGGCAAAGTGTGTAAAAGGGGGCTTAATACTGCCAAAGACAGTGGCGGACTTAAGGGGGACAACTAGGGGCAGTTGCCCCTCCCTTAATGAGTTTAGGCAAGACTGGCACCCCTTTTTGGAAATTGTGTGCCCCTTTTGAAGAATGAGAATCAAGTGAAAAAGTTTCTGAGACCAGTAGGTTAATTTGCTTCCAGGATTACCTCAAAGTGATGTTGTTTATTATGACAAAAGAACCTGAAATTTTCCAGTGCCCCCACAACCAACCGCCCCTTCTTCAAATTTTCTCTGGATCTGCCCCTGGCCAAAGATTTCAATTAGCCACCCTCTCCATCGGCAGCCAATCTCTTTCAGCACTCCTGACATCATCATTTAAACTATTTCTAACCTTTTTGCTGGAAGACCTTTTTAACGAGTCAGTCAATTCATGACACCAATGCAACAAAGTCTAGTCAAAAAGCTGCTATGCTCATCTAATGAATTTTATAGTTCATACCATCCCCTTTTCTTGTTTACAACTTTTATCCCTTCCAGCACCCTAGGTTTGATTTTATACTCTTTTCACATGTCACCCTTCAAAAAATGCTTTTAATAAATGCTTGAAAATGCACAAAAATTTCAGAAAACAAACAATCTGTTGAACTCCTCTAATTGTAGGTCATTACCTATAAGTATTATCACTTTCAGTTTAAAACCATGTGCTTGAGACCATTTCACAGGCTGTTTTATCATTTTACATAACCTTGTACAAAATTTGATAATTATTTCATTTGATAATCCTATTTACTCAAAACCTCAGTCTGTCTTATCTGGTTAAGTTGCCTTATATAGAATTTTTGTAATCTTTTCCAATTTTTTGCTTTGTCTTGAATAAGTATTTCTTAGACCTCACCCAAAGCAGAATGACATTCATAGAAGATCCCGTTAAATTACTGACTTTGCATCAAAGAAGTTGACATTACAGATCACATGCTGCCTTTCAAAGAGGATATGAATATTCCATGTGTGAATTATTGACTTTGGTCTGGACACACCTTATTGTATCAAGATTAGAATCATTTTGCTTGAACAAATACTAGCTTAGTAATTTATGACAGCAGCTGTTAATCAAGTCCAAAGACATGGCAGTTTAACTGCTAGAATCTTGAGTATTTAAATCCACCTGGAAAGTTTTATATATAGTGGGGCTAAGGCACCCCTGACAACTTTTGATGCTTAACAGTCTCAATATTATATTATCTAGATTTATAAAACCCTTTTTAATTTCTCGTACATTTAGGTTAAATCAAGAAGTAGAGCATGATAGCGCTTGATAGGTTTTGTGACTTTTCAATTCTTAAACTACTGCTTTTATTATAAAATATTTTCTATTTTAACCCCATTTTTATAACAATACTTTCACTTCAAATCTTGAACTACCCCAAGTCAACTGTGCGCCTGTGCATGGGCTCCATAAGCGTTTGAACTAAATATTTGTTTCAACTATCGTGCCAATATTGTGACAATTCTGTGAACGAGATTTTATTTTTCTGGCACTCAAAATTAACCGTTAGACAGACTGGTATGTTTTTATGGCTGTGAGTCGCTAAACTAAGAAATTCCGAAACATAAACAATCCTGTGTTTTGATTTAAGTTTGCTATTCGGGTCAAAAGGTCCAGTTACCACAAGAATTTGACACAGTTGCCAAATTTTAACTGAAATTTCATTACTTTTTATTTTCCGATTATTTTTTCCTGTCGGTTGAGTTGTTGTCTTCGTTGACGTAGATTCACGGAGTTTGAAGTGCCTAAATCCTTTTTGGGTCATGTAACGGGAGCCGGGTGAAAACATCCTATCCGTTAGGAAAGTCCTTTACGGGTAATGCAAGGGAAGTGTCCCCCAGTCCCCCCTTCTTTCCGGGTTTTCATCTCTAATAACCTTGTAGCCAGTACACATTGGGGATAGGCAGTTCAGTTTGCCTTCTGATCACGGTTTTACGTATAGTCGACACTAATTATACATGACTTTGTGAATCTACTTTTGATGTCTTGGTGGCAAATTTAAAAAAGGGACTTTTGCAGCAATTTTTAGCATTATTTAGCAGGAACACGGAATAGTTACTTGTTTTTTAACCGTTGCATAATAACTGGCAATGTTTTTACGCGCTGATGAACTACGCTTGCCTTTGAACAAACCTTTGTCCGTGCCACGCCCCTCTTTCCGACAATTTTTTTTCTGCTTCATCGTGCCAACAAGTATCTACGTGAGCGACGCTGGATGATAAATCATTCAGACAAACTCGGTACTTTTCAAACAAACAAAATTTGCTGTTGTGATGTTTTTCTCCAGATGGCCACTTTTTGAGTCTCAAGGCAAAACATTCAAGAAAGTACTGCTAAGTATCAAAGCGTTTTTAGGGTTGTATGCATAAACATTGGTACCTACCATAAATAGTTTGTAATCAAGTATTTTAAATATATGTTTATCTTTTATTTAACTGTTGAATGTTGTCCAAACATAGAAATCTTAATCGGTTTGTGCAGAGAAACTTTAAGTAGTTAAATACAGCGATATGACGGCTGTTTGCTCCTCCAAAGCTGATCAACAGTGTTTTGCAAATTTCAGCTGCCTTGAGTTCAGCAACCCACCAACCCTAGCTTTAGGGACACAAAGCAAAGACTTACTTCGCCGGTTTTTTTATTAGCGTAATGTCATTTGAATGGGTAAGGTACTGAGGGGTTCAAAGCCGAAAATGGGCTTCAAACCCCAAGCCCCTCAAACCTCTTTCCCGCCGCTACTTAACACAGGCATCAATATCGTTTGTTTCCTACAGTTTCAATTTTGTGGAAAGAATTTGTAGAAAGGCTGGAGAACCTGTTTAAGGATAGTTTTTTACTGAGAGAGTTACTTGCTGATAATTAACACAAGACACAATTGTGACTGCTTTTTGATTTCCTGTGAGATTTCTGGTAGAAAACTCCAAGAGAGGTTTTCGTCCAAATATTCTTTTAAGGATAAGTTGGGATCTTTTAGGATAATTGTTGGGATTTTTCAAAATTGTTGCTAGCAGATACCGCTGTCTTGCGGTTTCTGCTCGTTCTCTAGCAAATATCATTTTAGAAAATTTTGCAAAAGGGGCATCTGTTTCTTCGTTTTCTGGCTCGGCTTTTTACCAGTTCCACGTGCTGGATTCCATAGAATGTTGGCACGACGGGTCATGCCCTTCACAAACATTTTCCTTCGCGTAACATCAATATGCATTACAGAACCAATAAGCCGATGACGTCAGTAGCAAGCCATAGACCATTCTTGGTCCTTAAAGCTACATATTCAACCTCTATAAATTGTTATTCAGTAAACCTCGGTGTTATTACTCCACGCAATCACGTTCCCTTGACAAACTATTTGTTTTTAACTGTAGTCAGATAACTTTGTACTTATTTAATGCAGTTTGGGCATTGTCATAGTTATCCAACCACACCCTTAACCACTTTCAACTTAAAATCGTGTTAGTACTTCTTTTCTCTCAAAATTTTCATCTGAAAGGCGCAAAGCTTCAAATGAAAGCCAGCCCAAGTGGATCGCTTGAAACAAGCCGTTAAGCCTATTTTTGATAAACTTTGAAGCTTTATTGCAATTTTTCTGGTTGATTTACGTACTTAAATGAACAGCAGATTCAATTTTATACTTTATCAGTGTTTCTGTTAGGAGTCTTTTATTCATATACATGCTTTAAGTATTTCAAAAGACGGAAATCCAAAGAATTACATGCATACGATTTTGAGCAAAGATACTTAAAGGATTTAACGCCCATCTGAAAATTCGTTGAAAGAGACACGTTGCTTTGACTTCGACTTCAACTTTCGACTGCTGTTAGGGGAAACCAGACCAATACCAGACCAATACCAGACCAATACCAGACCAATACCAGACCAATACCAGACCAATACCAGACCAATACCAGACCAATACCAGACCAATACCAGACCAATACCAAACCAGACAAATAGCGCAGAGCCCAAAGACATGGAGGACACGGATTGGTGAACGGGGTCAGCTGCCCCAAACCTTTCTTAGCAGTCTTAAAAATGCTTCTGATGAACACACAAGTTAGCAGGGTATCTTAGACCGAAGTCCTTTAGACATTGTCACCATTTCAGCTACCAATATTACTAATGTAAATGGCTGGTAGTGCTTCAGAATCCGACCCCTATTTATGACATATTCCACAGTGAGTCATGCCACTCTAACAACCCCCCCCCCTTTAGTCAAAAGATAGGAGGTAGCCCCTGGTTTTATCTGATTGCTTCCTGACACGCTTTCCTTTCGCTGAAGCATGGCATATCTCGTGAAAAAAGCGGTCGTGATGAACATCCATTTTATCTAGATTAAACATAAACAAGTTTCTCAAATTTATCTAAGGTCTCGAGTAACATGTTTTTTGCGATTTTCAGGTATTCTTGCACATAGTAATTTGTGCCTTTTTTTAACAGGGTAAAAAATTTTGCCGATCAGAGAATCAGGGTAAAAGCGAAAGGCCGTCATGCTGCAACTAGAAACCCTGTCAAGCAACTTCAAGATCGCGGAGACCTCAGGTCGGATACCGATGAGGTACGTTCACTGTTGATGTCTGATGTCTGAAAGCTATTGGGAATCTTTTTTTGGAACAAGCATGTACCCTTTTATGCCTTTTTTCACTTCAAAGTTTTTTCTATTTGTGTAAATGCCTTGCATAAAGAAGCAAAGCCTGTAGAAGTGGTCAGGGAACCAATGTGTCTGGTCATTGTTATTTGCGAGTCAGCTGCCTTGGGGGTTTTAGACCCCAACAGTCAAAGTTCTTAGATCATGAAACAGTGCTGGAATGCTGGGCAGAGTTGTTTGCACCCTACTATTACTTGGCTCAATATTTTTTCATATCTTTACTCGAAAATTACTTCTTCTAACGCAACAAAGCTTTGATGCTCTCGCCGGTTTTGTGCAGGAAACTTTGTTTTCCTGCTTCAATCATGAAACTTCTTACTCTTAGGTGCTTCGGTGCCTAATTGGCGCCCCCCCCCCTACTAATTAACTTTTGAAAATTTTTCCAACACCCCCGCTCGTATTAGGACCCCCCACCAATTGATTTTGGCACTTTTGTAGTGAAATTAGCGTAACATAAGCTAAATATTGTCGATGATAATAATAGCTATATAATAGTAAAATAAGCATACTGATTTTAAGTGCATTTCGAGTATTCAGTATCTGTAACTTCATAATTTGGACCCCCCCCCCCCCCGGTAATTTGAGCCCCCCCCCCCCCCCGCCAATTAATTTTGGACTTAAAATCCGACCCCCCGTTTATTCTGACCCCCCTCTGGTAATTAGGCACCTAAGAGTAATTTGTCAATAGTATGTGTCTGGAAAGAAAATCCCACTTTAAGAACCTAAATTCGTCTGAGACTGGAGGATCAACGGTGTAAGCTCTTAGTTAAGTTTTTTATGGGAGCAGTATGGTTTTTGACTGAAATTTGATAGCATAAAGTTTCTTGAATGGAAAAATGTTTGCAAACTAGAATTTGGTGACTGTGAAATTGAAGCGTTTGTGTAACTAAAACGAATGAATCTTGGTCAAAAATCATTTGCTGAAACTATGAAGATTCTATTTGCTTGTTATATCTTACAGAGTAATTTATTCTGTTCGGAAAATATGAAGTTAAGAACAATACTAGGGACAGGAAGAAGGGGGCTGGTAACGAGCCAGTATTGATTGAGCATATATTGCATGGAGTCTAAGCCCAAATTACCCACAATAAAGATCGAAAAATTTTGTTATGTTTTAAGTATAGCTTACTTTAGCGTCCATAAACCGCCAAAGACTTAGATGTTAACAACCAGCTTTTTAACTATATTTGTTATTGTTAATTTTCTCGCACATGCGTGTGGTTATCTCGATCAGTGATGTGTACATTCTTATAAAGAATTGCATCATATTATTATTGAAGTGGTCGAGGAACAACGTCAATTTTCTACAATCTTTGCCAAAGCACTGGAAAAGTTTTCTAAATATTGCACGCAGCCCTCCCCTAACCTCTAGCAGTGTTGAGTATTCTTTTTCAGCATGGTATATGAGTCTGCGCAACAGAGCTGCTTTTATTGTTCGCTGACATCAACATTTTATTCTAAGCACTAGAACAACAACTCAATTAGCGTGCAATGATTTTCTGTAATTTTAGTTGTTTAAAAGAACAAACAGACCTATTCTATTAT
This sequence comes from Rhopilema esculentum, assembly GCF_057945365.1. NCBI lineage: Eukaryota > Metazoa > Cnidaria > Scyphozoa > Rhizostomeae > Rhizostomatidae > Rhopilema > Rhopilema esculentum. Next base: position 6,310,341 of record NC_142817.1, on the reverse strand, counting down.
CCTGATACCATTCATTTATACTTGGGCTCGAAGGCGCCACTTTTAAAACGGAAAAAAAGCAATTGAAATTCCCCCAACCAATCAAATTCGGTTCCTTGATTTTGAGGAACCTGTGAACAAGAAAATCGGCTCGGCTTCGCAGACTCTACTTTTTCTCCTATTTTCAATTTTGTCAACAGAGTCTGCACGCAGGTTAGGTATATGTGTCTAGTTGTGCTGCCATCAAATACAAACACTAAAAACGTGCCACCCAGAATTTTTGGGGGGGCAAGGGGGGACTTGTAAGGTTTAAGGAGATTGGTTTTCAGTAAAGGTAGAGAGGGCGCTGTATTGTGTTTTTGAAGAGATTTGAAAAAGATTGTAATACATATATATAGTTTAAAAATGCCGCTACCCACTTAACATGTACGAGCTTGTGACATGTACCAGCTTCATGCCATCAGTGAGCTTTACGACATAAACCAGCTTTAGGTCAATTTTTTATATTTTGTTTATAGAAAGGTGAAAAAGATTTCGGTTCTGAGGGTTATTTTCTTTGTTTTTAGTATTTGTCAGTTGGATCAACAAGTTCACATCACGAGGTTAAGCTGGTTGGAAGGAATCAGATCATAGCAACTGGCAAGAGGCAAGGTAATTGTACAGCTGCCAACGGGAAGCCTTTTAACGTTTTCTTCTGGGTGGAATCCACAATGGAACGCCGTAAGATGGCCGCAGAGGCCATTGTAAGGAATTATCAGAATTAGCTGTATATGTGACAGGGATTCCGTGAATCTTGAGTTTAGAATTGACAAAATGTTTCTCACTGTAAAGGAAAATAGACATAATTTTTTGGGAAATTTGAGGGCTTTATTGGAATCATCCCCGTTACTTTGGATTTTAAGGAATACTTTGAGTTTTTGAATGATTTAAAGGCCCTTCTTTTTGTGTTTGTAACTAGATGTTACTTAGAAGCGAGGCTGCGGAAATCATACTTATGTAACCATGAATCAAGGAGTTTGTTCTGAATTCAGTTTCTAACCTGTAGTCTCCAGTATTGAACGTCGAAATCAAAGGATACGCTGAAGCATCAAGTTGAATGCTACCACATTCGGATCTTTTTGAATAATTCATCAAAAATTTTGTTTGCGTCCGGGGAACAGTGACCTGGAAGGGGCAACGGTTTAAATGCTTAACATCAAAGATGTATCTGGGATTGCCGACCTTTAATGCGTTAGAAACTTTAAGTTTTCTGGAGCAACTGAGCATAGATTTTTTTCATTTAATCACATTTTAAACAGTGGCAAGGATGGAGAAGATTGTCAAGCCATGAACTCAATTACCCTTGATCAATGTATTCTACCAAATTGAAAATTATTTAATTGATGTATGCATTAAGTTCTAGCGCGCAGAAGAACTTTGAGTTTATAACTCTTCCTTTCATAATATAGCATTGTTGTAGATGGCTGGGATATTTTAGAGATTCTTGCCTCCGATGTCAGGAGTCGTCAGCTCGGCACTATTTCTCTTTATTTCAAGATAGTATCACCATTTTTCTTCGAGGGAAACAAGTTTCCAGGAGATCAGTCTTAGTAGGGGTTCTAGGGGTAGTAGAAAATCTAAGGTGGTAGCACTGCTAGTCACTATTCTAACTTCTAATTTATTGTCGCTGTATTTTGTAAGTGTTTTTTCTTGGCACCGCAGAAAGAGATGATTTGGCGGATGATGCAAGGAAGGGCTTGGAAAGTAAAGAAGACCTCAAAGGAGCTTCGAAAGGACTCAAGCGAACATCAAAAGACAAATCAGGGATTAGTAAGGAGAGGATAAATCCGTATGATGGTGTTAAACCAGTTATGCTTCTGCAAGTCAAGGGTGTGTTACTGGAATCTTTTTATTTGCTTTTTGCTGATATCTGTACAATGAGACTAAGATTACACCGTGCCGGATATCTTATTAATTGGTCTAACCGTACTTAAAACTGCGTTACTTTACTTTCCGATGTCATTGAAAGGTCATCTTTGGAAATTTTCTTGACTAGCTTGAATGAAATTGCCAGCAATGAAGTTGTGTTACACGTTGGGTGCCATTTGAAATAGGATTGATGGATAATTTTGCGTATATCGATGCAATACACAAATGAATTTTGTCGTTGTTACGGTTGTCTTCCTGTGTTTGAAGCGCATGCCGTTATAGTGTGAGATTTTCAAAAATGGTATTTCCACTCTATATAATAGCTATTTGCATCTGCTTAGAGTCCTCCTGAAAAATAAAGGTTTTCGATCTTTTTATTCAGGCACTAGTTTTATGTAGTGCAGTTTAAAGATGTTACCATCTTACAGAGTAGAGGGTCCGGATTTCATAGAACTGACTTTTGCTGAGAACCTAAAAGATTAGGAGGTTTAGCTTGGGCCCAAATTTAGGCCAGATCGATGAGCCATTTTCCTCGAGCCGAAAAACCAATCAAAAACAACAGCTTATCCTTTAAACGCGTAGCTGCACCTCTATACTATTTTTTAATACGATTCCTCAACTCAAGGTCTTTAAAAACCGAAGCTTGTACCATTCCTTTGACCAAAGTCTTAAAACACGTGATAAGTAATAACTTGTAAGGCTTGCTTATGTTTTTAGCCCCCTTTTCTTCGTAAAACACACGAGTTTTTAATTCCGCTACCTAATAGCCTTTTTAGTTTTTATATTTCTCACCTTTTCTTATATCTGTTTATATGTTTTTTTAATGCGGAATGCTTTTATCGTTTTTTGTCTTTATCCAGGTTCAAGAAATGTACAAACCAGGTTGGTGGAACCGAGTGTTGCATCTATGAATAGCGGTGACGTATTTATATTGGTCACGCCAAAACTGGTTCACCAATGGAATGGAAAGTTTTGCAGCATTATGGAGAAAGCAAGGGTATGTACTGCAATGGATAATTTCAACCCTTTTCCAAGCAAAGTTGAAGTTCAGGCAATATTTCTCTCCCTTTTTCCTTTGATATCCTTTTTCTTCCTTTGTACAAAGCTCAGCCACGTTCAGTCATATGTAACTGCACGTTCACTGGCTGTTCATTCATAATCATCAAAAGCAGCTTTTGCGATTTTGCTGAACACTTTAATCTAATAACGATTTCTCCTTAACAACACTGAACAACGATACCAATAACCACACATGGCTTAAAGCTGATAGAGTTATACATTAGCCTGGTTCGGTTATATCATAACTGGTCTCCTGATGAGTTACAAAGCTGGGGCTTTTATCGTATCAGGGGATAATATCTAAAGCGTTTTGATAGCATAACAATAAAGAAAGCATAAATTGACCTGGTAACCTCTATTTTGTCGGCGTAAGACATTTCTAATCGACTTAGTTGTTTTAGTATCACAGGTAAAGAGCAGGTTGGTTGTGGAATCGATGTACAATCAATTATTTTGCGCTTAGATTCCCTATGAAGTTAATATTCTCACATTTTGTGATATGAGATATTTATTTATATTCAGTTATTCGGAATAGATTTTATACATTTGTAAAATTAACCTGACAGCCTTTACGTCACGTGACAAGCTTCTCTCCTTCTCATAACTTTTAAGTCTTATCTAGGAATAAAGCTTCTTACATGCAATAAATTATTTTGCATATTTTGCATGCAATCAAATTCAAGGTGCCTCAAATACAATATGACAGACTGTGTTTGTAATTTGAATTGACGCTTCGAGGAAAAACTACTTGTAAGCTTAGTGTTATATGATGTTTTCATAATATACCTTGATTTATGTTTAATGAAATGTACTCTTAGTGTTATCTTTCCATATGTAGCGTATTTATGGAAACAATTTCGATCGCAAGATCATTAGTCGTCATGTGCACTTTATACTCACAAGAAGCGACTTTTGAGCCAAATATGTTAGTATCTGGCTTGATCAAAGAGAACCAGCGTTGATCTAAAACGCAATTTCTGTATTTTCTTATTTATCAACCGGCACCATTTCTATACAAAATTATTTTTTCTGATTCTAAAATTTCTATCAGAGGATCCGAAAAACATTTGCGTAGGTTTTTTAGAGAAGTTAGGGCTAATCTAGAGACTGAAATAATCAAATTCTGCCTACACAAAAACGTGCTGCTCTTGACAAGTTAGAAGTTGATGTAGAGCGCGGCGTAATTGATCCATTTTTCGCTGATGGCGGTTTTGTTGATCTCGGAAAATTTTTACTGGACAAAAAATATTCATTTGTTCAAAAATTTACACTCTTTGGGTCTTAGGATCAAGAAATCATTTTATAGAATGTTGTACGTGAATGATAATCTCAGTTTTAACATATCTGATAATAAAAACACATTTGAAGACTATTTGAGACAAGTTTAGAATAGTTGCTCTTAAATTTGTACAAATATTGTATTTAGATTATCATTATAAACCACCATTTAGCAGTAGGCACAATCGGTTAAACAGTTTCAAATGTCTATAAAACAACACTAGAGCCTTATTCATATGAATTCATTAGTATATTCTTAAAACTCTCTGTTCTTTGATTTAGGGCACCGAAATAACAAGTGTTATCCAACAGTGGAAAGAAATGAACTGTGAGGCAGATACGATAAATGTAATGGATCAATCAAAAGAGCGAGACAGTAGGACAACAAGAGCTTTCTGGAATGCCCTTGGAGGAAAAGATAAGATTCAAAGTAAGTTACACAGGCTATTTTGCTGTGGCTTTATCAGAAATTTTGGTGCCCTGACCCATGGGGGAAACCATCGACTTTCTATTCATCTTTCCAGATATCAGCGATTCCGTTATCGCACACTCACTGACTATAAGGGGACAATTTCCAAGATGTTTTATTGATAGGCCTAAAAGGGTGCCTCTAGCACCGTATACCATCTTTGTAGGGACCCAAAGAGCACTTTACAGATTTTGGGAGGGGTTTAAGAAGGCTTATAGTTGTTATGTTAAAATCAAAAGCAAGATTTAGTTTATAATTTTATGTGCATTTTGAAAATTTTTAGAGGGATATTGAAGTTTCACAAAGTAACTTACTTACTCAGAGAAAATTAATTTAAATATGACAACAAATTTTTCAAATTCTCAGTACGCGATTTTCGAATTGAAATAGATGGATATTCAAATTTTCTTGACTTTTCTAAAAGAATATATGAAATATTGATTTTAGCAGAGCTGAAGGTTTTTTTATGATATTTAGTGATGTACAAACGTTTAGTAAACTTCTTCTAAAGAGGCAACTTTCTGTCTTTAGAGCTATTTACCATAAACACAACAGGAAGCTAATTTCCTTTAGAGGATAGTCATAAAATTGTTGTTTTGTGAATAATTGATAAGTCCATGGTGTAAACATTTGAATTTGAAAATTAACTGGTAGACCAGTTCAGATACATGTACGTAATGTGCATGAGAAGTGGGACTCGAGCATAAATGACTAAGGAATTGTCGTTACTGATAAAGAAAAAAGAAGGCTGTTTAGCAATCTAGTTCGATAGCTTGATTGATGCTCAATTATTTGAATTTCTATTTTAATACTTCAGGCAAGGATGATGTTCTTGAAGATGCTGATTACGAGAAAGGCATTCTGGAATCAACAAAAATTTATGAAGTGGAATTAGATGAAGATGAAAATGCAGAATTGGTATTACTTGATGAGTATAGTGGGAAAGTTCCTTCTAAGAAATGGTTGTCCAGTGAAAAGGTATTCATTGACATATGTTAAGGTATTCAAGGCTCTCTTTACATATTTCCAGTTGTAACGTCACAACGGCGCCTTTGCTTCCATCTCTCGCTGTATGTAGGTATATTATAATAGTTTTCGTCACAGATATCGCCAACAACAATTGCCATAAATCACAACTGTTGCCATAATGATCAGCTGAATATATCACCTTCAGTATCCTTGTCATTTTCGGTTCGAGACAACCCTATAACTCTTTGACGGGAATTGTTCTTGAGGCCTGTGCCAACTTTAAGGCCAGTTGAAGCCTGCTATTGTGAATTGCGTCGAGATAATAAAACCTCTGGACTGTTCGATTTTTCAAGTTCATGAAGTGTAACTGGATAGAAAGTTAACAGGAAAATTGTCAATCAACTTTTTCAATTGTTTTTTGGAATATGTTATTGTGGTGCTTTTTTAAGTTGTTTTTTGCACTTTACCCAAATTTTGTTTTCTAATTTTGATTAACTTGTGCAAGTTTCATTTCCATTGATAATGATAAAAATCTCAACTTTTCGAAGAAAAAACATATCAGCCTAAAATATGTTTTATCTAAATATTCCTAAGAACATATATCTAACCTTAATCTCTAGGCCTATGTTCTGGACTTTGGTACGGAAGTGTACACATGGATTGGAAGAGAATGCAAAGGCAGTATGAGGAAAAAGCCAATCGATTTAGGTCTTGAAGTTTTTGAAGAGGGGTTCAAAACCTCATCATCAGTCAGTCCATTATTCCCAAATGAAGAAAACCCAAAGATGAGGAGAAGTGTGCCTAGGCCAGAATGGGCTGTGTTTGGAAAGATGACTGAGAAATCTGAAAATGTCTTATTTAGGAGGAAATTTTACGATTGGCCTGATCCTGTGGACTTGAAGCCAAAAACTGCTGAAAGCAAGGTTCACGAACAGGTATGCTTGATGTAGTTCTTGAGCTCGGGTATTATTGATGAGGCAATTTTATTCTATATTTGGGATGAACAAATTATAAACGTGTTTGTGTGTTTTTACTTATGGTTTTTTTAAACTCAATTAACGCGCCAAGCTACCTAAATATATTTTGTCCTACAACACAAGGGATCTCATTAAATCATTGCCTCAAAATGCCAGTGATCGAAAACATGAAATTTTATTCTTTTATGAGAAAACCTTACTGTTAACGGTGAGTTTTGGTATGACTATATTTTGCAAATATCATGGTATGCAAACATATTTCATCAGGAAAAAATTTTCGTCAAAGAGTCCTATTGGCAAGCTTGAAACTTTTTTGGATGGAAAATCTCTGAAAATCTACGTTTACAGCATTCTATCGAAAACAGAATTGCTGAATTATTTTCAATTTTTGTTACTTGTTTAATGCCAGTTTTTACGAACCCTGGAAATTAATGAACTTTCTAATGAAACCCAATTGCAATGTTTTGAACCGTATTTTACTCACTACTTAGTTCAATTAACACAATATGCAACTCTTTACTCTTTTGCAGCTTACAAGAGATTTAAGCGACTATCAACCCGCTGTGGAACTAGAACCAATTGATGGCAAGAAGATGGTGAACGTTGCTGATGGACCTGTTATGATTGTTAATGGTTAGAAAAATTGTTTGCTTATCCATATCGTTCTATCATCTACTTGTTCTCTATCATTCATCGTCTATCGTGTTTCTCTACCACAATCTACCACAATCTGCCATGTTTCAATCAACTTCAGTATTCCTCTTGTTTTTCAATTCATGGCTGTAAATTTCAAAGGGTGACTGTACTTTACGACCTTTCTCGAGGTTTCACAAACAGCGTTGGTACCAAACCTTTGATGAACCAAACCTTCGATGTGACTGAACATCAGTTCTTCTTAGTTGTCACAGAAAGCTAACCGCTTTAAGAGATCTTGTACAGGTGGAGTAGAGCGTGAAACTTGGAGTAGCAACTAAGAACTGTCATTGTCTATACACAAACAAGGTGTACAGCTTAGCCTATACGACATCGAGCATTTTATGACAGACCTGTAAACAGTAATTTCCATTATATTCAAGGTTGTATAATTTCGCCTTGGTTTTTATAGATATGTTAATTGAAAGAGGCAAAGGCGGAAAAGACCCGGAAACACTCTTCAAGTATGCTGTGCAGACAAATGAGATAAAAGTTTGGAGAATTGTAGAGAAAATCTCAACAAAAGTGCCAGAAGAAGAATTCGGGTTCTTCTTTGCTGCAGAATGTAAGAGTGAATTTTAACGATTTACGAAATTTAAGCTTAACTTGGTCGTTAGTAACTACCATAAAAACTGAAGTTAAGAAAAGCAGTTGAAAAAAGCTCTTTATATTCTCTAAGGGCTAGCACACTGCTCGAGTAGCACAGCTTCTCAGTGTTCTGAAAACTACAAAACTACTTCGGGAAGCTAGATAGTAACAAATAAAAATTCATTACGGGTATATGCTAAAATTTATGCTGGCTTTCAGAGTTCACAATTTTTGCTTTAATTTTTGGGGACAAAGTCTTTAAGGACCTAATGAGTGCCTGCCATTTAATGCAATCTTTGAATTACAAGTTTTTTGTTTTGAAGCTCCTCTATATCTGATTTTGATGCTCCTTTTGGTTACTGTCCTTCTGTAAAATTTCATTAGAACACTTATCTAAAACAGTTTGAGGTCCTTCTTAGCCTCTACTGCTTTTTTCCATAGCTTACATTGTTCGTTGGAGCTTCCAATACATGAGAACAGGTATTCGCAATATAAAAGGTGGAAAATCAAAGCAAGACGATATCGGGCGAGACTGTTTGTTGTATTTTTATTGGCAAGGAAAGGATTGCACGGTAGCTGATAAGGGTACTGCTGCTTTGATGATGTCAGAGATAGACTCAGATGAAGGTCCTCAAGTACGTATGACTTCATTAATACCCCCTTTTAATTTGTTTCCGTTTCCGTCCCTATTTCCAACGATTGGAAGGTAGTGGTCTTTGTTATATTGAGATGCCTTATCCTGCTAATGCATGCCCATTGAGTATTTCGGCTTTGCTTTGATATGCGAACATAGCCGGAGAAGAAGACTCTCTCTGGTCATAGAAGGACCAAAGGAAAGTTAAAAAACATAAAATATTACAAAGGATTAGGGGTAATAGACCAAGGACTAGACTAGGGGTATCAACACACATTGGGGTATCTCGTGAAGGAGTTCAGACAGAATCCTGTGTTTTTTCTTTGAGACATGACGATAATTTAATTAAGCATCGCAATATGTCAGGAAAATATAACTTTTTCTCATTGAGTCTTTGTCTACATTATTGTCACCTTTATATTTCAAATTCTGCATCTTGTATGTTGATAGACTTGCATGGTTTAAGAACAATCTATAACTGTTTGATATTTTCATTGCTTGCAGATGCTGGTGACCCAGGGCCAAGAACCTCCAGCTTTCTTTCAGTTATTCGATGATGGCATGGTTGTAAACCTTGGAAGGTAGTCCAAACCTTAGTTTTTTCATTTGTCTTGGTGCCCTGACCCTTACCCTTGCAGGTGTTTTGGTATATATTATGAGACAGAGAATCAGTATAAGCTAAGCGGTTTCAAAAATTTAAGCTTGGAGTTCTCTAAAGGGATCGAGACTTTCTAAAGGCGAGATCAAAAGAAACATTGTGCATTTGTAGTAAAGAAAAAACTGCTGTTTCTACCAGATTGTAAAACGCAAATATATTGCGACAAATTAAGACTGTGAAAGATGACTTTTGTAGTGACGGATTTCTCAAAAATGCATTTACAGTTAACCCTGTGTTATCCAAAATTTCTGAGGGTTTCGTAAAAATGTTCGAATTAGAAATTGTTCAATTCAAACGAGCTTTACAAAAAATCCTAGATTTTGCCACAAACCTCCCTTAATTTTCATTTTTCAGCCTTTATCCGTATAATCAGAACTTCCACAACAGTTGTAAAGATGGTCACTAGTACCTATTCTAGTAACTGTACGACACAGAGAAGGGCAAGATTCCAAAAACTTGTCATGCCTTTAATAACAGCAAAAAATTGCAGTACCATCGATTTTAGGAGAATTTAATGAAGGGGAGTACTTATATCACCTTAGTTTTTACAGTTCGGAGAAAGTTCGAACTAGAATGATTATTTTTTTACTCAGGGGACCGACAAGTATGGTCGAATCAGTGGCGGACACTTGGGGGGGTCCACCGCCCCCCCAATACTTTAGAGAACAATGGTCTTTTGTTCTAAAACAATAGGAAATGTGACGTCATCTTATTAAAACAATGGGCTTGCCCCCCCCCCCAAAAATTTGATCAAGTGTCCGCTCCTGGGTCGAATTAGGAAAAATTCAAATAATGGCGATTCAGATTATAGAGGTTTTTTAAGGGTTTTTAAGAAGATATTTAAGGGACTTTTGTTCGATTCGAATAAGACAGGTTTGACTGTATTTATCTGCATTTTTCTTCAAATCGAACCCTCCCAGACCCGCAGATGTCACCACACGGTAAAACTGTAACCCACTCAAAGTTGTCATATCTCTCAAGGACCTGACTTGCTTGAAGATTGCCTGAATGTAGCTTGTAATTTAGTTGATGTCATAATTCTACTCTAGACATTCCGAAGATTCGAAATTCAAAAACACAAGGATGTATTTCATCAGAAATGACGATGAAGGGGAGGCATGCATGGTCGAAATACCTGTGACGTAAGTCTTTCTTTTTGTGCATTTTGTGACGTAGTAAGTGTCTCCTTAGCTTCCCCTTATCAACAGACCAGTTTGTTAACAGTACAAAAACACCTTGGATAATGACTCTCGTAATGCAATAGAAGTAAAAGAAAATAAAAAACTTTCGAGGTGATTACCTTTTATCTTTGGGGTCAAATTCTTTTCAAGCCAGTGTCAGAATCTGTATTTTGTAACGTTATTTCTTTATGAAAAAGGTTTTTGCGAAGGTAGATTTGTTTTTTAACGCTTGTCATTTACAATCATGAACAATAAGAACTACTTTTCTGCTTGTTTTTTGTTTTAAATGCTTCATGTCATTTCTACACTGCTAATTGTATGAAGTACATAATTGACTGTTAAAGGTTTTACTCGTCATTTAACGCATTTATGTTAAATGCAGATAACGCTGTAAAATTGAACGTATACTATTCCTCTTGGATAAGGAACTTTGCTAAAGGCAGTCTGTCTCCTCCATGATGGTTAATTCTTGAAAGCCTCGCCTAACTTGAAGGCCTCGCCTAACTTGAAGGCCTCGCCTAACTTGAAGACCTCGCCTAACTTGAAGGCCTCTCCTTAAAAAGAGGGTCTTCCTCTTCCTTTTTAGCATTCTATATTAGTTATTGAGAGTGAACACGAAAAAAATGTCTTATCTTTTTATCATCGAAACTGACTTAGGCATTTGACACCAAAACAAAATCCACAGCAACTCGCTCAGGAAGAGTACGCGATGGTAGTTTTTCCTTCTGATTGGTTATTTGTGCACTAAACCAACGGTGCGTGACGATTGTGGCTATAAAAAGAAAGTCTGAGGGCAATGGGGAACATACTGCCTCTAATGTTAAAAGACTATATGCTGCTTTTCCTTGTTATCCAACACATGGTCAAGCTATCTTCAATTTCTATCAGCCTTACTTGTAGCAAAGATTTGAGGAACCAATTTGATTATTTAGGTCGGCCAATCTAAGATCAAGAGGCTCTATTATTTTGTGCGATCCACCAGAAAAGACGATATATCTATGGCATGGTGTCAAAGCTACTGAAGACATGCAAGATCGAGGCGTCAAATGTGCCAAAGGCTTCAGAGACAGGTTAGTGATTTTTTATTTCAACCTTTTTTAAGGTTTATTAACCAACAAACACCCGCCAGCTCGGAGAAGGGATATTCCCTCTTGTGAATAGAAACCCTGGCGTATGGTTTCTTAGACCTTATTTACACTAGATCCAAACTAATTTTATCCGGATGGATTCTGCTTTGATAGGCCTTGCATTTACACTAGACCTACTCTTTCCAAATATATTTTATCCGCTTGCGAAGTAAGACTCAGATGAACTTTGTTCTGGTGCAGAAAGTGATTTTTTTTAGTTTTGGTACCGATTCTCGCGGTTTTATCCGAACGAATTTCATCCACTTTCAACTCGAGGTTGCTTCCAGGTGGCTGAAGAGAGGCAAGGCCACAGCCTGGTTGTTGTTACTGTCGTTGCACACACGTTTGTGTTTGCGCATGTAGAAGACTGGTCCAGAGTGTAAATGGGGCTTATTCTGTGATTTGAGTTCAATTTCTTTAAAAAAGGTTTATTTCTTTTGTAAGATACCCCTTAAATAAGGAATTTTGTAATGCTTTGTATGTTTTATCATCTCTTATATGCCAGAGATAAACTCCATAATATAATGAAGCATCATATGGTATTAACTACTGGATAACTTTGACTTGTTCATTAAAATATTGACAACTGTTTATTCACATTTTTTCCATTATTATTTTGTTCAGAATAAAAACCTTATATCAAAAGAAATTTAAAATTAAAGAGATGTTGGAAGGTGAAGAAGAGGACACCTTCTGGGACGCTCTTGGTGATGATGAAGACTATGTGTCATATTTAGGAGGTAACATTTATGCCGTTTTTATGTTAGCAATAAATTTGCCATTACGTCATTGAGAATATTTTGTCACAAGATGCGATAAAGAATTATACACTCTGCCAGCACAGTGCCTTTGCCTCCGAAAAAAGTATCGCTCATTTATTTCGCCATTTTTTATGTTCTTTTGGATGAGAACACCACCACTCATGTCAAGATTTCTCTAACTATGTTTTTCTCGATAAAATATGAAAATTTCAACATACCTTTCATAATTAGATTTGTTGTCTATATCTATATTCTTTTATTTTCTCTAATGGCCAACTTTAATTTTCAAAGGCCTTTGTTTTGTGTGGTGAGACCAGCTGTCAATCGAAGGAGACATTGTCTTTGTAGAATTTTTCCCATTAAAGCTTAGTTGCATAATATCTGTACTGCACTGGCAAGATTTTTCGATCTATGCTTTTGCACAATTACAGCCTCAATTTCATTTTTGAATTTTTGTAACTTCAAAACAATATTGTGGAAGAACTAGCCACGTGTTTTCTTGCGTCAGCTGGCTATCGCAGTTGGCGGAAAAATATATCACAGGGGTACAAGAGTTCCAGTCCCCATAAACGTCGGTACCAAAAGACCGAATAAACAGGTTTAAAAAATTTATGGTTTTTCAGAGAAATTTTTTAATGAGTATCCGAAGCAGGCCAAAGAAATGTTTTTCGTTCTAGGTAACATTAATTTCTCTCCGATTAGCCTGTTTGTTTTTAAATGTCAGAATTGTCGTTAAAACAATCCAACACGGATAGACCGAGTATCTAGAATTCAATTTTTCTCTTGCTAATTCTTACATTTCTGTTTACATTCTGTTGCTAGTCAAGAAAGAGTTCGATTTTACGCCAAGATGCTTCAATTTCGCCAGTATGCACAACCAATTCGTTGCAACTGAGATCACGAGCTCAACACACTTGCCAACGGCCATCACCCCATTCCCATTACTGCAAGAAGTGTTGTTTACTGCACCTCAGCCTGGTAAGTACATGTCACATGACAACAGTCTGGCAGTTAATTGGATTATACGGTTCATTGGACGGTTACTATTCTAAAATGAGGCTGAAACATAATGATCAACTAATAGCCTCTGTTCAATGAAGTTGGTCCAACAGCCAATTAGTCCATTGTTTTTTTTATTTTGAAGAACAGCTTTTTTTAGAAAAGAATGTTAGTATTTGATAAGTGCTTGATAAGAACATAAAATTTTTCCGAATTATGGCAATTTTTACTTTGGCTATTTTTACAAAACTCTTAAACAAAGTCTATCAAAGGATCACAAAGGTGATGTTCTATTGACGCAGTAGAGGCCTTTTACCATGCTAACTAGAGCCAATGGCCCCTTAATGACTGGCGTCGTGTCTTTGTTTTGAACAATTGACAATTTTTCGCTTTGTAGGCTCGAGCTGAAGTCCCTAGGCTAAAATCTCTTGAAACAGGCTATGCATGCAATGTAACTAAAATACTTTTTCCTTCCCAAAAGCATTGTTCCTCATCGATGCAAAGTACAAGATGTTTTTATGGCAAGGATGGTGGCCTATAAGTGACGAAGAACATGAAGAGGAGGTCGGCCCCACAACAGCTGCAGAAAAGCACAGGTTTGATGTCAGTAGGAGGTTGGCTATGGAAACGATTGCATCATACGCAGATGGTATGTGTAATGGCGGGAAAGAGTAGACCGTTTATTAAACTCTCTCTGCTGAAGTATATAACTTAAGACCAGTTGCACCTTTTAGAATGCCCTGTTATCGTAATTCAAAAACGATATTCTTGTGAATTTTTTTTCAGCTGTTGGACGTCCAATTTCAAAGGCCTATATTATATACGCTGGCCTGGAAACATTAGAATTCAAAAATCTGTTCCCACATTGGGAGGATGAGGAGGAAATAGCTGATCTTATGAGAAAGGTAAGAAAATATGTGAAATGTTAAGTCCGATAATTCGACTGCCTAAAAGTTTAAAGTTCCTACATCCTTGCAAAAGCATTCGCTGCATGACAGACAGCCAAAGTATGACGTCATCAACATTTTTTCCTGTTTTTTGGCTTTTGTCCATGCAGTCTGATGGAACATCATTAATTTCCTCGGAAAGCAAAAGATCAATTTTTATCGAAGTGGAACGCCTTTTGCCAGTTGACTGAGATATAACTTATGGAATAACTGAGTTTTTGAAGAGTGAAAGTCTGAGCTCATGTGTACATATGTTAGCCCATCTGCCGCAGTTTGCAACTGATTTTCCACTTCAAGAGTTAGTTCATGATAATCTTTCAGGTCAAAATTCAGACATTCTAAAAATATATGTTTTGTGACCTCGTCATTTTGGAAATCTACTTTGCCTGTGACTTTGGCATGCATGTATATATTGTGTATGTCACATATCTTATCGCCCTTTCTATGTGCTTTGTTAGGTGCAAAACTCTTTTATTATTAACGAAGTTAACGAAGTTTTTCGAAATTCAGACAGTTCAAATTTGATAGCTGATGTTAAACGTGAAGGCATGATTAGGTTCAGTGGAATAATGGGTATAGAGACGACTTGTAAAGAAATTCAAATCTATGGGTTACTTTTTTATTGGGAAGACGAGCAAGCAAAAATCTTCAAATAAGTGAGGCAACCTTCGGTCCTGGAGTCAGAGAGCATGCTTAATAATAACTTATGCGTGTGGTTTTTTATTACCGGACGGAGGGCTCTCCAACTCATTAAAAAACCTTCTCTTGATCGTCTCCCTAATAATATTTGAGAGTATAATCCTGTTTAAACGCATAACATATAGATTACAGTTTGAATGCGTGTACTTCAGTTTTTTGATGGATAACTAGGGACATTCATATTGGTCAACTATTTCATAACCCCGTTGGTGTAATATTTCATGGGATATCCATTTTTGTTACCAGTTCACGATAAAACTGTATGCATGTTCTATTTTTGTAGGCTGGAAAGAGAAAGAGTGGTCGTCTAAAGCTGGAGGATGAATTAGCTAAATTACAAAAGTGAGTTTTTTCACATATGGATTCTGTTGACGTTTTTCTGATTTTATTATCAGGTCGTATGAAAAGAAGGGCTGTCAAAAGCAAAACTTTTTTAGAGTAGTCCGCCTTGGTGCGGACTCATATTGAAGGGTCTCATCCCTACTCTAGCGTGAAAGACGAAGAAGTAGCGGGCCCTTACGCGTATGTCATTGTGACAGCATTTGTCACAACACGCCCAATTGTTTCTATATGCAAAAGCTTTACGCTGATAGCCAAAACTATGACTGCGGAACCAGGTAGACTCTCTTTTAGCGACAGCCACAGCTTTTAGCGGAACGAGGCGTAGGAATCACGAGGTGTGGTCACATCGAGAGGAAGGTCCAGGACACTGCTCGAGAGGCATAGATTCTCAGTGTCCTAAAAACTACCTTCGGATGCTAGGTAGCAACAAATACAAATACAAGCCACGTCATCAATAAGGCCCCTACTTCACCGAGAGACAGCGACGCTATCGACTTCTAGCTCACATTTCCTAACAAATTCTGAACGGGAAATATCTTTGAAAGTTTCATGAATAAAATAGCCCCTAAAGTTGCGTGATTCACAGTGTGTTAAAAAACACTTTCAACAGCGTTCCACTTAACCAGCGTGTTTTGTTGTGTGTTTAACGGTTTGCTTAACTTCTTGTTTAATTGCGTGTTCCAGGTTTTGCCTAACGGTCCCTTATTTTGAATTTTTTTAAATGATCATCGAAGATAACTTATACTTTGTTTTCCTTTTCATATCTGTTAATTTTTGAATATCAATCAAGTAGCCACAATAAACGCTAAAAACTGCATTTCTTTTATGAAATATAAAAATGGAGATGAAACCAAACTCAGAGATGTCAGCTTATACTGAATTTTACATCAATTTTTTAATTTTGAATTTTTACTTCTAATGCAAATGTTGTGGTGTGCTTGTATAATCATGATTTCCAATCTTGATTAATCTTCAAATTTTTAAATTGATTAAGAATGACGTTATTATGAAAGTTTTCTGTATAATTCCGTAAATTCTGAGTAATTGCCATTTTTGACATAACTTTAAAGGTTGTGGTGGTGTGTCATAAGGAATTAGATAAACGTGTGATATTTTTCTAAATTAAAACGACTGCGTGAACTTGTAAACTACCCTGTGTTTCTTCTATACCTGAGTGGACTAAAATCTATATTTTAAAAAGGTGTGTGTATTTTGTTATAAAACCGCTTCCAAAAGCAGCTTGGAATTCAGGTTGAACTCTCTTACGCGCCACCACGACCTCACAAGTGACTTTCCAATCATTCTCTGCGTTTTCCCTCAGACTATACCCAAGTTCTATTACAGGAATTCCTATACTCTGGAGCAGTTAATGGAGCGACCACTACCAGAAGGAGTAGACCCAACTAGAATTGAACAATATTTACACAATGACGAGTTCACGGTAAGGTCATCGACAGCCGGCTAAATCCAGCCTAGCCACTAAAAACATGCCTCACGCTTTCGAAAGAGAGTATTTCCATTTCAACATAACATTATCTAAAAATCCGTCATTTTTGTCAATCTATTGCTCTCTAGCTGGATCAACGTCACAATTATCGCTATCACAATTTTCATAATCAGTCATAAGGTTTTGTTCGTGATCACAACCAATTGTCATCATCATTTTATCGTAATCCATGTTAATCGTAATCATCAATCGTGATCCCAGTTGTCCATCATGAATCATAATCATCATGGTTGTAATCATAAATCATCTTAAGTCAAAAATCAGTCAACGTGGTATTCAACATCACATAATCATCGATCATCAACATAATCAACATATTTCACATCGTTATCTTCATTGTAATCACACCAATCATTGTAATCGCGATTGTAAGTCATCATGGTGAGAACCAGCATCAGTGCAATCGCCATTTATCATTACTCTAATGAAAGATTTAGTCAGCTACTGACTCAATAGAGGTGGTAAGAAATCCCTTCCACTTTCTTGCGTCAAAATGTTTCAAGCTGTTTCTTTTGTATGCTCTACAATTATATCAACATATTTACATATAAATATCATCAGTGTGCTGAAAGTACTGGGTCTCTAAACATTGCCTTCAGTTTAATGGGTACAAATAAAACTCAGAATTATTAGTTAGCAAGCATGTATGTCATTTTGTCAGTATAAAACATTATCATTTGTTCTTTCGGACCCTAATTTCGAAGTTTTATGCTCTGAGGATTGACATACGATAAAGCTTTTAGCCAATATGTTATGAAATGTTTGCTTTTTTCAAAGCTATTTTCAAGTTCTGTACCGCCAAAAAACAGTTCACATTATCAGTTTCTGAACCTTAATGAAAATCAACCACAAAATAAGAGTAAGACAAGAGTATGTCTCTAAGGACGATTTTTGGTATATAACTTTGAAGTTTAGTTGTAAAAGGGTTTCGATTCTTGCACGAATTATGGATAAGGTAAATAAGGCAGTTTTGAAAACAGAATGAGGCAACTGTAGGTCAAAAGAGTTGTAGAGAAAGTTTCTTAAGTATGAGGTAGTTGTGGTAAAAGTATTTTTCTCAAGTACGAGGTACAGTAAAGGTATCAATAGTTTTGAAACAAATAATCTTTTGATGATGATCTGTGAATCATTAATACAGTTTTGTTGGATTGTATTTTATTGGTACCCTCCTATAGGTTTTCACTGCACGTCATTAAGATTTAGAATTCGGTGATGGCTTGAGAAGGCCATAAAATCTTCGAATATCTCCTAAAATGTGTTTATCCTTGTTAATCAATAAATCCTCTGGTTAAATCAATTTATCACGACTCCCCTTTCCTTTGCAGGGAATGTTCAAAATGACGAAAGAAGAGTTCAATAAATTGCCTAAATGGAAACAGATACAGCTCAGAAAAGAAAACAGTTTTTTCTAGTCTTTTTGAAGCTTAACGAACCTTTTGTCAAAAATATTATTACTCCAGCTGCTGTGTTTTATGTAATTTGTGTCAAAACAGTTGTCCAGCTTAATTTTGGTTTCGTTTACAAAATTTTGTGAAAAACAGTTAATTTTGAAGAATTGTCACCATTATCTCAAAGTTTTGAAGGTAGTAGGTAAGTCATAAGTTTTGTCAAAGGAAAATTTAAGTCATCGGTCAGAAGGTCATGTGATAGGATGCTCCTAATTTTATTCAATACAAACACAATTTTGCCTAATTTTAGTAAAGAGACCCAAGGGCCATATAAAAGTTAAATAGTAAAGGATTATCACCAATTAACAATTTCGTGGATTTTATAGACAAACACGCTTAGAAATTTGTTATGATTGCGTGGCGAACTTAATACAAAACCAGTTTATTTTAGTTGTAAGACTTAGTTTAGTTTCTTTGCAAAGTTCTTTTTAAAATTAGAATTTTCATCATTGTAATATCAATTAAATGCATCATTGTGTAGTTTTTCTCAATCTGAAATGTATCAATGTAAATTATTTAAAAAAAACACATATGCGTAGATGCGAAAAGTATTTAAAATTTTCAAATCTGTATGGTTGAATGTTCGCTGCTTCGTAAAATAATTTTCCTTTTATTCCACTCACTAAAATAATTTGTTACAAACAGCTAACATTTTAGTTTTAATGATTGCTGACTTGTTTCTTAGTTGTATGGTGTTTTTAATGTTTCAACATTCACCAGTGTATTTAATGATATAAGAAATATGATCCTGCTTGCTCATTCTTATATATGTAATTTGATATGAATTAATGTTAACACCCCCTCGTGCTTAGGCAATTAGGAAACTGAGCTGACTGCGAATGCAGTGCACCCTACCAAACCCCCTGCTACATCATCTGTTCCCATTAATGGCTTTTTATAATGGTACTAGGAACGGTGGTAGTTGAATACACCTCTGTTTTATTGCAATGTCTGCTGACTTGAAACGAGGTTGCTAACGTGTACAGCCCCAGTATCAGAGCTATTCTTATGCCTAACTTGCAGCGACATGTTATTAGTCACGGAAATAGGCTACATTGTTTCCAAAGGGTTTCAGAAACTATTAACCAATGCTATTAAAAATTTCCAACGTTTGAGATATGTTACACTCATTTCCTTAAGAATCAAGAAAGGTTCTAATAACTGCAACGCTAAATTTGCTGGGCTATGTGAACATTAAGGCAAGTCCAATGTTGTTTGAAGAAAATAGTAACATGTTGCATCCCCATTCAATATGTCACACCCCTATCCACAGCCCTGTCGAATTTCTCGATTTTTACGAAGTTTATGTTGTTCAATCTGATCTTTTTTCAGCTATCTTAAATACTACAGATTGGACCCCAATGCCCTTTTAAAGCCTTTGCCCCTGTATCAAACCCTGCGTTTCAGCTCTGTTATAGGGGCTTCTCATCTTACAACTTGTAAATGCCATTCGTATTGCCCAGAATAATTCCATTTTATCAATCACACTGCTCATTAAGTTCTTTCGTTCTACCAACCCAAAAGCGCCAATAATAGTAAAGTATGACCCCACTCCAGTGGCATGCATACGTTGCAAAACCTCAGAAGTTTTAGGGCAGAGCCCTAGGAAAATTATCTGAAACAACGCCGTACAAATTCGCTGAAAGGGGTCAACCACCTTATGAATATATGAAACTTAACTTATATTAATTGCAGTCAAGCCCCTTTCAATGACTTCAAAATGTGATGAATATGCATACCCTTAACCCCAACAATTTCTTTGCGTTTTTAGAAAATATCAACTGGCTAGTGGGGACCTGTCTCACTCGTATAAAAAGTCCTTCCATAGATAAGAGTTCTCTCAGATCCTTTCCCATACTTTTAATACTACTCTTCCTGTAAGCAGAAAATGATGAAAATCGAATTTATTAATGCATGGAATTTCCTCAGTTTTTTGTATTTATTTCAATTTGTTAATGAGCTGTATGTTGCATACGATCTCTGTGTTTTCTTTCTTACTTCTTCTGCTTAGAATTTATTGCTGGGGTTTTATTATCGCGCAGATCATTCCCATAAATTTCTTCCTAATTTTCAAAAATAGAATATATAAATAAACAACAGTCTACTGTGGTTTTGCTACTTAAATCCAGAAAAAGTAACACAGCGAAGCCCTTTCATATAACCAAAGGTTTAGTGGGGAACGATATCCATAACCAAATGGACAGAAAATATAACAAATGCTATTTTTATCAAAAATGACTCCCAGCCGACATCTGAGGTAAATATGAGATTATTGATAAGACTTAAAAGAATATTTTGGAAGAGTGGGCTGATATGCAAGATAAATATGTAATGATGTCATATAAATATGCAAGAACATTATAAAATTGTCCTGCATATGACAAAATAGTCGATTCTGTCCACTTTTAACAGAAGTATAGTGGGGGGGGGGGCGGCCGCCCCTTCTAATTGCCCCGAAAGTTGGTGTCTAAGAAAAGTGACGAAACCTGCCTTTATCGAGAGACGAAACGTTAGTCCAGCACACACTACCTACTCAAACGAATATTTGCGTTATGTTTCTCAAAGACTCATTGCTAACAATGAGCCTTTGCGAGGGTGGCAAATTATCCAGGGGACAATCCAAACAATGGCAGTAAACTTCTACTGATTAACCATAATTGATTTAAGACTGTCTGAAATGCATTATGGGATGCTTGCGTAGCGCAAAGGCTCATTGTTAGCAATGAGTCTTTAAATTATGCTATCATACTAGATATTTGAACAATATACCAAACTATTTTTTGACTATATAGCAACTGAATTGATCAGACTTTCAGTACTTGTCACAACTAAGGTTTGAGTGTGTTTTAAAGTGATCAAAGGCATAAATCGCTATTGAACATTTGCTTATGTAAATGGGAATTGCGTATTTTGTAGTTCGCAGATATTGTTAATTGATCAAGATAGAGAGCGAGTTTATAGAAGAAGAATTGAATGTGTTCAACTGAGTGTTCACCTGGTTAACATTATTTCATATTTCAAAATTAACAAGCCAAATATTTCAAAATTATTAAAAGGCCTATGCTGTTAATGTTAAAAAATTGGATTTATTGATTCTTTGATATCAACTAAGAGATATAGGTACTTACAATATTTGAATATCATTTTCTTCCACTTAAAAATCCCTTTTTCCTCCCATCTTTTCCAGAGCCGAATTGCCACCATAGAGAGAGTATCTGCATAAAAATATCTTACTTTTACGCAAACCTTTACAAACGCCAATTTTTCCTTTAGCTCAAACAACACTCTCAGTCACTTTCAAGCATTTTCTAGAGAAATTCATACCCTACCCTTTCTATATATATTCCCAGCTACCTCTTTGTTTTTTTTGAAAATATTTCTTGGATCATCTTTTGACCAAAGGTATGGGCCTGCATCACCGGGACCTATGGCCTCTGTTTTCTTTCAGCGTCAAAAAAACTTCTTTTGGCAAAACGAAAAGAAATGTACTTTACTATGTCTTTAGCATTTACACATTTAGAAGGCAAAAAGGAACTAGAACATGGGAATTTGATCGAAAAAACCGAATCATTATACATGAAATGTCTTTCGCGTTCTTTATACACTCCCGAAAAAATAGAAACTGAAATACTAAAGCACTTTAATCTTAAAAAACTGGAATCTGAAATGCTTGTCGGGGATTTGCAGATTTTGATCCAAAGAGAACGTATTATGTTTGAAACTTTTGAATACTATTTATTATTTCTAGATATTTGCTTACAACTTTAGAAAATCAGTCTTTACACGTAAAGCTTCCTCGCCTTACACAATTCAGAATATTAACATTAAAGGTACTGTGATGGAAATAGACAGTTGTAGGATGGGTCAGCCACAAAGGCTACATATGACGGTTATTGTGTTTGATTAGCCCATGATTAGCCAACCACAGCCATGTGAGAAAAGCCATAGATTTTCCAAACGCATTTTCAAAATGGGGCGTTTTCCCAAATTAATAAGGGTGTGGTCAGCAACAATTTTCCTAGGGGTCAGCCCCCGGACCCCTTGCTGTCGGACTCCGACATTAGAGGGGCGACAAATGCCCCTCCAATCTTCCAACCCTGGCTATGCTACTGAATATAGCCAAGTTTCAGTCCAGTTTTGGAAGACTGTGCAAATCTTCAGGTTCCATAAAAAAATAACGAGCGAAAAAAATTTTTGATTTGATTTCAAAAATTTTTACCTCAAAATGTTACTATGATGAAAAAATTTATTACCAAAAGTTAGAACATGATGCAAATTTTAGCACGGTTACAAGATCAAAGAGGACAATGAAATTTTGCAATTGTGATTCGTGTTTTGTCGTAAAAAATGTATGAATGCACCTCAACTCAAGAGGGGAAAGATTTTCGGCAAGCATCGAATCCGAAATCGAATCTAGCATTCGATTAACCAAATGCGGGAAACTTTTTTTGCGATGCAGAGCTAGGCCATCGGGTGTTATTTTGAATTAAAGAATTAGATTTTTCTAAGAGTGATGCAAAAACAAGGGAAGGTTAGTGGGCATGAAGTGAAAAATCCCGCAGTATGGAGGAAAACAGGACAACCAGATACAGGAAAGGGGAGCTTGGGAAGAAATGCTTCTCAAAATTATCAAGAGACAAACACTGTTCAAGGTCTGGGTGGAAGGCCATCACCAGATCACTATGCTGAAAAGGCATTCATCCAGACACAAACGGCAACAAGTCGGCAGGAACCGAAACAAACAACAGCAAAGTAAGAAATTTGTGTGATATTTTATTAAATGGTTCCTTACAAACTTAATATAGAGCATTTTTGGGATATGAAATGCCGCATCTCAAAACAACCACCAGAATTTTTTGATAGGAGATAGAATAGTCATAGGTAATATTGGACACCTAACCTTTTCAAGAGATTTTACTATTTTCACTTCAATTACTTCTTGATTATTGAGGAATGCTTTGAGGTGGTAAAGGCGACAAAGCGAATAATCTGTCTATACTATCTCTACCTGTCCATACTATTAATGTACACTAACCAAATATATGGTTATTACGTACAGCTTTAGGCGTATAGGCCAAAGTTTCTTACAGGAAATTAAACCTACGAGGCATTTTAGTTAATCTTTTGGGCTCTCTGCTTGGCCACTGCCCTTAGCTTAGTGCTTTTTGAAGTTTGATCAATTTTCCACAGTATACAGAAATTGACACAATGTTATTACCAATGGGCAAATTCAGTGTCTTTCTTTATGCTTGCCATTGGCACCGACTTTTTCTCCTTGGGTTGGCTCAAAATTTAAGTTATTAGGGGTGACTGGACCCCCTCTAAATATTGTCGGAAGTGATTGCTCGAGCCCCTAGTCCCCACCTAGTTGTCTCCTGGGATCTCCTTTTTCCAGACAGGCAATTTAAACGAGGGCTGTTTAATCTTTTTTGCCTTTCTGGAAATATGTAAAGATGAATATCGCATTCATAAAACACCGATGTACAGAACTGTGTAGGTCTTAATTAAGTCGTCGATTTCTGTATATGAAATTATGCCCGAAGCCTGAGGTTGGCATTAAATGAGAATGACCACTCTTTGAAAACAAAAGCACAATGTAACGATAGATTTGAATTGACAGTGTCAAACAAATTCTCTAATTGCTAGAGAAAGGACCCCTTCTAAGAAAACCCTGGCCACGGTATTGTCTCTATTAAATTTTTTTTTTATATAGAAATGAAAAGCATAAAAAAGAAGGATCCCATGGAAAAATTGCTAATGACCCACTTGGGCTTGGTTTTCAAGGCAAGGGGAATAAAAAGATAGACTTATCAAGAGGCAGTGCGGGGAATGGGGAAGGAGGTTTATACAGCGGACACCTTCCTCTCATCAAAGACATGAGCACTGTCGAAGGGCGAGATAAATACATGAAGCAATCAGGGAATGAACGTAAGTTAGAAAACATCCACGAAGACTTCCAAGCAAACAATGGAGTATTGGATGTCCAACACAAGGCGGACGAGCAACAGGGTGTGCAAAATTTTGATGCTTTCCCTGAGTTAGTAGCAGCTGAGAAATCGAATGCAGAAAGCGTCTCTAAGGATAACGGGCTGCGCAAAGATTATACAAGATTCCCAAAAATGATAAACGAAAACCACGAGAGGATGTTGCAAAACATCACCGAACATGCCCAGAAGAAGAAACGACTTGGTATCATGGGTATACCTGAAGATGACGTAATGCCGGATTCGCGATTAGTACCATTTGAGATAGTAGACGCAAGCCAGCAGCAGAATAGTATCTACACGGGATTTCAACGTATCCAGGAAGGTGCTTTGAAGAATCAGACAATTCATGAAGAAAAAAGACAGGCAGCTGGTGGAAATGAAGTTCAACCAAAGAGAGAGAAAACTGTTAAAGATTCTAAAACGCGACTCAAAGAGGAAATAAAGCAGATGCGATTTCGCCGTTCCTCGATTTTTAGAGGAATCTCACCGCAGCTTTCGTTATCTCAAAAGACACTCAACACTGAGATCTATGGAATGCAGAAGTTGCATTTCACGAGCAATTTTACATTCTCGTTTTTTGACATGCCATCAAATTACCAGGAGCAGAATGAGTTCATCCGCTCAAGTGTTAATGCCATTGGGAGAAGGAAAGCTAGGCCAAAATTTTCCAGGCCTGTACAAAAAGCTCAGAAAAATAAAACGCTCAAGACTGATTTATAAAATAATAGACTTTGTATTTTTCTACCTTGATTGACTTAATCTGTCTTGATTAAAGAGCATTTTCTACCATTCAGTTTATACTTTTTCAACATTTCGTCATTAAATCCTCTTAAGAATGGAGCATTTTCTATCATGTAAAAAGTGTTGAAATAAGTGATTCAGGGCCCCCGAGGAAGAGGAGGGTGGGGCGGGCGCCATGGCCCCAAGTTTTTTCCAAAACAATAGAGCTTTTGATAATTTTCACTTGGTTCTCCAATTTCCAACTTGTGTCGGAGCCTATGTTATTTTACCCAATGTGATCTTTTTGTAGCCAGAAATGCAGTTATCTGCTGTTGGGTACTATTGATAGAGGTAAAATTTTAATGTGTAAAGCAAAAGAAAAAATGATGTTTTAAAATGGAGCTCTTGAACGAGACTCAGAGCGGAGAGAAAGCAAGTGGATACCAGAAAATAAGTTTTTCCTGGGTTATCGAAATCGTAAACCGTGCCTAGACGTAGAACATTACCAGAATCTGCTTTCTGCTATTTTCCTTACACTATGAATCAAAGGCATAACATACAAGCTATCAAAACATTATCATAACAATCGACATGTTTAATGTCCAATGACCAAATTGACGCTAATCTTATTTAGGATAATTTTATGCCTGAATAAAAGAGACCCTTTTTTAACATACTTCAGAAAAAATGTTCAAAATGGGCATTTATTTTACAAAATATGATACATGATATCAAATAAGAGTAAGCCTTTAGTCCTTTTACTCTAGGTCCGATGTGGCAAACAATTTTCATCCGTGGGGAAGGGCGAGGGCAGATTTATGATGTTTGGTATCGTAACAAGTCAATGTAGGCCGAGGGGCAACTTAAATGTTATTTCTAGGCTAAATTTAGCTTGTGGGTTAATTACCCCTCTAATTTCAGATTTGACGAAAAACTCGATTGAAACCTTTCCAGAAGAGAGTGTTTCTGTTTGACGTATTCTCGTGCTAATGTTTGTCAGAATACTATTTTCTTTGTATCAATGCGATCTGAAAATTATTCTTTGGCAACAATTTTTTATTTGTCAATATTTCAGAGGGTTATTTTCGAAATATAAGAACTCAGTCACCTTCGAAGAGGTCTGGAGCTGCGCGTTCCCGACAGGTCCCATAATGCATAGTTATTCCCAGAATGCATTGTATCTCCTCCTCCATGCTGCTGGTTTTCGTTTCGTCGGAGGAGTTCTTCCTTTGCGCTTTCGTCTTCGATGCTCCTTCACAACCGAAGTTTATAGCAAAAATCTGCATCTAACTGGATTCGCAATAGCAAACTTTTGAGGTTGGTGAAAATGTTGATTTTCAGGTTACATTTTTCGCAAGAAAGCTGATCCCCTTATTCGCTATGAAGGACTCGTTTTGTTTTGTTTTGGCGGTTTGCTTTAGGCGCTACTTTCCAGGGATCGGCATCAAGATGGCCTGAACGACATTCAGTTGTAGTTTGTTGCCTTCCTGCCGCCAGTCTAGCCATCTCCTGCACAGTGTCCTTATTTATTTCTCAATTTTCCCGCCGTTGTAGTTTTTACCGGCATTTTTCATGTTTTACACATTAAAAAGGACGATACAATATTAGATTTCACTAATATTTTGACCTTGTTTATTCTGACCAACTTTGAGGCTCTGGAATAGTCGTCGCATCTTTATCTGGAACAAGAGCATCCTGTTTCAGAAACTATCGCGGCTTAGGGGGTAGTTACAGACGACAACACTTTTTGCGTACCTTTTCTTGGTATTAATATTTTTCTCAATCAAGCAATATCTGATGATAAAACAATCTCACTCGATAATATGCCAAATGATCAATTCCGATCTAAATACGGCGAGATAGATCAACAAAGGAGGCAAACGATCATCAAATCAACAAAGTCGAAATAAAATCGCATAAACTGGCCTCCTCTCAAAAAATTAAATGCTAAAGGCTTAGAAAATGAAGTTTTGGAAATTTAATGAATGCTACTTTATCTAGTCAAATCGCATGTCAACATATTCCATTGCATATAGCAAAGTTGCCAGTCTGGTGTTTGCTATAAGCCTACTTTTACACAAAATTATTATTATTATTATTATTATTATAAGTCAAAAACTCAGTATTAGTTTTTTTCCAATCTGCGTACGAGATGTTTTCAGAATAATAAGATTTTTAGGGGTTTTCTGGAAATTTTTCTCAAAAGCAAAGAATCTTTGCCAAATGTTTTTGTGAGAGATATAACTTGTGCTTTCAGTCCTTGTGATCTCTAACTTTTTTATGGTTTTTGGTGATTATGATCTGTTGTAGTGTTGGATGTCATTACATGTGAAAAGTGATTAATATCCCATTAAGTTTAACATGCGAAAAGTGATTTATATCCCTTTAAGTTTAAGATATCCTGATAAAAGCAAATTGTTTTACCAAATTGAAAAGTAATTTTGGACTGGAATTTTTTTTATATTAAAAAGACAAGAATGACTATTAAAGCCCAAGGTAACCAAATTTTTGAGCACCAAAAATTTGCAGTTTATTTATTTCTCATAAATATTTGCACTTGAAACACTAGAAACCAAAGTTTAATAATTATTTTAGCAATAATTATTTCCTAGAATGAAATTTATTTTGAAGACTGAAATATGACTTGAACTGGAAACTTTTAACAAAAGATTTTTAAAACCTTTTGCAAGGAATACTGAGCAAAAAACAATCTATGCCTATTGTATAGTTATCAGCAGACAATAAAACTTCACAAGATAACATATAGCACAGTTTTGATATCTGTTCAAAGTTTTCATCGAAGTTGACACTAAAAACTCTTTTAAAGGATCATGAAATAAGTTTCAGTAAGTTAAAATCAGCAACAGCCGTCTCAGTGCACATTATGATTCCTTTGCTAAATAAAAAAGACATACATAATATATCTCTAAATATATTATCAGTCTTTGTATTCTTTATAATTTTTTTCTGAATTTCCCCAGAGGTTAAAAGAAGCTATTTCCTCTTTTTCATTAGAAACTTGGATCT
This sequence comes from Rhopilema esculentum, assembly GCF_057945365.1. Lineage (NCBI taxonomy): Eukaryota > Metazoa > Cnidaria > Scyphozoa > Rhizostomeae > Rhizostomatidae > Rhopilema > Rhopilema esculentum. The sequence continues at coordinate 6,282,384 of NC_142817.1, read as the reverse complement.
AAAGCTAAATTTATATATTTTCTTCATTTATCTTTTCTCTGAAGCCCTCTTAGTTACCTTGCCATTTATAAGAATAGTTAAACATACCTTCAATTATTTATATTTTAGTTATTGGGGACACAAGTATGGAGAGTACAGAAGGGTCCCAGTCACCTGAAATCAAGCCGCAAATTCCAATAGCTGTTTCAGAGCCACCAAGAGAGCATATTACCTTTGAGAAGGATTGTGGAGATACATTTACCAAAGAAGATGCATCAAGAGCTAGTGAAGCTATTATGCTAGTAGCTGAAGTTCATGAGCCAAAAGATGCTTGTACAGATGTTAGTATGGAAACAAGTTATAAGTGCGACCATTGTGATGTTTTGTTACCATCTGAAGAGGCTCATGCTGAGCATATCAAAGCTCATTTACTTGAAGCTGCTCAGGTGGCAGAGCTTAGTGAAGGTGGGCCACTGTTCCTAAGTATGTTTTTCATTATTTTCCTTAACAATGGTCGTTAACAGGTCTTTGATTTAAAGGTGCTCAATCTATCTTAAAATGTTATAATGATCACAAGAGGTTATTCAAATTTATTTGATAAAGCATCTGTCAGCTGATTATTTTGAAAATGGAAGCAATTATGGCTCTTTGTTGGAGTTGCATCTAGTTTCATTAAAGGTGTTGCCATCTTTAAATCAACTAATTGTGAAAACATGTGAGGGGTATCTCGTGAGTACAGTAACCCACCTCAAAAAGAAATAATTCGCCTTTATGTGATCAATTTTCTAAATTTGTCTTTGCTATCCATATCTACGCAAGAAAGTTATGAAATTGTTTGCTCTCGTATCCATTGTTTGTTTATGTATTACATTTTAATTGTCTTGTTTATGACAATGCTGGTTGTCTCCCCATCTACTGCTTCATTTCCATTTGAAAACATGCTATTAATGTTTAGAGCAGGACAGTGCTAAGTTGCTGCTCTGAGTTTCATCCATAATGCCATCACCAGACAACAGAGACCTTCATTAACATAATTTTGTATTTGTATTTGTTGCTACCTAGCGTCCGAATGTAGTTTTTAGGACACTGAGAAGCTATGCTTATTGAGCAGTGTCCTGGTCCTTCCTCTTGATGTGACCACACCTCGTGATTCCTACGCCTGGAATTACAGAGAGCTGGGGACTCTTCCCACTCTGGGTGAAAGTTTGGTCATGCCAGAGACTCGAACCACTGCCCCTTGGGTCTGTAGTCAGCGCCTCTAACAACTGAGCCATCCTCGCACCTAACATACTTGTGGTCCAAACAGAATTTTTAAGCATTGGAAACTAATTTGGTTTCACTTTTCAAGTAATCTGTCATGCTTTGTCATTGTACACACAGCTTTTTTCCCAATGATTTGGTCAGTTCAAATTGCCAACTATGTAAATCAAAAGTTGGTTTTTTCAAATAGGTGAAATTTACCTTGAAGCACCAGTTGTAACTGAGATATAACTAATTGTTAATTGCCAACTTTATTTGGCTAGAAAAATTATCATTTATTCTGTGACTTCGTTTTGTTTTCAAATCAAACAAAGTTGATTTTAAAATGCATAGCATATGCAACAAGACATTGTGAGAAATTCTATGGTATAGACGTAAAAATTAATGTTCCTTGCACCACATAGAAAATATCTTAGCACCACATGAAAAATATCTTAGCACCACATGGAAAAGAGAAACAGACTAGGGAAATTGCAGTTGCTGTTAACTGTTAAAAGTCTAGTCTTGAAAAGCAGTAAATACTGAAGCAGCAATATTTTCAGGCAACTGTCATGAAACACCTAGGAACACATTTGAGAAACTTTAAATGATTGGGATATTGCAAAACTTCCTGGATTTGTTCCTCTCAATTTTTTTAAGCTTATAGGTTTCTTTGTTTTTTCTATTACCTTAGAGTATAAACCTTTCAGTTAAAGTCAAACAGAAGTTGATCAAAAGTTCAGATAACTTTTTGTCCAAAAGTTTCTGATTTCAATGTTTAAATGCATTTTGATAATGGCAGCTGCTGGAAATAAGAGAGCTATTAAATTCTTATTGAGAAGGAAATCAGTTGCGGCCTGAATTAATTTATTTCCATAAAGTTCTTTTTACAATCACCCTCTCTCCACATTGAAGGCAGTTTTAAGGCATTCACAAGAGCCCTTGATAACAAAATGTTTGTCAAAGCGACAAAAGCTGATACTGATACCAGTTATAGTTTCATTAAAGAAATTTTGATCTATATTGATCTCACATAGCTGCACCTGGAACTTTGATGTTTTTATCCAAAGCAATATGTTTTTGTATTGATACACACCACCTGTTCCGAATAGCTGAAACAGTAAGATTTGTATACAATGTTGTTTTAGGAGTTTTTTGGTCTATTTAATTAAAACATATATTCAGGTTTATAAACAGATTTATGTATAAATTTATAAACATGATTTAGATTTATATATAGTCTTTCCAATATGTGTCTATGTGTGTCACTTTTGTTTTGAGATATTCCAAACTTTTGTTATTGAAAATAAACGATAATCGATTTGAAGTACAATCAGCTTTCAGCAATAGGGGGCATTTATAGGGGTAAAAGTGATTACTTAGGCCGCGGTATGTTGCTTAGGCCATGGTTCGTTGAGTTGTGCTCCCTTTGCACCCTATCTAACCAGAAGATAATATTCTGTGAGCTGTGTGAGAAAATGATAGAGTTAAACATTCATTTAGGGGACTATTTTTGCAATCCTACCATTGCGGGGTAGTTGAATATCCTAACATTGTGGGGAAGAAATGAATTTGGCAGAGATTTATGAGTGGAAGTAATTTTTAAAACGCAAATGCACTGGCAATGTCTACCATTACAAACATTCAATATCTTGACATGTGCCTCTTTTTTTCCGTTTATGGAAATGAGCAATTCCAGGAACCAACTCATGTATTATCAGTGTTTTGTGAATAAAATGACTATAGGCTGTGATTAAACAAGTATTTTGCTTTTATATGATTGATTTAAGCATAAATTGTAATGAAAATCTACCGATAGGTATGCGGTTGCCAATATACAATAGTATCACAGTTTAGTTTCCAAGAACGTTCTGCTTCATTTCTAGGAAACATTCTGCTTCATTTCCAATAAACATTTGGCTTCTTATCCGTATGCCAAAAAAAGTCTTTATGCCAAATCAGACCTTCAAGGGGGAGAGGGTTAAGGAAATGGCCTGAATTAGCAAATTTATTACTTTTCCTAGGTACGACTTTTGACATTATAAATAAGTTTAGAAAATCCTGTGGGAATTGGAAACCAGACCGATTTAGTTCCGGGATACAACTTCAAAGGATTCAACTACAGTTCAAAATGACCATGCTCTCTGTCTTAAGTCTTAAAATCTTCTATTGTATTGATGCTTTTTCACTCTAGTTAACTTCATGAACGACTTTCTTTATTCGTAGACAACCCAAATTAAGAGAGTGAAACGCCCCCTTTTTGTTTCCAGGTGAAGTAGCTGATGTAAAGATCGCTGCCTCGGCACATGGTTACGAGATTAGCTACTTCAAGATTAATGAACTTGGTGAAGTTGAAAGATTGGAAAATGGTCCAGTGCCTACCATTACAGAAACCGACGAACTTGCTATGGAGGTGGATGGTGAGTTATCAAAAGCAGATATTGAAAAATTGGAGCAGGCAGGCGCTGTGCAGAGTCAGAACGAGGATAAGGATGGTAAGGATGGCAAGAGAAAGACTTTCCAATGTGCAACTTGTGATAAATCCTTCAAGCGTTCAAGCCATCTAATTGCTCATAACCGCGTTCATACTGGGGAAAGGCCTTTCAAATGTGATATATGCGGAAAATGTTTCAGTAGAGCAAGTAATTTGAAGCCACACGTGCGAAGTCATTCTGGTGAGCGGCCGTTCGAATGTGACATATGCGGTAAAAAATGCAGTCGTTCAAATGATTTGACAAGACACAAAAGAATTCACAGCGGCGAGAGACCATTTGCATGTGAAGTCTGTGGAAAGTCTTTTGCGCACAAAGGTGACATGGTGAGACACGAGCGTACTCACACTGGAGAGCGCCCGTATACTTGTAAGATATGCGATAAGGCTTTTGTCCGTACGAACGATCTCGCGCGGCATATAAAGTTACACAAAGATATCAAAACATGCGGTATTTGTGAGAAGACGTTTGATGACCCACAAGAATTGACAGAACACAGAAAAGAGCATGGATGTGATGACACAGAGGAGTTTTCTCCTCAAGAACCGAAGATTGAAGAGGAGGAAGAGGAAGACCAGGAAGAGTTGAAAGAAGGAGAAGCGACAGAACCCAGAGAAAGACGAATAACCAAACGACGGCAACCAGGAATTCCAAGGAGTCATTCTTGTGAGGAATGTGGAAGAAGCTTCAAACGTTCAAGTCATCTAATTGCTCATCGCCGTATTCATTCTGGTGAGAAGCCTTTTGCGTGTGATATATGTGGTAAGTGTTTCAGCAGAGCAAGTAATCTCACACCGCATAAACGCAGCCATACTGGTGAGAAACCGTACGCTTGTGATGTATGTGGGAAGCGTTGTACGCGATCGAATGATTTAGCAAGACATAAGAGAATTCATACTGGTGAGAAACCACATGAGTGTGAAACATGTGGTCGAAAATTTGCCCATTCAGGAGATCTTGTTAGACATATTCGCACTCACACAGGTGAGAAGCCATACACATGCGAAGTGTGTGAGAAAGTATTTGCACGTACCAATGACCTAGCTCGGCATAGGCGTATCCATGCTGGAAAGGCAATGATAACCGTTACTGTTGAAGGAGAGATACCAACACACCTAATACTGCAAGCAGGAGCTGATGCTGTCATTGACCATGCCCATGTGCTGAATCACGCACAGGTGTTGGAGCAGCTACAGGCAGTAAGCAATGCACAAGTGATTGGATCAGCCCAAGTGATGGTGAGTCAGGGTCAAATCATTGATTCAAGTCAAATAATGGCACATGCTCAGATTATTGAGCATAGTCAGTTGATTGAGCAGGAACAGGCATTGGAACAAAGCGTGATTGATGAGAATCAAGAAATGGTTGACGGCCAGGCTATAGCTGAAGGTCAAGTCATGGGGGAAGGTCAGGTCATAAGTGAGGGTCAGGTCATAAGTGAAGGTCAGGTGATAGCTGAAGGCCAGGTCATTCAAGAGGGACATAGTCTGGATCAACAAGGGCTTGAGCAACAGCAAGTAGTTGTCCAGGTTGAAGCTGATCAATCAGAAATCATTAGCCAACATCAAAGACTGCAAGGCGCCCATATAATCACTCAATCGCAAGAAATGGAAAAAGGCATCGATTATTCACAGACCCATGCAACTGCACAGATACTAACTGAAATGCACCCTATTAGTCAAAGTCAACTTGCAAATACAGAACAGATGGATCATCATAGCATGAATCACAGAATCACACAGGGACAAGTGATCGATCAGTCGCAGATCATTAACCAATCGCAAATCATTAGTCAAGCGCAGGTCATTGCCCAATCACAAATGCTTGAGCAACCTCAAGTGATGTGCTCGTCTGAAGATCCAGTTGAGGCAGCGGCCATTGCGCAAGCATCAGCAATCATGCAGTCAGATGCCATCAATGTTACCGTGTCACAGATGCACGCTGTGAGCCACTCATCAGAAAACACAAACGAGAGACCTGTTATAAGCCAAGCGCTAATGCAAAGCTTACAGGTATAGACTCGCTATTTCTGTCTTGATGAACAATCATATATGTAAATACTTGTAAGAGTTATTTAGAAAGAAGAGCATATAACTGGGGATGTTTTTCGATACGCGCAGTTACCTTATACTAGTTGCAAGTTAGCCTACCCCCGGCTGAGCATTCGAGGATGAACGATGCAATTTAATTTACAGACGGTTTAAGATACTCTTTCCAGGGGGCAGCGATAAATGTGTTTATAGCTTTTCTTTGCTTGAAAGTATACTATTGTAAAAAGCACTTTACCTCCCATCCTAAGTTTGGGGTGTTTTAATCAAATGCGATTTAGTTAGTCATTTTTAGTTTTAAGCCGTTTACCCAAGCACATTGACTGTCCAAAAAGCTGATATTCCATTAAAGTTGCTGTTTCAATTTTTGTTGAATAGCCATTTTATTCTTCCGTATGTCTCGCTTTTTTCGGTAGTTATGCATGTATTTAATGTCATTCTCGGGGTGTGTATTGTGAGACCCTAGGCCCAATATGACGTCATATATAAGTTTGTGATACCCTAGGCCCAATATGGTAATGACAATATTATCAGGTCTACATTTATTTGGAGGTAAACTTTTGGCACATATGGCAGTTCCCAACGCCATCAATCCTTTTCATATCAACCCAACGCCAAAAAAATTCTCTCTGAAGGAAGGCCATTAAAAGACAGGGGCGCTAAATAGAAGATTTCAAACTTGCTCTCGTGTCCGATAAACTGTCCTTTTGACATGGACCTAAGTATGGAATATAGCAAACATGTCAAAAATAGAGTACATGGAAATTTAAGAGTACTTGACATCATCCATTTTCCTGACGGTGCGTCGCTGCCGCCGATATAAAACAAACCTAGTAATTGCGCCACCCCTTCTCTTGCCCTGAGCATCAACCAATGCTTTTTCTTTCTCTATTTTTAAATTATGAATGTTCGTTAACGTTATGAATTCGATAGCCTGTTTTGCTGTAGTTAATGCTATTTTTCTTTCCAAGTGAATTTCATATTCATCTTTTCTTTGTCACAAGCGAAAGAGACTGTATTGAGGAAGTTAATCCGTTGATTATCTTAAATCCTTAAAGATTTTTGCTCTTATGTAACATCTAGTAAGATATAAAGCTGATTTTGTTCATTTTCTTTTCGTAAACCTTTCTCAGAATTCAAGATAAATACATTATTTCATGGTACCTAAACCTTACACTCATGTGAAAAACGCTACACTCAAACAGCAATAGTGAGATCTGGTTGATATCTAAAAATTTTAAAAACATTTTTATGACGTCACACTTAATAACTCTTTGGTTTTATACACATGTCACACGGCGCTATAGCTGTAGAGCGTTCGAAATTTACGTCAGCGCCTTTTTAACCATTTTGAACCCAGATCCCTCTTTTGTTAACTTTTGATGCTCCCTCTTCCCTTTGAGTTGACATCAATTTTTCGTTACCCTATATAGTAAAACCCTTGCAAAAAAAGTCAAGCAAATTTTGTTTATTTTCTATAATTTCGTGAATTCCATGGTGTTGTTACTATTCAACTGAAAGGAAGTGGCCGTCGAATGTTTAGACAAGACCTGACCCTAGTATCCACAAATTTTTTACGAAGAGGCTGGGCAATTCTTAGAATTAGCGAAAATTCGAATTTCGAGGCGGTCAACGTAAAACGATCTTAACTTTGTCTTTTGTGAATTCCGCAATTGTATAGCTCGTTAATATTTCTAATCCCCACTTTTTTAATTTGCTCAGTTTTCAGAGACAACTGGGCAAAGTACCGTAATTATAAACCTTGAATATTGTGTAATTATAAACTACTGTGTTCACTGCTAGATGTTACCTAGCGTCTGTCAAGTGATAGGCAGTAGTGAAACAGAGGCTAATGGAGTAAGGCTAGATGTTCCCTTAGCAAATGCGTGAAATAGAAAAAATTAGAAAAAGCATCTATTACTTGAACATAACGCTTTTTTCTATTCAAAAGCCCATCGTTTGCCAATAACTTTGACTGCCCGAAAAGCCACAGCAAAGACAGTTAATATGATCTTGCGAGAACCTGTTTGATAAAAGAGCAACTATTATTAAAACACCAGAGTTCAAACACGGTTCAACCTTCATTCGGATGAAATTTTGCCCTATTTGGCTTTCCTCGTATACTTAATATGTTATAATTGGAATTTAATTAAAATGATATATGGCTCGGCCTTTACGTTTTTAACTAATGGATTGACCTTACTCGAAACAACTGCATTGCTGGATAAACTTCCGTAGGCTCAGAGCTATGGAGAATCTGAATCTCCATTGGAGATATAATGTTTTCTGACTCTAAGGAACACAGTTTTGGCAGGCAACCTTTTTGTAGCCTGTGTCCCAGTCCACGAATTTCTTAGCTAGATTGCAAAGTGCATTGATGCAAGAAAGAAATTGGTAACCAAGGCTAATCGCTGTTAGCCAATCAGTGGCCATATTCGGTTTAAGCGCGTTCGAAAAAGCCATTGTACTTTAAGCAGAAGTGCTTTGGGGACCTCTCATTATAGTCAGCGTACTTGACGTGTTCAATGGGCGATTCCCTCGATTTGGTATCAGCTCGTTTCATGGACTGCTTTTTTTGCTCTGATGAAGCCCTGTATGCCGGGGCGAAATATTAGCCATCACTGATTTGTGTGTTTGTTGTTGTTTATTCTCGTTGCGTTGCGGTGTTCCTTATGTACTGCGGTGTACTGTTTTTCTTTCCCTGGCAGTGTTTGGTCACCTCCAGAGATTGCCAAGCCCTAGCAGCTTTCTGACTTTGCATCTGTAACAAACAACGCCCAATTATCTACGGTGTTCGGTGTATGACGTTAATTGTGATTTCAACTGGTCAAGCACCATGCTGCAAGATCATTCGATCACATGTGATCACATTTGTTTGCCCAAAACAATTGTGTTTTCTCATCCAACCTGCTGATACTAGCAATATTCTTGAAGTATGGCGGCTGTTGGATCGTAGAGACTTAGCCGTGTATCATCTTAAAAACTGACTAGTTTTTGTGCATTTTACAGCTTTCAGCGCTATTTGATAAAAAGATTTTTAGTTAACATTTGACGCCTCAGGGTTCTGCAGCAAGATCATTTATCGTCAATCTCAACATAAAGAAACGTAGAGAATGGTTTTCTTCGGAAGTCATGGAGCATCTGCCTGTAGAAAGCTTTCAACGACTTTTCCTGCGTGTTAAATATCAGGATCATTTTTCCTTCGAGGATCATATTTATTTGTGAGCTGCCATCAAACTAAGCTGTTTGAACTACAAGTTGGAACGTTTCTGAGTATGAAATACCAATCTATGGATCAATTTCGAATGAGAGACAAACTAAATAGGAGTATTCAATATGATGCCTCTGCTGGGTATCTTTCTGGCCATGCATTACCTTGAAATGTGATGGCCTTCAACTGAAGCGTTTTTGTAAACATATTATGAGGATGCATCTTCGTTTAGCCTCAACAGCCTTGTTTCTGATCACATACTTGGGTATCAGCTCGTATTTTGCTTACAGATTCATTGACCGTGTGAAATACCATGTCTATGAACTAAATTCCACGAAAAGTAAATTATCAAATATCAAAAACTTTGTGAAACGAACAACCAATAGCAGCAATCCTGTTCCGAAGCAATTGAAAAAAGACCATCACCTTGAATTGAAACGATTTCTAGAAATAGACTCGTTCAATGACAGCATAGGCGGCACGATTTCGTTGACTATGAAAGAATCAATGGATCAAAGGCAATTGTCAAAAATACTTGAAAGCGATCTGTTTGGAAATCTGAGTGTAAGAACGTCTGGGAAAGACAGTAAGTCAAATATATGCAAATCATTTGTGTCTGGAAACGACAAAATTCGCTGGAGAGCCATGCAAAAGATTAAGCTACGTAAAATAGAACTATCGATCGTTAGTGACAAGAATCTGTCCATGATGTTCAATGATTGTGATAGAATAGCCAGTTTTATTAAAGGGCCTTCGCAGCCAATTGATAAACAAGGAAGACCCATTGCCTACTCGGTGTTACTCAATAGGCCTGGACATCAAACACTTCAGTTTCTAAAAGCAGTTTACAATTCGAAAAATATATATTGCTTGCATGTTCATAGTGGTGCAACAAAACGATTTTACAATTTGATTAAAAGCATTTCAGATTGCGTTGATAACATATATCTATCGCCTGAGCGTTTCAAAATAAGCTTAGCAACATTCGAAAGAATCGAAGCCCATATCTCATGTTTTAGAACATTGCTGAACACAACTACACCATGGAGGTATTTGATAACACTACCAGGTTCGGTGTTTCCTTTACGCAACAATACGTTTATTGGAGATTACTTGGAAAAGAGACATTATAAAAATGGCCTCACGTTCCTAGATCGAACTCGTGAAAGCTTTATAAAACGAACCAAATTCGTTCACCAAAAAGTAAAACACCCCGCCGGTTATGAAATTTTTTCTAGGACAAAAAGGAGAAAAACACATGCTCCAGAGAACATTACTTTGTTTCGCAGTGACAGCGCCTTCATAGCGACAAGAGGATTCGTAGAATTCGTCATCAATTCCTCGATTGCTAAAAAGTTATTAAGATGGTCAAAGAGTACTAAAAATCCCGAAGAGTTCTACTGGGCCACGCTCGACCGTTTACCAGGAACTCCGGGTGGTACACCATATAGGCCTGATGACCAGTATCCTGAAAGCCCGTTGAATGTAGAAGAAGACGTGCAGACATCAAATGAAAACGACTTACTAGCAAGGCTTTGGAAGAGTCAACATGCGCACAAATGTGGTGGTGTTTATACTGGGAATCTCTGTATTTATAATTACAAGGATCTGAGGTGGCTGGTTGGGCAAGACTATCTTTTTGCTGATGCGTTTGACTTAAAAGTTGACTTTGTTGCTATTAGCTGTCTATATAGAAATTTGCAGAGACCACTCGTTCGTGATTTCTATTAGATAAAAAATTGGATGAAATAATGCTTAGATTAACTATCATTAAACATTGCTATAATTCTTTTGTAGACTGAAAACTCGAATAAAACTTATTCATCACATCCTTGCATGTAAGTAGCTTCTTCTCACATAAAACAAAAACTTTGGGCCAGCCGATCCACTACTAAACCTTAATGAAAATCTTGAACAAATTGAACCAAAATCTGTGCTGCGACGAACTGGCTCAATTTTTAGGTTCTGGCTCAATATTCGTTTATCTAAATCAGGCTGTGGATTCTGCTAATCACGAAATTCTCTGTAACAAGACTGATTTTTATTGTGTACGGCAGCACGATCTGTCTTTCTTGAGGTCTTTCTTGTCCCTTCAGCAGCAATTTCTCAAAGATGTTGGTTTATATCGGATAGATAATGCTACCACAAGCTTCATCCCTTCCGTCAATTCTTTTCTAATCTATGGCAAGTTTCTCGCCAGAGCCAGATATCCATCATGCCAACCAAACTGCTATTTAACTTTTGTTGAATACTGCTCAATTCTTAGCAACATGATAATGGAGGGTTAAAGATTATCTGTCGATATAACCAAATCTGGCAAAGGTTGACAATGCACTTCTTGAGTGTTCACAAACAATTACAGCTAATATTTCAAAGTCCTAATCCTGAACAGTAAATAAAATGACAAGGGAACTACCCCCCACTTTTCTTGCTAACTATAGGTATTAAATCCCTCTCTTAAGTATTAAATAGGTAACCCCCCTTTTTGGCCCCCCACTTTAGAGTCGGTGGAGCGCGCCCCGTATTGTATCAAAAAAGTCAACATGGGCACAACCAAGTTTGTTATTCTGAATTTGGTACAATATCTTTGGCGCCGGGTACATGCAAAATGATCGACCAATGCTTAGCTCCCAGCAGAGTTTATGTGTAGATTATCAGCATTTTCCTTCAATTTTCTTTCCCATTCTCGTTCATTGTAAGTGTTTTTCGTTATAGCTCTCGTAAAAAAGTGGCAAGCGGTTCACAGCTCATTTAGAAAAAACAAACGACAAGTCCTTATAGTATCTAGCCAATCAAGTTAAAGATAATATGGCCTTCAGAGGTGATGCTGTTGGATCCGATCTGGTCCAGGTCTCGTGTGAACAAGATCTAAACTTTAGAAGCAAGATTTTTTACAAAACTAAAAGTTTAGGTAGCAATAAATTTTTGCTTAGGGAGTTGTCATTTTAATGCTGTGTCTCGGGGTGGAAGAATTGTTATAAAATAGGTAATTGCTTAGCCTTGTTATATTGGGTTATCAAATATTGTTCACTAGTTCCTAATGGGGTAATAAATTTTTTTCAGTACATTTCCATCGAGGTTTAAATTATATATCTTGCAGAAAACAATAATTATTGGTATGCAGCGTTATTCTCCCAAAAGAACATTGATCACAAAATTAGAAATTGCCTTGGTGCACTAAAATTTTAATAGATTAGAAAAACATAGATTTACACAATGTCTTAATAGCATAACTGAAAGCATAAGTTAGCTACAGCCTGCTGTCGTTGTAAATGGTTTTATGAGTCTAGCTAATTTCACTGAATTACATTTCAGCTGAAACCCGACTATGATATAACAAAAACGAAATAATTCTGGGGTTTTGAATTTTTTCATAATTTCGAAATGGGTTTTCAAATTATTTGGATTTAGTTAACAGAGTAAGAAAACTTTACCATTTTACCCCAAAATTCTTTAACCCATCTTTAAAAATGACAACTCCCTTATTCAGAATTGCATGATCTTTCCGAAGGCATTATCAGATTTGGAAAAACAGAGTACAAAACTTTGCTAACCATAACAATTTGACGCTTCTTGTAATGCAACTTCCTGTTATTTTGCCAAAATGTGGGCTTAAAATGATCAGTGGCCTCAGGTTTTACAATTTAAAAATTTGGCTAGACAGGTTGCAATTAAGATTTCCTGTGCAATATATATATATTGAGATAAGCTCTGTTGGTAGCAATTAGCACAATCTATAAAGAAATTAGCTAACATTAGTCAAAAGAACTTTGCTGATATTCTAAGTAGAGTGGGATATTAATTCAGTAAACTTTTGCCAGTATAGCTCCAGATATAAACTTGTGTAAGGCTGAGAATTTGACAGGTTCTTCTTCTTATAAGAGTGACATTTCTTCCTTATTGAAGGCAAAAACTTACAGCACACTACAGTACTTTCAATGATGAGAGCAGATTTAGAATGTGGTAAAACAAATTTCATGTAAAAAGTATAATCTTCATTGACTCAATTATTTGATTAGAAATTTCTACTGATTCATTATAGTACTTTTTGCTAATTTGTGTATCTGGGTATCTAATTTCCAAATCTTATGTTTTCCTTTAACTGGAACTTTAATTAGCAGTTCAATAGGATTATCACAAATGAATACAAATTCCGAACCAGATTCTGTAGTATCCCCATCCATCTTTTTGTATTCTTCTTGACTAACACAGTCAGTCACATCTACACATCCTAAAAGTGCCCCTGAAGGATAATTTTCTGGAAATTCAACATAATGGCCATATAATGACTTGTATTGTTCCTCTACCATTTTAATTTGATCTCTGTCTGGAGCCTTTGCTGTTGATGCGATCCACAGCCTCCCTCTGTGTGCAGTATACCAAGATCTTCCTTCCACTGTCTTGATTCCCATTACTAACAGACTTGCCCATGGCTGATGCATGCTTAAACAAAGGCCTTGGTCACTTATTTTCTGAATTTCATCATCCTGTAGCCTGAGAGAACTTCTGATATTTTTTTTAACAATCGGTTGTTCTTTGTCAGCTGAAGAGGAAACCTTGCCAGCTCCAGTAAAAACAGGTGCAGACATTTTAAGCCTTGGATCAGTATTATCAACTGCCTTAGGTACATCTGGTTCATTATGATGATAAACATCTTGCATCTCAGCATCTTCTGCATCTGGTGGAAAATAACTATTTCCTACACTGTCTTCTCTTACCTCTCTGCCTGCAAAGTCAAGAACATACCTCCTATCTAGCCTTGATCTGTGTTTAGTATTGGCTAATTCCTGCTCCTTATTTTTGGCCTTCTCCCTTTGACTTTTGGACAACCATTTGCTATCTGCAGAATAATAGTCAGCCTGGTCATCAATAACTTTTGTCCGTCTTGCACTTGTCCTATCAAATTCAACAAGTTTGTCTCTCAGTGCCTTTGCTTGGTCTAAATCTGCTTGTCGTTTTTCTAATGATTTAGTCATTAGCTTTTCATACAACTTCTCACTAGCCCTAGAGTTTCTTGCTAAGATTTCTTGTTCTTCACCAGTACATACTAAATTTCCACAAAAATGGCATGGTCCTGAGCCTTCTTGTTCACAAACAATCCTTCCACACTCAAGGCAGTTCGAAATCAACTTATGTTTCTGTCCTGCACACTCACATCCATGCCTGCCTGGCACTACCATTATCTCCTCAGCTCGGCTTTTTCCTTCAGATGTGTACAATGATACAAACTTTGGTGACTTTTTCTTTGTTTTTGCATTGATCTCTCTTTTTCTTACATCGTGTGGCATGTCTTTCCTTCCATTGTGGTTTTGCTCTCTCAACAAACCTTGCTCTGGTAGATCTTGTTCTTTGTATGGCACAGCTGATGATTTCTCTGTGATAATCATTTTTGGAACATCTTTTCTCTTCATTTTAACTTGATTTCCTACAGAACTGTTCGAATTCTTATTGTTTGCACCTGATTTGTTCTTTTGAAAAGAAAAAGGATCTTCTTTTGACACCTCGTAAGTTAAACCAGGAAGGATAGCAGGCTTCCAAAGTGCCAAACATCTTTTAACTGCACTCAGATTCGCATTATATTCAGTAGCTAAAATATCTCTCAAATATGTATCTAGGTCTCTCTCATTTTGAAATGTCTTTGCATATTGGATTATCTCATCTTTTGGAGGTACTTTCAGAAGCGAAGCAAGTTCGTCTACGAATGCCTCATCCTCCATTTTGAAATTTGAATACGTCAAGAGATCACAGGGAAGCAAGCATGAAAACACAGCCTCAGTTCGATGACAGCCTCGACCGATTCAAACTATTCAGTTTCTTTGGAGACAGTTCGCATTTGTTGGTAGTTGCTTTCATCCAATGAATGGTTTATAATTTACTAGGTATTATGGCGTCTAGCAACAAAGCAAAGAAGCCAAATGATGTAAGTTACGAATATGTGTACCTTGGGGTGCAATTTATTGTTGTTTGTATTGGGATTTGATTCTATTTTTGCCTCCCTAAAATTATGATGCTGCCAATAACGGTCTTGGCATCCTATCCTTCATATTGATGATTCCTAGTTGTCATTGTTGTGCTGCATCTTTCACTTACAATAGAATTTGAGTTTTTGCGGTTGAATTTAGTTTTAAAAAGAGGAAAAGTTAAACCACGCCTGCCTATTTCTTTACCTGGATGGACAAAATGGTTTGGAATTCTCAAAACAAATAATTATTGTTTCGAACACAAGATCTTGTTATGCAAAACAAGGGTAGATCCTTTAAAATATTAATGTATATAGCATTCTTTTAGGTGTCAAAAAGTCGCATGAAACGCAGCTGGATCTCCCAGCAGCCTAGTTTTAAAATATGCTCTTAATCAAGAGATTTTACCTGCTGCCTTTGTTTCAACTGACAAGAACAGAACTTGTTTAAACTACAAATTAGGTATTTTCTGATGCCAGAAGGAAAGGGTAGCTTTGTCATTCTGGTCATAGAAAACAGGGAATAAAGCCATTGTATTTTACTTGCATGTTATTAGCCTCCTCTGTCTAATAACACATTCCGGGATATCGGTCGCTTATATGGTGAAACAAAATCACAAACAAAATAACTACCATAATTCAAACTGGTTCTGTGCTCTGGGATGTTTCTCAATTTTTTTTCTGTAATTTCATTTGGTAAAAGTCTAATGCATGAACAACTTTTTGGCTTATAAACGATGGACTACCCAAAGACTTCTCTTCTCTAATAAAGATTGTTATAGTGTTAGTGAGACATTCCCATGGATTTGCAGGGAAGAGAGAAAAGAAATACTTATTTTCATTGCCAGGTCTTGTGATGGGAGATTTTCAGAAAGTAAAATTATCAAGTCTTTTCAAAAGTATTGTTTCGAGCTCTATTATATCCAGGATGGTCTGTTCTTTCTGTATCTGATGGCCCTGTTGTTAGAAAGTCATTTCTAATCACACAGTAGCTGAAATGTTGTTGGGGTTGCATCGATAAAACCCATGACACATTTAAGGTCAAGCGTGCCCTTAGAACGCATTACTGCAGTAGTAGCCTGTTCTGATGCTGGCAATTGAGACACTGTTTTTGAGGTCGTCTTGAAATGAATTGGGGATCACAGTTTCGAATTAATTTTTATGGCTATCAAAAACCACTGCTATACCTATGCCCTAAGTCTACATTGTTTTCTTTTTTCGACAAGAAAACAGACTCAGCATTTCAGGGGTTTGAAAGCCCCAATTCCCTGACAAAAGCGTGAGTGGGGGGCAGAGCCCTCCATGTCTCCCGTAATTTCTGCCACTGCTCACCTGACTAATTACAGTTTATTTCTGGTGCCAGCTGCCCCTGCATATGTGAAAAATCTTACTGTTGAATATCTTCTATAGACTGAGTTTTCAGTATTCAAAAGTCTGTCATTAACCATATTGCTTTTCTGTTGTTCCAAAAATTGTTATGCTTTGATTGTATACTATGCAGGTCTTGCCAACTATCTTAGACAGAATAAAATCGTAAACAGTAGAGCAAAGCAATGAAAGCAATGTAATTTTTCTTGCCAAGAGCCTCTGCTCCTCTGGTCTATGTTATAGTTGTATTAAAATGTGATATTTAACTCAACCTCTCCAGTGAAACATTTACCCATGGGCCCACTGGGGTCATGCTAGCAGGGTGTCATGTACTATCCATATGAGACAAATTTATATGGTATATTTTATGGGGCTCCAATCAATGTTGTGCCTAAGCCTCTCATCCTCTCCTTCTCAAGCATCATCTAAGAAAAGACAACTCCCTCCTCAGTCTGGCATCTGTACTCAGATAGCCAACTCTCCGAACTGTATACCAACTTTGATTTTGTACACTGGTTCAATATTTGTCCTGCCCTGTAAAATCGACCTACTAAGATTAGTTTTAATTGGTTGCTTTTTCTTTAGTTCCTCAACAAGAGAATTCCTGAGAATCCAAAGTATAAAGGTGTGAAGGCAACTGTTGACACAGGTAAGATTTCTTACTTTCAAATTCATTTTTTGTTGTGGGCTCTTCATGAAGCTGTTTAATAATCAAGTAATTTTGCATGTATATAAATTGGTCAGGGGAGAACAAGAGATAATCTTTGCCCTTTGCACTATTAGAAAATGTTGTACCAAATGAATCTTCTGTATCATTCTATACTTTTGGCTAATCAGTAGCAAGGCGGGGTAGGGGGAACAATAGCCCTCAGCCCTCTTCCCAATAATCAGAATTTTGTTGTATGAGAACAGCTTAAGTCGACAACAAGTTGCAAAACCATCAGCAAAAGTATATTTCTTCTCTAAGTGTGTTTTCCAAAAAGTTCATTTTCAAACGCTTCAAATGATGATCACTATGATTCCTATGAAAAGTTCCCATGGCACCCACCAACTATGCTCTCGCTGCTCATCTTCCTCCCCCTCCCCCTCCAACCTTGCCATCCTATGAATTCTGCATAAAACTGGAAATAATTGCTTATTGTTGATAGATGAGTTAATAAGCCTACATAGTCAACTGGTTTATAAGTTTGAGATGCTGTCAATGCATATTCAGGCTGGAAATTTTAATAGAACTGTATGTTTCCATTTTAGGTGCAAGTGTCACAAAGTATTTAGAAAAGATAGAAGACCTTAGAAAAAGTATTTATCTTTTAATTTGACTTAAGCTTGAGTATGTCTATTCCAGTAACATTGTTTGATGTTGTTTAATGCCTTTGTTGTGTAATCATATAAACAGAGTGCCATAGCTTAATCTTCCAGACAGAGCGGTGGAGGGTCATCAAATTTACCAATAGTAGAATTTACCAAAAGTGAAATTTAATTACATACCATATTTATAAGCTGCCTTTGTTTTTAAGTAATCCTTGATTTTATGCTGCTGTAAATGGAGTTCTTAAAAAAATTGTAAGCCACCCTTGATTCTAAACTGCACAAACCATGCAAACCAGAACCCTGATTAAATACCATGGTGCTTAATTGATTTTTAAATTTTTGAGTGGGTGCTTGTATGAGCTGAGGCATTTCTTATAAAATTGTGGTCTGGTAAGAATTATGAAACTATTTTTCCTTTCACAATCATTTGAAATCCATTTGAAATATATTCTTAAAAGAATAAATTGTTTACTAATGGGGCTCAAATATATCATGCAGTGCTTACTGGAAGATGGGAAGGCTCATCTTGCAGTTATACAGTTATAAAAAAATTACACTTTTGTAGCTTTATTGTAATACAAAAAATTGAAATTTGCAACTCCAAATTTGCAATAGATCTTTCCACTAAGACCTTTATTAGTCAGTTTGTAATTATTGATTCTTTTTGCAGATTATAGATTGAGAAAAGATGAGATCTTCAAGCGAATGAAGCCATCAACGTATGCTCAATTGGTATGAATTTTTATCAGCAAATTTGTTGATAAAAGTTGTAATAGCATTCTATAGAAAATATTTTTCTTAAAAATTTTATTCATTGAAGATGTGAGCAAAACGCTATTCAAATTGTTTTGGAGTATGTCACGTTTTTATAGTTGAAAAAGATGAAAAAAGTATAGTATAAAGAAAAATAAAAACATATTGAAAAGGTTTGCATTTTAAACTTCATATTCACAAATTATCACAAAATATGGGTGTTTTGGCATTTAATTTGCCTTTGAGTAAATTTCATTTGAGTTATGTCTTGTCTTGCAGTTGCCTGTGATAATTTGTTGCCCTCCCGGCTATTTTCTTTTACCTAGCAGCTAGTATTCTTGCAGTAGTGTTGAAGTTTAGACAAAATGTATATTCCTTTTTTTATGCAGGTCTTGCAAGTGGCCCAAGTTGTAACAATAGAACTTGAGAGAGAGAGGCTTTCAACTGTACAAACCAATAGAGGTAGTTGTTGATTTAATTCGAGGCAAATACAAGGGACCTATTAACCCTGAAAAAACTTTTTGTTTTCTAAAGTTTTCAACAAGAGCCTTTACATGAAAGAGTAAAACATCATGCGTGAACAAGCTGTCTTAACAAACAAAGAAATATAATTGTTTGTAATGCAATGTGAAGTAAGGTGATAAAACTGGATTTTCTGATCTTTTGATCCCCTTGTATTATAGTCTATGTGATTGTAATCTCTCTTTGGTCCAAGGGAATATCAATCATTACTATTTGGTTTCCGGTTACAGACTTGTGTTTATTTTCAAAGCTTTATTACTTGTATAATGAACGAAATCAACAAATTATTAAACTCAATTTGAAATATTTACAATAGGATATATGCTTAGTTTGAATGAAACAATAAAATGTTGGTACAAGAAGTAAAAAACAATATTTTAAGCTCAAAGTACTTATTTCGTGTTATATTTTTTAATATCAGGTATCTAGGAAGATTTTAGCCTAAAAAACTGATTCCTTGGTATTGTTATTTTAGGGTTTTAGTTCATTTCACTTTTCTTTTGTTTTATACTGCCAGAAACATATTTTGCAATCTAGCTGCAAACAAAAGCTAAATGAAGCCCTGTATCCCGGGGCAAAATATTAGTATTTGCTTTATTTTATTTTTTCCAATTACATTTTATTCTCGTCGCCGTTTTGCTTTGTTTCTGACTTTCATCTTCGTATATATACTCATTGCAAGATTCACAGAATCCGGTAGACAGCCTATCCTGTGGTTCTTACTTCTTACACAAAAGCTAAATGATCAATGGTTTGCTGATCTGCTATTGAGAACTTGTAGTATTTTTTAAGTTAATAATTTGTTTTATTTCATCGTATTTGGAACCTTCTGTTTTTGTTTAGATTTTGACGAAAATGACGAGATACCACACTTAAACCTGGCTGCTGAAGAGAAAAATAACAATCCACCAGACTCGAGCAGATCCACTCTGCAAGGGTAAGCCTTTATAAAATGTGCACCTCGTCGTGCTAAAGCTGGACCTTTCGTTGATTTTGTCAACAATTCACTGTTGATTAAAAGGGAAAGTGTGCCGCGAAGCCAATACTTTATGGAAGGGGTATTTCCGGACTAATTTCGATATCCTTCTTATTGAGTCAGCTAAGAATCTAATGTCCATTGATTTTTTTATGAAAGTAGTTTTTGTGCGTTTTAATTAGCTCTTTGAAAAGATTGAGAACTAGTGACTAATGTTAAAATTTCTTTTCTTTTTCTGAAACAACAAAAACTTTTGACCAGTTGACAATTTTTTAACTAATTTGTCCAAAAGTAATCAAATTGGACTGTTTGAAATTTTTCATTTCTCGCTTTTCTATGAAAGATTATTAATTATGACCATTTGACAATTTTTCGTCTGATTTTTCTATGAAACCAATGCACCATTCGTATCCTTTGCAGCGTCATCAGTGGTATAGGCGAGGTCGACATCAAGGATACTGAATACGAACAACAACCACCAGTAACTGGACGAGAAATGGAGGCACCAGACGCAGCAAGCCTGCCATACCTTTTGTTAGATGTTCGAGACAGAGACGCCTTCGATAAATGTCATATGATTGGAGGTGGGTTTGAGCGCAGTTATGGCTGGAGCTTTTGTTGTTATTGAAATAGAGGCTTAATTTTTAAAGGGCTAGTGCAAGGATAATAAGAATGCATTTGCAACAAGGAAATAATGTTAATGTAGATCAAACAAAGCAGCGCAGTTGCTGGAGGGATTGCCACTACAGCTCCCCTAGAATCCAAATTTATCAGATAATTTTTGAAATTTTGCTACTTCGTCTGAATTTTATGGGAAATATAACCTTGCACATCCAACCAAAAAAATTCAACCCCCACTGCGCTACCAAAACATAATATAATTATTAAGAAGAGCAGTATAACACTGAAAGTCCAATCTGATCTAACGAGTACACAATCAATATAACCAAATTATGCTTCTCTTTGCAACTACGAATGGTTCAAGAACAGTCAACTTGTTATCAACAAATTATGCCGTAACCGCTCTTATTGTTTTTGTATCAGCAACCACTTTTTACATTAATTCTTCATTAGCAACGATTAAAAAAAATGTGTTACCAAGTATGACGCTCTAAAGATAATTTTTGACAGCTTTACCCCGAAGATAATTTTCTAATAATTTCTTAAGTTGGATTCTTCAGATTATAGTCCAATTTCAACTACCTTCACATCACAATGAATAGGAAGGTTAACGATTGAACGATTTTTTAAGGAGATGCCTCATAGAACTGTTCAATAAAATTATTAAGATGATGATGATGATGATATTTTTCAGACTTACATAGTATAGTTGCATACTGTAATTTAGTAACAAAATGACAAGTGAATTTAATGTTTCTGATATTGTTAGCTCAAAGCCAAAAAATACAATATGGCCAAAGCCTATTTTAAAGCTAGATCAAACGTTATCATTGTAGAAATCTTAAAGTACAACGTAGATATTTGAAACCATATAATACAAAGGTTAAAAGTTAAAATTTTCCATTAACGTCTGCGACATTACAAACTTGTTAATTTTTTTTCTATAATTTCACAACAACTTTTTCAGGCTGCTTGCAGCAATTTTGGAAAAAAATTTCCGCCCGATCCCCATTTTTGCTTAGATAAACATTTCGCACCTAGCCCGTCTTTGCATAGCGTTTTCCAACCTGATTTGTCACTAAAACGTAGCTTGTCTGCTTTCTTTTAGCAAAGAGCTATCCTTCAGCGATGTTATCAAGGTCCGTCAATTACTTCACTAAAGAAATCCTTGAATTTGTATCATTTCCGAGTCCGTGTTTTACGGTTTCCAGACACAGGATAATCTTTTAAAAGGTTTTATTACCGTGTTTATTTCAGAAAACAGTAAAATTTCAATTCAGTCAAAATTTATCTTATTAACATACAAAGATATGTTTGCTGCTCAATAGTACTGTGGGAATATTTATTCAAACATTATGAATAAATAATAAGCCTTTTTTATCATATTCTGCAGTCACACAGAGAGTCGAATCCTAAGTATTGCTTATGAATGCACGATTGTATTGCCTATGAATGATTTGTTGCTATCATATTTCTAAAGCTATCTCCTTAACGGTTTGATAGAGAAATAAAACTGGCAAAATCATAGTAGTTTATGACGAAGACGAGCGAATAGCCACAAATGTCGCGACGATTTTCGTGCAGAGAGATGTCGATAATGTCTTCCTACTATCAGGTGGTACGTGAATTACTTTTTATTTTTCAATTAAAAATGGACAGTTGTGAAAATAAACTTAGATGGCAGCTCAACAAGTGGGGGGATGGTTGGAAGGAATACCATAATATCTTCCTAACTAATATAAAGCCAAGAATAATAAAGTTATATTGACGATAATGGAGCCCTGAAGTGAAAAATATTAGAATACAGGAAAAAAGTACCTATCTGATCATGCAAGTTGAAATCATCGGGACTGTCAACCACTGTCAAAGGATACGTTTTTGTATGACGTTTTTGTACGTACCCGAATATTCATTTATGTTTGATTCTACGAATGTTTTCTAATGGCCATGTCTTTATATCATACCACAAACAAACAAATTTTTTGATGGTACAAAATTTAATGATAAAGGCTTTGAGAGAACCAAAAAATTCTAAAAGCTCTTATGAGCCAAAAATGCTCTTATACATGCTAAAAGTCTCGAACTGACGCTACGCAGGATATGAAACGCTAAAAACGGATCGAAAATACGAGTTTAGAAAGTGTATTTCGATCCAGGACAGGGTATAAATTGCCTAACATCATTTTTCAATTCTGTTTTCTGATGATTTCTACTCCGGGTAGTGTGAGACAAAAAGCAGAGAATTGTATAAAATTTTAATATTTGTGTAAATTGTATAAAAAGCCAAATTAAAATCAATCATTTCAATCTGAAGTGATATTTGATGAAACGATTTTTTTACTCCGCCCTCCTTCATTAACGTTCTCAAGCAACATTTGTTATGACTATGGATTTCCGCTTAACGGAGCCCCCTTGAATTATGTATTAATCATCTAATTCCTTTCTTTCAGAGATTAAATCTTGGTATTTCTCGTAGGCATGAAGGTGATATCGAAAAAGTTTCCGGGCTGTTTTACGACCGGCCCACTACCAGCCTCTTGCTTACCAACGCCACCACCGAACCGGAAAGCCAAACCGAAGCCTAAAAGTGCGGAACAAAACGAAGAAAGGCATCTAGCCTGGTTTACGAGTGAGAGTATCCTTTTCAGAAAATAAGCTCACGATTTTAGCGAATTTTTGATTGAAAAGGAGAAAGTCTTTTTGAAAACTTTTCGTAGGGAATTTTGTCATTTTAAGAAACAGTAGTTGTCTTCATAATTTTTACAAGATTACAAAACTTAATTCATGATTACTTTATGAAGTTTTTCTTCAACAAAGGCACAGTAAAAAGTTTACTAGCCGTTCCATCTAAATAGAATACGAAAGTTCGACTTTATAAGAAAAGAAAATTTTTATGAGCATTAACTCAATTATTACCAAAAGTTTTTTGTGGTAATTCAATAAAACGCCAAAGGCAACCTCAGATGGCAAGAATCAGTAAATTGAGGGGCCCAGTTCGAGAGTTTACGGTAGCAGTGGGGACTCATCCGAGATGGGGGGCTTATTGACAAGTTGTAGTTCTAGGTTGGGTGCTTATTCGAGGGGGAATTTTTCGAGGAGGGGGGGGGGGGCAATTCGAGGATTTTCGGTAGCCTGAAAGAACAACATGGAATACCTTTGGGAATGAGAAATTGATTAGGATATTGAAAGTGAAAGAAGTGAATTTTCTGACGGATTGCTTTCGACTGGTTCATAGATTTTAAAACCAATGTCCATAGTGATCTTTCAGTTGACGTGGTCCAAATTCCTAAAAAATGTTTTGTGAAATCAGCACAACAAAATAGAGATCCTGTGTTAGCACTTTTGGAATTCTATAACGGACACCTAATTCTTTAAAGGCGCTATGTCCCATCATTCAACTGTTCAGAGATAACAAAAGGCTTTGAAGTGCGTTTATGATCGAGAAACATCGCAAATTAGCCTTACGTTGCCGATCAGATACGTAACATAACAATAGGTCTATTGTGTAGTCTAACCAATAGGAAATTTAAATGCCAAGCGAAATGCGTCGGAACAAAGTGCCTTTAAAGCAACGAAAAATGATTTTTCCCATAATTTCTTTCCTGCGATGAATTATATGTATAGTAAGATCACTGTGATCTGTTATCAAGAAGGCGTCTAAAAGAGGGGTAGTTTTATTCAATTTTCATTCTTATCAAGGATGCGTTCATTCGAAGAGTAGGGGTAGAATAAAGGGTTATCTACTTGGGGTGACACAGTATTGTAAACCTTATTTGGGAAGTATACAGATGAAGAATTTTAAAAATATTCTTAATTTTACAAAGAAATCGAAAAGATTGAAGATTTGCTCGATGAAGAATTGCTGAAGGAAGATTCAAGTAAGTCCACTGTCAAATATTTTTCAGAACATATTGTTACTTTGAACTATATTGCGCAAAATATGAACTTTCAGATCTTTTTGTAAAAATTTTTTACATTCTACTCTTCAGTTGAAATGAATTGAAACATCTTTGAAGCTTAGTATCAACAAATCTGTTTGCTTGCTTTGCAACTCGTTTCTTTGACAAAATCTTAGTTTTCTTAATTTTAAAAAGAGAGAAAAATATTACCATGCTAGTTTAATAATATTTTAGTTTATGGTTGGATAAAAAAGTTTTCTAAGAATATATTCTTGGATTTGCTATTTGCACTGTCCCAAAATCAGATTGATGCACATTTTTGATGCCGAAAATCTTTTAACCACAGGCCGGATGAGTTCTCGAGTCTCCAGCCGATCGACAGTCGCTTCAAAGGCCTCGGTAAGGACGACAACAACACAAAACTCTGGACGATCATCTTCGCGTCCTTGGAAGTAGTGTGGCAAACGATTTGTTTTTGACTCTAGCTGATATAATTTCAAAATGCTACTATACTGCACGAAAATGGCGGCAGATAAAAAACACGAGCTTAAGTTGTTACTAAATTGTGTAACCCTTAACATAAATTTCTAGTCGCAATAACAGACCGAATATAACGAGAATAGTTTGATTCGGTAAGTTAGGTGTCAAGCATAGCGAAATTGTATCCTTTACCGATAAAGACAGCGAAAGATGGCACTTTCTTGATGCTAAATTGTTAATATAAAGGTCCGATTGTGCATTATTTTGCATGGTTGGTAAAGTTGAAACCTTTATTTCGCTAAAATGAAAGCTAGTATGCAAGATTCTTTCAAAGATGCTGGAATATTGTTTGGTGGTATGAATTACTTCTAACAGAAATTCTGCATCTCAAAATTTGAAAAGAAATTGCAGCTTGTGCATAAATCCCCCGGGCGGCATGTTTTCTCAAGACGGTATTCCTGCAAGTAAACGTGTATTGCGGCATTGTGTAATGCCTTTGTGATATTTACATCCCTGTGGAATTACATCAGTGCCATATGGACTGTATCCTCAAGTATTTCGAACCCCGAAGGACGCAACAAAGTTTTGGTGGCCATTTTTGAAGAAGTATTGTAGGTTCAAGAGCGCGATACATGTGTAACTCGATAGAAAAAGATTTTGCTTGCTTTTAAAATTTTGAAGAAGGGAAGGTTAGTGAACTAGTGTTATCCCTGCTCAGAAAATATTATCAAACTATTGTATGTTCTTTGTATTATGTCGTTAGCTCTATTTTAAATACAGACATGCAATGAAATGAAAGCATCTTCCTACCTTACATGCCTGTCTAGGCCAACATTGTGAAATACTTCATAAAATCACATATATGATTTTCGTTTTAAAAAAGAAACTGGAAACCCCTTTTCATGTCTTAAGAGTTTTGCTGTTAAAAAAATTTGGAATTTTGTATTTGTTTTAAAACAGTCTTTCAAATATGTGATTTATGCAAGCGGCAGAATCACCCTCTAGCGATAAATAGCGATTAGAATCTGTATTTCAATTTCTACTTAACTTTATCCGCTTCTAGCAGCCAGTCCCCGCTACTCTTGACCGTGTCCTTGGTCACTTTTGGAGACATTGCCAAAGGCAGCTTTAGGGGAATGACTGTACGTCTGCAATGAATGTTGTAGTTTGTAAACGAAGTTTGTGAATTTTCGTCGCATCATGTGTATATAGATCACCATGGAAGTTATTAATGTAAACATAATTGCTTGTATTTGCAATATGAAATGTCATTCTGCTACCCTTTTTGGTGTCTATTTCACTGAGGAATGGCTGCTGTAGGCAAATAGGGCCTAGTTAAAATGGCGTCCATTTACATCGTTGAACGAATAAATTTGAACAAGCACATCAGTCTATCATTAAAACTCTCTATTCGAGCGAAATGTGCTTTTAGAATTTATGTACCCTTGAGGGTTTGTTGTAGTTTCTATGATACAGGGGCATTTGCAGGACGAATAGGAGGTGAAGGAACGTTAACTTCAGGACAATATTGTTGTTTACTTTTGTTGAAGCAGTTTCGGGCAAATAACATCGGGTGCGGGTATACTTCGATTGTGATGGGGGTAAAAACTTTGTCAACATTGATTTCGGCACCATCTTTTCTTTGTTTCTGATAGCAGCACGAAAAGGGGATTTCAGCACGCCCAGCAAATTGCTCCACTTTCCTTAGTCATACGGCAGTTAAGCATTTTTAGAGGTTTGTAAAAAATTAAACGATTGCCCGGCTTTTCACCATTTGATGACCCCCAGCAACCTAATATACATTCTCGCATTCATCTCATCTTTCAACCCATAACTCCATCACCATAAATCCATCACGTAATAAGTTTTTTTTCACCAGACTAACCACAAAACATTCTTTTGATCATTGGAAACATTAACATAACAATTAAAGTTCAACATTTGCGTATGAACCATACTAAACCCAATTCTATGTGTACAAGAACTCTATATATAACATAACATTTATTTCATAATGAACTAAATAGATTTATTTTTAATTAACCTAGTTTTATATATACATCTAAATATCGAATCTCAAATGCATTGAGTTCCAACGAAACCATCTTCAACATAAAAAAATCCCTTGAAAATTTCAAACCTTGCACTTACTGTAGAATATTACTGTAGAACTATTTATTTCGAAAACTTTTTGGCATTCTTAACGGATATGAAATACCTACAGACAAGGGGTTGATAAATGTTTGCAAACTTCTTAGAAAGTTTAGAATGAGATTTTTGTTTCCAGTAGATTTCTGAGAAATAGTTGAAGGGTGGGGGTATTTAGGGGGCAAAATAGGGTAGAGAAAACAACAATAGCTGGGTGTTTATACATATCACCAAATAAATCATAGAAATCGCATATCATGAATGCCTAAAATGGAACTCTCTGACCTAACCAGTAGCCATAAACTATATATTTTACATTCGACTAAAGCCTAACTCTTGTCTAGGGCGTTAAATGATAATATGAAGACCTAAAACATTCTTTTAAAAATATAGAAGCTAAAAAACTTAGAGGTTTATCTTAATATTTAGAAAAATCTAGCTTGCGTTTATAAACCAAACGAGAGCTCAAAAACAGAACGATTTTTAATAACTAACAAAAACCTATGCGTTTTGAAATAGCATAACTTACCATTTCTGTACAAAACTTGTCAACCTTTTAATGTTCTTTATGTTTATCGGTATTTTGGTTCTATGTTTATTGCCTTGTCACCAAGACATCAACAAAATTCACTCACAGTTAATAATACACTAGCAGGTCTTCCAGCTTCTTGTCATGTCCAAGAATCTTCAGATTCATTATCAAATTTTAGGCCACTCCGATTATACCTTGAAGCAGTCGGATCATCCCGGTTTTCATCTAACGAATCCGGTACTACTTTTTCCCCGGTCACGTTTGCACTATCCGGTACTTCATCTGTATTATTCGGAGCAACACCTAGCATTGTAAGAGCTGTATCGAAACTATCCTGCATAAAAAAATTATTGTGTTAATATCAAATCACCTTAATGCTTAATACTTCTCTACGACTTCAAGACACTTTCCCAAGGTTTGACATTGGAATAGCAATACTGTTCTTTACTGCACTTGACAAAAATATTTTGAACAAATATTCAGACGATGACTTAACTGTACTTTCATTAAAATTCACATTAAACTTTAAATACGCCCTAGTTTTTACAGTAAGACAGAAGCTTACCGACCTGTTATAAAGTGTTCGATGCCGTACAGGCAGAGCTGTACACACTTTGGTGTCTAAGACAAAAGGGTCCTGTTCCTTCACCATGACATATGCCTTATTAAAACGAAGCATTAGGATTTCGTCAGTAGAACAATGAAATTTAGATACCTTTATGTTAGGGTCAACCAAGGAAGGGAGCTCACAACCAGTGAATGCAGAATTCGCCACGCTGTACTGAACCAATGAGCACCAGTATGGGTCCTGCAGAAAGGGACAAGGAAAATAAGCATTGTAAACATGAGCATACAAAGCTGCAATTCTTGCCAAAAAACACCACAATATTCACGTTAGAAAGTTGACAACTTCACGGTTCAATTACCACGGGCTTTCAACGCTGTTTCTTAATTCTCTACCCCCTTACCCTCTCCGTACAATGTTGATTCCTTCATAAGATGCATTTGTGCATCTGATCCTATTTCGATTGACACAGAAAATAATGCCAATGAACAATGTAATGGAGGAGGAAATGTACGAGGTGGAAAACAACTATAAAAGCTACAACAGAATTTACCACAATACACGGTGATAAAAAGATCAACAAAGTTCAACGATATGCTGGTAGGCCTACGTACCCGGCAGAGAATATGTGGATTTCCAATGACGATTAACAATGCTTGTGCCCTTGTGATCGCTACATTGAATCTCTTTGGATTGCTGAGGAAGCCTAGAGCGTGTCTTTGATCAAAGGTTACAAACGACTCGTTTGAACGGACCTAGAATAAACAAATTGTCATGATTAACAAAGTGGAGAAAAAATTCTTGTGTACTTAGAATCCTGTCCTATCCAAGAAGATCCTGTCCCCTCCTCCCCTCCCCTAATATCCCGAAATTCAATGCTCATAAAACCGGGTGGTTACCATGAGAAAACGTAAGCTAACGACAAATGCAGGACTCGAACCCACGAGCAGCAACCTGTGCGTTGTTGCTTTACTAACTGAGCTACTCGATCACGTTATCAAATCAAAGACCAAAGCCGTCCCACTCACAAATAGGTACAGTTCTTTAAATTACAGAGAACGCAGGGAAACCATAGCATCCTTGATACCAATATGTATTCGACTTAAAATGACGGAGATCTTCCCGTACAAAGGAGGCAATCGAACCAGCCACAACTGGGTAAGGTTGAGAGGAAATGGTGATCTTTGAAAAACAGGTCTTTAAAAAGAGAATTTAGTGGAAAGCAACGGCAATCAAGTGAAGACTTTGAAAGCAATATTTGAAAGCAAAGAAAAACAAACCGTTGAAATAATGATAATTTGCCT
The DNA here is from genome assembly GCF_057945365.1 of Rhopilema esculentum. Lineage (NCBI taxonomy): Eukaryota > Metazoa > Cnidaria > Scyphozoa > Rhizostomeae > Rhizostomatidae > Rhopilema > Rhopilema esculentum. The sequence continues at coordinate 6,252,977 of NC_142817.1, read as the reverse complement.
CTCTTGCCCTTGAAATTCTTCCACGGACCCAACTTTAATTCCTTGTAAATTGACACTCTCCAAAACTAGCCTGATCTTCTCGACCTTAGAAGTAAAATTAAAAAAAGCTTTTTAACAAGGCAAAAATTTTCATGTTACTCCAAACGTACGTTTATTAAGAAGCATTGATATATTCTGCTTTTGCGATGACAATGCTATTGCTCGTATTTTTTCTACCAATGTACGAAGGCAAAATCCGCAATGAATGATGAGGCAAAAGCTTTAATCTTTAATGAAAATCAGTTAAGATATTTGTTAAATATACAATCTCGTTATCTAAGGCTTTGATAAAATATTTTGATGAATAAATATCGCTCTATGATGATGCCATGTCATGCCAATGTCACACTTGGGCCTTGAGATTCTTTCTTTATGTAAACTTTATTTATGGGGTACTGTTAAAAGCCAATTGCAGCAAATTCCTATTTGCGTTTTACCTGTTTTCTGTATGGCGTTATTATACCAATTTCATCAAGGGTGACCTCTTTGCCAGGCTGGCTGATTACATGTTGAACATACTTCATTACTTGTAGGACTTCGGCTGGGTTGAACCACGAGGGACTGTTCCCTTCTCTCATGTCTTCTCCCTATTGGTAATAGTACGAATAGGCTGCAGTTAATAAGCGTGTTATGGAAAAAGTGCAAAATCCTAACGTTCTAAAGAGCATAAATTTGGACTATATAGTGAAGAAATGAATGCTGGTGATTGTAACAAACAGAGGAAAGTTTAGGGGGCCTGAATCGTTGTACCGGCTTGCGGGCATACATGAGCTTGTTCGGTTCATTTGTATGCGGAAAACTATTGGAACACATAAGCTAAGACATAAGAAAATCCGGTCTGAGTCTATCAGCGATAAAATTATAGAATAAAAGTAATCATTAATAGAAACCACATCACCAGACAAAGGAATTGCTATGCATGCCAATTTTTTTCAATTTTGAAAAATGAAACAGGCTTTGGATAGATGACACTGTTAATATTAAAGAATAAAAGGTTTTTTTCCAATATGTTTGTTTTCTGTCTTTAACAGGGAGAAGGTGATGGTCCACCGTTCTTACGAACTTGGAAGCTTAAGGTCATTATGCACAACACTTGGTTAATTTTCAAGTATTGTGAGGCGTTCAGGTATCTAAGTCCATAAAAAGTCACTAAGATTATGAATGGACTGTTTTCTTTGGCGTCTGTCTGATTGTTGTGAAAACATGAAACAGCAAACAGTGAACATTTCTTTTTTTATTAGACCCCTAAAATACCAATTGCTCTGTACTTTGTCCATCAAGCACTGCTATATCAGGTGATATTTATAGTTACAACAACAAGCAACTACCTCATGAGGTAACTTACCCGGACCCCATGGAAAATTAGTGGGAACTTTTTATTGGGAAGAAAATCAGCATCAATAAACGAGTTGATCAGTTCTGGTTTGGCAAACGGCCGCAGCTCTCCGTGATAGAACAATGTTGAAGAAAGGTTGAGCAGCGACTCGTGGGACCTGGCAAAGAAAAGCAAAACTACTCAAAGAACACTCGTCACTATTACAACCCTCCCCCCCCCCAAATTCTAACAATATAACTTTGCATCGTAACATCTATCATCCTTTGGGTGCCAAGAAGTTGTGAGGTGAGAGTTGGGGGCTCTTCTTACTGTCAATTACTGTCTCGTGTTTACCTATCACTTCGGAGTTAGACTCAAGTAAAATGTGGCCTATATAAAATGCAGCAGATGGGAAACTCTACCTAGCCTTTTATTAAAAATCATGAAATAAGTAAAATTTCCTAACTTTGCCATGCCTCAGCTAAGACAAAATCGAAACGCTTAAAATTAAGACAAATACCTGTAGTTATTGACAAGCTTTGTGACGAGTAAAGGATTATAGCAGCCATCGTCAGCAAACTCTATTTCGTTTCGCGCATACAGTGACCTTGAGATCAGCCTTTCCAACATCGATGTTCCAAGGCCAAACCGAAGGGATATGCCGGATTGCAAAACTGGGCCTAACTGAAAAGGGTCACCAGCCAAGACCATCTAGAAACAACGTGGACCTATAGAGTTCTTGTGTAATAACATCACAAAAATATGCTTTGAGAACACTTGAATTTGAATCATTTAGCCTGAAAGAGCATCATGGATTACCTATTATTTTGCAAGATCAGTTAAATGACTTAGCAACTAGCTGAGAATTGGCCACAGAAGCCTAGGCTCTTTCCCCATCAAACTATTTTAACTTGGTCTCTGTTAACAACTTTCTGAACAAAGCTAAAATAACAGTTATCTGTTAGCAAACTTCCAATCTCGCTCATTGGCAATATCTCACTTAACTTCTAAAATTTTAATTGATTTTCTACATTTAAAGGTATTCATGGTGTCATTATAGATTATGTGATCAAAAGTCAAAAATTCTAAAAATATATTTTCATCGTTCTGAGTCAGCAGCGGTTTTAGCTACTGCGGGGCTCGGGGCCAGACATATTCTTTTCAATCTACCTACACTTTCCCTAAGGTGCGGGGCCCTTATGGCTATGAAAAGTGCGGGGCTTAGGGCCGTGGGCCCCCTTGCACCCACTTAAACCCGTCACTGTTCCGAGTAAACCTCAAAATAACCATTTGTCACAAAACATTTAAGACAGAAATGAGAATAAGCAAATATATTGGGAAGAAATTTTGCAAAGAACCTGTCCATCTTCATTCCCAGCCAACATACCAGCTGCCACTAGACACTCTGGTTCGGTACATTGTCCTGCCTACGGAGAAAAATAGAATATTATAATATAAAGATTCTTAAAGTCAAAGAAATTGATGGTCTTAATGATGTTTATTTCTCATTTAAAGGAAAGAGCATCTTCATGAAATGGCAATGAAAAAATTTCGTGACAGATTTGTTACTAAGAAGAATCTTTTTAGAAAACAGAATAAAGTCAAGTCCTTGCTATTCGTCCTATAAGCAATCTTTTCGTGGTACAAAATTTAAAAATGGCTTTGAAAAATTTTTGAAACATATTGCAAAAGCTTTTTGTCTGACACACTTCAGAGTATAAAACGTCAGAACATAGATAAAAAAACTGAACGCTAGAAAATATATATACCCAGATGTGGATCGAAAATAGGGCAATCAGAAACGCGAGCACATCACTTTTGAGGTTGCCCCATCACTATTTCGATACTACCTTTATATAGATCTAACTTTTCAATTGGAATACGAAAATGATTACATACTTCATCAACAAAAACATGCGTGAAGTGGCCAGATTGCAAGCCAGCACAGTATAAAATCCCGGCCATGGAACAGGTGCACACGATCACACGATAACGGCACGTGAGCATGATATCATCCGTGTCATTCGTGCAGTAATCTTCAATCAGTTCGGGGATTTCCTGAGATCGTTGAAACGCATTCAAACGAATCAGCTCACCCTTCGAAAATTGCTTGCTCTCGACTAGCCGCTGGGCCTAGAAAAAGATTGAAACTCGAAATTCATTCAACTAAATCAAGCTCGATAAGGTATTTGAAAAGCTTGGATCAGCCGAAATATGCAGAATTCATTAATCCGCTCACTTTCTCTAAAATCAATCTTTTCCCCTATCCCAGAAAAAAAAAATATAGCAAATGTGTAAGTTAAAAAATGCAATTCAGACAACAGTGACCTCAATTTCTGCATTGTCAGAAGATAGGAAGGCAAACATGGAATCTATTTATAGCTTCCGTGTCGGTCAAGAGGAGGTCGATCAAAGGGTACAACCCCAAACAAATGATTTTCTCTGAATCGTCAGAAAACAGGGAATACACAATTTTGCATTTGAAATGTTATCAAATTTTTGTAGAGACCTGGGAAATGACATACATCTAAATTGGGTCCATGCCTAAAAAGGGATAGGGGTGCATCCCCTGGGTATTGATGAACTTAAAGGGTATTACCATAGATCATACTCAGTTAAAGTTGTATGTACCACAAATTATCACAAAATAATTAAAATCTTTTATAAGCTATTCAATCAAAAAATCCATTTAATACAACAGTTTCATTTACTCACTAAAAAACTAGATTTACCACTGTACAAATTATTCAATACTTTACTTTAAAATATATCGATCTTTACTTACGATTAGATCTGATGCACTGTTGGAAGGGGCACAGGCAAGAATACGGGAGAAGCGCAGCGTCTTGTTGATCTGAAGAATGGCCTCAACAAGCGTCACCGTCTTTCCGGTACCAGGTGGACCAAAAAGAAGGTAAGGAGTTGGTCTACCTTGAGCTGCAACTATTCGTCTGACTGCTGCCTGCTGTCTTTGATTCAAATGTTTGTTGTAAAAAACCAGTTCTATAAAATGGGTATATACATGATGGCTTGTTATACGGGTCTCGACAAAAGCATATGGCATAACTGCAAGAAAGCTACAGAGGGAAGAGGCTTTTGGCATTTTTTACAAAACATGCTTCATTAAATACAAATTTTTATGCTTCCTTGCATAGTCAGACGGCAAGATGTCTATATAAATTAGTCCAGTGGCAGTTATTGGGCTACTCGCTTAAGGGGTAGGGGCAAACGCATTGGAGTTGAAGTCGCTTATTGGGGAGGCACTATTTTACCCCACCTTACTGGTCAAATCTGGAAACCTGTTGCAGAAAATAAAAATTTTCTGCTAAACAAAAGTGTTGTGTTATCTTATTGTTGTGTTGCAAAGAAAAGATTATGTTTTCTTACTTCTTCTAAAATGTTAAGATTGTACTTGTACAGCCTTTCTTGTGAAAGTTTAGATGACATAGGTTTAAGACATAAGGCTAATCGTCACAAATATACCTGTTTGCCTTCGTGATCGAACATTTTGTGTCAGCGGGGGCTTTTTATTCAAAACAGTTGGAAATAGAACTGAAAAATAAGACAAAAATGTTCAAGTTAAGAGCAAGAAATCATTCTTCTTCTGTTTAAGAGAACGCTGTAGTGTTTACGTGATAACAACAAAGAGATGCCACAATCGTAAATCGTAGAGTTTTATACAAAAGATATTTATCAAACTACTTAGCCTTATAAAAAATAGGCCAGTCATGGCGCAAAGACGATAAACAAACCTTCTTTGCCGAGCTCAGCTCCATATTCCACTGCTTGATGACATCTTCTTATGGTTGTTCTACAGGAAACATAGAAATTCATCTTTGATTTAGGCGATTACAAGATGCTACCGTACCTACCGAACACTCAGTAAACGAACTGATAAAAGAAAATATGTAATGCAGTTTTACCTGTTGAAGAAAAACTGGACATCGCAGTCTTCACTTCGATATATGTCGTGAAAACTTTGACTGAACTTCAACAAAACGTCTTCTGCTCGCACCTAAACAAAAAGCCAATACTCTCAATGCTCCACATAAATGTCTACAAGAAATGGCATCACAACACTGTTTGTTATTTAATGTTCTAGTTTTCATTATTTTAATAATTTCAGCTTTGAAACATGGACACATGGAGCAATATGATTCGAATAAAAAGGGGTTTCAGAGGTAAACTATCCAACTATTGGGAAAATTACTACTAGGGAAGTTACTAGGGAATAAATGACAACAGAGTATAGGAAAGGGATATTTTGACGATGAAACAAAATGTACGTACTTTTTATTAAATTTTAGTACAGAAAAATGTTGCTGGGTTGGCAAAATATTTGATTGATAAGAGAAAGATTGAACTTTCAAAAACTGCTTCCTGGGACAAGAAAAGTAACTTCCACTTTGCATGCTACCTCAAACAGAATTGTCAGATAGAGAAATAAAGTAACCAGAAATACCCTATGAAAAATATCCTTTTTGCATACTGAGCTTCGTAAGTTTGTATAAATTGAAATCAGATGCATTTTGCAGCATAAAGTCTTCCTTACTCTTCAAACTAACCAAACACTTCAACAGGTCTCCATCAAAATATTAAGCGTTCTACACTGGTCGGTAATATAGGACTTCGAGAATAATGATCAAAATGGCGAACTGGCTACTTTCATCACTTCTGTACTTGAATTATTTATTCCAAAGCAACTGAGAGAATTTGTATGGCGTGCGTGTATAATGCTCACACCAAAAACACAATCAGCCCCACATTACCTCGTGAACACAGCCTTCATATCTTGGCGAGTTAAGAGGAGAATCTATGAAAGATATATCAAAGATATAACAATGTGAAAATGGCATCAATTTGCAAAGTAGCAAAACGAGCTTGAGATGAAGTTTATAGGTTGCAGCTTAAAAAATTGTGATTTAAACTGACCTTGAAGACTAGATCATATTGGGTTGGAAAAAACTGCTAGTTACTATAACAAAATGTCGATCCAGCTCGGGATATTAATGGGTCAGGAAAATACCCTTATTCTCATATAGATAATCCAACATTATTCGGAATATTGGTATTTAATTTTGCTAATATAGCGGTAAGTTACATACTATACCCTAATACAAGTCTAGCCTAGTTTGGGGCTATGACAGTTTCAAATAGTATGATGTTTGCTTGAGTGAATAAATCTCGAATTGATTGTCTCATAAAGTTGCGCTGCACAACAATATGGCAGTTGTTTTAAGCTCTATTTTTAATCTATAAAAATAAGCGTATATATTCCATGGAGATGCATGGAAAGACTGTATGCAGAAGGACTTTCCGTTTACATATTAGCGCCTACTAAAAGTTTTATGAAATCTTTTTCTAAATTCTAGTCTACTCAAAATCTTGCCACTGCTAATTGTTATGGAAAAGGTGATTTGTCCATAAGCCCTCGAACATTACCTTAAAGTAAAAAAACATTTTAGGCACATACCAGTTATATCAAGAATTATTTTATCACCAATAAGCACAGATGGTCTGCCTTCGGCTAGGCCAGGGACGACCAAAACCAGATATTCTCCCATTTGACGAAGGGTTACCTGAAACAAACGCAACAGTAAGAATTTACTGTTGAGGTTTTTAAATTCAAACTTAAATTTTCTATATAACATTTGAGTCTGAGTTTGTTTAGCAAATGTTTAATACACAGATTTTTCAAATAAATGTTCATTGGGAAACTCTTGAGTTAGTTTTAAAAAATACAGGGATGATTATGCAACAAGAACACAATTTTTTGCTGGTTTGGTTTTATCAGATAATGAAATCTTGAATAAGGAGAAAAAGTGTCTATTTTCCGAGTGTTTACATCCTTTCACATCTGGATATAAAACGTCGTCATTAATTGTTCATCGCTTATGGCTTTAATTGAGTTATGGCAGAACATAAATGAATATAAAGTTTCCATTCATTTACAAATCTTAGAAGCTAGCTTCTGAGCACAATCTAAAAAGCAAGAGTAAACGCAGGACACGTGAGATATCTTAGCTATTTTTTAAAATATTTTCATAGAAAATATTGAAATATTTGGAGCCCCTGCTGAGATTACAAGGCAATGCGCAACAATCAAACAATAAAACGATATATCCATATATCCAAATGTGTAAATAACTTGTTTCGTTTGAAAGACTATTGGTGGACTTGAAACTGATCATTTGAAACTACCTCGTACTTAATTCTAACAGGCTTCCCAATGACTATTTGTAAACAATGATTACAAATCACATGAAACTAGAGTGATCACACGAGAAGCAGTTGACCCCATTCCAAAGAGGATGCTTATATACAATGCCTCAGTATCTTTAATACATCAAGAACTCTGTTCCCAAAAAGGGTACCAAGGGCTTTAGATACTAGAAAGGCTCGTTTCGGCCTCATTCAATCAAAGACAATGCTTCAGCCTTACCTTCTCTAAATCAAACTCTCTCATTTCTTCTTCCATTTCAATTTCTTCAGCAAATAATAATGCATCTAACTTTGGTCTATGATTCTCCATTGAAAGTGGCTGTAGAAAAAATTCCGAAACAATCGACTTTTCTCTAAGATTATAAACAGAAGATGTAATGAAATACTTTGACTATTTGGAAGTTATTATATTTTAGCAAATAATGAAGGAATTCCCTGTGATGCAGAGCATGAGATGTTTCTCTTTCATGGAGATTTGGCATTTGGCATGGTGTTTTTCTACATGATAAGTAAAAGTAAGCACTATAAAAAACTGAGTTTATAACAAAAATACTTGTCAGAATATCTTTTAAGGCATCAAAAGAGATGCATCAAACAAGAAAACTTCTATCAAAAAAGTCATACAATATATGAAAAAGTTGATCCAAGCTCAGTCGATTTGAGAAAATAAATATAATCTACATCTTGATGCCTTGCAATTGATTTAATGTTCAATTTTTTTAATAGTTATGTTTTCTAAGCATGTAAGTAGAATCAAACAAATTTAAGATATCCCTAGAAATGTGCTATAAAATTAGAATTATTGGCTTTGTTAGCTCTGATGCAAAGACAAGGTCAGCCCATAAGTGTCAATTTGACTTCACAACAATATTTTCTAGTGTTATACATACCAAAACAACATCTGGAACAACATCCTCTAACTGTTTTCCACTTAAAATGCAGTCTTTTATGTCAAGAGGAACTTCGTAGCTTTTCAAATGTTTTGGGAGAAACATCTTTTTCTTCCTGCAACAAAAACAGATTTAATAGTTTTTTGCTGACAATAAATCTAATAAAATCAGGTTTTGCTAAAATATTACTTTAGGCAGTCAACATTATTCTACAACTCTTGTAAGAAATAAATTTTTTGTACCTGGTAGGTCTCTGGCCTGGTAGCACCATGTTTTGTTCCCTGCTATTTCTGAAAATGAAGAAAATGGTAGTAAAAAGTATGCAAGACAATATTTCCTAAGAGAAGGAGACCAGCAAGAAGTAAAAACCTGTATTAGCATCCAAGTTTTTCAAGATTATTTGTAACTTGACAACACCACTAAAGGTTGTTCATTTTAGCGTGGAACTGAGACAAGCATAGCTAATAGTAAAAGATCTCATTTTACTTGGCCTTTCTAAAGGGAAAATTAACCTTCTGTAAGTTTACTCCTGAACGAAATGGAGCCTGATCTACCAGTCCCTCATAATACAAATCATTTTTGGAAGTGCTGTGTCACTACAGGTGCTCTATACCAACTGACACATAGACGCCTTATTACCAAAAAAGAAACAAGTTAAATTACCTGACATTTATGGCTCTAGGTCGCTGATAGTATCCATAACCTCGTCCTCTCATATATGCACCTGAAGCAGAGTCCTTTAGCTCGCTTGAAGATCCACCAAACTTTTTCCTGAAAAACCCACATCGATTAATTTAAGCTTGAACTGATGTTTGAATATTCACAAAAAGTAACTGCTTAAAGATACCCCACATTCTGTAAATTTTTCAACATGAGACAATGATGAAAGATATGATGATGATGACAAATTAGTTTTCAAATAAACATCAAAATGTAAGCCATCTTTGATATCAACATTGAATTGGAAGAAAAGGGACCAAAATTTCAACAAAATTCCTCCAGAAATGTAGGTTGCTGGACATACTCCTAAAAATGCAATGGTGGGTATCACACTGAGCAGTCTGAAAGACACTCAGAGCACCTGTATTTTACAAACTGAAATGATTTGTCTAGACGAATTACATTCATACTTCATATCTTCTGTGCACTTTTCTACTCTCATTGCCCTCCACTGTGAACGTCTCTGGTTTGACTCAATAGCAGTCACAAGTACCCAATGACTCAACTTTGGAGTGTAGCCTCGGCAGGCCCCAAATGGAAAATAAATGTCATCGTCAATAAAGCCATATCTATTCATGATACTTGTTACCACTCCAACAAATTGCTTCTCTCTCAGAGGTTCTACTGCCACTACCTCATTCTCCAGGCCATTTGCGCTTCGTATTTTACACAACACAAAATCATTCACCAAGGGATAGTAATTATTCAGACACGAGGCTCTAGAAAATGAGTGTTTATTGTTGATAAGTCCTGAAACATTCTTGAAGTATGTGATAATTCCATTTATCTCAGTCACAGATTCTACTTCTTCTTGTTCTGTGTTCCATTCATTAAATACTTGCACCTTTGTTGCAACCCAGCCACCTTGTTCATTGGTTCTGGATGCCTCAACAGACACTTTTGTACCAATTTGCAACTTAATATTACCAACAACAGTCTCTTGGGAAAAATAAATATGATCATCTATTAGACCTCTCCCACTGTACAAGGCTGTGACAACACCATCAAATGCCTTACTCAAGGATATATCATTTTCAGTGCCTTTAGGTTCGGTGATATCAGGAGCATCTTCTTTTCTAATGGTTTCGGCATTTGTTGCAGTATCACTTGTTTCTTTTGGCTTTTCTGCACCAGAATGATTTAAAGAATTAGCTATCGGCCTGGCAGGTAAGGCTTCATCATTTATTGTAACTCCAACAACAAAATCACAAGCATTGTGATAGAGTCTTGATAATAATCCAAACATTATGCAATTCACATTCACACTAATTGTGCATTATATTTATAGAACACAACTCAATTTGGCAGTGGCAACTTCTTGCTTTGACTTTGGGCGGGGGATCAAACCTGAAGAAGAAAGGCATATTTCGTTAAAAAGACTTCTACACTTGACAACTTGCAAAAAGCACAAGAAAAAATTGAAATAATTGAATACAAGAGGATCTTGAAGAGTAGGAGCTTCTTATGTCCTTTGTTCTATCTTATTTTACTTTTCCTTTTAATTTCAAATTGTCTTTCTCCTTGAAGGTCTGTCTCGGGCTAGACGTTGGAAAGGTCTGTAGAAATTACTTAAATGCACATTCAGGGACAGAATATGATTGAAAGTACAACAGAAACAATAAAGCTTAGTAGAACAAACGATCTCACGCATCTGGGAACACAAACTTTACAGCTATGAAATAATCAATCAGAAAAAGAAACACCAAATGAAATTTTCAGAACCTAAGAACTACATCAAAAACATGACGACAACAGTCGAGCTCTACTGAGTGGAATGGGGCCAAGGCATACTGACAGAAACCTTCTTCAATAAATGATGATTTTTCTGGGGTTTGGAGATCTTCTAACTTAGAAGTGGATCTTCTAACTTAGATGATCGACAAGCACATGTTTTGATAAAATTGCACTCACTCTTTTCATTTGTAGGACAGACCTACTGAAATTTTTTAATCAAGTGACGAATCTCATTAAAACAAACTAGAAAATGCTACAACTTACTGCAAGAACTTTCAGCCAAAATGTTCCAGCCAGATTTTACTATGATGTCATGGATCTCATGTTACTAACTTTGGAAACATGATCGGGCGCCATCTTTCCCCATGCGGCCTCTGTTCACTGCGTCTGTTATTCTGAATCGTGTTACGAGGCTGGTGCTCACGTGGGTTGGACAACGCCCCTTCCTGAAAATACACTCATTTTTTTATAAGAAACTGGCTATAAGAAACGAGTACTAGACAATCAGAAAAAATTAAGAAACTTCAGCACTCGAAGCAGAAAAATTAAAAACTATCAAATCGTGATGAAACTTAGAACAACGAAATTTTGTAAAATCCAAGAACATTATCGCCCTGTCGGCCTAGCTTACGACGCAAGGGATAAAAATATACTTCCCACATCTAAATACAGCATCAGCAAGGAAGCGAGTCTTTTGACTTGATAAAAAGGGTCATGACATTTCATAACATCATTCATGACATCATGATTTCCGAAACTTCAACGAATCGAAATTCATTTATGAAATTAGTAAAATAAGTTTCAATTCTATAGAACTTTTGCACAATAACCTTGATTATAAATACATCTGCTTTCAAGAAACTATTCTAAAGGTTATTGACAAACATGACCTGCTGAAGCCCGTATCTAAAAAAAGACAGAAGCAGTGCAAAAAATGCAAAAGATATACTGAAATCGATATCCAAAAAAAATAAACCGTATGAAAATGTTTTGAAATTAAAATACCGTTCTGGTATCAACAATATTAATATTAGAGAAATTCTTCAATCCATATTATGAGAATAAGTAAAAATAACTGTTACAAATCCTACTTTTAAGCCTTTAAAGCAAACTCTAAAAAGATATGGGAAGATATAAAGGAACTTACCAACAAAACACATAAGAAGTATAATGATAACATTTCTTTAGTAGCGGGTACTATGTCAAGTCCCTAAATTTGACGTTTCAAATTTTCAACCAATCTCGTTATGTCACCCATCTTTAACAAAATATTTGAAAAATGATGTACAAGAGACTATTCTAAGTTATCTTCAAAGGAAAAATCCTTTATCCTCATCAATTTTGATTCCAAAGGAATAAATAAACTTCTTTTGCCTTACTTGATCAATGCACAAATCTTATAAATGCCATTGAAAAGAAAACTTTCTCATGTGGTATCTTTCTGGATTTGCAAAAGCTTTCGGTACAGTTAATAATAAGATTCTACTTAGAACCTGGAATGCTATAGATTAGAGAAAATCCCTTAAATTAGTTTCAATCTTATTTTAACGATAGAATTTAATGTGTCTCTGTAGTTGGTGAATTTTCTGACAAGATGCCTGTTCAACATGGCGTGCCACAGGGTAGTGTTCTTGGGCCACTTCTTTTTCTCTTATGCATATATTATCTAGCAAATTCATCAAACATCATAGTTTTGTCTATCTGCAGATGATACTAGTCTTTTTTATTCAAAAAACATTGAAGTCGAGAAAGTTGTTAACGCTGAATTGTCCAAAACTTCTCACTGGTCTATTGCAAATCGTTTGACACTTAACACGAGCAAGTCGAACTTTATGATAGTTAAACCAAGACAAAAAATACCTGAAAGTATTAAACAAAGATCAGTTACGCAAAGCAAAATGTTTCTATAAACCTGGTTGGCTTTTTCAAACTTTCCGCAATACTATGCCTGTAAAGAGTATAAAAGAGATTTTAACTAGCAGACTAATGAATTATTCTGTTTTAAAAACAAGGCTAATTACTAACCATATTCGTTTATTTGACCTATGACAAATGCAAATACTTTGGTACTGAAGGAAGGGTAGAAAAATTAACTGAGCACCATACTGCGCTCTTTCCATTCAGAATGGTTGTAACTAGACAAAAGTGTATGGTTGGCTGTAGGGTATGGTGACGTTCACATATGTTGTAATTAAAGATCACATTTTGCTAACTTCATTCGCAACTTTTAGCAATATCCATGGACCAATAACACACAGGGGTGTAACGGGGTAAAGCACCCCGACACCGGTCAAAATTTTGGCTAGATCCGCGCCTGTTATTTTCTGTTACACACAGCCAGCATTCCTCGCTGTTTTACTTACCCCAAAGTTAGGCACCTTGAGCATCTGTTGGCGCCCTTTCAGTTCCTTATCCCGGTGTTTTGCTCTAACCAACATTCGTTTTGCCAGACTGCACTAATATTTTATAAACATTTTCTAAGAAACTGACCCATAATATGATAAAAAATTTAAGAAACCATAATACTGATTAACTCAAACTGACAAATGTTTAAAAAATTGTAAAGATAAAATTGAAGCTCTATTTTCCGACCGATAATTGCCTTTTTCCCTTTTATTGACATAAATTATTGAAACAAGAATTCGTTCCATGTTCAGCTTGGTTCTTCGAGTTACTGAAAAATAGCATTTTATGACATGGTATTTAAGGAGCCTATAAGAAACATTGAATACCAAGATATCTAGTCCCAAACCACCGCATAAGATCTCATGTATTGAAAAAGTGTTAAAAGTGTAATTTTTGAGGAGTGGTCTTGCTGCACGTGAAATGTTAAGTTGTTTAGGCAAATTTGAAGGATATCTAGATATTTGAGTTCATCTACAACTCCTGCCAAAGTCTCGGCAAACGACACCAGTTTTTTAGTTTGTAAGGTTTAACCAGGGAGAGTGCTACTGGTACCGTTAAAAATAGCCCTGGAGGGGTTTTGCCTGTCGACGGATATTTGTTGTGCCATGAAAAAAGAAGGTGGATTCTGGCAAGATTTTTATCAAAAATACCAAGCAAGCATTGAAACATGTTAATTTGCAGGGTTAGGAAAAGCTGGGACCCAAGAAGGTTTCTCGTAATAAGATTTGAAGTTCCTTTTCGTTAACCAGGGCGTTCCAGGTTCATATTTTCTGGTCCGTAATTTACCACTGCTCGATTCGGCAATGCTCTTGGCCGTTGGTTGGACTTCGCCAGATGAGGAACTAGACTGGGCTTGGATAATTCTCCAATAGTTTTGCAAGATCTCGCCCGCGATAAATCATTTGCTGTGTATTTGAATTTTTCAGTTATGGTAAGAATTATGCTTCATCTCCATATTCGCACTAAACAAACTTATTTGGGCCTCTTTCAGCCAATTTTGTTTTTGTTAGGCCCACCTTCCTGCACATTCTGTTTCAGTACAGCTGAGGTGAGAACAGCTTGTTTCGAGTCCAATCGACTGCAGGCCTTTTTAGTTTTCAAAATTTAGTTCTTGCATAATTTCTAACCGAAAAGTGCAATTATTTTACCAAAAGTCATATTTGTATGCAAACGTTTTCCAGGTAAATTCCTCGACTACTAACTTGTTCGATTTGTGAGTCCAACGTTCCCTAGCCCTCTCCTTCTATTATAGTCCCGCATCTATGATATAATTAAAACAAAATAAAAAGTTATGCGAAATTAACAAAGTTGTAAAAAAACCTAAGTTTTAATTGGAACATAAGAATTTTCGTAACTGCTATGCTTCGTCACATGACATCATGAACACCACAGTACTTCATTGTTTACTTTCCCCTTTACAAAGAGTGGTGTTTGGATCTCCGCTTTTGTAAATGAACCTACATTCAGATATTTTATCAGAGCTTGTTGCAAATAATGCATAATATGAGCAATCAATATTTTAAATGGATGATGTATGAATGGTGTGTCTATCAGGAAATAGAGAAAGTTAATAAGAATGAATTCTTTTCTTTCTCCATTTGAGACTGATATGCTAAAAAAAGTCAGATGTATTGGGGTGAACCTATTGCTGACAGGGCAATACCTCTGCTTATGGGGCGTACTTGTGGGTGGGTGCTTATTTCACAAACATTGCTTTAGGATGGGGGCTTTTTTAAGGGGAAGCTTATTCATAGGTGGGGGCTTTTTTGAGGACTTAGGTACCTTGATATTCCTGACTGTGGTATTGCATATGGAACGCAAAAAGAAGAAAATACTGTGACTATTTAATCTTCTTACAAATGCTTCACCATTACTTATCTAGGTTGTAGCTACACCCCATCAGATGTTCCTGAAGAAAACCTAAATTCTTTTATTTGCTTTGTACTTTCATTTGTTACTACCAACCTCTAAAGGTAGTTTTCAGGACACTGGGAAGGTATGCTTAATGAGTAGGGCGGTCTAGTCTTTTCTCTTGATGTGACCACACCTTGTGATTCCTGTCCCTGGAATAATATAGAGAGATGGGGACTCTACTTGGTCAGCAACTTTCCTAAATCAAAGCTTGGTTTGTCAGTCACATTATTGGACTCATATTATTGCTGTGAATTCTTTGTCTCCCTAAATAACTTCACACAGCTTAGGTTTACAAACAAAAATTGAAAATCACCTTGATATGATTGAAAATTTAGAAGCTTAAAATGGTTAGGTGAAACAAGTAAGAGCTATTGTAGTGGGTTACAGTTTATGCACCATTGGTCCCTTGACCTGTAGCATGTGAGAATGTGATGGAATGATTGAGAAGGAAAAATGAAGGTAAAAGGCAGTGCTTTGTTAGCATGAGGTAAACACGTCATTTTCAATATTTGTCTCTTGAAGTTGTTTTGGAAATATTCTTCAGAAGGAAACATTCTCCATCTGAACAACAGCAGCAGTTCAGTCACAGTGATCTGTGAAACCAGGGGCAGACATTTGGTCAAATATTGTTGGGGTAAGCCTATTGTTTTGAAAAGATGATGTCGCATTTTCCCATTGTTTTAGAACAACAGACCATTGTCTTCCAAAGTATTAGGGGCAACTACCTTTCTCAGCCCCCAGGTGTCTGCCACTCTTTGAAACATTATGTCATATATCCTTGTTGGATTCCACTTTTGAATTTTTTTCTTATTTTAGGAAAACAACACAGAAAACGATGGAACTACAAATGCAGACACAGAGCAAGAAAAGCCATTCATCAATTATGATGTTGATGTTTTAGATGCATCAAAAGATGGAGAGGCTGTTACATTCACAATCCAGACCAAAACCGTAAGTTGGTTTGCATTCCCCTGATAGGCAATTGCGAATTGGCATATTTACCAAACCCACACATTTTTATGAACAATATAAAAGGAAATTACCTAGACAATAGACCAAGTAAATATCAAATACCAAACTTTTCTAAGTTCAGTTGATCATTTGACTTCCAAACCTGGCTATAAAACACGTCCCAAAAATGATGAACATTAATACTGTATAGCCAATCTAAATTGTAGCTTGAGCCTAAGATTCTTTTACACAAAGCAAATCTTAAGATTGTTAGCATCTTTTTACAACACCAATGTTTCACTTCTTCGTCAACCACACCAGGGATATAAATGTTTATAGCTGGCCACTAGATCATCATACTTCAATAAGCTGTCTAAATGGTAGGTTTTAAGAAACTTCCAATGATATGTGGAGAAACTGTGAGCAAAACCAATGCAAATCAACAAATGATAACCAAATAAAACTAGAAATCCCTTTGTAGACAAAAATATCATTAGTTAATCTAAGCTGGTATGTATAATAGTCATTCCCATTGCACTAATTTTCAGTTTTCTGTTCACTTTTTACAAAATTTTGCTTTGCCTTAACATGATTTGTTATGAAATAAGTTATATTTGAAAAATGTGTAAAGTGAATATGAGTTCAATACAAAGAAAGGACAATTGCTATTGTTCATCTCTTCTTAAGGACTTCCTTGATTATGCAGGCACCACAGAGCAGGGCCTTAGCCCCCCCTTTTTGCAAAAAATGCCAATTATTAAGTAATAAACTACCAGTAAAGCCTCTTTTTATACAGTTTTAGCCCCCCCCCCCACTTTTTTAGACCCCCACTTTTCTCAACCCTCTGCAGTGCCTGTTATGCACTCCCTCAAGTAGGTACCTCTTGAAATGAAATAGTAAAATGTGCCACTCCATCAATAACCGTAAATCCTTGAATCGGCTCCCTCTCGCTCGAAAAAGCCTTTCTAGAATAAGCCCCCACCCTAGAACTACAAATTGTCAATAAGCCCCCCTCAAATAAGCCCCCACTGCTATCATAAATTCTCAAATTGTACCCCTCAATTTGATGATTTTGCCATCTGCAGTTGCCTATTGTGTTTTATTGAAATGCCACAACAAATTCATACTTTTGGTAGTAATTAATTAAATGCTCATAAAGAAATTTCTACTGAAATAAACAAGGCCTTTTAATTATGTCTTCTTAATGTCAACAATGATTCTTTAAGCCCCCCCCTCGTATAAGCCCCCCCTTGTATAAGCCCCCCCTTGTATAAGCCCCCCCTCGTATAAGCCCCCCTCGAATAAGCCCCCATTCAAAAAAATCAACAACAAAAATAAGCTGCCAGGGGGCTAATTTGAGGATTTACGCTAACCCCTTGAAATTAAAGTGCCCTCTTAACTCAGTGGCCCTGTAAGCAAGAAAATATGCACCTCTAACAATCTCACAATTTTCAAAGGCCTAATATTGTTTTTCTAAGATATTTTATACAGCTGTGAAAGAAAAATGAAGTTTGATCTTCTTGCAAGGTTGCAGCTTTTTGATAATCGTTCCATTAGATTAGTATCTTCTCTATTTAAGCACCCTTTAAATAAATTAATAAGTGGTCAGCCATTAAGCTTTAAAATTCAGCATTCAGGTGCTTAATCAAGGACTTACAGTATTGCAAAGCAATATGGACAGTCATTGTTTTTACATCATTATATATTTGAATAACATTTGAGTATTTTTGGAAAACTGGTTATTGTTCTTGGATTTTACTGACATTAAACTGAATCATAGCAGATATAAATTGACAATTTTAACATTGTACAGCAGTTTAAAATTTCCTCTATTTTTAGAAGGAAGAAGATGATTCAGAGAAAGGCGTCGTTGTACTGCGACAATATGAGGATTTTGAATACCTCAGTCATTGTCTTGCTGCACACAATGATATTTTGTCAGTTGTGGTGAGTTTCATTTTCACTTAATTCAATTTAAATTCTCATTTTGAAAATGCTTTATACTTTTTAGGCTAAATTTTTGACTTCAGATTTGAATCAAGCACCATAAACTTTGACTGCATGTAAGTTTTCTTGGTGGGTGAATTTTGTAAGTGATTGAACCATTGATGCAACAAAGGCAAAAAGTTTATCCTAGATTAATTTTTTGGTCAATTTTTAAACTTTATATCATATATTTACAATACCGCCTTTTAGTGATGTGACAAAAATTGTTATATACTGATGTAACGAAAAATAAAGTGGTGAATGAGCTCAAGAAGCAATTTGTTGTAATTTCCAAATAAAGACAGTATTTGTTTAGTTCCATGAGTTTCCAGATATTTATTGTCTAGTTCTATGTTTGCTGAAGTAACACAGCATTTTTAAGAACCTGTGTTATTTGGTGTATAGTTTCACAACTAGGCATCTTTTCAAAATAGAGACATTACTCATATGATAGACAGAAAATCATTCATTTTTTCTACTTTTAGGCAATTTTTTTGAAATTAAAGATTTTGATGAATTGTTTTGTTGACAGTCACTGACTTTCAGTCTATTGTGGATTAATGGAACCTCTTTATTTATCATTCTAGAAGTTGCATTGTTTAGTTTTTATAATAAATTTCTAATTGTTATTATCCAAAGGTGCCAGTTTTGCCACCCAAGCCAGTTATTACACCATCAGGTGCAGAGGCAAAAACGAAAAAGCAGTTAGGTTAATATGAATTTGTTGTCTATTTCATTAAACTTTATTGTGTAAGCTTTTAATAAACCTAAAATACTTGTTTGGTGTATCTGTTCCTAGTGTCAGTGGTTTCAGTATCAGGGCCTCTTAAGGCTTTTTTACCAGGGATTATGTTGATGCCAACAGCATATAATGTGGGATTCTGGCAGTACAGGTCTAACTGAAAATGTTTCAATATTGTTGGGGGTTGAAGGTTAGGGGAGTTGAAATTAAAAGAGATGAGTCTTGTTTATGATTTATGTTTATGATTTGGGTTGTTTATGCCTATGTTTTCTTAAGGTTTTAATGTTGTGTACTTATCCAGTTATGCCAGTCTAAGCATACAGTCGAATTCCTGTATAGCCACTCCACTCATAGTTACTCTGCTTGAAGTCCCACTACTGTTTACATACATAAAATATAGACCAGAATTCTTGAAAGCTGTTCAATTAAATTCCCTTTATAATCACACTCGGCTTACTGCCAAAACTTTTCAAGCAAATTTTGGTGCGACTTTAACAAGATGTATTTTTGGAAAAATGTGGAATTCGTCAATGCCATCTCGATCATATGTTCAGTTTTTGTTTTGTTCAGGGAAAGAGTCAAAAACGATGATTGGAGATGATTTCACAAAAGATTGCAAAGCTTTGCAAAAGTAAGTGCTTTCTGTCAAATGAATTTCAGCAGATATTTCATATTCAGTTGCATGTGGAAACTAATTTTATCTGCATGAAAACATTCACAAGTAGCAAAATGTATACTTTATCAAATTTGGGCCTTGAAGCAGGGTAAATGGATATTGACAAGCATTTACAGCTCATTACATATCATGAAGGTTTCTTGTTGACACCTATTTGAACCCCGTTTGAAATGTTTGTTACTGAAGCAAAGTTGTTTTATGTTGATATTGAAAAGGATACCACAAGCATTGAACAGAATATATTATCATTGTAAACGATAACATCTGGATTGCTCTCTCTGTTTTTGGTTATCATAGTTTTTGCGCATATTTTTTTCATTTTATGAGTTTAAGGCTGAAATTTACAGTAATCGGGAGTGAGGAAGAGGAAATTCGATTTATTTTCTATCAAATCAGGTCCTTTGATGAGACAAAGTCAGACTGTTCTAGTGGGCAGTCTTTTATCTTAAATATTATTGTTTAAGTGTTAATAATTTCTTAGTTCTATGGAGTCCTGACATTGGTAAACAATCAAATTCTTGAACGCTTGTTGCAGTTTTCACAAATGAATGTATCATTGATGGCATCCTGGTTTTGTTAAAAGCTGCTTTCTTTATTTATGCTCTTCTTCTTTCAAGGGCTTGTTCCTATCTCTTTGCTCCCATGGTTAAGGTTCCCTTCCAAGATTCATGTTGCGCACACCTCTCATGTTGCACAAACCTGGTCAACATCAACCCCATTCTTCTCCGTTATATTCTGCCTCATTTTCCTGTGCAAAGAGACATAGCTACTACAATGCCTGCCAAAAGTCTTGGAACACTGACATCAATTTCCACGGTCAAAATCAATAATCCCCCTCTCCCCTACAGAACAATGTTTGTTTACTATCAAACGGGTTGGGATTGTAGGAAGCACTTTCTTTTGCGCTTCTTTTATAATATTTCTCTAAATCATCAACATTGTTTTAGGGGGAAGAGGGCGGAAGTAGCATTTTCTTTCATGAAAGGAATGAAAGATATCAAATGCAGCGTAAATTGCTGGGTGTTCCAAGTTCTTTTGGCAGGCATTGTACATTTGTCTATATTATTGTGTTCAGTTGAGTTGTTTTCGACTCTAGGTACCTGCAACTGGTAATTGCAGAAAAGAAGTTAAATGGGGATGAAACATTAAAAGAGTTTCTTACCAAAGATAAGGTAATTTACCAAGAGTTTTTAAGAAAAATCTTCATATCCAAGTTGCTATGATTGCACTTTGATGACAACGTATTTTGATATCAGTGTGACGGAATGCTACAAGTGACAGAAATATGACTAAGAGTTGTGATAAATTAGTTAGTATTTGGATTCTTACATCCATGGAAAATCTTTATATACTAAAATCAATATTTAAGATAACTGTTTAGTTTATCAGTCTGTTGCCCAGATGCCATATAGACACAATTGTACACATGTGTAAGGGTGTCGAGCGGCGAGAACATGTTATTAAGACAACTAAGTCATGTACGAAAGGTAGATACCGTAAAGAAATGAAAACGAGGGTAAGACGGAGGTAGAGCTGAAACGTTAGTCATTAAACTGATTCGGAAAGAGCGGTTACAATAAAGAAAGCAAAGTATGCAATGATGATGAAATAGACAAAATATGAAATGAATGTGAAGAAACAGTTATATCTTGATGCAAGTTTTCGTATTGCCATTTACAATTTTGTTTTTATCCATCGCAGGCACCAGTGAGAGCGAATGTAAAGAAAGGATTATTCACATCTTTGAAAGGTGCGCTGGATGATGCGCGTTTTCATAACCATAAAGTAAGTTACTCATTACGAGGTACTGTATCTTCGAGGTACTGTATCTCACTGTAAGCAAGTAACAAAGTTAATTTCTGTGAAGATTCAAGCTATTGGGGAGTTCATAGTATTTTGTGCACAGATAAGATGGGCTATCTAAAAATAACAGGCTGTGGAGGCGTTACATCATTGCATGAGTGATTAGCATTGTTTGGGTTTCGATTTTTGTGCTGCTGTGCCATTGGATGATACGCTTGATTTATTTTTAGAAACATTTTCGTTTGGTAGATGCCAGCTTTTACCTTTGCACATTCACTTTAAGTTTAAAATAACACATTCACTTTAAGCATACTTATAGTCTGTCTGATGAGTGCGCAAGCACGAAACTCGGAGTAACAGAGAACATGTCTCATTCTAGCCTATCTTCTATTTTATTATAAGTTTAGAATGATATAGTTTAGAATAATATACATCTTACAAGATCTGTTTTCTTACAAGATATGTTAATGGCATCATTTGACTGATAATTTATGACATAGGTTTCCCAAAGTTTGCTTGTGGTAGCTGAGATGCATTGTCTGCTGTAATTCACCTTTGCTGGAATGCTGTTGTGTTTGTCGTGTTGGGGGGGGGGGGGGGAAGAGGAGGGTGTTTCTAGAAATGCAAGTCAGCAAAAGCTTTGTTGTTTCCCTTGCAATACTCACTAGAGGAATGAGACGATGACTAATTTGATTTCAAGATTGTATGATTATATAAATACGATCAACACAGATATCGTTTGGTCCTTAGGAATTTATATAGGCCACAAAGCCATTAAACACAATTTTCTTTTTGAAGGACATTGATGATGAATTTCAAAGCATAAGAACGACAGCTGATCATTTGGCATTTGCTACCAAAAACTGCAACGAGGTAAGATGCATCAATGCATACATACAATTGTCCTGTATTTCAATCTTTGTGATCAATAGTAGTGAACTTAAAATCAAGGCCTCTCATAGACATTTCCTTCTCTGCAACCGCTGACTGATGCACTGATACCCAGGATAAGTACTTAAATCAAGATTTATGGACTGATTCACGAAAACTACTCTTTTATTTATAGAAGTGGGGAATTCACTAGTTTCAAGATGTGTTTATCCTCCGGAGCCGTGAAAGGGTCTTTATACATTTTTGCGGTTTGCTGAATCAAGAAGAATATTTTCAATACTTCTAAACTTTTACTTGCTTCCTCGAATGTTTAAAATGTTCTTTTAAAAACTAAAGGTATTCATAATTTTTTCTTATTCATCGTTTATTTCAATGCAAATCCCAATTTTCTTCCACGAATTTTTAAAAATTGTTTTATTTTAATTAGAAGTATTTATAGTTTTTAGTTTCTTCATCATTTGTAAAATTTTCAATTTTCCATTGAATTTTCAATCCTTCTTTAAATGGCTTGAATTGTTTTTTTGTATTAAAAAGAAGTTCCTTTCTTCTAATCTCTCTTTGCCCTCCGCTCCACCTTTTCCCCAGAGTAGTGTAGTAAAACCAGATTTGCTGAACATCTCAAATGTAATAAATCAGTAGGTGTGAGGACTAAAGAATTTGATAAGTTAAGGGCCTAACTATATGGCGAAAATCATTCCAGTTTCCAGCTTGTAAGCTGAGAAGTGAGATCCCACCCTCATATAGAGTCCTTTGTATTTTTCGTTACGCGTATATGTGATAAACATGCTAGCCCGGTTAGATGAGATCTCACTGCGTGAGAGGTGGAATCTCACTTGGGTAGGATGAATTTTTTCCATATAAACGCTAGAAGGTGGAATGAAGCTGGAAGATTGGATGAAATATTCATATACACTCCATCAAATTTCGTTGCATATCTCAGCACACATGCTGGAAGGTGGGATGATTTTCTCCATATACAGCTGAAAAGTGGGATAGAATCTGCATGTAAACATTCGATTATTTCATCCCACCTGCTCTCCTGCCAGATAATAGGCTGAGAGATAAGACTTTTCACATACAAACAGCCATGCAAAATCCTACGAAATCAGTCAAATGAACCGCTTCAGAAAGCGGAAAACTCAGCATCACTTGTCACCAGACCCATAGTTCGACTCAACAAAATGTCAGATCTCCTTCTATCTCTTTTTTAATCACAACGAAGATTGATTTTACAATAGAATTTGAACAAAGTCACTTTTACATATTTACTTTAATATTTCTTTACTTTAGTGCTACAAAAAGACGAACCTTGCAGAACAGCGTAAGTTCAGTCTGGACATTTTTCTTACTTTATTTCTTCTGTTTATCTGCAAATGCACAAAGATTAGTTCTTGGTCCAGCTTAAACCATGCCCGTGCTTTTTTACCTGCAGGCTTTGCACATCAAATTTCCAATTTCACGTCAGTTTTGCGTTCGACAGCCGCACAAGACGAAACTGAAAACGACCTGAGCACGTAAGCAAAAATATGTTTTGTTTGCATTAGTTAACATTTTGGAATGTTTTATTGATCTGAGAAAGTCTTTTATTCACCCAGTTGGCAGTTACGAAAAATGATTTATGCATAATTACTCAATTGGCCTATACTTTGGTGATACAAAACGGAATTGAATCTATATATACCGTAATGCCTCGAATAAGCACTTATTCAAGGGGGCGCTTAATCGAGGGAAGCGCTTATTTAAAAAATAGATTTGGAAGTGACTAAAAAAATGAATTTGTTTTCAATTGAAGCATGCTATTATGATGGAAAGGCAAAAAAATGAGAATGAAAACTAAAACAAACTGTGTTGGTCATTCAATCTTTATTGGTGAATTGCCTTCCAATTATGTTGTCGTCGAATAAGCGCCCGTTTCTGAAGGTTGAAGGATGGGCGCTTATTCGAGGGGTGGGCGTTTATTCGAGGTGGGCGTTTATTCAATAATTACACCTCTAGGGTGGGCGCTTATTCTATGGGGCGCTTATTTGAGGGGGCGCTTGTCCGAGGCATTACGGTACATGTATCTATGTATTTACACTTACGTTCAAAAAGTATTGGGACGAATTCGATAAACGAATTATGGCGTTCCGTTGGATTCGATTTTGCAACGGAAACTTTTTCAGATTTGGGCAGTCTTTTTCCAAATAATCTAGGCCTACGTATCCCCAAAGTGGAATAAAAAGTTAGGAAAATGCTTCAACTTATAAATTATAACCTTGAAAACATAGGATTCTTTAGATTTTCCTGAATATAACAGCAAAATATGCAGAAGGGTAGGGTTGAATGGCCTAATAACGGCAAAGTCACATGACCTTCACAACTTTTTAATTTCACGTTTGCAAAACAAAGAAATTAATAAAAGAAATTACAAAATCAAAATTTTAAGCTTCAAATAAAGTTTGCTATTTCAACGAAAATGCTACAATTTTATTAAATTATTGCATTTACTCGAGTCCATTTTAAAACTGCGCAACATTCAAGGAGAATTCATTGTATTCGTCGGCGATGTTTAATTTTTGTTATGAGAGAGCATTTTCTTCCTATAAAGCTGGAAAATTGGTATTTGTTCATGATTTTTATAGCCATGTTTTTGCTTATGTTCCAACATTTAGCTTCTTTTTACATGACAACACAATTTCTAGTAAGGATTCAAACCTATTACTTCGCAGTTCTCTCAGTAAAGACCTTTCGTCCCACGGCGTCGTAAACTTCTTCGGTCTGCGATCCCTTGGTAAATTTTTTTCTGATCTTGCACGGAAAATCTTTTTACACACCAGAAAAGCTGCACTTATTGAGCAACCGACAATTGATGCAATTTTACGAAATTCATTTGCTTTATTTTAGTAGAAAGCAATTTGTAAGCGCTTCTCTTAACTCAGTTCTTGAATTTCAAGAGCCTCCAGGTTTTCGTCTCAAGGCCTATATAAATTTTATGGTCGACGTTTTTTTAATTGTTTGGCGTACGTAAAATGCGTCGAAACATCAACAATGTCTTGTGAAAGTTTCATGGAAATAGCTGCTGTACTTATTTAATGAGAAAGATTTTAAAAAAGTCTTTCCAAGTTTGTTGCATAAAATGTCTTCGAAATTTCGAAGTGTGTCCCAATACTTTTTGAACGTAAGAGTATATAGAGTATTCTCTGGCAAAAGTGGAGATCTCCAGGCATTTCCTGCTGCACGCGTTTACAGGGGCGAAACTACTGGGGGGGTATGGGGGGTGCTGCACCCCCCCCCCCCAATCTTCAAAAAAACAGATTTTGTCGGGCAAATTTATGGCTGCCAGTGTATCTGTCGGGCAAATCTGGAAATTTTCTTTAGATCGCACTTTTATTGCTACTTTTTGGCCTAGCTTGGTTTTTCCCCCATCTTTTTTTCAATCTCCTCCCAGTTGGGAAAACAAAACAGAAACGAGGCTAGGAACAGTAACATATATATACATTTCTGTCTTTTGTCCACTGATCAGCGCTTTCGTCTCGAGCTCGACAGGCACATGTTTATCTTCGCCTCGAGATGAAGTCTGAAGTATTGATCAACAGCGAAAGTATAGACGGAAAGTAAAGTGTGTTTGATGCGAGAAGAAAATGAACACTGTGCATACCCATTCCCCCTACTTTTTGCAAAACAAGAGAGCTTTTTACAAAATCTTTGTTTGTGATTTCTAAATGTTCCCTTGACAAGCACCCGCCCCCCCCCCGCCTGTGTTTTGGTGTTCCACTTTGATAAAATTGAGACCCCACTTCAATCCCCTTTTTTGAATTGCTTTTTTAATAGCTAGGTGATTTAGAAAGTGAAGACCTTCCAAATGCTTGCTTTTCGGAAACAAATGTTTATAGCCACCAGAAAAACTAGAGGCATATTTCTTGACTTTAAACAAACAGCCTGAGTCTAAACTCTCTCGGACTTCCCGATGATTTCAGCCCTTGAGGCGATGTGCTCTAAAAATTAAGTTCATGTATGACACGCCCTTTCATCAAGCATGCCACGCCCTTTTTTCGGGCATCTAAGCTTCATACCCCCCTAATGAAAATAGTGCAGTTTCGCCCCTGCGCGTTTATTTCAATCGAAAACGAATCAAAATTGTTGTTGGCAGAGAAAATCAGTCAAGAGATGAAATACTAGATTTAAGTTCATTTTTACAAAGTAATTTATAAGAAAAAACAAAATTTCACATTTTCCTAGGTGTGCAAAAACTTTTATTAAAGTTTTAAAGGATCCGACCACCACTTTCTTATCATCAGCTGTTTTTTAAATAAAATATGTGCGCAAGAACATATTTCATCTTCCAATAATATTGCATGATTCAAATTTCAGGGATGCATGCATACTATCAGTTATCCCCACAAAAATTGAGATGAACTTTTTGTTATGCCTACGTTCTGCCTACTGTGAACCTCCATTTTTAGTTGACATATCCAAATGGCTGAGAAATACTTTCGCCCTAACTTTCTTCCTGCAAGAATATCACGAAAAGTGAAATGCTGCTAATTGAGTATTTTTTTGTTAACCGCTCATTTAAAATCATATACAGATAACAAACACCTCCTTACGAGAGGCAATAGTTTATGCCTCTTAAGTTTCTGTTATATAGCGGTTCTACTTTAATGGGAAAATATTTAATCAAATTGAATTTTGGTCCATGTTTAACATCGACGAGAACATTCGACTAAAATTCGAATTTCGAATTGAAAACCTATATAAAAGAATCTGTATGAAAAGAACATTACGTGATACCGAACATAACCGATCTTTACAGTTAAGGTTGATAAAACTGTTTTTGCATTTTCTTCTGCTATTATCTGCATTCCGAACATAGTCTCCCAAAATATAGGCCCTAAGCTTATATTCGGGATCATATTAGGATATCAGGATCCTATTCCTGCAGACAGATGTTTCCACGAAACTTTTAAACATTGCTTATGTTTCGAATTCTTTCATGTACGCCAAAAAATTCTAAGAATATCAACCGTAAACATTTTAGGCCTGCAAAATCAAACATGGGAGTTTTCAAAAATAAAGAATTATCCTATGAGAAGCGGTTGGAGATTGTTTTCTACAAAAATAACGGCAAAAGTTATCGAGAAATTTCATCAATTTTGGGCTGCTCAAAGAGTGCAGCTTTCGCTGTGTACAAAAAGTTTTTTCGCACAAGAACTGTGATAAATTTACCAAGAGTTGGTAGACCAAAGAAGTTTGTGACGCCGCGAGACGAGAGATCTTTCAGATCGAAGTACGAATCAATAGGTTTGAATCTTTGCAAGGTGTCATGTTATCATGTAAGAAGCTAAATTTTAAACAATTCACAAAAGAACACAGGAAGAACATAGGCCTATCGTAAAAATTGGAATTTTTTTCAAATCACATATGAAAAACTGTTTATTGATAACAACAATTTATCATTGTTTTGACTTCACTTTATGCCCTGCAGTAAAAAAAGCAGCTAGGGTAGATGCCTTTATTTAATGACATTGTAATGATCATGGTTGGTTCTTTAAACTCCGTCTGGAGCTCAATATTTAATATACTAGCTTTTTATAGATGGAAAGTTGTTTGTTAAGCAAATTCAAATTAAAAGGTTGAGTTTATTGGCCTGTAAGTTAAACAATTTTCTGCTTGCTCCACTCGCAAAGGGCCTCCATTTTCAGTTTTGCCCCAGGGCCTCCGAAATGTCGAGAAAGCAAATTTAATGTTTCTATAACTCTTCCCTGAATATTTGAGTTGTGTACCCTATCTGTGATGTATTTTGCATGAGACGTGCATTTTGGTCTCTTAGACTCATCAAAGCCAAATTCCCACGCATTCTACTATAAAGTTCTTGGTTTATTTAAATTCTTCAGTTTTTTTCTAAACAATCGCAATAACCCTTTTTACTAACAAGGGAATAATTTCCTAAAATTATCTCATCTAGCAACAGAATATAGAACGATGCCAGCAAATCCCTACAAGTTTATCGGAGGGCTTGTTCAGTAAAATTGTTTCTTGCCCTCATGAAACGGGACAGAACAGGCGGAGAATCGTCTCCCTTTTTACAACCCGAAAGAAGATTTGGAAGCATGTAATAATTTTACCGAGAGAATTGCATCCTGCAAAAGGGATGTCTTAAAGGGTGTTTACTCGAAGTTGGCGTTTCCGTATTTTGGAGGGCGTGGTGAAGGAAACATCTTCTGAACAACTCCTTTGGCTAATCGAAATTTGAAAATTGCTTGGCAAACATTTTACAGCATATTAAAGTTAGTCTGACCCTGATTCTGATGTTTTATACCCTGAGGAGTGTCAGATGGAAATCTTTTGTATGTTAGGTGAGAGTTTGGCGGTCGCAGATTGGTAAAAGTAATGTAACCAATCAAGCGAGTATTTCTTCTTCTCACGTTACATTCGATCCACGTTACACCTGGATATAAATTTTCCGCTTACTTTCGGTCATTATCCAACGTTTATACACTGAAGATTTTTGGATGAATAGTGCTTTGTTTGTATGCTATGTATGCTATCCTGGTATTTTGTGCAATCCTCAACTTAAGTATGTTGTGAAATATATTATTTTTAACATATTTTTAGGGGCCGCACCCCTGGGCCTCTGACTTTTGTACATGAGTCAGTGAGGATTGATTCTGAATCTTCCCCTGTCCTTGAGATCCCATAACAGTTAACACGTTCCCCACCTTTGCACGAAGCTCACTCATTTCCAAAACTGAAATTTGACAGTTCTGATGATGATTATTTTATAATATGTAAATATTATGTAAATTTTTGCATTTCCATAGGCACATGGTAAAATTTGCTGGCTACATTGACGAGTACAAGGTATCTGCTTTAATTTCATCCATTTCATTTATTGTTGAAGCTTCATCTTTCTAAGGCCGCTTCCTTGCTTTGATAAAAGATCTTTTCTGTTGACTGTTGACTAGTTATTTAGTTCAGTGCTTTTTCATGGTCATATCTAACAGGATATGCCGATTTTGGCTGGTTTTATTTCTACTCTCAGTTCTGGAACAGACAGCAGATCTAGAATAAACAGGATAGGTGGAAAATTTTCCAAAAATTTCCCAAATAATTGCTCTGAGTGGCTAGAGTCCCTGAAAAATTGGAAACAGCAAGAAATGATAAACAAAATAAGAAACCCTGTTTATAGCAAAAAATATCATAAAGATGCTCAATTATTAATTTTTGCAACATTTACCTGGTCACTTCATGCTAAGTCCTGTTTGGCTTTCAAGCTCAAGTTCTCTTTCATTAGAAATACCTCAGCCATAGAAGGCAACTTTGCCTAGTTATGCTAGAATTCCAAAATGAACTGATTGAGTTTATGATATTTTGATGTCATTATTTACTGAATAACTCTTTTGATATTTTTAACAGAAATCATTGGATAAGACAACCGAGATTCAGGAGGATACCTTTGGGTTTACGCTTGACCTTTATTCACGATATCTTGATTCTGCAAAGGTCAGTTTTATTTAGTTAAAGAATCTCAGTTTTATTAGTTTTTCTGCACCTTGGTAGATGCTATGGCACTTAAGGTTAAATTGAATTTATTATGCTGTGGTTTACCCTTTGACAAGACATATTTAAAAATGTAAATAAAAATATCATAGAAAATTAACCCTTTTTGTATTCATTTCTTTAAATATGGTTTTGGCATGGAACATTAAAATAATAAGGAATATTTTAATGTTGCTAAAAATGTGCCTTTTTATGTTAAATTAAGTGAAGTATGGACTTTAGTTTCTATTTAATAAGGTCCAAATGCTGTTAGTAATGTAATAAAAGTGATAAAGTTGTTTTTTTTCCATGTAAAATTTTTTGAAAAGATGTCTAAAATATTTTTATCTGAAAATATTTTTCCAAAATTGATTTCTCCAAAATTTCTGGCATTTAATGTTTAAGGCAAAGAATAAGGCAATAATTTTCTTACCTGGCTTTTTCAGTAATTTGGAGCAATCAAAAACCAAAATGAATTTAAGGAGGTGCTTTGAATTGTTTATTGTGTAATGTAGATGTAACTGAAGTTGCTGGTCCTCTTTTGTATTTTGCATGAACCTGATTTTTTCAGGAAACATTGTTAAGACGAACTTGCAAATTGGTTGAATTTGAAAATGCCAGCAAAGCATTGGATAAAGCAAAACCAAAGAATCTAGAACAGGTAATGTAGAGTTTTTAATTGAGTGGTACACTTAGCTCATCAAAGATTATCTGCAACTTAGGGAGTAAGAAATATTTCATATTTTGATTAAATATTTTGCTCTCAATAAAAGAATATGGTCACAAAAGAGACAGGTAAGGAAAAAATTTAGGAGTTTAAAGTTCCATTGTTTCATTAGATAGGCCTAAATGTCCTGTGTATTTGTTACAGCATGGGAAATTTTTCCTATTCCAGCTCCAGTGTGAATTTCCTAAAGTGTAGTGTGATAGTTTGTCAGAATTTTTAATTTTTGACACATCAAATGTAATGTGAATCCACCCCCAAAATATTAAACAGAAAGTTCTGTCATGGATTTTAAAGAGTTGGAGAATTTGCTTAAAAGGGGACAGTTTTCAAGATGAGAACCGTTTTAGAAGCCCTGTTAGTGTTCTTTCACCAAGAGCAGTTTGAAATTTTTCTATGGGAGTCTATACTTTTCTATGGGATCATTGTCATCGTCATCGGTTCTTGAACTAACTTCGTTTTCACCATCAGTAGATAAAAATAGTTCCAACTCAGAGGCCCAATGACAAAAAATCTCTTTGAAAACAGGCGTTTTCTTGGGTCCAAAAGGATGTGGACCCCAATGTGATGCAGACCTTGCACTTATTGCAAAACTATGTATTTATTTGACACACTACTGAGACTGCTTTTGTTTAAATGTTTAGCAGAGTGTGTTGCAAATCATGAAAGATACACCCTAAATTATAATATCTCAAGAGATTTGAGAGAGCAAATTTTAGCAAATGGGATGATAAGTCTGTTATTTGTATATTGATGATTCATCATGAACTAGAAAGCTTTCATAATGTCAAATTGAATTCTTTAATTAATTTTTCTTACAGCTCCAGATAGCGAAAAATGAAGCTGAAAAGGTATATGAGGAGACAACAGAACATACCAGAGATGAGGTATTTCAACATCTTGCTAATCAAATTTCAACATCGTTTCAAGGCCCATTTTATTTTATGGCATGAATTGAATAAATTGAAATGAAGGAGATGAACTTCATTTTAATAAAAATCTGACATAAAGTGCTTGATGCCATGTGCAGGCCTTGCTCTAAGCACAATGAAGGTGCTCCATGAAATGAGCTCCTAAGAGACTTAAAGGGTGCTTTTTCAAAACTGTAAATAAAATTGCCTTGAGAGCATCTTTGAAAGAAATGTAAAATGTTGCAGAAATAGTAGCAAAATTAGAAATTAGCTCCTTTTTAGCATCAATAATGGGGTTTGAGCTCCCATAGCAACACACCCCTGTGCCCTAAGTTTGGTATATTGTGTGGTATTTATTTATGGACAGCACCATATGTACAGGTCTCAGGCAAAACCTACACACATTATTTCAAACGTTTGAGTTTTCTATTTAGTCAAAAGGTTTTGAGTCATGCATTTTAGAATATCAACAGCTCATTAAATTGCCCTCCATGGTTCTTTTAAGGTGTGCTTTGAAGCTGGAGAACGCCTGCATGTGGGCAGAGTTGTACTCACTTTTCTTGTTGAGAACAGGGCACTGCTAAGATGGTTTTAAAAACATCCTGTTACATACAACAAAAGGGTGAATTTTATTTAAGATAGAACTGGAATTTTATTTTCTCTATAAAATCCAAACTCTAGGTGCTTTGAAATTCAGGATTTTTGTGCCTATTTGAAAAATCCCTTGCTCAGTATCAAAAAAGTCTTCTCCAACCCAACAATTGTTAATCTTTTGGAGGAAGTGTTGAAGGTTTTTTAACAAGAAAAGGGCTGTTTTAGCTCCTAAATCGTGTTGACCAAACAAAAGTATTTAAAATCATATGACACATCTCAATTTTCCCTGTCTTTCTTTGTTTCAGATAAAGAAGTTTCACAATGAACGAGTGTTAGCATTCAAAGATGCAATGAGTAGTTTAGCAGAGCGGCAAATTGAAAATTCTACCAAAATGCGTGATTTTCTTTCACAAGCAATTAGTGAGCTTCAAGATCTCTAGATGCTGGATATGTTTCGTATACTCTAGAAATTTTCTATCTTGATGTTTACATTCTGAGATGAATGTTCATCAGAACAGCTAATAATGGAATCATGATCATCCAAATAATCAAATATCATCGCCAAATATCAAGTCTAATTCATAATGATGTTAATATTTGGACATTATTCTAGCATTATTGAAAATCACATAATTGATAATAAACTTTTGAACATTCCTTTTTAACATTGTAGATGTTTTCAGTTAATCTGCAGGGAATCTCTCATGAATCATTGAGCAAAGCATAGAGGAGAATGCTATGTTGCATGAATCATGAGATGCTATGTTGCATAATGTAATTCTGTGTCAAAGCTTAGCTCCTTGAATGTAGTGCTAAACAACAAGCTTTTTGCAGCTTCATGTAGTAGTGCTTAACACGTTTTTGATGTTATGTTTAGGTATTTGCAAACATAGGAAATTGTGGGTCTTTCAAAGTGCATGATTCTTACAGGGATTTAATGCTTGTTTTTAAAGGACAGGAACTTTTTTTATTCAAGCTTTAATCCCTAGAGTTTGATATCTCTGTTTATTTCAACTAACAGTTCATAAGCCACATTAAGTGACTTGGCTTTGAGAGTAGCTATGCTGGTACTAGATTGTGATTTTCCCAATTTTTCAGTAAAAATGTTTTTGATTGAAACTTGGAAACAAGTATTTGTATTAACACCATCTTGGATTTAAAGTATTAGTACATCAAGTAAAACTACAAAAAACTGTACTGAATCTTTCATTGTGATCAAGCTCTGCTGGAGAGATCCACAATCCATCAAATGTTGCCTTACAAGAGCTTGGACTATAGATTCATAAATGTTCAGTTGCAAGCAGCCTTTTTTCTATTATTGTTAACTTAATGATTAGAATAAGCCATGCTTTAATATAAAAGCAGGAGTATTTTGCCGTTTCTCATCTCGCTGATAATAGTCTGAGGGTTGCTCTCAAAAGATGAGCACCCTTAGCTGATGTTTAAACAGTGGGTTGTAGTTAGAAATTTGAATCTGTTAATCATAATATATGCTAAAAATTTTCAGAAAATAATTATAATTAGGTCATTTTTGCATCTTCAGGATACAATTAATATCGTAAATCCTTGAATTGCCCTCCTCAAAAAAGCCCCCTCCCCTCGAATAAGCCCCCACCCTAAAACTACAAATTGTCAATAAGCCCCCCTCAATAAGCCTCTACTGCTACTGTAAATTCTCGAATTGGACCCCTCCATTTGATGGTTGTTGCCATTTGAGGTTGCCTATGGCATTTTATTGAATTACCACAACAAATTCATACTTTTGGTAGTAATTAATTAAATGCTCATAAAGAAATTTCTACTAAAAAACGAGGTCTTTTAATAATGTCTTCTTAATGTCTACAATAATTTTATAAGTCCCCCCTCGTATAAGCCCTGCTCCTCAGATAGCCCCATCCAAAAATATTAAAAATGAATAAGCCCCCAGGGGGCTAATTTGAGGATTTACTATAAGCTCTTCAATCAATATAGTTTTGAAAGTTTGTTTTCCTTTGTTCAAATGTATTTAGTGGACAGTTTGATTCGCAGTTATCTAAACTAGTTTATTTTTCCCCAGCTTGTAAGATTAATTTTTAAATGCATAAAGAATATTTTATTTCATTTTCCAGTTGAGCCATAAATAAGAAAAATAAAGTTGGTTTTTTATGACTTCTTCTTTTCTTTCCCTATAATTCTGTTGAAAAATATCTACAAGCTAAACAATACACAATGCAATTTCTAATAAAAGATATTTGACAAAATTTATTTCAATTTGACAAAATTCCTTTTATGTTCTGCCAACAGATGTTTATACTGACTTTTGATGTTGTGTTTGCAATGTACAACACATCAGTCATCTTCTTTATTCTTTATCATATCTTTCTTTTTTGTTTCTTTTGTTCTTTTAATGATATCTTTAGCTGTATTAAAAACTCCAGCGGTTTGTTCACCACATACAAAGCACCTTGAACTCTTCTTGAAATGCTGCAATGCACATTTTTCACAGAAATAGTGTTTACATTTTGTAACAATCGGGTCCTTAAAGCTTTCCCTACAAATCAGACAAGCAAATGGAAGTTCTTCGTCGTCACTATCGATTTCATAAGCATGAGGATCATTTGTGTTGTATTCACCAGACTGATACTCTCTTTCTAGCTGCCATCCATGTTTGTAATCTGAACGATCATGCAAGAATTTACAGCTGTCTCCAAAACCACAATAGCCAGTCTCTTTATAGTCTTTACAGATATCAGGCTGGTAGTCCCATCTAACAGTTGATCTAATATTTAGTGGTGCTCTAATTGGTCCTTGCCTTGAATAAAGATATATCAATTTAGCAACTAAGGTTAGGATTCACATTAAAAACACAGAGAAAATAATTCTGTCTATCACTATCTTGGAGATTAAACAGAGTCTATTTCTAAAAAATCTTGACAGAAATTATCATATCATTGTAACCATTCAAATATTTTTGCTTGAATTCTTGAGATTATTGAAACAGTCAG
Source organism: Rhopilema esculentum (assembly GCF_057945365.1). Classification (NCBI taxonomy): domain Eukaryota; kingdom Metazoa; phylum Cnidaria; class Scyphozoa; order Rhizostomeae; family Rhizostomatidae; genus Rhopilema; species Rhopilema esculentum. The sequence goes on along the minus strand of NC_142817.1, from coordinate 6,217,957 downwards.
TGGCTTTTTGGCATATATTCAGAAGTGAAATAATAAAATCTATTGCAATAGACTTTTAGACCCAGTGTGGAATGTAGCTTACAACAGAGATACCCAGCTTTGATTTATTGTTGGAATTACAATGATGATATTTACATTGCAATGTTTCATTTACACTGTCCCAGAAACAATGGACACCTATTTGTTTACTTGATTGACATGCTGTTGCAACCAGTAACACCTCTATTGTTCAGCAGTAAAGTCTTCCTGTTGTTTTGTTTTATATAAATTTATCCAGTGAAAAGTTTTCGTTCATTTATTTTTCTTTCTTAAAAGAGCTTGCAGAATTCTAACATTTAATTATCCATTGTAATTTATAAACGCTCAGAAGAAACGATATATATAATTACATCAAAAACATGACTACCAACCTAACCATCCCACTTGCAGCATTTCCTTGAGCAGTATCTCTTTTTTCATAATACTTTGCATACCCAGATTGACCTTTATATAACTTATCATCTTCTTCGCCTTTCTTTTCTTTATTTACCTTGAGTTGTTTTTCATAGACTGCCTGTGCATCACGATCAAACTGTGTTTCAATTTCTAAAAATGATGTAGCACCCATGTCGTCAGGGCCTTCTCGTTTACCTGTCCTTGAAGAATCATAAGTTACAGAAATACTTTTTTTACTTCGCACGCTGTCGTTTCCGTTTTCTACATTTTGGTCTTCTGAGTCACTGTCCCTGTTTGAAGATGGCGCTTTTGCTTTATCCGGATTTAGGCCAACTTTTCCAGGATAACTGCTATTTCCAAGAACTTTATATTTTCTTCCCACTCGTTCAACCTTTTTGACAGCCGAAACATCATCTTCGTCGCTTTCCGAGCTTTCATTCTTCCTTTTCCGATTAACAATGATTTTCTTTCTCTTTTTGAAAGAGCTGAACCCTGTCTGTGGGCTTTCACTGTCGGCCATATTGAAATGCCCTAATTTTGCGCAAGCGCACTATTATACTCGGATTAACATGAAGTAGCGCTGCAATTTTTGTTTTTCACTCTGTGTTGTGTGTTGTTAACATGTTGTCTCGTCTATTTTGTTATATATTTTTGCTATAAGTATTTTATTCCTTATATTAGTTTGAATTTTTTCCCTTTATTGTCTTGCTGTCTCTGTATTTATCTTTTGTATTTAGTTTCAATTTCTCATTAGATACACTTGTTCTTATTTGATTAGGCCACAATTTAGGCCTAAGATGATGAGAAAAGTATGGCGAACTTTGTGATGAGCCATCCAAAACATGGGAAATGATGAGAAACTATGTGTCTGATCATATATGATTACATGCATTGCGAAACTCTGATCCCTTCCATAAGGAGAGTTCAGCGAGGGGTAAATGGGGTTCACACTCTTTGCAACACCCCCAAGATGTAAAGGACTTGACTGCTCGCAGGTGTAACTATGGCAAAGGGTGGATGGCACTGCAAGGCCAAAAGATCTTTTCTGTATGTTTTATACGTATTGCCATTGGTTTGTTTTGTTCAATTCATGGCAGAGTATCTTTACCTCCAACTCTAGATAAAATTAAAAATAATTCTAACCGACTTGGGTACGATAACAACCATAAGGTCATTAGATCAGAATTGAATCTTCGATCGTATTTTGCCTTTATTTGGTTTTAACAATTTTAATTCATGACGTGTAGTCTCCCAATTATATCAAAAAAGTCTGTAGGCTGGTCAAATTCGTCTGCTTGTTTGTACAGTTGGTCGTGCTGTGGAGGCGAGAATAATCATTGGGTACTAACCAACAACCATTCAACGTCTCATGTTATTATTTGGACTGCTCTTATGATTTCAGCTAATGTGTCATCGTGTTTGGGGATGTTCGCATGATAAACTCAAAACATTATTTCAGTAAATTTATTAATTACACATTTTCAAAATTCAATTATTTAATCCAAAATTACAATAATAACATTAAAGAAAAGCAACCTTATATACGTACAATTAAATCAGTTCCCCATTTTTAAAGGATAGATACAAGAACTAATAAAACGATGCTAAAAGCTACAAATTATTGAAATTAAAGCAAAGTGTATCGTTATTGTGTATCAATCAATCAAAATGGGTATATGTTTTCTTATGTTATAAGAATCTTGGATCAGCACCCGAAGTACTAAAATTTACTTGATTTGGCATCCAAATTTTGGCGTGTTAGTACTAAAAGTTTTAGCTTTGGTTTCTTATTTCCAGGACCTAAAGTTGCTTTTTTGTTTTAAAATTAAGCATTTATGGAAGAATAAAAACGCAAATCAACAAATGAAAAACGATTGAAACAAAGAAAAACAATAAAAACAAAGAAAAATCAATAAAATTAAAACTTTTGGACTCTTTTTTAAATTGAAATTTTGCAATTTCTTATTTTTTCTTGAGCTCGTTGTCAACCCTCATTGCATGTTTTTATGGATATGTACATTGTATTTTTTCGTTAAACACTATTATTATAATTGAGAGGAAAGTTTTCGATGCAACGAAATATGAAGAAGAAATTGCTAGGATGTAGGCGGGTTTACCAAAGAGGTGGGAATGCTAGAAAGGCAAGATTTTTAAAACTTACTTTGTTATAGATCGTTAGAAAATAATATCTTTATCACATAGTTTTCAATTCATTAAACCTGAAAAAAATGCGATTATTATGTTGGATTATATCGTAGCATTTGAATGCATTTGCCATTTGACATGGCCGTCACTGTTGCCTGCACATGCTGCAGGCGTATGACATTTCTCTTATACAGAAGGTGATCAATGGCGGACGACAATGGCAGGTACTCCTGCTGCAGATGATGATTTGTTCGTTTCCATTAATCTTAGTAACGACTTTTCAAGTCTAAGTAACAAAAAGAGCAGTCAAAATGAAAGTGATGCAGATGACGAATCTTCTAACCAAAGAAGTTTCGATTCTGTAGAGAGTTCCCAGCCTGGTTGGTCTGTCGTTGAAGATGGCCTGGACTCACCGTTCGTTGTGGACGAACAAAACTTGATACCAGAAAGCAACAATTTTCCTGATGCTGACTCTGATGAAGACATTCTTAAGAAAGACGATGCCCTTAGACTAGTAAGGGCAAGACAAAAGCTCAAGTTAACTTCTGTTGGGTCGAGCAACTCGACTTCAAGTACAAACAGTGATGTTGATGGTGATAATCAGAGCAGGAAAAGATCAGCAGTCGACGGTCTTCTGTTTGAAATATACGAGCGATATTCCACTCGTGAGACTTGCAAGTCAATCGACAGTGACAACATTACAGAATGTTCAACAACAAGCAGCACATTTTGTTTTGCCTCAAGCCTAGATAACGATGAGACAAGAGTGAGGCTGGACAAGTCATACTTGGAAACAAAAGGTATCGTGCTTAGAAAATCTTCAATTCTGTATTATCCACGTGAAAAAGAATTACTCTACAGAATCTTCAGCTAAATCACAATTTATAAACTCAATATACTCAAAACAATCCTAATGCTTTCTGATGTTGTTGATGCTTAGCAGAACTTTGTCTTTGATGTGTGCAGCATCACCAATATTTTTCAAGGATGCCCCTTTTTGCAATTAACTAAGGACAGATATTTAGTTTCTTTGAAAAAATTCAATTTCATTTAAAATTACTTTGATTGTAACCATAAGAATAGTTCCTCACTTTCAGCACATATTGATATGATAATGATAGCCTAAGAGAATTAAGAAGGATTCTTGGTTGATTATGAATCCATCTTTTTTTTATTGTTAACATTTTCTTATATACAAAATTGTGGCTAAACCTGTTTGTAGGTTGCCTGATGCATTCATCTTGAAATTTTTAGCACATTAAAAAAGCAAGTGATGGCAATAGTAAATTACAGCTGTCATCAATTTTGTTTGTTATTAGTTCAAAGTGACTTTTGATTATTTGCCTATGTAATTATGCTACCTGTTTTTTTTATTTTTCAATTAGCAAAGTGTTCAATATTTTGTGTGGAGAGAACTTTACCACATCACCAGCTTCAATATGCTAATGATTTTGGGAATTGATTGGTCTGCTTTGTTATTTTTGAGCACATTATATATCTGATGATTTAATGAGATTTTTATCACAGATAACAGCTACATTGTGACTATCTTATTTTATTAAGTAACAGGTCAGCATGAGTTAAATGCAGGTGGCAGAGTTTTTATTGTTATGTCTAAAAGCAAGCAAGCAAGCAAGATTCTAGTTGTTAACACATGTTAGCGTTCTGGCAGCTAATAACTGTGTGGACCTGGGACTTCTGGAAATCTTTTCACAAAGTTTCCGTCTTTTCACTTCATCATATAAGTGAAAAAAAGTAAAACCATAAGATGTTATTTCCTTTTTGTGTAAGGAATCAAGTTTAAAATGTGCTCATCTATGCTTAAAGCAAATGTTTTTGATTGCAACCTGTATTAGTGTAAATTGTTGATGATGATGAAATCAGAAAATCATATCCCTTGGCTCCAAAATTTAATGTTAGAAAGATCTTTAAAGATTTTGTCAAACTACCAAACTCCTTCTATCAAAGCAATTTTTTACAAAATGCCTTGTAACAGCCATCAGATGTTCCTTAAAACTTGTTTCTCCTTAGGCAAATGTGACAATGAACACTGTCTTCTCAGACTGTTTTGCATGGCTGGGTCAGTATTTTAAATGGATGTCAGCAGTGAAACAACGTTGTTTAGGGCTGACATAATGAGCTTTTCAGAACCTCAATTAAAAAAGATTTAAAAAAGTAGATAAAAAGGTCATGTCAGTTTCTTGAAGATGAGAATGTTTGAAATATGCTTTTACTTACAAAACCATTTCTCAAAACAGAAAACATTTTTAATTCTTTTCCTCCAACTGTTAAAGAATATTTGTCCTTTAAGATAAAATTAGCACCTGTTTTTTATAATTGCAGTTTTATCCTAGAGACAAAACAAAATTTATTTTTGACTTTAGGTGACCAAAGTTAACATGAGGTACTGACATGAACCTAAGATGGATGTGAATGAGGGCACTCACATCTTAGCTGTTTCATTTTTTTGTCTTTGATTCATTCTCATTTTCTATGAAAATAATCAACCACCATTATTTGAATCAAGAATCTGCTTGCTAAATTGGCTGCTCTGCTTTCTCTGCACTCCACATAATTGACAAAGTCAGTCATTTGCAGAATATTAGTATCCAATAATCTGTTTTATAATATGATCAAAAATCTGTGATCCTGGTGCAGAAGTAAGCCAAACAAGGATTCACAGGCCTCTATTCCTCTCACAGTACGTCATTTGCAACATTAAAAATGGAAATTAATCATTTTAGGACAGTATTATCTTGACACTAGAGGTAATGTTTTGTCATCCATGGAACACAAGTTCCTGGGGATCCTAAGCTTCATGCTTGCTAGATTCTAATTCACCAGTTTGGGGAACATAAAAGGTTTTTATTGCATCATTTTTGGTAAAATATAGCTTCACTTGTTCAAGTATGCCTTTATTTCTGGTTTAGATTTAGAAGAACTTGCACTTCTTGTCAAGGAAATGAGGAGGAGTACAAACATGATGTCATCAAAACTTGTTAGATTGTTAAAACAGAGAGACAGAAATGCACACAAGTTGCAACAGAATTTTGATATGCTAACTGCTATCTTACAAGCAGTTTCTCTAAAAAGAAGTAAGTTCAAAAGTGAAATTAAATATTCTTATATTGATGCTTTTTATAGTACTACATAATCTAAATGCAGTTTCAAAGACCAAGGTAGAGACATTAATATATATTTCTGACATCTTTACTATCTATATATTTGTTATCATTTTGATAGCCTATAGGCACTTTATTACTGCCCCCCCCCCACAGGCTCGTCTGCTGCCACATTTTTCATTCCACTGTCTATTACATTACAACCTGTTACCAAAATATGCCTTTCCACCAAAGCTTTGACACTTATCTTCTCTAAGTTGTGACAATAAAAATCTTTGGGTTGGTGTTTGAATGACAAAAGTGGCTGATGGAGTTTTTGCTGTGTAAAGATATTCTGCACAAGAGTTTGTTTGACTTAAGTTAAAGTGCTTCTAAGTTTTTCTAAGTAAAAAGATTGGCCCATCATATTTGAACTTTAACTTGTGAAAAATTTTTCGCTGATTTTGAAAAACCAAATCGTTTTTGTGATTGAAAATTAAATCTGCAGTAAGAAAGCCTCCAAAAGTGCTGTTTTGGATGTTTAGTTCTGCCAAAAGCTGAGCAAAACATGCTCTCACTGACATCAAAAACTGTTGCTGATGTTGCTCTGGTTGTTCTTCACCTTCCGACCAAATTTCAAAGTGGCTGAATGCAAATACAGTGAATAAAAGCGAGCGCAAGTCAAGTGGGAGTGAAGGTGATGACATCGATTTTGAGCACTTAGAGCTCTATTTTGAGTCATTTTTAGGTGCTTGTTTCTTGTTCACCCACTAACAAATGTGTATTATAGCAAAACTAGGTAAGCTAAAGTCAGAAAAGAAATGTATTAACCACTTTATGTCTGAATGCTGATGGTCTAATACAAGTTTTCTCTACAAGTCAGGTGATTTTAGGTATGTGCAGTCATACACACAATTAACCTTTAGATTTTAACATTTCTCAATGAATAATGATACATTTAGATTTCATTAACATTCATTTTAGGAGTCGATACAAGAATAAGATTCTCATTCATTCCAAGTCCAGGAAAGAAAGGGTTTAGACAGGTGACCTCAAAGTAGTAGTTTTGTGTTCCAGCATTCATTTTCATATAATCTGCAAATAAATGCTGAACTGATTTAGAATGTATACTATTGCTGAGATATTCTTTCCCTTTTTTAAATTCTTTCAACCTTTGAAATATATAGTCATCTATTTCCTTTTTTTAAGTTTTGCACTAAATTTTATTCTGTAGACTTAATTGATCAAACTACATGTCTAGATTTTAAATTTACTGTCTGGAGATATAGCAATAACAACAGCAATGAAAAGAAAATACAAATTATTGTCAATCATTAACTGCAAGAAGGTTACCAAAGCTCTTTCGCCATTTGGGGATAGCTGTTTGAATTCATATTACTTTATATTCTAAGGACTACCGCTCACTTGAGAATCAATTTTGTAGCTGTAGAATCTAAACCTCTGGTCATCAAACATTAATTCACAGAGCAGAAGTTTTATGGGGTTTCTATTAGATTTTTTTGCAAATATTTTGTATTTAAAAAAATCTTGATGCCAATTAGCTCATAGTGGTGTCACCTCTTAGAACCTTAGAGCCTACATGCTACCTTGTGTCATAGCAAGGTTGTATTTTTGAAGTTTGCATAATCAACATATGTTGCTTATTTTTTCAGTGGCATGACGCATTCAAATCTGTTGTTAGACTGTCTGATGGCATACCTCCTCAATGGAGAAAAAGGGTATGTTGCTGATTTCATTACTAACTGCTAAATACCATTCAGTAACTAGTTTTGTGTAGCTGCTAAAAGTTGAAGCAGAAATGTCCCAAGTCCAGTTGACTTTTCTTGAGTCCAAGTTGCGAATTCTAAGAAGCCTCTAGTGATTTAGTAAAATCCATATTGATGCAGAATAGTTCTGCTATGCAAGATGCAATGAATAACCTAATGAGATCTTTGTGCATCAATGAAGTAATGTCAATTAAGTACTTAAAAAGGTTTTTTAACCGTTTTATTCTTTACATTAAGATACTTTGGTTGAAAAGCAGCATTTTTCATTATAGAAAAGGCTAAAAGACTCTTTACAGGGTCATATGTTTTGCAGCTGACTATCCCCTCCTCCCTGTATGACGTACTTAATATATCCTTTCTATGAATGGGACGAAGGAGAGGGCTGCATGGTCCCTTAACTGGTAGTCAAAGGGTGCTCTTTACCATAGCTGATGATTCCCAGATGGTTTTGAGCCCTTGTTTGTTCAGTTAAACTGTAGCTTGCTATGAAGTTTCATCCTACTTAGGTTTCCTTTTTACCTCACCCTCCTATGTACGCAATCTAGTAGCTTTTATGACCCCCACCCATAACCCACTGACCTATAGTAATTATGGATCTTCCCGTACATCAGTTAAGAAATGTTAATTAATGTGTTTTTTTTTCAACCAGACATGGGTGTCTCTGGCTGAATATTGTGTAAAAGATCAAAACTGGAATAAAGTGCGACGGAACTGCTTCAACGATAGAAGGAACCCGGAAGACGATGAGCTGGATACACAAATTGTAAAGGTGATTACACGTGTTTGCACAATGTGGCTTTTATAAAAAAATTTTTATAGTTTTTGCAAATTTGAAAAATTTTAACCGATACATCCAAGTAAGTTTCAAAATACAATCATATCACCGTATATTCGTCGTAATGCGCAAGTGGCTTTAAAAAAGCAAACAATTCACATCATACCTTAAGGTTTTTCGTATGACACCCCTCAGAGTGTAAAGTGTCAGGATAAGGTCCCAAAAGAACAAGGCGGAAAGTACCTTATCCGCAAGGGTTGTTTTTGTTTATGTATTCAAACTCCAAGCCAGTGATGGAGACCCTGGGGAAGAGGGGGGGGGGGGTCGTCCACTCAATACTTTCAAGGACAATATTTGTTGATTCTAAAACAATGGGGAAATATGACGTCATCTTATTAAAATAATAGGCCTGCAACCCCCCTCTCCCCCTCAAAAAAAATTTGACTGTCCACCCCTGCTCTTAGCCAACAAAAATGTCGTAACCCCTTTCTAAAAATCGATAACTTAATAATTGTCTGAAAGACCAGAAAAGATTCGACAAATTTCTGTGTCAATGATATTGCGAAGACGTTTACACGCTTTTTTTTTTATAAGGAACCTAGCTCGGGCCTAGTTCTTTAAATTCCTTATTTTGAGACCTGTTTTGACCACTTTGTAGTTCTAAAAGTTCCTTAATAGTTCCTTAATTTTAAGTTGGCATTTAGTGGACAATAATTAGTACAGACGCAAGAAAAACAATCAAATTCAGCGTTTTGCTATAAACTTAAGAAAAGATAACAAGTTAAAACACAAAGAAGCTTCATATAATATAAAATTAATAATAATAGTCATTAAAGAAGTTGCATATCCACTCCATTGATGTCGTCTGACACAATGTAGTCTTCAGTACCGTCTTCGAAAAGAACTCTAAACTCTCCCAGCTTGGTGTTGAACCACTTCACTTGTCCAGTGTGCCATTCGTCGTAGAATGCGCGTATTTTTTTATTAATCAACTCATGTTCGTAGACACGATCTTTTACATGGTCTACTCTTTCATGCTCAAGCTCGTCAGGCTCAAGTTCTTCATCCCCTTCATCTTCTTCATCACTTACATCTTCCTCACAGGCTGCTGAGGCCTCAACAGCCTTACTTAAATGACTTTGTGGCTCAACAGCTTTGTGGCTCAACAGCCTCGGCGCTACTTTCCAAGATCAATGGAATTTCATCGATTTTTTTAGTTGGTTGTTCTTTTTCTCTCTCACTGTCTTTTTTCGAAGTGCACCAAGACACGTGCATCGTAAGGCCAGACTTACTTTTGAAATGCTTGTTGCATGTGTCACAACGATACAAACTTACATCATCATCCTCAACAAACGAACGACCAGGGACTTCTTGTAACTCATTTCGATGAGGTATCTTTTTAGAAAAACCGAACTTGAACAACGTTGACTGCTTTTTCTTATCTCCCATATTGCAACTACTGTAATACTCAGCCACACACACAGAATAAGAATTCTATTTTGTTGTGACTAACCTATTTGACTAAAACTAAAACACCTAAAGTGTGAATTCACAACAAAGCACAGCTGCATGTGAGGTGAGTTAAAACGGAAATTTCTCATGTTGATTCTTGGCCCCATGAGCATGGCCGGTTTTACTGAAAATCAATGGAACCGGCTTCCTAATTGTAAATTGTGCGGAAATATAAATATATTCAAAATTAAAAAGTTCCTTAGGGATTTGGCCTTTAGTAGTAAAAGTTCCTTAAGTTTTTTGACCTTCTACATGTAGGTTCCTTATAAACGGTTCCTTATAAAAAAAAAAGCGTGTATTTGTTTTTATTTGAACTTTATTTTTTAAAATTGGTATAATGTATTTGTTTTAGTTAATTTTTTTGCCAATTCTGAAGACTTTCTGGGAACATATTCCGAATGATCTGAAACCTGATATTGTATGATGGACTAAGTCGGAACAATAATGGTCTTTTCCAGACGTTTTATGTCAGCGATATCTCATTAAACTAAATTGATGTGCAGATTTTCCTTGTAACATTATCTCATGGGCTGATTTGCCCTTTTAAATTGTCAAACAACTTTTCAAGGACTAGAAACAATTTAAATGGCATGGCAGGTTTATCACACATAATATTGAAGCGGCATGTTTAGCCGTAAATGGCGAATTGCCATAGTGATGTTTCCATCTGCTAAACATTTTGCCAAAAATAGGCGTGTATATCAACATAAATTTTGATGGGGTTTGAAAGTGAACAAATGACCAGTTAGGGCAAATCCTTGATAAAATGTTTGCGAAGCGGTCAAAAATATTATTTGATATATTTGATAATAAAAACAATTGCAAAAATGTTTGGCTTAAAAATTGGCAGAGAAATTTCCTTTTTATTTATTTTTATTTGAAATTATCAATAAGCTGAAAGTTTCTTTCCGCTATCATAAATATCGAAATCAGGAGCTTGGCTAGCTGGGGGGTGTAATGGATGTGAACCCCCCCCCCCCCCCCCCCGCCTTTGCGAGTTGGATGGATATAATGCCCGTATTTTAAGGTTTAAGAATATTAATTTTACAAAATAAATCATGTTTGATGAAAGTTTTTTAACGCTGTCATTAATGTCGGAGTCATGAGCGTGGCTAACTGGGGGTGTAATGGATGTGAAACCCTCTCTAATTTTTTACGAACTTGATAGATATAGTGCCGCGTATTTTAAGGTCTAAGAAAAATCCTCTTACAAAAATCCACGTTTGGCGAAAGTCTTATCAATGCCATTGAAATGACTACGTAACACCCATTTCGTCATAAGCTAGATCGACGTGTACTTGTCGTTGCTGTTGCTTTTTGCCCACCTAATGGTTCATTGTTTTTCTTTTCTAAGCCATTCCCTCTTTTTGCAGGACCTACACAGAACTGGATGTAGTTGGTTTTTTGAATCAGATACTGAAGGGGAACGAGCAAGCCTTAAACGAGTTCTGTTGGCCTATGCTCGCTGGAATAAGTCCGTTGGTTATTGTCAAGGTTTTAATGTCATCGCAGCATTGATTCTTCAAGTCGTTGAGGGAAACGAAGAAGAGGCTTTGAAGGTATGGAAAGGAGGCCGTCTTTGCAGTCACATTGCTTTGAAATAATATGACCCAGTGTTTCTATAGATAGCTTCTTTGTGAGCTGGGTGAAAATGCGGTTTAGATAATGTGACCTGCTTCACAAAAAGGTTGAAATATGTTTTAGCTGATAGGTTTGCCTTTGGTAGAATAGCTAAGTCGATTTTACTTACATTTCGTGTCTAGACAAGAAACATCATGGTTAAGTTTTTATTCTATCAGTCTATCTAATTCCAAAAAGCCTGTTAGTTTGTACTGGTCAGGCCACATTGTTTAGCCTGTTCGCTCACTTTCTTATAAAAAATTCGTTCAAATTCTAGGTGATGATTTATTTGGTTGACTTCATACTGCCCAGGAATTACTTCGCAAATAACCTAAGGGCATTGTCAGCTGACATGGCCGTGCTTAGAGAACTAATGTCAATCAAATTGCCACAGCTGGCTAAACATCTTGATAATCTGCAAAGAGAATCCATTGCAGTACAAAGCCAGTTTCCAGGCAATAGCAGTTATGAGCCGCCATTGGTCAACGTATTCACAATGCAGTGGTTTCTCACTTTATTTGCCACTTGTTTGCCTCGTGAAACTGTTTTGCGAATATGGGACGCTGTCTTGCTTGAAGGCTCTGAGGTGCTGTTAAGAGTAGCGCTTGCAATTTGGGCGATATTAGCCGAGTAAGTATATAAAGAAATTTGAATTTTATTCAGATAAACAAATTTCATTATAAACTCAATTTTTGCGCAATTTCTTGAGAGTCGGTCTTTCCTGAGGGACATTTGACTTTCATGGACTGATTACCCATATCCGGTCGGGCTGGTTACCCGGACCAATCTGACTCTGTAGCGCCAGCTGCCACGATCTATCATCAAATGTCCCAAATCTTGAATTATCAATTGTCACTTATACTACTATAGTCAAGAAAATTTTTATGCTAGAATTCATGTAGGACTTTCTTTTTAAATGCGATCGTCATCATTCGATAAAATAATGAAATCTGTGGTCTATAATGAACAAGGGGAAGGTGGCATGATTAAATGACATCTGTCAAAGTAAAAGAGATATTTTTTTAAACCCTAATCAAAGTCAAATTTCATATTATGAAATGTATTGCCAGATTTCCGTGCCATTTCTGTCGTACACGTGAAGCTCTACAATACTGGTTTAACTAAACTTGTTCTATACGATTATGTATATTTTATTTTAACAAATTATCTTTGTCCTCTTAGCTACTTGGATAGTACTAAAACGGCTGCTGATTTTTACTTGAAAATGGGCTCTCTGTTGTCTAAAATGATGGATGAAGAGTTCATTAGCGGACCAAAGCTAATGGAGGTATGTCCATTATTTGCCTCTATGTTCATTTGATTTTAAGCTAAGTCTCAAGGTTTTTGGAGCAGGATTGCCAACTCAGGACATAAAACTACCTTTAAACTATCCCTATTAAAGTAACATACTAGCAAGGCTAACTTTATATCATGTGCAAATTATCAAGAAACTTTGAATGCTGTGCCTTTTGTAGAAATAGCAAATTATTGATTTTTCTGATAATTTGTGATATTTATATTTTTTCTGTACGACTTTTTCTGTAAAATGTCAATAACATCTTACTCTTTTACGGCATATAAAACTTCGTCGAGCTGCACTACTCCAAACTCTGATTTTTAGACGGTGTTTACCTTGGCTCCATTTCCTTATCGGAAAATCGTTGAGCTTCGCGAGAAATTCACATATGACATACACCCGTTTTCGACCTTTGGAAAGGATAATTCAAACGAAAAGAGCAGTGGAAAGCTAGGTTAGTAATTTATGTATGACGCCGCGCTGATACACTGTATCAAATGATTTCGGTGCAACCGGCTGTCCCATTGATTTTGTTATCTTCACAAATGGTTATTCGAATGTTTTCACACGCTTTGGTTGGTTAGCTGACATTTCTAAGTCTGCTGGATTTAGAATATAAGGTTAAATTGAGATTATTCAGTTCGTTAAGACTGGCGCGCCATGCCTTCAAGACCAAAGCTTTTAGCTGTCTGTAGAAGATTTTGTTATGTCACAACATTTGTGCAATGACATACAAGAGATACATACTCTTTTGCTGAAAAATCTTAACTGTCTAAAATAAAACGTTTTCTTACATTTTAGTTTTAACCTACCGCGCGACAAGTTCTTCTACTCATTGCGTTAGAGTCAAACGGATCTCCGTCTTTAGAGCCTATATATCGTAAACTTGAATTTCAGCTGCTTTGCCCCGATTTACTCTTGCCTTCCTCTCGCTTTCCTTTCCACCATACTTTCTTCTTTTTCCTCATTCCATTCTTTCGTCGCTTTCTTATCTCTTCTTTCCTTCTTTCGCTTACCCCTCCCCTTTTTCTCCTTTTGCTTCTCAGTTCTTCCGGTATTCTCCTTCCTCCGTGGTTTTCTTTCCCATTTTCTTTGACTTGTTTTCTGTTTTCGTATCTAAGAGAAAGATTCCTGCAAAGCTGCCACGCCCAGTTTTTCTCCTCTCGCCAATTATAACTTTTGTCGTTTTCAGCAGTCCAGCCCGATGTCATCAGTGATGAAGATGGAAATGATAGCGAGGCTGACAATGGTGTTGTAGGCTGCCTCGGTTTTCTTCCGATTTCTAGCACCGAAAGTCTGGCCAAGGCGGCGTCGGCAGATTTGGAGAAAACCCCATCCAAGAATGATATTGCTGCAGCAAGCCCTGGTGCTGTTGATACGGACCCAGACAGTCAAAAAGAGTTTAGTCAACAGAGGGCAGCAGCTGAGAAGCGAAGAGAAAAGGAGAATTTGGATATCAATCATTTGCAAAAACAGTACATGCGCATGCGTAAGCTGCAAAAAAAGAATATGCTGGTTTTCAATGGCTTCACGAGTCAGACGACGAGGCCAAAGGACGAGATGAGGTCAAAGGCAATAAATCATTTGTTTATTGACCTGCCTAACTTTGAAAAAGATCGAAGAAAAAAACGAATTGACAGGTATCCGTTTACATCGAAAATTGCCAGAGCGAACAGTGCAAATCGTAGTCAAATTGCTGGGAATTCTAGTTCAGAAATATCTGAGGTTGGAAATAGAAAGGAAGAGAGAGTTGATCCTGGAGGTGCAACAACATTATCGTATAGTAAAGTCATAAACGCGACTGAGACGCAGCAAGTTGAAACGCTAAGAACTAAACCTTCACAAGACCAGTTAAAACACAAAGTTGCTGGAGGAGATTTAGATTCAAACGATAGTTTCTTGGATTCGTCCTATTTTAGGGTTGACAGGAAAGCATTGTACCCTATAAATTTTAAGCCGTTTCCTCAAAGATCGCAAGTGTCAAAAAGTAAACTATTAATGTCAAACCAAACAACAGGGACCCAAAGCAAACAGACTAAAGGCGGTAGCAGTGCTCCAGTTCGATGACATCACGTGTCGAATCATTCGTAGTCTCCGTTTCACAATGTTGAATTCGAGGCTGTTCATTTTATTGATGGTGTGCCCTTAGGAAAATGTTCGATGTTTCTTCATTTCAGAGACTTTTATCGAAATTACCTATACAGTATCTTAGTCAATTTAAACGTTTGGCTTTTCCTTTAACGGATGTTTACTTTGTTACGATCCTTCACAGCTGAATAAATCTTGTATTGCTTTCAAGCAAGCTTGTAAAAAACAACATTTTTCGCAATTATTTTCGCTTTTCCTTAAAAAGGCAGTTAAAATATTTACATAGTTTGGGGAAACTGAGAGCATGTATTTTATGACTGGTATTTTTAAATAACTGTCTTTTGTAGGAATATCGTGCATTCACTTCTGACATTTCACTTCTTGATGCAGAAAGTTTTGGGTAATGTATGCAATGTAGCAATAAGAGTTTAGAATAGATAGATGTAAAGCAGGTCCAGTAGCAGTTTATGATGGATGCCTCTTGCACTCCCATTTCCCCTCCCCTTCCCTCCCCCTTTTCCCCTCCTCTCTCTCTTTCTCTCCATTACTTTTGCTTACAATGAATCTGCCTTGATTGCAAATGATTTGCTTAAATAAAAGACAATCCTTGGAATACAAAATGCTGCAGAAATTTTTATTTCAGAAAAGGGAAATCAAACCTTTGTATCAGGTTGATATCCAGATCTTGAAACACAAAGTACCATGTCAGCCGTTTTGCTGTACCCTACCCGTTTTGTCAGTATCAAATGTATTGAGATATTGACACCAGAACTGGCGAGCATTATAGTTGTATCCTTAAAACTGACTGCGATCTCTATTTTCAAACAGATAGTAAGTATCAATTGGAAATGATGCGACAATTCCGTTTCTGACCCGACAAAATCTTCTTATCTAGCTTTCTCTTTTTCACCACACTGCGTGGGAGATGTGTGTTTAGACATATGTTTATTAGTATATTCCTCAATATTTTGCAATTATTTTTGTTTCTTCGATCCTCTATCTTAATTTTGTTGTTTAGTGAATGCAGAATAGACCTTTAAATTCATTCAAATGAAATAATTTTGCAGATTAGTTGGTTGTTAATGTTATATTTATGGGGGTATCTTTAAGCGAACAAGGGGCAGTTGTTAATGTTTATGGGGATATGGTCCTTGATATTCACAAAAACCTAAAGAATGCAACTCCATTTAATTTTGTATGCATTTTGGTAGGAGCTAATTGCATTTTTCAAGTCAAAACTCTAATATCAGAGTTTGCATTATCAATTTTACAGTTAAAAAGGCTTCAATTCCTTTGTGAGAAATTTCACCTCAGTCCCCAGATCTATGAATTAATTGCCACATACTCATTGATGAATAGCATCCAAAAACTATCATTTACGCATAGATTTTATTTATAGAATAACTTGTTCAGTAGTTTAAAATGCAGATTAAAAACCATGAATGCAACGTATCTGTTTGATTCTTTGTATGGCCTATTCTTCGATGTCCCCGCAGGGCCACTAACAATAATGCGTTAAAGAGTATTGGGGTCCTAAGAGTTGGTCAAATATTCTTGCCACACCCTTAAAGGAGAACTGACACGCAAAAATAACTTTAGCTTATTCTATGCCAAATTTGTCGCTGATTTCAAATCTGGAAAAAGTTTTCTTCTTAGATTAACCGTTTTTCTGATATTTGCACTTTTATCCGTCAATTACGTCACAGCCAGGACTCGGGAATTTCCCGAAGCGGAAACAAGATTATCGCCAGGAGTTGTTAAAATTCTCGGTTGACGTCACAAGTGACATGTTAACAATGCCGTTGTAAAGGCTTTCACCGCAACGGTGAGAGTACAAATGAAGTTTCATGTTTTATTGAAAATAGTCCGCGGTGAAAAGACAAAAAATTGTCAGGCATTTCATTTATAAGTATAAAAAAGCTAGAAAATCTTAGCTACATGTCTGCTAGGACGCTAATATCCACATAAATTTATTTTTATGCCATGATATCTTCGAACCAGCATGCTTTGAAACATTGAAAGAACCTCTAAGCTTATGAAAAAAGGAGTCGACTTTGTTTAAAAACTGATGATACCATTTCTTCAAAGTTTTTACTTTTATAATTACAAATAAAATCGCAACATGGGAATGGGGGGGGGGGGGGGTTGAAGCAATAGCCAAAAGACAAACGAAATCTAGTGGAGACGGCGGTAAAAGCGATCCTGCAACCTGCTTTGGGTGCAGAAATATGAATTCAAGAAAAAACCTTGGTTGACGGGAGCTGCGATTGTGACTAAATAATAATTTCACTAAACTTGATTACCGTATTTTAACAGAGGTTGAGATACTAGGGAATAACCTAGTCTTGAAAAGACCATCCCCTACCCAAGTCAAAATTGTTTGCAAAAGAAGATAATGCGCCAGTTGATATTCCTATGACAACTAAAAAGCATTTTCTTCGACTAAGAAATCAAGTTCTATGACTAAGAGCTAAGAGCCTATTTCGTAGATCCAGATTTTTCAACAGCCTTAAAGGTAATTCCCGAAACCCTCCACACCCGGTGAAAATGGCATATAATCCGCACAAGTGCGACTTTCAACCCGCCTTTACTATTTAATATCACGATACAGTTAATGAGTTTGAAACATGGAAAAACAATCATACAATGCTATATTGATAATAAATAACTTGCAGTTCTGTTTAGGGCATCATAGGCATTTCAGCGAATTAGGCCATACAGAAATTCTAGTTTTACGATACCTGATCCCATTTAGATTGTAGCAATAGCAATGTTTTTAATCGAAACTCTATATCAGTTTGTACTTCCAGTCTGTTCTTTGTTCATAATATCGTCACTGTTGAGCCATGGAACGACTGTCTGCCCAAGCGGCAGCGCTGGTTGGTAGCAAAAACTCAGACGGCTGAAATTTTCCATTTGTTTCGAAATCAGTGTAATAAAACTCCTATTCAGAGTCCCAAACCATTGAAAAAGTCAATTATGAGTCAAAAATGCAAAATTAGCTTCTTTCAGATGCACAAAATAAACATTTGTCCGCAGCATTTTCTTAAAGGTTTCTATAGAGAAACACAATACGTGCTGAGAACATGTCACTTGTGACGTCAAAGATGATCGCCCACTCGTGACGATTTTCGCCTCGAGTTTCAAGTTGTCGGAACAATTGTCGTTCCTCAACTTAAAACGCCTGTATTTCAAAAACGGTAACTGTGATTTAAAAAATTTTTTCGATCCTGGAATTTGCTTGTCACAAACTACCGTTTTAGCCAAACTTATTTTTGCGTGTCAGTTCTCCTTTAAGATCGGCAAAAATGCAGTTCAGAAACTAAGATAGCAATTGCCTGCTGACATTCTTAAACCAAACATTGCAGTGCAGTGGTCTCAAGGAATACAGTGATTCTCAGAAACCACAATTGCATATTTGCAAATATGAATTGTCAACATGTCAAGATTTTGCCTCCAAACCAGGTATTCGAAAAATAACTTTAATAGAGCTTGTTTGTGTGGTAAAGAGGGGCTACTTGTCCTTCATCGCATGATTTTGTAGTTTATTTGCATGAATTATGGGTTCCCTGAAGGCTCATGCCTTGGTTCATTGATGTTTCTTATCTTCATAAATAATTTACTATACGCATTGCATAAAGAACGTGTTACCATGTATGCATATGACACCTCTATTTGCCTTTTATCTAAGAACCATATTGAAATGCAAAATGACGTTTACAATTAACCAATCAAGCTAAAGAACTAGATAAAAAGCAAAACACTTTCTATCCGCACTCTTTTCAAATAAACGAATTGCGTATGTGATAGATAGATAATAAACTTTCACTCCATGCTGTCAAAAAACAAGCTCTTGTAATTGAAATCATCTCAAAATATTCCCAAAATCGCAAAGCATCCTGATGTCCTAACCACCTTGTCCTATAAGATTTTAGTTTTTGATAAAGACGGTACCAGAATCTGGGAAGTAGGAGGAGAGTAGAGCGTTCTAAAGTTTACAAGACCTTAGGAGGAAGTATGAGTTGTGTGAATGTGGCAAAGAGATCTGAAAGAGGTGAGCACTGGAGAATTTTATGGCATTTCTACACTGGTTACCAGGGCAACAAAACTTCGAGCACGGGAACAGAATTCCAAGCAGAGAAGCGGAGGAGACGCTCCTCCGCTTCTCCACTCCAATCTTTTGTTTCCTCTTGAATTTATAAGGCTCTGGTACCCAGAGTATGGTATTACGTACGTGTCTCAGGAGAACTGGGATTATATATCTGGTCCCCTGAAAGCAATGTCCATGGTTAAATCTATAAAAAAAATTAGAGATCTATGATTTGTCGCATTCGATTAAGAATTTTGTGTACTCGTCCTTTAGAGATCAGTTCAAGACTTTTGGTTGAAAGACTTTGTGGAAAGAGGCGAATTATACTTTCCCAATATTTGAGTCTTGATTTTCAAGTGAATGGCAAATTTTCTGTAGCGAGAAAAAGGTGATGTCAGTGAAGGGTAGACATAATTGTAATCAATAAGTTTACTGTCAGAGAAGCTAACACACCAGCCAACATGACTTAGGATTAGAATGTCTATCAGCATGAATCTTGTTTCTGTATTTAAATTTCCCGAATAATGCTTCCTCCATTCATCTTTTACCCCTGAAACAGTGTTTATAACTTAGGCAAATATGACAAAATTGATGCAGAAAAATCATGTAAACAATTGACCGCTAATCCTCAATGTCATTTTGTGAAAACCAACATGGTTTGCAAGGAGAAAGGGAGATAGCTGATAGAAAATTTGGCTGAGTTTATGAGTCTATTAAAGAAGGCGGGTTTATTGGCGGAAAAGGCGTCACCAAGGTGCTCTAAAATTCTCATTTCCCTATTCATTTTTCAGTTACATACTACAACCCTATTGGACGTGATTATTTGAAAAGCTTGTGTTCGTATTGCACTATTGAGAAATACCACTTGCCTGGATTGTATGTTCAAATGCAGGAGCAAGGTACTAGAACAATAAATGAAATAAAGATTAATCTTTCTTTAATAGACAAAAAGGTATACAGAAAGCAATGCCATATTACAGGTAGCCTGCTTGTTGATTCTCAGCCAACTAGTATCGCTACCTGTCCGTCTTCAATTAAAACAATTCCTTTGCCTGTCATCAAGAAGATAAAAACGGCATTCTTCGCTTTTGCGACTCTTTTGATGTACCGATCTCTTCGACCTCTAATTGCAAAAATGGCAAGAACCGTTGCATTTCTGTGCACTTTTCTGGCAGTTGATGCCACAATCTTACGTTTGCTCTGTTTAGAATACGGAAAATTCAACATCATCAAGACAAATGTTGCTCTTCAAGGATCCGTCATAGCGACCTTTGCTAGTACAGGTGTTGATAAATGTGAAGAGAAATGTTTGTTGAATCCACTTTGCAAAACTGTGAACACAAAAGACGATGGTACATCATGTCAATTGAATAGCCAGTCATACAATGCGTTGTCGAGTGGACATTTATTGGTGGAAAAGACTGGTTGGACTTTTAGGTCTACCAACAACAGTGACACGCTGGTAAGCAAAGCCAGATGTACTGTAGCCTGATAACCAACCCATTATGCTAAAGGAAAAAGTCTTATTCCTTTGAAATGATGGGCTGGTTTTCAGGCTAGATGTATTGTAATAAACCCTCAAGTACTCAATTTAAAAGCTAGCAAGCAAAGATTCTTCGATGAAGTCGTAAATATCGCAGTAAGCAACTTTTTACCTACGTCTTATTATATCCCATCGTAGTTACGAGCAAAGTACTTGCTCTCTTTTTCCCTTTTAGTGTTCATTGTCATGCTATCCCGTAAAATCTTTTTCTCTTATCCCCAAGAAATGTATAGAAATAGAAATGACATGTATATAAAGAACATAGAAAGGTATATAAATCTGAGCATCTGGGTGTGTACCAGATGGAGCGTCTATTCGAGTGATGGGTAGCTATTTTGGACACTACTGTTATTTCAATGAAAACATCAGCATGCGTCTTGCTAACACTATGTTAAGGGTTTAATAAGAACTCTAGATAATAACTTATATTTCTCGTCCTTTAGATCGGAGAGGTTTGTCAAGAGATTAATCCTTGTCGTTATGGTTACATTTGCAAAGACACGTGCTCATGCCCTGGCTACGAATGCATAATATCAGGTAGCGGCTTTAAAAATTGACCGTCCCTTTAATATGGTAGTGGAACAAGAATCCTTTTCAGCTCTTATCTTATTTACTAGTGGTATCCAGGAGAATGGTGATTTCAGCTTCAAAAAGGGGA
The DNA here is from genome assembly GCF_057945365.1 of Rhopilema esculentum. Lineage (NCBI taxonomy): Eukaryota > Metazoa > Cnidaria > Scyphozoa > Rhizostomeae > Rhizostomatidae > Rhopilema > Rhopilema esculentum. The sequence goes on along the minus strand of NC_142817.1, from coordinate 6,196,906 downwards.
CTATGTTTGCTGGCAGCAGATGTTATAAGAAAAATGATGTTTTGGCATATTTTCATAGAACTAGTTACACTTTGGGCTTATTTTTCTAAAAAGGAATTTCGCACGCCTCTCTAACTTTCCTACCTAAAACGTATCTATTGATAAAGAGGTGGAAAAGGGGAAGAATGCTGAAAGTGATATAAAAATATTATACCATATGTTAACGAATAATCTTATTGATTTTCATCCTATGCTACGCACTTTTGCAATTCATGTTCTGGCGTTGATCAATTTGAAAGCATTTCATACCGTCAGTAAAATCGTTTACAATAAGGCATCAACTTCAAGCTGTCTATATATATATCTCGAATAAACGACCTTAACTGGATTTTGGTAAAGCCTTTGGTGCTACCGTATTGTTTTTTGTTTAGATCAATGGGTAGCCTTGTCTATCATGCACCTATTGGCATCGTCTTTACAATCTTGTTCTTGTAAAATTAACTTCTTTAGACTGAGTATAAAAATTTGTCTCAAATTATTATAACATAAATTGTTTATTTTAATGCACATCAAGTTGAATAATTTGTATTTTATTTAATTTGAATTTTGCCTTAATTGGAATTAAACCTTTTTTCTGTAAATGCCAACTTTGGTTACTCGAGCTTTTGACCATCTGAATACATTTCATTTGACAGTTAGAGCAATGCTGTCTCATAATAATTTTTCGCAAGAGCTTGCCATAATACTTCTATTTTCTAGATTGTAAAATTCTACATGAATCTGGCATTCGAAGCAGTGGAGTCTATCCCAATCGAGGCAGCAACAAAGGTATGATATTCTGTGACCTCAACACGTCGAACAAATGGTGGGTTGTTTTTCAACGACGCGTCGATGCTTCAATAAGTTTCTACCGAAACTGGAATGCATACAGAAATGGCTTTGGTGATATGTCCAGAAATTTTTGGCTTGGTCTGGAAAAAATCCATCAACTAGCATTGCCGGGACGGGGGGCGACCTTACGTGTTGAATTCAAGCATGTTAACTTCGGGAATCGATTATTTTATGCGGAGTATAAAGACTTTAGCATTTCTGCTGAGTCAGATGGTTATCGTTTAAATGTGGGAGAGTACAGTGGTGACGGTGCTGATTCACTCATTAATCACAATGGAATGCGTTTTACAACATTTGATCGCGATCATGACTTTCACCCTTTTACAAATTGTGCGGTAAATTCGGTTGGGGCCTGGTGGTACAAAGCTTGTCATTGGTCAAATTTGAATGGATTGTTTCCTCCACCACCGCATAGCTACTGGACAACCATATACATGTCTTGGTACCAGTTACTTCAAAAGCGCGGTGGGATTTTCTATTCAGAAATGAAACTCACATACTAGAAAGAATTATCAATGTATTCGGGATTATGCAGTAGGAACAGATGAAGAAGGAAATTTGAAACAAGAATATGGAGATATTAAGACGAAGAAAAAGGAAGAAAGAGGAAGAAAAAGGAAGAAAGAGGAAGAAAGAGGAAGAAAGAGGAAGAAAGAGGAAGAAAGAGGAAGAAAGAGGAAGAAGAAAATGGAAGAATGTAAAAGAAAGTTGGAAAAATAGGAAGAGGGGGAAGTAAAGGAGAAAGAGAGAGAATGAAGAAGTAGAAAGAAGAAAGTGGAAGAAAGTGAAAGAAATTAAAAGAAAGTGGGAGAAAAGAAAAAAAAGTGGAAAAAGCAAAAACAAAAAGAATGAGGAATAGATGAAGAGAACTTTTAAAGAAATCAAAAAGGAAAATCGGGGATTCATTTTAAGAAAAAAGAGTAAAAATGTAACTAAAGTGAATTACAAGAGTAGGGTGGATTTTCATTGAAAACAAATAAAAAAGGATGAAGCACAGAAAGAAAAACAAGAAAAATGGCTAAACGGCAACATTAGTAAATAAACAATTAACTTAAAAGGAGAGAAGGAAGAGTAAAGGAAGAAGAACAGGGAAAAGTAAAGAGTAGAAAATATTGAATTTTCCTCAAAAAGGGATTCAAATGAAAGAGGCACAGAAAGAAGCACAAGAAGATGGAAAAGGAGGTGACTTGAGAATGAAAAGCCATCAATAAGGACACCCAAGGCTTTATGTTGTTAGTGCCATTGGCCGCAAGAAATCGTTGATTGCTTTATTAAGATAACAATTTGTTTCAAGCTTTATTACTTATCAGAAGTTTTCTTGCCAATGTAACTAAATGTTGCATGTTATCATTGCATTTTTTGATTTTACTTTCACACGTTATTTCATGTTCATGTTGATTTCTCTATAGTTTTTCTACTTTTGCGCAGTAAGCGCACTCTCCCTAGATATGATTATTCGAATGAGCCTCGGGGTTGGGTTATTCTAAAGGGGGCTTGATTGCATTGGTGTTTTTGATGCTAAAAATGGCTTAGTATGGAGTATGGATCTTGTCCGAATATCATTACTTCATTGATTTAGAACTGCCATAATGGAACATGAAATGTGCTTTGTGGAACACGAAATGTGCCTGATCAGGGGATGTCGCTTACACTTAGGCTCGATTGTGAAAGGGGGTCTATGCGACAGGGTAAGTTTATTGAATGATAGAAACTAGTGAGGGGGCCTATTTGAGATTGGGATTATCAAATATTGGATTTAATGAAAACTTGGTATTCTTTAGGAGAGGAATAATCAGGCACGCAAAAATAATTAGACATTCAAATTTGTGACCTTGAAATCTGGATGAAAAATAAATTGCAACGTTCCAAACAGCAAAGTTTCTTTGAAGCAAAAAGCTGAAAAAACAGTGTGATCATTTGGTCAGTTTTCGTTTGATTTTGAAAGCATTAAACGGAGAGGTTTATTTTAGAGATGGGCTTGCTCTCAAGAAATTGATTGGTTGATACAATTATTACGGTGTACTTGTCTGTCTTCTTGACAGAAATCAAGCTTGAACAAATAAGAACAAATCCTGACTGTGACGGGAAAGCTTTTCAACTTGACTTGGAGTTAGCCATTGAAAAGTCATTTCCTGAAACGAAGGAAAGCTTAACTCATATTTAGGATTGACAACACTGTCGAAACTCCGTGCCGTCTTACGTTCTCATAGTAAAGTGCATTAATCTGTTGAATATGGGAACAAAATTAGGAACATGGGATTCTGTGCACTGAATTAAATATTATCTGTTTTCTCGGGCAAAGGGCTAAAACTTATGAAAATATGAAAGAAAATTTTAAGATTTTGAGATTCTTAAACACTGCTAAGATTTATTTGAAGACTATTAAGGTTTTTAGAGAGTTTTTTGAGAGTTTCTTGAGATTTTTATGCTTTGTGAAAACTTTTGCATCTTTTTAATTTAACAATATATATTTTAGGTGTCAGATTTTGATTTACAATGCGACGTCACAAAATTAGTTCACCTTTCGACTCCCTGTGATATCAATGCAAATTTGGTGATGCAAGCATCAACACGTGTGGTGAAACTTGGCGAAGAAAACTTTAAAATATGATTAAAACGCTTTTGTAAACATCAAATGTCTTAGAGAATGAAGCAATCCTGAACAATCATCTAACTTAGGGTCATTAAGATGACTGGTAACAAACTAGATCCGTAATTTCATGAGTTTGTAATTGGCTAGGCCAAAAGAGTGTTAAAAAAGTCGTCGTTAATATTGTTTTGATGTGACGTATTCAGTCTGGTGAAAAAGAAAAGAAAAAAATGGACGAGAGAGCGCTGTATGCTTTAGCTGTGAGCGATGGAAAGACGAATCAAGAATATGTACGTGATTTTCATTTTTTCTTTTATGGTATCAGTGTAAAGGTCAATTCAATTTATCCATAATGTCAAGAACCTATCCGGTATTTTCATCTCCTATGTGCAGGTCACAATCGTCAAACTCAAATGAATTGAATAGATACAATTAAAAAATGTTACAATAACTTATATTCGAATAATATTAACTTTAGCAAAAAATCATACATACTGTTTGCATTAGATATCGAAATTACTGACGCGAAAGAATTATTTTTTTGATAAGTAATGTTCAAAATATTTATGATTACTTACCTGCTGTGAAAGTCAATTATTTGGATTTAACATGATGCTTGAATTGAATGTTCAGCAGAATCACAGACTATTGTTTGATAAGATATTTTGTTGAAGGAGAATGTTCTGTGGAAATCATTTATTGGTATCTAGTAAAGTAGATTTGAATCTCAAGTAAAAGTGATTCTTTGGTTATATACATAATTTCACATGTCAGAGATTCTTGTATATAAAGGGACACAACTGTAAAGTTTTGCAATAATTTTCATCCTTTATTTTGCCTGTGCTTTGTTAAGAATCTGCTTTTGACTCTGGACATAACAGTTGTTTATCTGGTCATGTTATCTGAAAATTTTCCACCATTTAAACTTTTGACTTCTGATAGGAAAAAAACCAAAAATGGAAAGTATCTTTGAAAACCTCTGCTACAAACTTTGCTCAGGAATTTGTATTTTTTCTATATTTCTATAATTAAAGTTTCTCCAAATGTTTCTATAATTGAAATCTTTTCTTTGCAGCTTCTAGCTTATTTTGAGCAGCTGAAAAATGCAGATGAAGGCTTGCAACTGTCTTCTGATGCTCTTGCAAAAGATGCATACAGGTTAGATTCTTGCTTATTTTGAGCAACTTAATAATGTAGACAAAGGCTTAAAAGAATGTAACCCCTATGTTTTTCTGAGAAATAGGGGTCATAATATTTTTTAGAGTTGTGGATCAGGAATTGACAAATTTTTGTCAGCAGGAATCAGGATCGTCAACACTTAGATTTGAAAATTGATGGTTGTGTATCGGGCATCGTGTTTAAAAGGGGGCAGGAATCAGGGGGATCTATTGGGTTTTTGAGGATGATGCACAAAGGTGATACCTTTAAGCCAGTAGTTTTCATTTGTCCACAATAACATTAGTCAGTTGCAATGAAAAACAATGCTGAAACCTTCATTAATGGACACTCTTACTAATTAATTATGGGAAAAGCATAGAATCATGTTTTTTAACATTTTACACATCAGCTTTCCACCCTGGAAATAATTTGGCAGTTCTAACTGATTATTCGTGACATCAGTAAATCAGGTTGTGAAAAAGAAAAAACTCCATCAATATCACACATTTTCAGGTCTTTTTTATTGAAGTTAGCAATCACTTGCAATCGCGTCAGAACTCATGCAAAACCCAAACCCACATGTGTTTGATTGCTCACACAAAGTTATAAGTTGTGAGGAATAAATATTTCATCAATGAAAACACTTCCAATCATCTTTTTCGACCCAAGCAAGTGACTTAGAAGATACAAAGCGAGTATGTCGTCCATGCAGTTAAAGTGTTGATAAGGATACAACATTTTGCTTTAGTCTGGCAATGATTTTCTATATTACCTCTGTGATGTGCATAAACTTTATAAATGAAGCATATTTGTATTGAGTATTTAATCTTTCTTGGAGTGCATGAAAGATCATTATAACAGCTTGTTTTCTTTTGATGTTACCTTACACAAAAGTACCTTATAACAGGATTATACTGTTTTTATAAATGTCTTTCAAATAGACCTTTTACCAACAGACCACAACTTTGGCTACACAACTTTCTGCTCTTTGTAGAGCTAGTCGAAATTGCTTAACATTCTGTCCATTTCCTAGCTTTCAATATCCACCCACATAGCCTGGCTTGTCTGTTTTGCTTCAACATAATACCAATTGTATTATTTGTTGCAATAACATACTTACAAAAGCTGTACAAATTGCTTTTAAATCCTTTGTTACTGCCAAAAATCCGTTATGCTGTGACAAAGTTTTGTTTTTTAGTGATGAAAAGGTGAAATTCTTCCTTCTGCAAGTTTTAGAACATCATGTTAAAGTGAGGTAAGAATTGAGCTGTGATAATACTATAACAAATCCACAGTAGAAACAATTATCTGTGTACTCTGTGAGGTCATCATTTGATTGTCATCTCTGTCAGGCATCTCTGTAGGATCTGTTTTTGAAGTGCACATTTTATATGATTTGTTGTCCTGAAAGACCTTTGATGCATCCTTGAGTAACATTCCTTTTCTTGTAATGTGTGGTATGTCATAAAATCAGGGCTGCCAAGATATTCTGGGGGAAAAACCAAAGGACAAGGCCCCTTGCCAGCAGAGTGTACAAGAAGTTTTTGTGAATGCACTGTTTTGATTAGCTCAACATGCAGCTCAGAATATTTCTTGCAGTCATTTCTCAGCATTTACAACTATTTTAGGCATATTTTCGCTTTCCATTCTTAAAATGGAATTCATTAATTTATGAGGGCCCTAGACCTCCGGGTCCTGGGGCAATTTGCCCCCTTGCCCCCTCTTGGCAGTCCTGGATATAAGAATGAGGTATAAGGTCTCTACTCCCTGAGGCATCTGTTGTAGCAGCATTTATGGCACCAACAGAAGACCCAGAGCTCTGTGACCATTAGCATAATAGCTACAGAAGCAGTTCCCATTTCTATAAGAGTAAGAGTAATGAATATGATAATTACACGTGTAACAAGAGGTGAAGATGTTAATTCACTAATATTTCTTTTTTATTAATTGTTTTTTCAGGTATTCACAGCTGAAGTCTGACCAGATTCAAATAGTGAAGATAAATTGCATGGAGTGGCTTAAAAAGGTAACCAAAAATTGATATATTTACTCTTTGAGAGTTTGTCTGAAGTACTAAAAATTTTAAGGTTCTGGAAAAAGCTCTAAAAATAATAGCCAATTAATAATCATTTATTTTAGCTAATAGTTAAAGTTGTAAATATTAAGCTTTTATCAATTAAGTGCCATTATATGAATTTTTAGTAAAGTCACCTTATTAGTAAGGACTTTCCCTAAGGGGTCAGGGGGCCAGGGAGCCACAACAGTTTTCACCATGGAAACAAAACATTTTCTTCTCAATGGCCTCCCGCTTTGAAGTTCAAGGTAGATGGACTTTTGGGAAATCTGGATGATGTCATTAACAGAATCATTTGTTATTTTCGGGAGATGAGAAAAAAAATATATGTTATAAATCTTGATGATCCAGTTCCATGTTTCATTTATTTGTAACCATTTTTATACCTCTTGGTTTTTGTTCTAAAACCAAATGACTATCTAGTTCTTTGAAGTTTCACATATTTACAGATGTAAAGCGTAAGTTGTTAGAATATTATGAAACTAAAAGGAAATAAGAATAAAGAATAATGAAGAATTTTGATGCAACTTAATAACAGAGCAGAGCCCAGAATTATAGAATCTCAATCAAACCAATTTTTTATATGAACTGTTTTTTTATATTTTGTTAACAGCTAATTGAAGTTTAATCCTCTTTATTTTCAGTGTTGCACATCAGATCAAAAGCTTTTTATCAGAAAGAAGACAGCCCAGATATTTGCATTATTTTTTGTTAAAGAATATCCTTCCAAGGTTTGTTCATGTATTTTGTTAGTGTAAATTATTGAGATATTTGTTATTTATCTATAAGAAACAGGTTTATAAGAAACTAGTACTAGGATGCTAAAAATTCATGAAACTTCAGTCCTTTAGCTAAGAAATCACAAAACTGTAAAAATTTCAATTACAAGAGTCCAAAACTTTTTATTTTGTTGATTTTCTTTGGAAAATATGGTGTAATTTGGATTTTGATCTTTCACTCCAATCTGCATTTTCTTCTTCTAAAAATGCTCAACTTTAAAACAAAAAGGCAATTTTAGGTCCCAAAAATAAGAAATAAACAAAGAAACTTTCAGTACTAAAACGCCAAAATTTGGATGCCAAATTAAGAAAATTTTAACATTTAATGCCGATCCAAGTTTTTTGCACACTAAAATACATGTAAAATATCTTAGGGTAGTCCAAAAGTTTTGTCTCATCTAGTCCTAGAAATAATCTGAGCAATGTATGATTAATTTATCGGTTAAGCATGTGATGCATTACAACACTTTATTGCAAATGGATCAATTGAAGCTTTAGAGTATGTGAAGGAACTATGCATTGAGTCTTGTATCTTGCTCTCAAAAAATGATTGAATGTAAAATTTATTATCTTCTTTGTATTTTCAATGGTATTACCAAATCATATGGAAAGCTGGCAGGCCTGGCCATTTGAGGAGAGCCATTGCCCTTGCTCCCGTGCAGGCTCTCCTCAAATGCTGGAGGGGAGCTACAGATTGCTCTCCTAAATTGCTATGAACAGCAAATTGCTCACTTTGAAATTGACTTTTTACCTAGTATCTTTTCATATTTATCTACAAACAGCTCACCTGAAATTACTAGGAGGGCTGTTTACGGGTCCCCTGCTAAAGTGTTATGACCAGGCCTACTAGCTTACCTATATTCCACAAAAGTCTTGTCATGTTATGATAAGATGCAACCTCAGGAAGAAGAGACATCACTTTTTTTAACCCTTTATATAATTCATGAAAGATCAAATATAACTCTAGATTTTTCAGAAATTCAGCGAACTTTGTTTTTTGATATACCATGTGAAAGCATTTTCATAATGTACACATAGATTTGGACCATGTTATTAGTTTAATGAGATAAATAATGTGAGTACAGCTCGAATCACCAACTAAAGACAAAGTTATCAAGCAAAAATAATTAATCGACCGTTTTCATGGTTTACCCAAAAATGAAGGAAACCTCAGCAAGGATTATGAAGTCATAGCAGTATAAACTTTTGGCATAAATGTTAGTTAATCTTTCTTGATTAGATAATTTCATTTTCCTTTTCAGTGGCTTTCATTCTTCAAAGATGTCATAGCTTTGTTCGGGTATGGGGAAAAGGCAGCTGAGATGTATTTTAGAATTCTTTTAGCAATTGATGAAGAAGTTGTTTCAAGACATATCCAGTCACCATCTGTGGTAATTATTTTTTTCTAATTTGATTTTAAAAGTCCTAAGCGTTTTGCACCACCACCACCAAATTTAGAAGCTCTATATGGTTCTTGCATAGGCTTAATCATGTAAACAGTATTTTTTGTTTCTGAAAACAATGTTTTTGAATCTATGATGAAAGATATAGGAAAACAAAGGTAAAAGTTTAAGGAAAAGTCATTTGTCACTGATTATAAAACAGAAACCCACGCTATAGAAGTTTTTTTGTTTTGTAAATGTGTCAGACATGTAAAGTTTGTTACTGCATTTCATTTCAGTTAAGAAACTGTGCAAGGTAGCATTTAATTTGTGTCTTGGATAACGTTCCATTATGTCTAGAATGATTGGAGTGATTAGTTATTGTGATTGCATCGATTCTCTAGATAATCACCTATGCTAAATTGCTATATCCGTTGCTTTTTTAAATATAGAGAGCATTCTTTGTTTTTGAGAATAAACTTTCTTTCTTTTCATTTAAGGAAATGGAGCGCAATACCAATATTAAAGATGCAATGAGAGTGCACTGTGTTCCTGAATTGGTTGACTCATGGTACAACCTTTTGGTATGTTCTCAACATAATAATTACATTCCCATTATTTAAAACTTTTTTGCAACCACGGAAATCTTTGTGTTGTAGTATGTCATTTGTAAATCATTGAGTTGGTTTTTTTTTGTTTTAGAAACTTTACGAAGGTTCAAATGCAGAGCTGACCTGTCTATGTTTGCAAGTGATTGGTGCTTACATTTCTTGGATTGACATCGATCTCATTGCCAACGAAAAATTTGTAGGGTAAGCTCATCTTGGCTGAAAAGCTATTTGTTGTGCTGTAGCCGAAGTAAGAAACCAATAGAAGATATTTCTGTGTATATTTTTAGCATTTTTGAAAAGATGATATTTCAAAGAAATATTTTTGTTCAAGATTGTGAGCTGCTGGGCTTTGCTAAATAATTATTAATTATTTTGTTAAATAATTATGCCTAAGTTATTATACGTTGTTAAGTTATTTGTACGAGGCTATCATTGCCAAGTATCATCAGTCTGAAAGAAAGGCACCCAAAATCTAGAAGACTTAATGCTAATTTTATAATATTTTACCATATGGGTGTAACAGGCTTTTAGAGTTTTGTTCGTGGGTGTCACTGGGATGTCCAAAACTTAATTTGAAATTGTTTCGTTACGTGTTTGAGATGCACCAGAAACACAACCCTTTTTAGTTCTTTATGCTGATATCAACAATTTTTTTGCGGTACAGAATTTGAAAATGGCTTTGAAAAAAGCAAACATGCTGATATCAAGCCATTTTTATAGTTAGTGTTATGACGTCATTAAACATGTCTTTCTTCAGTACGATTCTCCGATATTTGAAAGACGAATTGCGCCGAGAATCAGCTTGCGAATGTTTCTTTGAAATTATAAGCAAAGGTTTGTTCAGAAACAGTTCTTGCTGAATTTTATCCTTTTTATAATGCATCAATATTAATTGTGAATATCCATCCAAAATCTCATAAGAATCGTGTGATTATTTTAGAATTCGACATAGTTCTATAAAATTTGATTTCATTATAAACCATATTAATCACTTAAAGACTCTTTGAACTAAAAAAGATTTCATCAAACATAATGCCCGCTTTTCTTTTTGAAATTGCGTCTTCTTGGTACTTTTAGAAAGCAGATATTTTGAACCTCATTTAATTTGAAGCAGATAAGCATATTCGCTATCACTTTTGCAACATATTGTACTATATCTGCTGGATTCTTGAATCATCTATTTATGTTACAGTTGCCTGATCACATTATTCGTGAAACTCGGAGTAGCGTCTCTGAACTATCCTGTTCTATGCATGTACAGCTCATCCTCTACGGCATCGAGCACTAACTAACCGTTAAACAGTATTTTTCGTTCTATATATAATTATTAGTTTACTTTCAATCTAAAGCAACATGTCATTCTAGGAATGGAACCGACAGCGAAAACGCGACTGATAGAATCCCTAACAAACGCTTTGGAAAATGTTGGAGTGCTTTCACCGAATGAGGTATATGTTAAAAGTTTGACCATGTAATGTTTTTTCATCTTCATTTCTTGTTTACAAAGCGATGAAATTGCTAACCAGTTGCCAAATAGGTCTCATTGCTAGCACACAATTTAGCTGTGCGAGGATACAGGATTGCAAGGGATCTGTTTGACTGCCAAAAGAGCGAAGGACTTCTCCCCAAACATCACTTCCAACGGCCCTTGACCGTACTTTGGAAGCCTAGGCGCTTCGTTGTGAGGTTCGTCAGTTATAAGGGAAAGCTTAAGCACCTTGATTTGTAGCAGAAGTTTTATCGATGATCTTATTTAATCGCCTGGGCGCTTTTTTAATTTTTGAGGCTCCAAAAAAATAGATTTGGAAGAGTCTAAAAAAATGAATGTGTTTTCTATTGAAGCATGTTATTATGATGAAAAAGCAAAAAAAAGAGAATGAAAACTACAACAAACTGTGTTGGTCATTCAATCTTTATTGGTGAATTGCCTTCCAATTATGTTGTCGTCGAAAATTCGAATAAGCGTCCGTTTCTGAAGGTTGAAGGATGGGCGCTTATTCGAGGGGTGGGCGCTTATTCCAGGAGGGCGCTTATTCAATAATTTCACCTCTATGGTGGGCGCTTATTCGAGAGGGGGCGCTTATTTGAGGGGGGTGCTTGCTCGAGGCATTACGGTATTGCTCCATCGGAGAAATAGAGCTTAATTTTTCTTTGGTGGATCTCCATCAACGCATATAAACGTAGATTGTTGTTAACATTTCTTCTGTATAGTTCTCAATGCCAAATAGATGAATATGTACACATTCTAGTGTGTAGTATATGATATTCCTAAGGTGCTACACTTAGATTGAGGCTTTTATGCGACCATCAAGCATCTGTGTAAACACACGCTGATATTTCTTGAAGGGAGAAGACTTGGATTTCGTAGCAAAGGTTGCCAAGCTGATCAATGGCATGGGTATACAGTTAATTACAAGCTGGTCAAAGTAAGTCTTTTCTTTCCTATGAATGACTAGTGAATGTGATGTATTTTAATACCGATTCAAATACTGTTATCAGAGCCTCTATTAGGGCTATATTGTAGAATGTTTGCTATTATGGACTGACGTCAGTATTCTAGACATGTTTGGTCAATATTTGATCTGTTGTTTAAATTTACAGGTAGCTTTCTCTCGCCTTTTGAGTATGTTTTTCTATGTTCTGAAAAAATCAATAGAGAAATTTGAAAATTCAATATTTTTGGCAACTTCTAGTTAACTTGGTTTTTAGATTCTATCTTTTTGAAATATAATTAAATTTCTATGTCTTACGTCTGAAACCGAATCCTCATGAATTTATAGAAGTAAAAGTTTGCCATCATTAGTATAAAAGAGTTCAAAAGATTATTTAACAGTAAAAAATCTGTTTGGAACAGACTGGTAAAAACAGTCATTGAAATACCGACTTGCGCATTTGAACAATCAGAATCTCTATCAGATTTATTTTGATTAAACCTTGAAATTTTTCAATGAATATGATTTTTCTTTTGCCGTTTAAAGACGGCTCTTTCTTCTTTGACGCTGAGACGATCTTCAATTTTCCAGGTATCCAAAAGTAAATGGGGAAGTGAATGGTGAAATGGGACAATCTGCGATCATCTTGAAAGCAATTGAAAGAAAAATACCATATATGTTAAGGTACAGATTATTGCTGTTCATCAACTGTCTGTCATAGTATGCTCGATGCTGTGATTAGGCAAAGCTATGCATGCTTAACTGTGAAAACAGGTTTATTCTAAGCTACGACTCTCTCTTGCTGTATTACTACGATGTCTTGATCGTGTTCAATTTTTTTTAAATTCGCCCTTTTTGCATTAATATTTAACTCTTTTTCCATTTTGGATTATTTAGGCTCGGTAACCCCCTCAGCCAAAGCTGCTTTCTAGTGGGCGTCTGTAATTAATAAAATTCCCAAATCAATCCCTGTAAAAGAAACTTCAAGAAATTTAAACGTAACTAAGTTCAAATCTGCATAAGATATATAAGATCATGTAATTTTCTTCCTATTCTAATTCCGTTGTTTGATGTCGGGTTTCTTATTTATTTCTGTAAGTCTCTTTTCTTGTTTGTTTTTATCTTCTTCACGTTTTTTTTCAATTCTTTTTTCCCTTCAAATCCAACTTTGCTTGTATTTTAGTTCGTGCCCTCAAACGTCACTTATTTTTTTTCGTGTTTTGTTGCAGATTTTTGAGCCATGAAGACGATGACATATCAGAGACTGTCAGTGAATTTGCGCATTCCTATCTGGGTCTCTTAAAACAGGTTTGAAATTAAATGCTTTGAGTGAATAACTCAAGACTGGACAGGGAGGATTGGATCCCTTTTGAACTAATTAAGAGTTGGAATGCTACATAACACCGTCTGACTACATTAGAACCCGTGTGCCTGGCACCCTCACAACACGCGTATTCTTGCCAATAGACGAGCTCCTTTAAATATAAAGAATATTTAAATTAAAGGCCGCACCTACATATTGTACTTCTTACATTAAACAAGACATGGCATTGTCGATGGATTTTTCTTTTCACCTTTCATTAACAGAGCAATGGGCTATAGACACTGTTCTGCAATGGGCTAAAAAGCTTGTCTTGATAATGTTATATAAAAGTTGTTTATACTGTAAAATTACATTGATTGAAAAGTTGCAAACTTTTTTCATAGTTCAAGCTTTCACAGAATGAATCTAGGGAACAGTGTTAGTGTACTTACTAGTTAATAAGTAGTACAAATTTTTGCAGAACAGCTAATACGAGAATCTCCAGAATTGGAGAATGTATTTACAAAATTGGCGAAACCCATTCACAATGACAGATAGCCTTCTATCATCCGAACGGCAATAATCTTTGATTTGCTAAGGTGGTATCTATTTAATGTAATGTCAACCTTTTCACTATCCTTTGTTAATTCGATACGCTTTTTTCATTCAGATGAAAGTTATGCAAGGCCCCCACATAGAATATTTAAGGGTGAGTTTTTTAGATTTGTAGCATTTTCTGTTATGTTTTGCAATGGCGTGAACCCTCTTTGCCTTCACTGATTAGTTGCTCTTCTTCTTGTACAAGAAAAGGCTGAAATAGGTTCGTCTCTGCTATCTGCAGAATCTGAATCTTAAAAGGCATCCCTCGACCAAACAATATAACATGTGACCCTATATTGTACTTTTATATCTTTGTATATTTTCTTGATCTGGATTTCGTCTACTTTCAAAGAAAAACCTTCTACAGAGGAAGGCTTTCAAGTAAAAACTTTAGTTCAGGGTTTTTGAATGCCCTGCAAAGATATTTTTTTTAAGGATTTTTACATGCTCAATGAATGTTTCTGAATATTACAATAGTTAAAACATTTTTTACATTACCCAGAAGAAATCGCTCATTTGTTTATTCATCTTCATAATAATGAAAGAATTCTAGTGTCTTGGGAAAATATTTTATGATATTTTACGATTACTGATCATTTGTGTATGAGCTAAATATGATATTATTGTTTTCTAGAAACTTCTATTCATTGTGATCAATAAAATGAAGTATGATGATGATTATGATTTTGAAAATGAGGTTTGTCATTGCAAGAATCTATAATTGTGTTTTCTCGACCTTGGTCTGAGACAAACCCATTGTTATGTTATAATGCTAGAGCACTTTAATGATGCTGTCCAGTTATCGCAGGAAAGGTCTTCACATTTTTTAATGTGATTGACTTAATGTGATCAACAGGACTTAAAAACATTTTAATGTGATTGCTTGATGATGCTTTTGGAAAATTCTTTCGAATTTTCTTTTCTCTGTTTTCATGCGAGGTAAGTAGCTCAATAATCATTTGTACGTCATCACCCTTTCATTTAATGATGTTTTTATCTAACTTTCAACAACTTTACCTAATTCTATTTTAATGTTTCAAAAAAACATCCTTATATTAGTACAAACGTGTGAAATTTGGCTTGATAAAATATCTTTTTCAATGCTTTATTTTAGGAAGAGGATGAAGCAATGTTTCAAGATTTTCGCAAACAAATGAAAGTTTTATTGGATAATATCGGGAAACTAGTGAGTATAACGTTATGTAGTATTGAATGCAGTTTCAGCATTGTTTAGAAGCCAAATTTCAGTTTCAGCAAGGAGATTTTTGTTGAGGGAGTTGCAGAAAAGCGAATGATCTGTTATTACCTAATCAACAGGGTTGGACAGGCTAATATGAGTGGATATTGGCTTAAAGGCTGGAGCCCCCCGAATGCTCTTTAGCATGCTATTATAAAATCTGCGACTCATAATAAACAACATACTCCTGGTCTACTTTCGCGTACGTCATAAGGTAAACCTAGATTCGAGTGACGTTATCAAATCTGAACTGGTTTGATAATGTAGAATTCATTAAGGATTGTCGGTTGATATGTTGCGGAACATCATGAACTTATTTACCTGAATTCTTCTCAGTGTCATGTGTTTAGGATTGGATCCATTTTCTAAATATATGTTTCTTTTCAGGATGGTGATTTGGTCGTCTCAACTTTACATGAATATGTCCAAAGGACTCTTCAGTAAGAAGCTTTTTGTTAATATATTTGTTTTGATGTGTTTATTCGTTTTTTTATGCCCAATAAATCTCCAATTGTCGAAATTATACGAAGAAATAAAGAAGTCTTATATGAAAATAATGTTTATATGACGTAGAACGTTAAGGCAACGTAGAAGTGCCCATGTGGTTTTATAAAATTAAGGTGGTGCTTGAATATTAAGGTGATGCTAGCATAAAAATGTGATGCTGAAATTTCCTGGTTACGTAGACATCTGGGGAGCCGGGCATTAGGCCAGGCGCCGCTTTAGATATTGAGGCCACGGTTCTAGCAAAAGCATGAAACGTCTCTACTTCATGCGCGGTATGAATGAAGCATGCCCAAGTATGATTCAGCTGAAAGCTCAGGAGATCGGGAGTGCATAACGCCTTTTCTTTTCAAGTTTTAAACCGCAAAGACTGAAAATCATTGAACTGAAATAGAAATGGTATGTTATTAATACCGGAAGCATGCAACGGTTTTGTCGAAAGTTGATAAGTGATATCTGGCCATGCAATATCATGAGTTTTGAATTACCAATTTAGAATGGTAACAAACAAGCCTTTGAATCGTTGCAAAATCTTTTGCATTTTGGCCTATTTGCTTGCCCATCTCACTTAAACCTCTGTTAACCTACTGTTTGCTATCTTTTATTTGGGTTTTTCTGTTTAGGAATGCAGATAAAGTTCCATTACTTGATCTAGAGCTCGCAGTGCACCTTGTTTATCTCCTTGGTGAAGCAATACCGGTATGTACTCTCTTTATAAGGATCTGTAATAGACCTGGAACCTAATATGCTAATTTATGATAATTATGCTATGATGTGTTTATTATTCTCTTTGCTTAAAAGCATTAGTAAGTTCATAATCCCAGTAAGATTCACAGGCTTTTTCCGGCTGTTGCTCAAACACTACTCAAAACCCTATTATGCTATGCATCGCAGGGGTTAGGGTGGGGAAGGGGGAGCTGGGAAGGGAGGATTTGGGAAGGGGGAATGGTGGTGGGGGAAGGGCGGACAACCATTCTAATTTTCGATTGCTATAAGGTTGTTTTGAAATAGCGATTTGTTTTATGTCAAAGGAAAAAAATGCAAAACCATTAAATTTTTGCGTTATGCAGTCATGGAGAGAATATCTGTTGCCTTTCTCTTTAGCTTTCCTTCTGTCGCCTCACTCCTTGCGTCACCTCTTTACGGCATCCTCCTAACGTCGCATCCTTAGGTCACCTACTTACGTAACCTCTTTAGGTCATCTGGTTTTTGGTTAACCTTATTCCACCGTTCACTGTATATTTAATGTCTTTTATACAATAGGAAAAAGATATTTTAGCAAAATATGAATCAATTAGCTATCATAATTTCACAGCTGAAAGGATTTTCCTCATACTTTCATCACCTCATTTACTCGATATTGATAAAGATTCTTTCCCATAGGGTCAGGATCTGTTCAATGACGGTCAAAAGTTTAGCAAGCTCCAAGAAATGATGATATCGGTTTGTTTTTGTGTGCATTTATACTTTTCGTGCAACAGTGGCAACTTACGTTTTACCTAATTTGAATGCTATTTGTATCCTTATTCTTGCTTCTAAGTGCAAAATAAAGTTGTTCCAGCACCCAGTATTGCGAAACAGAATTCGTTTTCGCTTTTTTTGAAAACTTCGTGGCAGTGGAGTCTTTTATTTGGCAAATTTTTCGTGTACCTAAATTCGAGATCCCAGTCAATAGACTTTTAGAATAACGTATTCTGATGTGGCTGCACCTCGTGTATCTATTAAAGTGCTCTCTTGCAGCTTATAACAAGCAAAGTTTCCTGGGCCCAACATATAGCCGTCAAACTACAGGTAAACATGACTAATTTCTCCTTCATTTAATTTCAATAAATATTGTTGATTGATATAAATGGAACTACTTATGCTAATCCAAAATATGCCATACTCGCTTCACAAACCTAATTGAAAATGGCTTTGAAAAAAGCAAACATTTTACGACATACTAAAAGGTTTTTTTGTCTGACACTACTCAGAGCATAAAACGTCAGAATAAGGTTCCGAAAGAACAAGATGGAAAATATATACCCAGTTGTGGATCGAAATAGGCCAATCAGAAAAACGCAAGCACAAGACCGGTATGGTTGACCAATCAGTGCCGCGAGCCTAAAGAAAAATGACCAGTGGAGTCCAAGAGAGAAAACGAACTCCGTCTGTCTACACAATGGCGGCTTTTTCGTTTTTATGTAGATCGACTCCAAAACTGCTAGATGGAAGGACGACCGGGCTCTGCCAATTATCCGAAACATGTCGTCATTATAGAGTTTTGCACAATCTTCCTAATTGAATGTAATCATTTTTCACCTTGAATTTCAAAGTTAGAAATTGTATAACTTTGTTGTTGTTTTCTAAAACTATATTGATAGTTATATACTTTGTGACAAAGCTTTCTGCATTTGAGAACATGAATCTGATATCTTTGTGGCTGCAGTCTTCTGTTTTGTCATGACGCAAGAAAATGAACAGCCCCTGCTTACGGCATCTTCTAATGCATGTGGCTTCTTTTATTTCAGTATTTTGAAACCGTCACGAGATACGAGAGGTTCTTCTATGCCCAAACGCAGTACATTCCAGAAGCCCTGGTAAGCCAAAGTTAACAGGAATATTCTTATTCTATTTTTCTTTTTCTTCTTCATCTTCTTTTTCTTCATCTTCTTTTTTTCTTCATCTTCCCTTTTTCTTTCTCCTCATCTTCTATTTCTTCTTCCCTTTAATTCTTCTTCTTCATTCTTTTCTTCCATCTCTTTTCGACATCTTCCTTTTTCTTCACACTCTCTTTTTCTACTTTTTCTTCTTCGTCTTCCATTTTCCTTTTTCCTGATCTTCTATTTCTTCTTCCCTTTAATTCTTCTTCCTCATTCTTTTCTTCCATCTCTTTTCGACATCTTCCTTTTTTTCACACTCTCTTTTTCTTCTTCTTCTTCTTCATCTTATCTTTTCCTTCACCTTCCCTTTTTCTGTCCTCATCTTCTATTTCTTCTTCTCATAAATTCTTCTTCTTCCTTCTTTTCTTTTATCTCTTTTCGACATCTTCCTTTTTTCTTCATACTTTTTTCTTCCTCTTTTCCTTTTCATCAACCTCTTCTTTAATCGAAACAATCTTTATTCTTAGGAAGCATTTCTTGACGAGAGAGGTTTGAGAAATCCTTCTACAAAAATCTGCAGCCGCACAAGCTATCTCTTGATGCGTTTCACGAAAGTCCTCAAGTGAGTGCCCATTATTTTGTTTCAAATTATTAATTGATGTTGAGTTAAGAATTATCTAATTGTAACTTAGTTTGTTATTGTTAATGTTTTCATTTTGTGTTTTTTAAAGGGGATCATGTTAAAATTGCTCCTCGTCTTATTTTAGGTCACAGATACAACCGTATGTGGACAATATTTTGCAAAGACTACAGGATTTATTGGTTAACAGCCAGGTATATATTATACCTACACAGTACTTGTAGCTTTTTGGGAAAGGTGGGAAGTTTTAGAAAATAATTTGAGTGTTCTTGCAAGGAGATCACGTAAAAGTAGAGAAACTGGAAAATCTCGTGGGATAACGCAAGGGATTGAGCTTCAGATTTCAGGAGATTGTTCGAAGGAATCTTCAAAGGAGCATAGAGAGAGTGATCTAGATAGGCTTTTAAGCAATTGTAAAAAAGATTCTCAAGTAAAAGCTCAGGGTTTGTGTATATAATTGAACATTAAGTGTATAGTTGTCGTGCAGAACTCTGTGGGAATTTTTCAAACAAGCTTTGAAAGATATATGAAAATTTGGAGTCCAAAAGATTTCATGGCCATCTCAAATGACCTCTCACGTGACAATTTGATGGCAACATATTGTTTCATGGGCTTTGTCAAGAAACTTTTTCATCAGCTTTTTCAATTGAACCTGATTTTTGTCATTTTTTTTGTCCTTTTGAAATCAGAGTTTGATTTGCAGAAGCCTTTGCATTTGAGGTCGCAAATACCCCAAAAGTTATTTTGTTTTTTTGTCAGGATGATAGCTACAAAAGTAAATCACAGCTCAATGGTGATGACCTGGTTCGTTCTATTTGCATTTAATCCTTTTATCTCTAGATCCAACTGTTTATGAGTACAATTTTCTGTTCTGCAAATGCCATTATGTTGTCACATTGTAGGCAGTATAAATAATGTCTTCAGCAGTCATGTTCATTGTTAATTTACCATTTTGTTTATTCTTTACGTCATCTTTCTTTTAACAAGTGACCTCCAACCAAAACGCTGTTCACTTAGCTTGATCATGTACTATATAGCTAGTTGTGTTTCTTATTTTTCTGCCCTGTCCATGTGACGTATTTTCGTCATGTAATCCTTGATATGATGGAATGGCTCATTTTTTTCTTGCAGAATTATTTATATGAACTGGCAGCAACCTTGATTATCTGCAGTGGTGTCTCTCCTGAAGTATGTAACTCGTAATATTTTAATCAATTTCTGCACCCTGGTGTGTTACATTTTTGAGCTCTAATTTACCTAAACCAATCCCTACACAGAAGGTTCAATAACTCGAGGACGTTGTGAAATGTTTCTTAAACGAATTCAAGTGACAAATCCAAACCACACTTTATTTTGTTTATTTTTTACTTGTAGCACTTTAATACTCTTCCTGCACTTAAATTTTTAAATTATCCGAAACTTGTGAAATTAATCTAAACCTGAAACTACGATGCTTTAGGGATTGTTCTTCATTTCTTGTTCCTGTTGTGTTATAATGCCAAGAATTTATTTGAATGTTATTTGACTATTAAAGATGTATGAAATCCACTTTTATGTTATGCTTGCTTTTATGTTGTGCTTGCGTTCATGTTGTGCTTGCTTTTATGTTGTGCTTGCTTTGCAGAACATGAATGCGATGATGCAGTGCCTCCTGTCACCTGTCATTTTGAGATTTACCAAAGTTTTATCCATGGTAGGTTGATTTCTTCAGGTTTTCATTTTAATATAAAATAGATATTTGAAATCTGTTATCCGGCAAAGAACATTATATAGAAGATCAAACAGTATTTTGCTTTGATAGAAAATGCTGTAAATGGTCTGCAATGATGTTTATTTTCTTGTAGTTGGACAGTTTGAGAAATGACGAACTTGCTCTACTGAACAGCGCTCAGGAACTCCACACGTTGATGGGTTTTACAAGGTATTGACTTCAGTCTTCTGTTCCTTTGAAGAACCCCTTAGCAAAAAGAATTACATGAAATTAAAGATTGCGCGAGAAAAAGTTAAGTGGCAATGCAGAACCGACTTGTTCTCTACAACAAATAGTATTTTTGTATTCGTACTTATGTTGTTATGTCTAAAAAAGTATTGTCTATATATTGAGCTTGCTACTGACTTCGTTCCAAGAATTCATCTTAGTGAACGTTTCAAGCGCACTGTTATCGTTCTTCTCATTTCCCCAAGAAGTTGTAGTTTTCCAAGAAGGTAAATCTATCTTAATTACCATGGCTCATTTATTACTGCATCAAAATCTTTAGCCGGAGCTCTTTGATTGCGATGCAAGTTTCGCAGATTCCGGCACCACAGTTGTAGTATGCTGTGTTCTATCCTCATAGAAATGTTTTTCTGTCCTTTCTTAGTCGAGCAAGCAAAGCATTTTCAAGCCAGCTGTCACTGAAAGCAAGTGGGTGTGCAGAATGCTTCAAAGAGGTGACGAAGGGAATCATTAAGTTTATTGTTTAGTTCAGCTTATCCTCGAATCTTCAAAACCAAGTTCACAGAACACAAATCACGTCGTTAGGAATTATTTTTCAGCCAATGAAACCATATAGGGCTAATGAAAGTTCTGTTCAATGGCCTAAAACTAAAACAAGGGAGGGGGGGGGGGGGAATGCTGACTTATTGGCATCTGATGAAATACCTCAAGTATTACTTCCAATGAGTTGGTGTTCCTCCTCAAAATTTAGAATTGTGCTTCTTGCCTACTCCTGTCTACATTAAAAGGTGTATTGCTTTTGAAAAACAGAAAATGTTTTTCAAACTATGCTTAATAGGCAATGATATAGGATGTGGTCCTTCAACGTCTTCCGTTTCCAGCAACACTATCAGGATCCTAAAAATGGGATTGTTATCCTTAGTGGGCTCAGAATGTTCGTTGCCAGTTTTTAGAGTGCAAATTGGTTCTGCCTCAATGCTTTTTATTTCATGCTCAATCAAGTATCATTTGCACAGATTAAATGTGAAACTCAATCGATTTTCAGGCATTGCCAATATTTCTACAGTCGCTCACAACGCCTTATCACAGAGACGTAATCCACGCTGGTGTGAGACAGTATCTTCACCGAATGATTATATGTCTTGGCGATGAGCTTCTTCCCTATCTACCAATCGCAGTCACTCATTTACTCAAAGACTGCGAAGTGCGGGATATTCAAGAGTTTATACCATTAATCAATCAGCTGATTGCCAGGTTTAAGGTTTGTTACCTCTATTTCCATTTGAAATATCAAAAGCTCACTCGATTTGGTTGCTTGTATTCGTTAAGCTTTCATCAGGAGTATTATATCTTTAGAGAATTTTGTAATAACTGTGGCAGAGTTTTTCACCGTTTTTGTCATCAATAAAGGTTTTAGTATTATAGGCAAAGAAAATACTAAATAGATAAAAAGATCCGTCTCTAAATAGATATACGCCAACGACTATTCAGTCAGTTTGCCAGAGCTGCGTCGAATAGATAATTGATGATTGTGTTACGATTTGTTCTTAAACCCCAACTGTGCACTAAGGATTATTTTAGTACATAATGGTTTTAATGCTTGTTTACAGTATTTTCTGTTGGGTTTCAAAAGCTTTACGTTTATACACATATTCCAGTTTTTATATTTTTATCAAATGTTCAAAGATAAGTTTTGGGAAACCAAAATATCCCGGCGTACTCGCCCTTCGTTATTCGTATCCATCCAATCCCATTACAAATCAGCGATTGTATCAATATACGAATTAGAGGAATGGGGTCTGCACTAGCATTTTGCTTTTGTATTATATATAATTCACTCTTTTAGTCACCTTTTTTATTCGTGATCTTTTTTTTCTTACACAGACGCAAATTTCTCCGTTTCTGTGTGAAATATTCTTACCAGTTGTCAACACAATTTTCTCGATTCTAAATTCGCCAATTGATGAAGCGGATATGCAGGTAGGTCCTATCGCCTCCATATTCATTTACCCAACATTCTTTAACACTGATATGAAATCATTTCGATTGTGAAATCATTCCTGTCCTCATCACACGTAAAACTTTCGGTAGCACAATGTTATAACAGCACTAAATATTTGTTTGTTATATTTCAGTGGCTCTCGACATATCGTCGTACATTTCAGTATTTGGCCCAAAAATTTACCTTTTTATCATCTTCGAAGCGATACTTTTTTATGCATATCTGACACTGTGGATCGCTAGAAGTAAAAACCTCTTTTTGCCATAAAATCTCTTCCTATTTTGATTTGAAAACTGAATCTATGTTGACTCGCACCAAACAGAATTCAGGCCGATCACTGTCACTCACATGTTTTTGCTGTGTTGCTTTGACTCGGTTATTTCATATAATGATTTCAAACTTTATTACATCGTGATATAATGACTTCGTGACAAAAATTTCAGTGGACGTTCACAGCTTGTCAGATAATGTATACTTTGAGTTGCTAACCGCAGTTAATTGTTGGGCAAAAGCTGAATCATGAAAGATATAAAACCCTGTCGATATCTTACTTCTTATTTTGCAACGCTCGGCCACTATTTGTTTCAAATTGTCCTATTCAATTCCAGTGCTTGCCTTCAAAAAGTGCTTTATGATGAGCAATGGCCAGAGAGTTTCAGTCAGATTTGCATTTTAAAAAGCTAACATGTTTTCTTTTGTTTTGTTACCATGCTCGTAATTTATTTGTTGCAGGCAGTGAAAGAGCGGCAGATTCTGCGAAGGAGCTATTATTTGTTTTTATGCACAATTGTGAATAATGGTGTTGTAGAAGTTATAGTAAATTGTGGTAAGTTTATTAGGTTTGTTGATTCGCTCGCTTAATAGTTGCTTTAATTATTATCAACCGTTTTGGGTTCATATCAGTATCAGTCTTAATAATGGTACTTGAAACATTTTAGGGTTAGCTTGTGAAATTATTTCTAAATTTACGACATTGAGAGAATTTTGTGTTCAGCAACGCCTGAAATGTTGCAGCCATCTTCATTTATCCAGTCAATTGATTAACAAGTTACTCTTGACCAATGAGATTCGAATGAGGATAGTTGATTGACAGGTTTTGTTTACCAGTGACCTTCGAAGAATGATGATTGATTGACATGTTAATCGTGGCCAATGAGATTCGAATGAGGACAGTTGAGATTGACAGGTTTCTGTTTACCAGTATGTTTCGATGAAGGATAACTGATTGGCAAGTTACACGTGACCGTTGTGATTCGAACAAGTATGATTGGTCAAAAAATTGTTCTTGGCCAATGGGATTCAAAAGGGTCAGTGATTGATAGCAGAATAATGACAAGATTATTCAAGCCCTGGTTTCAATACATTGTACCATGTTTTGTTGATATTAATATCATTTTTATTTTGGTTCAGGTGCGGATAGCATCAAAACTATTTTATACAGTGTTGTCCAAGGTGCTGCAGAAATTCCAGACCCACAGGTGAGCCAAGGCGTGCTACAATATTTTGTTTTCATTTTTAACTGTTTCTATGTTCATTCTTTATTTAGTATGCTATTGATAAGACAACTGTATCTTGATACTTATCGCGCAGAGGTCTGTGTAATAAAAGAAAACATTTTCATCGAGATCTTTTAAGATACAAGGAGGCTCTATAAATTTAATCATTGAAATATTATGTGTTCAAGTGACTTGCTTTCCACAAAGGGGCATTGAAAGTTAGTTGATTCGTTACGACTTCCAGTTAATCTCCTGGATTGATACCACCAACAAGAAAGCTTATGTCTTTAGATCGTTGCTTTTAGTGGAATTTTTTTTAACAGTCTTCGATTTTTGAATAAAAAACATGAGGATTTCAAAATGTGAACAAAAAGCTTTTTGAAACAACGAAACATCATTATACAAATGCATACTTTTACAAGTAAGGTTTTCCATGTAGATTTTGGCTATTTTAAAGAGACGAGACTATGATTGGCAATTATTTCAATTAATTTTACTTATAATTTAACTATAGCTTATGTTGATGTCTTGTCTTTGCTTTGAAGGGTCAAAAGAATTGTTTTGTCATTTTGGGTAAATTTATAGATTTGTTTGGTAAGTTTGGATATTTTGTAATTTTGCTGTTTCAATTTTCATAAGATGAATCTGTTTTATTGTGAAGGCTTTTTTATAGTTCATTTACATTAGGTCGAATTATAGTCCTGCCAAAGTATGGACGTTCTGTTTTACTGCAATAATGAGGCTATCTTAGTAGTTGGTTTGTTTTTCAAATTACGTTTAGGCAGACTTTTAAATTGATTCGATTTTGTCATCACTGACAAAACCTGGGACACATCACATAACAAAATATTCAGCAGCAGCGTTGATAACTTGAGGAAGTAGTTAAGGCCTTGCATGATCAAATTTGAAACTGGATTTTTGCATCGTTGATTCATTTTTTGCAATCACTGTAGGCCTTGAAAAATAGGCTTCGCTCATTATGCAATGCAGGCGTTCTTAATCGCGATATGACTACAGCTTTGTTATCGATTTGACATGTTGAATTATCAGCAGATGGCAGCTCTCTTGATTGTAAACGGTAATTGAACTACCCAGCGGGCTGACACCTTATAACTGGACTAGTCTGTCACTTTTTTGTTCCATCTAGGGGATGAGATGAACTGGATGGGATTCAAGGAATTCACCTATGAGAATATTCTTCCAGCTTGTCTGGTGGCTCCTTTAAAACCTGTTTTTGACTTGAATGATGGACAATGCTTTCTGGTGCGTACTGCAACACTATTTTTCCTTCTTTCATATTTCCACATAAAAATTTTTTCCATTCAAAATTACACTTATATTTTACACCTGTACTGTTGCCCGAGTGACTTTTTATTAATTTACTCCTTTCATTGTATCATTCCAGGTTCTTCAAGAAATAGCTCAAGTTTTGAAAATGATACTTGTAAAAAGAGTGAGTATTAATTATCAACAAATTGTAAAATTAATTAGAAAATTCAAAATCCATAAGAACTCTTAAAGTTTTTTCTAAGCATTATTTTCCTGAGTGCCATGTTTCTAGTTCGTTGTTTTTCTTGCAATCTAGGGCCAAGAAGTGATCCAGTATTTACACGCATCGTATCTGCCTCAATTGCAGTGCCCGGAGGAAGCAGCTATGGTAAATGAAATTCATGAGTTTGAATCTAATAACTTAAGCCTCCATACCGAAGATCTAGGACCAGATCTATTGTCCATTGAAGACAGTGTCCGTTGTAAAGAGGTGTCCGTTGTATAGAGGTGTCCGTTGTATAGAGGTGTCCGTTGTAAAGAGGTGTCCGTTGTAAAGAGTTATATGTTGTAAAGAGGTGTCTGTTGTAAAGAGGTGTCTGTTGTATAGAGGTGCCTGTTGTATGGAGATGTCCGTTGTTGGAAAGTGTCCGTTGTAAAGAGGTGTCTGTTGTAAAGAGGTGTCCGTTGTATAGAGGTGTCCGTTGTAAAGACGTGTTCGTTGTAAAATGTTATATGTTTTATGGAGGTGTCCGTTGTTGGAAAGTGTCCGTTGTAAAGATTTTGACGTTGTTTGCTATTTTTCACTTCTCGGTCATTTTAAACCGTCGTTATTGAAACTAATTTTTTAATTTTTTTCAAAATCTTTTTTCAGGATTATTGTAATACACTACAAAACATGGATGCCAAACATTTCAAATTATACCTTAAGGTAAATTGAATTTTTTCTCAATCTCTTATCAGTTTTCTCGTGGTAAACATGAAGTAATTCTTTTGGAAGACCGTGAAGTTAGATCGCTATTTTTGTATTTGAATGATTTTCCGTAAAAATACAAGGAAGTTCCATCCTTTTCCCCAATATTGGCTCAAAACTTCATTGTCATAAACGCTATGTATAACTAAATAAGTACCGCTCTGTCATAAAGTGCTCGATGCCTTATGACACTGCAAACAACATTGATGCAGAGCTGCATCTATAGAACTGTGTGCAACTTAGAACAGTAGACTTTTGACGAGAGCTATAAAACTAATATATCATCTTTTTCTTTTCAGCAATTTTACACTAGATGGAGAAGAAGGCCTGAGTTTTCCAGCATCAGGTAGTGAAGCTTTGAGGCGAAGAATTTACAGCTCAAAATCGATAAGTTGTTTTTGTATCATTCGACTTTATTCTAAGCATTGGAGAAAAAGCGATTTCAGTGCAGCATTTAGAAAGAAAGGGGCATATGGATTCTCGTATATATTG
Organism: Rhopilema esculentum; assembly: GCF_057945365.1. Classification (NCBI taxonomy): domain Eukaryota; kingdom Metazoa; phylum Cnidaria; class Scyphozoa; order Rhizostomeae; family Rhizostomatidae; genus Rhopilema; species Rhopilema esculentum. The sequence goes on along the minus strand of NC_142817.1, from coordinate 6,169,979 downwards.
TAAATTTGTAGATGTTCTTTGAGCCAGTTTCTGACAAACGAACGTGGACAGACGAAAGACAGACATTGCTTGAAATCAGAACAACTATAATATAAATGTGCTCAGGTAATCAGAATGATACATCGCTTAGCAAATTCTTGTAATTAGTTAGTTAATTGTAAAGGTAGTCTCGTTTTTACTGTGCAGAATTTTCAACCTCGTTTCCTTTTTGAGGCTACAAACAGAAATTACCCTGTTTTTAAGCAAACAACCTTTTGGTTGTGGGTACAAAATTAAAATGGCTTTGAATATGTTTAATATATTTGCTTTTTTCAAAGCCAGCTCTGCTTATTAGTCTTGGAGCCTCTTATTTCAGACAACAGTATTTAGAAACGTGGAAAGTTCCCCCTTCTTTTATGTCTTTATTTGTTTTTATGGCTGTTGACCAACATTAGGTTGTCTCGGGTTTTTCACTGATGAACGATATAAAACTTTGACAAGTTGCATTACGCCCTTTCCAATATAGGACGATGTAGCAAAGTTTACATCAAATTGAACGTCAAATTCAAACGCAAATTGAACTCGAGCCGAAGTAAATGTCCCAATAAAAATTGAATTTCGACCAGTTTCCAGTCTTCTACACTAATCGTGCCAGAAAAGAATGTTTTTGTATAGCTGGCCATAAGGTTCCCTTTATCGAAATTTTTACGCTGATAGTAATTCCACATGCTTTGCTAGAAAAATGGCAGACGGTCGTATCATTGTTGCAAGTTAGGAGTTTTGTGTACAGTTCGGCGAGTCAGATAATATTTCTAGGCCTAGACGCTATGGAGTACAAATGCGCAACTACTGCTCTTTTGGTAGCCCTAATTATTGTATACAATATTTGGAATTTTAATTTTAATCAACGTAAAACATCTGTTATCAAATTCAGTCTTTTTTTAAATTATCAAAGCATCAATGAAGTCAAAAGAGGATTTTTCCTCATTAACAAAGTAGAGAGCTTGCCTCGGATAAACTTGATCAAATTGAAAATTCTGTCGACATAGGTTTAATATACTATTGTTTTATCATTGTGTTTTCGTAAAATTTGTATTTTGTCTAATTAATTATTTATGTTTTTATCGGTTTCGATTTTTGTTAAAATCGACAGCAATTCCAACGTTTTTTAGCTGTTCTACTCAAAAGTCTGAGTGAGATAAATCTCAAAAATAATTTAAAATTCTGAAGGACGTTGCATGTTAAACAATGTACAAACTGAATATTAAACAATTTATTGCCTTTGATTGGAATCATAACAAATACTTGGTAAAAAATAATGTTTATCCTCAGAGATTACAAAATCTGACAAATCCACATGTCCATCCTTTCTGGAATCATCTGGAAATAGGTGAAGCTGGACCTTTTATTGAATTTCTTTAGTTTTTAAGACATTTCTGTGGATTGGGTGGTTTCCGTGAAGGGGTTTCCGTTTGGTAGAGAGGGTGATTTCCGTTGGGGAGGGAGAGGGGCTCGTGAAGAAAGTTTTCTCCTTTGCATTTATTTATTTGACAGGGTCGATGTCATTTAATAATCAAGCAAGTTAAAATAAATGAAGCCTTGCAGTGCGCTGATAAAGCTAGTTGGCAGAATTTATATTTATCAAAGTATCTGGTCCGATATAAAGTTATTCTCAAAACATTTTATTCATATTGCGGTTGAATTGGCAAAGAATCTCACATGCGGAATTTTTACTTTTTTAATCCCTATATTGATTCAATATTACACACCAATCTGGCTTTTTAACATTCAGTTTTTTCCAATAAAATTTCTTTCCGTTAACCTTTGAATCAATTTCCCTTAAGTTGCTTGCTCTATAAACCATTAGACGTTAACAGATGTGATAGCAAATAGCGTTTATACATCTTGCCGTTTTATTTTTCAAAATTTGATATCGTTCTTCATTTTCATGATTTATGTAAACAATGAGAATTTTAAGTTAAAGTTCCAATTTGCGTATTTTATCTAGTATAATTTTTGAGTGAAACAATTAGATATAGGCTTGAAGTAATCTTGTCATACAATAAAATTGAAAATTAACACGAATGTGCGATAAAATCATGGAATATAATTCATTATTGCCATTGGTTGAATCAGTATTGTTAAAAACTTCTTCGGCTAAAAAAGAAAGGGATGAGAATAGATGATGTTTCCCTCTGTTGTAATATTCTTTACAGTTTGTGATCTTTAATTGTTTTGTTTCGGTTTAGCTCTTTCTGCTTTTAGTCAAAGGTTCAAAGACTCTCTATATACTTGTAAGGTTGTCTTACATGTCTGCGACTTCGTCAAAAAAGTCGTGTCTGTCTTGAAACTTTCAGATAGTAATGAGCACATCAGCCATTCCTACATTAATCAGTCCCTATCATACCTTATCAACATGATCAACCAATCATTGCCAAGCATTCATAATACGTGATGTAATCAGTGACCTAATCATTGATCAGTTATACTTACCGGTTAACTGTAACCATAAAAGCGTATATGAAGCTTATTTTACTTTATCAGGAAACCAATAGCTTTTGGGACGCTGATTCCATTCGGTTATCAAAACGCATCTCAGCCCAAAAACCGTGCCACACGTAGATTGTGTTTAATTTGACTAACCCCTGAGTTATTGACGCTGCTTTTTAATTCTTTTCTCCTCCCCTGTGATTTTCTCAGTCAAGGTCCCTTTTATGTGCAAAACAAGTAGCAAAATACAATATTGAAATCCTAGCAGCATTCTAAGGAGAGGGGGGGGGGGGGGCTGTGGAAAAACTTTTTCAACTTGTTCGTGATTTTTGAAGAGCATGAAAGGGTGTGGATGTGAAAGAGGTAACAGCGATGAAAGCTTTGCCACTTGTATTTTATCTAAAAATCTTTAAAGAAAATCGTACTTTTGTATAAAAATAGGAAAAGTTTATATCACTTCCTTTTTACAACAATAAATCATAAAATGTTATAACTATGATGCCATCCTGGTTAATTTATGATTAGCCTTAAGGCTATTCAGTTTGCCAGAATCACAGTGTTTTGAATTTCGATTAGCACGTGTAGAATCCTCCATCATCCTTTCTTGAGTAGCCTCCGTTTGTTGCAGCGCTGTGGTGACTTGCTGTGTAATAATTTAAGAAATTATGATATTGATCGGTATATACATGAAACTGCAGTTTTGTAAATAAAGTGTTGAAACTGTGCAACACACCTTCGATTTTTACATCACTGCTATTAAAACGCACGAAACAGTTGCAACAGACTTGTTTTATTTTGAAAACAACTGTATCCACGACTGTTATCTGTAAAGGCTGAGGGCGTGACATCCCTTTCATACCTCTTGCACCTGTTTTCAATTCACCATAGTATGGAAACTCCCAAAGGTTGCATTAATTAAAACAAGATAATATTTTATACATTTGTTCGGCAAACTTGTTGTTGTTAGTTTTTTTCACGCAACTTGTGTCTTTGTAATACGTGAATTTAAAACTGAAAGATCTTGACTATCAGACAAGCAGAATGACGTATATCATCCCCAGGCCTCTACGCAACTAAAAGACTCACTCACCGATAGCACCGTTAATGCTGTTAATGTTTTCTTTCTTCGTTCCAATCGACTTTCGCAGGACTATATCTTCGGGCTCAATAACTGGTGGCGGAGGTGGCGGTTTGTTTTTAAGCTGACGGCTATAATAGAAACATCATTAATGAATTATTTTTTGCATGAATTAAAAATGTTTGTGGTCTTTTCAACATAAATATAAGTGTTCAAAGTTCGTTCAATAGCAAATGGCTTACATACCGTTATGTGCAGTTGCGAAAAATTAGAGACAAAAGCGGCGAAGTTTCCGCGTGATTTAAAAACTTTAGAATAGAATAGAATAGAATAGAATAGAATAGAATAGAATAGAATAGAATAGAATAGAATAGAATAGAATAGAATAGAATAGAATAAAATAGGGTGCCTCTGAATGCAAGTTGGAGGGGGGAGAGGGGCTGTCATCGAAACCAAACATACATTGTCAGTCTCTCACTGAGTACAAGCTTTTGTGACAAGCAAAACCCGTTATATACTAACTACAGCCTCTTAAAATGTTCACAGTTTAGACCGACGCAAGCTCGCGTAACGTATGATGATATAGCAGGAACCATGAAATTTTCAATCAGCGCCTTTTTGCATATTGGCCGCGTAAAATCCCTAGTTAATAACATTTTACATTATCAACACTGCAATTTTCTACATATGCACTATTTCAGGTGAGCAGTCGCAAATTTTTAAAATAAACTTGTCCGTGCAAGAAGCAAAGTTTTCAATGTGGGTAGGGAGCTTCCATTAAAAAATAATTACCCTTGTCATTGTGAAAAAGGCCGCTTGATTGTGGAAATTTTAAAAGCGCTTTATTCTGTAACCACTTTGACTCAAAGACTGTGGGGAGGTATTTTCCGAAAATACATTTAAAAGAACAGGGGGGGGGGGTCAGATTTTTGCAAAAAGCAAAAATAGAATTCAACTCCTTTCTGGGCATTGGAAAGGGCTCCTTGCACTACACTTCTTGGGCCAGAAGGGCTTGGACTGTTGCCCCCTGTAAAAATGATAAAGACATATGGATCAAAAAGCAACAATGGCATGATATTGCTGAAAATCAGGCAAATGCTTTGGAAACACAAAAGGCCAACTTGTCCCTCATTTTTAGAGGCTTACAGGCCATATAACAGGTTGTTGGGTTTGGTTCGTAACATGTTTAAGACAAGAGATGAAGCAAAAGAATGAAGCAGATTAAGTAAGTGGCTTGCAATGAAAAGAGTAAATCTAATCCAGCTTATTTGAAGATAAATGAAAACTCCGTAATTTTATTCTTTTGTGGTTTGTGAGGTTGGTTCTGTTTAATTTTTCAACAGTTTTCATGTTGAAAAAGAGTGAGGTTCCGGCAAAATGAAGGTTTTGTAAAGCCAATTGTGTGCATTTTAATGCAGTTATGGTGTATTGTGTCAAATTGATACAAGAAGGAGGGAAATGAAAATATGTCAACACTCCTCAGCTGCATAGTGATTTATTGTTGTTTTTTTACAAAGCATTTCACAGTTGTTTGAATGATGACAATTACATGTTTCACAAACAAACTTATTCAGTAAATGATCAGATGATGTTGTTTACTAATTCATTTGCTTAGAGATACAATTGAAACTTATGTTGCTTTACTTTTCTGTCAACACAAAAGGCTTCAAAACTCACCCAAGGGGGATTCCAAGTGTTTCAGGTTGGAAAAAAGTTTCTGCCTTTGATCTCAGGAATTCGTTGTGGTGATCATATTTTGATTTAATTACAAAATCTAGAGCATCGTTAGGAGCCTAAAAATAAAAATAGCAAAATGACATATTGTTTAAAAAAGTAAAATTGGAGAACAGTTGCCTTGTTTCTAACAAGTTTGGTTGCAGGAATTTCATCACAAGCAATCAATATCTCAAAAATTTTATTAATTTAAAAGCTAAAATAAATCTTGAACCGAACTTCTGCAGGACTGCAAATCTCATTATCATATAACAAATTTATAAAAAAAGGAACTTTGTTGATTTGGTAATGAAAAAAGGTTGATTCAGTTGTTTTTGATTCATGTCTTATAGTACTGACAGCTCTTTTAACTGGCCAGGTTGTTTTTTATATCATAAAAAATTTCAAAGAAAGTTTTCTGGAATATTTCATCTTTTGATTGGTATGAAATATAAAGCTTTTCTGAATGTGATACAGGGAGAATTACTGAGGGGGTAGGGGGTTATGTCCCCTAAAAGCAACAGATCTTTTGAAAAATCTCTTTGCTACTCTGTAAGGATTTGTAAGAAAATTGAGATTTAGCCCCCTCATTCAAAACTTAACTCTCACTTTGTCTGATGTGAGACGTATTTGTCAATTTTCGATTAAATGTGTTGCAATTTATCAAAGTTTTATTTAAAAATAAATACTTAGTTCTTTAGAGTAAGACTACAATTTTACCTGTGGGTCGTGGTGGAAAACTTTTCTTCTGGTACTTGCTAGAGTTTGCGTTTGATAAAGTCTATCCCACGCACGATCATCTGGTACGTGACTATGAAGTTTTGTAGCTTTGTTTGGCTTATGTCGAATCACCTGAAAGATAACAAAACAATTCAGGTTAAAAATTGTCTGCAACAGTTGCAAAATACCTTACACGGTACTGTAAAAGCCTCCTACATGTGAAACTGTCTGTAGTTATGTGCTAAAACTGTGTTGTGGTTTCGTGACAACAGACATTTGGCATGGGAGAAATGAGGAACGATTCCTTCAAACCACAAGCTGTTTATAAGACAGTAATGGAACATAAGATACGAGACGTTTAATTGGCTTATTAAACACTAAAGGAATAGGGTTTTCACTGCATCACAATAACATCTATGATCATTAGGAAATCCATACATATTGGGTTATGATTACACGACGACCCTTTCAAAGAAAACTTCTAACAAGATGCAGGTACCTGTGATGTTTCTTTCTGTCCAGCAAATTCTGTGTCATTTTCATATCTTGGAAAAGGATAAGGATCCCGTGGCATTTTTGGGCTACTTGTTGAGCTAATATTTTGTCTGTCTGGTAACGTCTCGTTGTTAAATTAACTAAACTGCTATAGAAATTATATTGTTGTAGTGACAGGTGTGTTGCTATTAGCAACATTTTCCAAATGAGACTAGCCTCCCCTTCACACTTGGTTCAATGTACAGTTATGTACAGGAGCCAAGGGAGCCTAACAAACTCTAGCAGGTTCCAAACGGTATAGACACCCATCATGACTCTCTGTGCAGCAGGGAGATGAATTGAATGCATATTCTGTGTAAGGTCATTTAAAATTTTTTGGGAACATCAATTTGCTTAGATTTTCAATTTCTCTCGAATGTAGTAAATATATTTGTACAAGGTACGTTGCGTGTGGCTATTTCATCCCAAGCCAATGAAAATACACTTACGTTCAAAAAGTATTGGGACACCCTTCGAAACTTCGAAGACATTTTATGCAACAAATTCGGAAAGACTTTTTTAAAATCTTTCTCATTAAAAAAGTACGGCAGTTATTTGCATGAAATTTTCACAAGACATTGTTGATATTTTGAAGCCTTTTATGTACGCCAAAAAATTAAAAATGCATCTACCATAAAATTTCTATAGGTCTCGAGACGAAAACATGGAAGCTCTGAAAACTCAAGAATTGAGTTAAGAGAAGCGCTTACAAAGTGCTTTCTACTATAATAAAGTAAATGGATTTTGCGATATAGCATCAATTCTCTGCTGCTCAATGAGTGCAGCTTTTCTGGTGTGTAAAAAGTTTTTCCGTACAAGAACAGAAAAAAATTTACCAAGGGTTTGCAGACCAAAGAAGTTTACGACGCCGAGGGACGACAGGTCTTTACTGAGGGAACTGCGAAGTAATAGGTTTGAATCCTTACTAGATATTATATTGTCATGTAAAAGAAGCTAAATAATGGAACATAAGCAAAAACATGGCTATAGAAGTCATGAAAAATACAAATTTTCCAGCGTTATAAGAAGAAAATGCTCTCTCAAAGCAAAAATTACTCATCGATGATGAGTACAATGGCTTCTCCTTTAATGTTACGCAATTTTAAAAGTAGCTTGAATAAATGCAATAATTTAATAAATTTGTAGCATTTTCGTCGATGAAGTAAACTTTTTTTGAAGCTTAAAAGTTTGATTTTATAATCTCTTTAATAATTTCTTTTGTTATGCAAACGTGAAATTAAAAAGTTGTATTTGTTTGGACAGCTCTAAAATTTTTGGAAGGTCATGTGACTTTGCCATTGTTAGGCCATTCAGCCCTTCTGCATATTTTGCTGTTATAATCAGGAAAATCGAAAGAATCCTGTGTTTTCTTGGTTATTCTTCATAAGTTGAAGCATTTTGTTAACTTTTTATTCCATTTTGGGGAAACTTGGGCCTAGATTATTTGTAGAAAGACTGCCTAAATCTGAAAAAGTTTCCGTTGCAAAACCGAATCTAACGGAACGCCATAATTCGTTTATCGAATTCGTCCCAATACTTTTTGAACGTAAGTGTAATAACGAATACATGCTAAAAACGTCGTGTTTTTAACTATTAAACTGATTTATTTCATTCTAGTATGATTTATTTGCTAACTAAATTTAATACACTCATTTTTTATAAGAAACTGGCTATAAGAAACGAGTACTGGACATTCAGAAAAAATTAAGAAACTTCAGTACTCGAAGCAAAAAAATTAAGAAGCTATTAAATCTGAGAACAATGAAATTTTGTAAAATCCAAGAACATGATTGCCCTGATGGCCTAGAAATTATGACAAAAGGGATACAAATATTTTCCACGTCGTACAGCGTCAGAACGGAAGCGAATCTCTTGACGTGAAAAAAAGTCACGAACATTTCATACCATCATTCCTGACATCATGATTAAAAAACTCTTAAAAAACAGTGAGTATTGAAATTTCCACAACATTAAGAAACTGGAGTACTCAACATCGACCTTTGTTTCGTATAAAAAAATGAGTGTATTTGTAATATGTCAACCTGGAACAGGATATTTATATTGCGTATAGTAGAAAGATCGATAATCGTATTTAGTAGTTGATTCTACCAAAAAGATGTTGCTAAAAAGTCTTTAGAAGTCTTAAAGAGAAAGGATTAAAAAGTCTTTAGAAATCTATTGCTTTTAAATGTCTTTGAAATGTCACTGATGGCCTAATCCGTTTTATTTACCCAATACGTTCTTCATTTCAGAGTTCTAGATGACAGTAGCAAAAATTACTATGTATCAATATTTACTAGAATGTAAACAAATTCTCTTGCCTTACAATCATGATTCTGTGACTTTTCAATGGCTTTTTTGATATGCTGTATTTTTCTAGTGTAGAAACAATCAAAATTTGCGCAGTCATTTATCAGAAACTTAGAAAAACTTCTAAGGAGGAAAATAAGACGATTGAAAACTTCATATTACACAGAACCATTCCGAACTGTTGGACAGATAACATCTGGCATAAAATAAAAGAACAGGCTTTTCGATTCTTCGCCGCAAAAATTCCATCGATCCGAGTCCGTCAAGCAGTTTGCTATTGTGACCTTTCCTTTATTTACATATTTACATTAAAATAGGCAACTTCTAATCTATTGCCTAATAAATTACTAACTATTCAGTCGACATCCTCGTCCTCATCCTAATCATTGTCCCTTACAGGCACACCGGAGCCAAGGGCTGGGGACTGTAGCCCCCTCACTTTTTGCGGAAGCATGATAATAAGGATGTGGCATTAAGGATAATGGTTAAACATTACCACTCAAGCTGGCCAATTTATCTGCCATAAAATGTGCTCCTTCGTTCCTGGTTTACAAAAATGTATAAACGTCGATGACTGCTTTCTTGTAAAAAATCATGGCATTTCTACAATGAATTAAAATACACATATGTTTTTGCAATTGCCTATGATTCTAAATAGAGAAATTGCTTAATTGATCCAAACCTTTCCAAATAAATGCGATGGTGCTTATTTGAAGGGCTGGTTGAAGTCTGTTCTACTCAGGCACCGCGGAGCGTTGAAAAAGTGGGGGGTCTAAAAAAGTGGGGGGAGCTAAAATCGTATAAAAAGAGGCTTTACTGGTATTTGGCATTTTGTGCAAGAAGTGGTAAAGCACCCCCAGCCCCCCTCTGCTCTGCAGTGCCTGGTTCCACATCATTCTACATTTGTAGGGTAGGATATCCTATGTACTCGAGAGCATAGCTCAAGAATGTATCAACATATAGTATCAACATATTGAAGAGTCATAGTCCAAAAGCCTTTTGAGAAAAAAATTCCGAGTCCTTCTTGTGATGTCAAGGCAACAATTTCTTTGACAATAGAAGAGATCGCATCGATTGTGTCATTCTGGATCTTAATTGCATATACATTCATGTAATATTCGTGTTATATCCTTATTAACACTTTTAATTGCATAAAAATAAAAAAAATGTTTATTCTCACATTTCAGTTTATTTTAATAAACTTGTTCATTTTGAGTGCCATAGAAGATACACATTCGATTCTTGAGAGTTTAGAATTAGAATGATCACTGTAGCTGGTCGCCAAAGTCATTATTATTTGTACAGGTTTTAGGGCCGACACCAGTAGTGATATATAATAGGGGGGGGGGTGGATATCATAATATTTCCGACGACATATCTACTTCAATGGCAATTTTGATACTACGCATGCGTCTCATTTGTCATTTCCCATTTGCTATGTATAGGTCAATTTGCTAAATTTTAGATGCAGATAGATTTTTTCAAGGTGCAGTTGCCTTCTTGGTGAAGTGACTAGGCAAGGCAAAGGACCACTAAATTATTCCGCAAGGACCAACTTTGACTTACTTTGGCTATTTTCAGTCAATGCAACACAAAATAATCGATTAAAAGTAAAATTGCTAATAATAAAATATGGAAAGCTAGGAAGGATATAATCAGCCAGTCGTTGGGCTGTGACTTGTGACTTTGAAGAATCCTAAAGGCTAAAATTTTCCGACAAGCATTCAGATTTTCCGACAGACAGCCTTATAGGGGTGCGACGCACCCTCCAATGCATCGGCTCTGACAGGTTCCATTTTACAAACAGAACCACAACATTTTATTCTGATCAACATGAATGGTTTGTTTTCTCTGGTTCCCTTCATTGTTGAAAGACCTCCGCTAATTCCCAGTCCCCTCAGTTAATCAACCAGGCCTTTCGAACCTCGTGCGTGTCCTCGAAGTGGATTACCATCCCGCCAATGGCCGAAATTCTGACTGGTGGTCGTTGTTAAAAAGTCAGGAATGGAGCAGTTCATGAGCTGATCTTTCACCATCAACCACTGGAATGATGCTAATGGTGATCTGACTTTTTAGCAGAGGATTTCTCTACTCGTTATTTGTTAAGAAAGCACGATAATCTTAGAATCAAAATGGGTTTGGAAGGGCTACAGAAGTACATCGAATCGAAATTAGGGCACTGCATTGATAAAAATGTCGACCTGAAATCAACGAAGAATGAAAACACAGAGGAAACTAAAACGTCTAAAAAGGAGCCTCAGATTTTTGTCGTACATGCCGATAGTTGTAGAAAATATGTTTACCCAGTAGCGACCGACTGGGTTTGTGGTGGACAGTGGAATGAGATGCTAAGCAATTTGGAGAGATTTGTACGATGTTTTCGTCAGTCAAGTATTGAATTAGTTGTATTTTTCGATGGCTCCGTGGGTGCAACCAGGTTTAACGATTGGAAGCAGCGGCATACGAACCAGAGAGAAACAGTTAAACAGTTAATGTCAAAAGTAGTTAGCAATCGGGCCACGCCAGCTCGTAGTTTAGCGGTTACACCAGCCTGCTTCAACACAGCTTTGAGATTGGCATTGAAGAGTTGCAATGTGATAGTTTGTTCATCGGTTGGCGACCTTCATCACGATATTACAAGCTATTATCGATCGCAAAAATGTACAGGAATTATTGCACAGAATTCACATTATCTTCTTCAAAGGATATCGAACTGTTTCTCCCCGGATCATTTAAAAATCGGACGATACACAGCAAAATCATCTCGTATCGACTTTGGGAAAGTCATGGAAGAACTGGGCCTAAGTTCTGATACCCTACCAGTATTCGCAGCACTTTTAGGAAACAACATTATTCCAGAAGGCTATCTAGCGACGTTCCATTGGAGCTTCTTAGGTCCAGACCACCCATTAAAAAGTGAAGAGGTAGGTTTTAATAAATTTTGGCTGGCTCTTGTTGACAAACAAAATTTGGAAGTACTGAAGTAAATATGTTTGAAAGTTATTGTTCTGTTTCAAAATGATCGTTCTTGTTGAATCTATTTGTGGAATGTTAAAGATTTGTAGATTAAGAGTTAATTGATTTTTTAAAAATATTTTTGAAGGACGCTGCTGAGAGTTTTTTTGGCTCTATTCAGGAGCCATATATATGGGCCAACTTGATACCAAATTGTGAAATATGCATTAAAGCAAAAACCAAAGCTGTTTATATAATATTCTGTTGAAGAAATGTATGCAATATTTTGCTTGTTTGTAGTTGAAAAACGGTTATAAAATTAATTGAAACCAAAACCAACTTGTTTCTCTTTGGAGATAAAGCTTAAACCACCCTTGAGTTTTTATTGTGAGGGTTTCAATGATTTTGGAATGGCTTTGAATAAGTAAACATTTAACAGTTTTTTAAAGCCTATTTTTAGATTTTGTATCACCAAACATTTGTATGCAAAAGGTTTGATTATATATATATATATATTTTATAAGCATAAACAAAACTATTAAGTTTTAACTATTATATTTATGTACTGTAGAATTATATTTTGGTGTTGAAGACAGCCAAACTACAGGTTTCATCTTTACAAGCCTTTTCACAAATAACATAGTCTTCTCTAGAATTATGTTTATACTATAAAATTATAAAGACATGCATTTGCTTCCTACTTCCTACATTAATGTGAAAGTACAAAGTAAATCTGATATCTACTTCAATGTTTAATGCAATAATTTAAATGATAAACAAAAGCCTGTAACTCATGCCTCCACGAAATGTAAGGAATGGCTTAAGATAGGCACCCCTTTAGCCCCTGCTTCCTTTTTTTCAATAAATACAAAATATTAAGAAATGAACCATCATTGTTTTTGTTTGATTTTAACCCCCCCCCCCACCATCTTTTTCTAAACCCTCCACTATTTTCAGAATATAAAGTGCCTGTTTCTGTCTTATCCAGGAAACAGCTTTCGACTTCAATAAGATGGGGGAAATCCAATAATAATTGATAATCAGTCTGCTCTAGTAAAATTCAGGACACAACTTAACAGAGTCCAACTGCATATAACTGCGTGATTACAGCATTAAGCATGCAGCTTATAGTCGCAGCTTGGAACCATCCTTTTCTGCATCCTGAAGTAAAATGAAAATGTTAGTTACTTAAATTAAAATGAGTTAAACATTTAATCACTGATCTGATTTTGTTTCCTAGCTAAAAGGCAATATATCATATCAAAGTGCACCACCACCTGTTGAAATAGTTATCAAGGGGTTGGCAGACTTTTTGAAAGACAAAGATGTAGATGACATTGATGAACTTGCAAAAGAAGTTTTTAAAGATTCTGGTTACGATTTGGGGGAAGCAACTTTAAAGTTAAAAGAAGCAATAGATTACTTTAAATCAACTTTGAAACAGAAAGATCACAAAACTTGTAAGTCAGTCTCTTTGAAATCTCATACGTTCAGGCCATCCTCAGAAAAGCATGCAATCACATGCACACACCTTAGCACCTGCCTTGTTCCCCCAAGAAGTGTAGTTTATATCACACCTTATCAAGGCAATGAGTTACCACCTTTACAGGAAACATTCTAAGGCCCTGTTTGAATGACAACATTTTCATTCCATATTGTATTTAGTTTCACCATCTGAGACAAAATTTTTGCCAGTTCACATGTCAACATTTTCATGTGATTTTTTATTCAGGGCGCTGTTTACACAAGAATATTGTAATACCCAGATTGCTATACTGCAGGTTTCGTTTAAAAATAAGGCCAATCTAGTATGAAACCAGGGGATTTGAAACAAAAAGCAGCATCATGTAAACAGGGCCTTCGTTCCTTGCTTTTTGTCTTCATGCACTCATGTAGTAAAGAAACGGGTTAACTTAGTTTCTTTGCCAGGACTTGAAATTTTTTCCTCAGATAAATGGGAGAAGTACTGTATTTATTTACAGCATATAGGTGTTAGTAAAAATTGTCTCATTAAAAGATCATCTTGTTATCACATTTTGTTGTCATTTTTTCAGCTAAAGACCATGATAGTTGTCTCAACATAGATGGTTTTCCAGTACACAGCTTTGGACCGCCCTCACAAGAGACCCAAGGGGAAGTCTCAGACTCTAAAAGAATTGAAAACAGCTACCAAAGAAGATGGCAGCAATTTCAAAAAGTTCAGTTGTCAAATCAGCAACAAGTAAAATCATCACAAGTTTTCTTTGATTTTCTTCAGTCAAGATGTTTAATTTTGTAATAAACAGTTTAATTTTGTATATAATAAAAGTAACAGTTAAAGGATTTATTGTTGAAAATATTATATATATTTTCAATTTGTGGAGATATTTTTATTTGATGTTAAAACTGTTTGATATAGGAATCAGCTAAAGAAACAGAAGATGGGAAGGAAGGTGTTGAAAGCAAAGAAAATGGCCAAGAAGAGGAAGAAAAGGCAAAAGACGAGAAAGAAATAAATCAAGAAGAAGAACCTTCAAAGGGAAAAGAAAAGAATGAAGTAGTAAGAATGTTTTTATATCCAAAATTATTCTTAAAACTGCACAATTTTTTGCTTTCTCAGACTCGTTTCCATTTTTTAAAGTTTTGTTAGTTTGTAAAACTTGTATGTAGGAAACTGAAATTTAGCTCATGTAAGGTTTTGGCTATATTAAAATTTCAGTTGATATTAATTATTGTGCTAATTTCAAGTTTTCCATCAATCCAAAATTAAATCGGTCTCTATTTCCCAAAGCAAAAGCAGAGCAGAATCTTCAGATCCTACAAGAAAATGTTTGTTTCTTAACTATTTTCTTTTATTAAATGGGTGAAGCTGGCAAATGGTGATTAAAAGTATATGTAAGATTGACTCAATTTCAATAATCCAAGAAGCCTTGAATTTGGTCTTTTACTGTATGTGTCTTTACAATTGTGATCAGCTGTCTTTAGATTTTATGAGGACTTCACAAAATTTTGTTTTTAGGAAGCCACTGAGGAGAAACCTGCTGTCAATGGAGTAACAGAAGAAGAAAAAGAGGGAATGGGAGTTGATATATCATCTGAAGAGGTACCAAGTGAAGACGTGCCAAGGAAAGACATGCCAAGTGATGATGTGCCAGGTGAAGGTGCATCCAGTGAGGATGTGCCCAGTGAAGATGTGCCCAGTGAAGATGTACCAAATAAAGATGTACCAAATGCAGATGTACCAAATGAAGATGTACCAAATGAAGATGTACCAAATGCAGATGTACCAAATGCAGATGTACCAAATGCAGATGTACCAAATGCAGATGTACCAAATGCAGATGTACCAAATGAAGATGTGCAAAGTGAAGTTCCTGGTGAAGAAGTTGCTAGTAAAATGGTTCCTGGTGAAGCAGTTCCTGGTGAAGAAGTTCTTGGTGAAGAAGTTCCTGGTGAAGAAGTTCCTGGTGAAGATGCTCCCAGTGAAGAAGTTCAAGGTATTTGTGTTAGGTTTTTTACTATGATCTAGCGGTTTGTAGCTAGTAGTATGATAATACCAGCCCAATCACATTATCATCTTACACTGTGCAATCCAGGACTCATGTTACAACCGTCTGATATATTAAGAAAAGGTTTAATAGATTTATGAAGATAATTGTATCTATAAGTATTATAAAGAAAGCAAAAACATGATCACATGTTGCACCTTCGTTACACCATTTAACATCTTCTTTTTATTGAGCATTAATTTGGTGAGACCACAAAATCAATTTGCATATAATACAAACAAAGCTTTATGATGAACATTTTCAAAGATATTTTCTGTTATACATGTGTAACACTTTAAAATAAACTATAGGCAAAATGCTAGGTTTTGATAGTTTATCCTTTTTCATATATATTCTGTAAAAATACACTAAAAACCAACACAGAGAAGTTTTCATCTCCCTCAAAAAGATTCTTTTTCCAGAAAAATTGACAGACAAATACTGTATATCGTCTTTTTGTAGTTTTTTGTGGAAAATATTTTATTGTATTTACGCTTCAATTCTGTGTCACCACTGTGCTGTGGCTTAGTTCATAAAATGGTTAACACATTTGTCTTTCAACACTGTGTACAGACACATAAAGGCTCATGAGTCACCACACGGAGAGTTAGGGGCCAGAATGGCCAGCTGCCTTCAAACAAAAATATTTTCCACAAGAGAAAGATTTTTGCTGCTTTATAGAATTCCAATTCTCCAATTGCATTTCAAAGTATATATTCTTCTCGTACTTTGACTGAGAAGGAATTCATCAAAAATCCATTTAATTCTTGTTTTGGGCCTTTTCTTTCACTTTCACTTCGAAAAATTACTTTTATCCAAATGCTACTGTTACTGAAATTGTTCGAAGTTACCAAATTACATTTCAAATCTTTATAAAAAAGCTGAAAGTGTAAACTTAGTTGAATTTTGCGGCGTAAAATGACGGTCTTCATTTTTTTGATGTCCACACTTCCTTTCGTATTATGAGCTAATCTTTTTTCTCAAATCAAAATAAAAACAGGTGTTCTTTTCGTTTACTTGCGCAAATAAACGTCACCTGCAAACCACCTGAAAATTACTCTTCTCCAGATTTCAAGCCATGCTCCAGCTTATAAGTTTCAAATATTCTTGAGCTTTTCATGTTTTGACAACATAAAGACCTCAAGAATATTTGAAAATCTTCTCCTAAAGCTACATTAGATTTGCATACAAATTCTTTTAAGAATTGTCCATTGGAAGGCTTTCTAAGCCAAACTGATAATGTTCCAAAACTAGAAAGTATGAACGTTGACAAATATGTGGCCTTCGCTTTAATACTTATCCTTTTGACCAAACTGTAATATCAGCATAATTTTTGTCACGTTCTTCAAAACACATTTTTTTGTTGTGTAGAAGGCCGTTATGATGTTATGAAGCCATTTCTACCGGATATCACTGAAGAAGTTATTGCTATTGCGCGCAAACGACATCAGGGTGGCGAGATGGCCGCTGAAATCTTACAGATTCTTACAAAAGGAGAAGTTTTTATCGATACAGCTATAGACGAGGAGAACGCAACAATGCGACTGCCGATACCTTTACTCTACCGACCTGTAAGACAGCATATTTATGGCATTCTGTATGACCAGAAGGTTTATGAAGAGAAAAAAGGGGAAACACCAGATGAACGAGAAATAGAAAACCCGACATATCGATATGTCAAGGAATATTGTGTTTACCGGGGCAACCAACTAGATAAACCGGATCTGGTTGAACCGGTCAGTATGCCTTGGGATATACCCCCGGTCAAAAACTTATGGCTGGGAAGACAGGCACAGGATAATACGACCAGGATGAAAGCGTTTTTAACCTGCCTGAAAAGTGACACGCAAAATATGTCGAATGTTGCAATGGTGCCTCAACGAATGCTCCTTTTGTGTTGCGTTCTAAGGTGAGTTTTGTAACCATTTTTGTTTACATTTGTAACAAAAACACGTTTGTATGCATACAAAAACACGTCTTTCAGGCTTCAATTTACCATCTGTCTGCAAGAAATCCTTTCCAGATTGAATCCATACGGGATCACCTCTGAAAGCGATCCCAAAAGTGTGTTGGAAGCGGATCAAAAAGTATACGGATCCACCAGTTCCCTTGTAAACGCATAGTCTATGCGTACTGTTTTGGATCCGATTCAGATTACTGGACTTTCATGTAAACAAGGCCTTAGTCCGAAGCAAAGATTTTTAAGGAAAATTACTGTAGGGACATGCATAGGACAAGTGTTTGAAGTTTCAGTTACGCAGGACGTACGAGAAGTTGCATCTGATAGAATGCTAAGCCTTATTTGTTGGAGATGAGAGTTTTATTGAAGATCTAATTATTTGAAAAGGAACAATGTGGTATCCGTTGTGCAGAAAAGAAACCTCAGGGAAGTGTTGATTGCCCGTTGTTTTAAGATTTCTGCTGTTGGAAGTTTTTTGTCCTTTTTTTGCAAAAATCCTATTCAACGTTTAATGGTCAAATTTATTCTAGGTCCATATTGTCTCCAAACTGACTTTTGTTGAAAATCTAAATTTCGATGGTCATTTCCAGGATACTCGATATCTATTTTCTGTCATGAACCAACCAAAGGTCTGTCGAAAAATAATCAGTAATTCAATCTAACACACAGTTTCGTAAAAAATCTCTGTCACACAAAAGTCTATGGTACTAGCCTGAACCCTCAATTTCCAGTATTTCTCTCTGCCCCTTTCCCGGTCTCCCTTCCTGCTACTTTCCAGGTCTCTCTTCCTGCCTCTGCCTTCCCCTTTCTCTCCTTTCACTAATCCTCTCTTTGTTTTTTCTCTCCCACTAGCCCCCTCACTTCCCCTTCCATTTTCCTCTAACTTCCTCTCTCCCTTTCCCTCTCATTTTCCCTCTCCCTTCCCTTTTCACTTCTCCCTTCCTTTCTCCTTTCCCTTCTCCATTCCTTCTCCACTCCCTTCTCCTCTTCCACACCCCTTACAGAAAGAAATACCCCTTCATTGACACACCCCCTTCATTGACACGCCCCATTTTATTTATTTCATTTATGCTGTTATTAGACTTCTAGGTTGATATTTGGCCACATTCTTTACTTTTTTAGATATTTAATACAACAAGAAGGTGGCAAGTCCATTCTCTCGAGACAAGACATTGATGCCTTTCTAGCACAGGCATTGTCTTCGCATCTCACAACTGAAGGCAACTCAATGAATCTGGCACATCTTAAACTGAACCAAATCGACGTCAGGTAAAGCAATAATTGTTATGATTATCGTTCATAACATCGTATAAGCCGCGAGCGATGCCTAGCAATTAACTTTCTTGCGTTTTTAATTAACCGTCTCACTTTTGGATGGAAGGCCCTCGGAGTTCCTTTGAACCCAAAACTCTTCTTGCTTGAGAAATAAGGAGACGGAAAAAATGAAGCTTGTTTAAAGCATATGATATCATTAAAAGATTTTCTTCCAATTGACATCAGTAAATGGTTGTTGTTAATGTAATTGATCCAAACCAGAAGGATACAACTTAACAGGAACCCGGTATAACATGAAACGTCACATTAGATATACAGTACCACTTGAAAGAAATACGGTATTACATCATATACAGTATTAGATGTATAGTTTTAGAAATTGTAAATTATGCTGCTGAAAAATGTTTGTATAAGGAGAAGAAAAAATAAAAATATCTGCTAGGTGCGTGGGACGATTGTTAATGTTCCTGACTTGCTCGGGGGGGGGGGCAGTTCTTGCCTTTTCAGGGCCTGCGTAAAAGGTCTTTAACGTGGTAAATTGAAAACCATGAAATGTTTTGACCAAAATTGCGATTAACAGTTGTTAAAGCAAAATATATGCCATTGCAATCGATTTCTTTGGTGTAATAACAGAAATTCTTGCTTAAAATGGTTGGAACTTTCAATAGCATAGAATAACATTTTTTTAAACGGTGTTATTTTAAAGATGAATTTTAATATTTGGTTATAAGACGAATAACGGAGAACATTTTTGTTTAAATTTCCTCGTGACTCCCAGCGACTAATAGCTTTACGTTCTAAATATTTAATCATTTATTGACCCAATTTTTTTCTTCAATAAAAGCCAACAGGAATAGGCACGTAACATTTTCTCAACTCAGATTAATCTTCCAATTTTGTGATAGAAAACTGATAAATTCCGAATATTTAAAAAGTAATTAACGCCCCGAGTGTTTGTGAGAAGGAAAGGGCATACAAGTGCCTCACTGAAGGAGCAAAGGAATCACCTTCCCCTCGCCTACCCGCATGTTAGACCGGCTCCGTATTATATATCCCAGAAATTTAATCTTTTGTATACAGCTTAACATGAACCTGACACAAATTCCCAAGGATTTTTCGAGCCATGCCTCAACAAAGCTTTTCCAGATTTGAGAATCACCCTCGGTAGAGAAGTGAATTTGATAATACATATGGCTATGTATTCCTTCATGATAATTTTTAGAGTGTCATTCAACCGTGCAGAGTTAAGAATAGACTTGGCGGCGCATTTTTGGTCGAGAAAACAATGAGAATTAGTCTTACGTTGCCGATTGGATACGAAGCAATAGGCCTTTTGTATAGTACAACCAATGGGAATTTAGATGGCCATCAAATGCATCGGGACATGGTGCCTTCAAGTGTATCTAGACTAGTGGATAGTTTTAATTATGAAGCGTATAATCACACCCTTCTTTTACAGGGCAATGCAGCTGGCCTCCGTCTTCATGAGTGGCGTTGAAGTCGCCATAGTTGCAAATGATGCTTGTGGCTCGCCTGTGCCGTGGGAATTCTGTTGCCCCTGGCTGTTTTTTGATGGGAAATTGTTCCACAGTAAATGGCTGCAATCGTCTATGAATGTGGCAACAACAGAACTATGCGAGGGAAAGGTGCGTTCAGATTTGTATGCGTGAAATGCGCGTCTTATTTTAAGAAACAGTGAAATAAGAAACACGAGGCTCACTACCCTAAAAACTAAGTAACATCTAAGAAAAATTGCAAGGCTCAGGAAGTGGGAAAAGGAAGAGAGAAGGGCGTGTCATCAGATAAAATCTGGTGTCTTCATTGTATGCCGAGAACTTGATGAGGCACAGGAATTTAATCTGAAAGTTACGGCTACAGTGTTTCTCTACCTGGTACGCAAAAGCAAGAGTCCGTTCTTAAGAAAAATTGAAGAAACATTTGTGGCCCAAATGAACAAAATGTTATGGCTTTGAGCCTACATGGTCTGGCGTGATTCTTTAGAAAAAAGACATGTAGGCCCACGCTAAGTACAAGGTTTGCGTGACAATGCACATATTCTAGGCCCGGGTTTTCCTCAAGGGTTCTGGCCACAGGTTTGTTTTGTCAGAAAATTATATTTTTATCTTGAGTACCAAAGCACCTGAGCCAGAAATAATTAAGTTATTAAGGGCAGGAGTTACGTTCCTCCATTAGACAAACGCATGTACAGTCACAAAAATACGGTGTTAATTTGCCTGGCCAAGTTTGAATTGAAAAGAAAGTTGAAGGTCCCAATTGAAAGTGATATAATGAGTCATTTGTTAAAAATCGAAACTGGAAATGTTAGGAGCTGAGATGGCTAAGGAAAACACAATAGTAACAGTGGTGTTTTTTAGTGGTAAGTCTTAATTCGTCGTGGATCCTTTCAGCAACATTGTCAACATCACTTTTTCTTTTAACAACCTCTGAGGATCGATACAGGTGGGGTTCATAATCACAGCACCATGAATATTTGCTTAAACTAGTTGAGTATAAATCGAAAGAGGTACCAAGACTAACTTACTGTATGGTTTCATAAACTGCTCGATAAGCATGGTTTTTTAAAGCCGGGCGTGGATTATTCTATTGACTTTCACTTGCTTGAACGATTTTGAACAGGGAAATGACTCTTTTTCAGCCGAAGCTTGCCGAGAAACTCGAACGTCTTCGATGGTGCATTACTGAGGGCCTAGGGGACCAGTACAAAATCACTGGTTTGAAACCGGTGACGTCAGCCACCCCTTTTGGCACCCCACCTGCATCATTGATGCCTGCTGCCCCATATGGGGTAAACGATTTCCGTCCTGCGGGAGCAAACTATCAAAGCAAGAGCGCAAAGGGTCGCGGAGCCAGCAGCAAGAGGCCAGTTTTGGCAAGTGGTGGCACTTTGGAGGTATTGGCAGCCTTTAGATTTTTATGCATTCGAGATTTCTCCTCAAGTCGACTTCCTTTATTTCTGAGAAGCATTTTGAATATTTTCTTAGAAAAAATGAGGGAAGCACAGTTGATTGGTTGAACAATCTTGGTGTTTAATGGATGACAATATTTATTTTCCTTGGAATCTGCTGTATCATATCACTAAAAATCAGTTTTTTGTTCCCTGTCAAACTTTTTTATCGCGTTACAAACTCACCCTCTAAAAAGAGACTTCTTTCAACTTCCCCTAGATACAGAGTTCAGAAAACACCTTACCCTTCCTCCGGATGAAAATTATTCCTATTTGCCTTTCTCAAAATTTACCTTTTGCCTCCCGCAAAATGTACCTTTGATATTTTGAATAATTGTTCCTTTATACTTTGTCAGAAGAAAGTTCCAGGCACAACAGTAAATTCTTTTCATTTTGCATTCTCTTGTCAAGTTGTGTATTGGCCTTCCTCAAAACTACTGCACCATTGGATAACCTTTCCCCGGCTCACAGCCGTGGAACCGTAATGTTTTCTGGACTTCGATTAAATGTTTCGAAAAATTTTTTTGGTTATATTTCGAATTTATTTTATGCTTGTCACTTTTATTCTTTGGTTTTGCGAACCTTAACCACCCACACATTTTGTGTCTTATTTTGCAGTTTCCTTATTTAATTTTAAAACTTCCAATCTTTAATGATAATATTTCAGACATAATTAATAATAACAGAAAGTTAGGATTCCTGGAAAAGTCTTTTCAATTTTTCAATTTTCGATTCAATTTTTTCAGTTTTCAGTATGTGATATTTTCAGCATGGCCCAAGAAAATTGTTGAGCTTTTTAGAGTGATTATGGTAGACTGGCATAAAAGATTCTGTGATTTTCTACAACAGATTAAAATGTTCCCATACATTAACAGAGTGGTTCTCACATTTAAAGTGCTTTATTGGCCAAACTTTAAAACCTAATAGAAAAGATACTTTAGTTTTTTTAAAGCACTATACATATTTGAATATTTAGGAAATGGTTAATAAGTTTGTTGCAGTTTTCTTGTTGTCTTGTAAACAGAACTTTGATTACGGTAGTTTTGGCGGGTCGACAAAGCTTTGATGTGTAGAACTAGTAAACATTCATACATACATTCGATTCTCACAGGTTGCTGGCGTCCCGGTTGCTCATTGGTCAGGAAATAAGTCCGGACTTGGTTACAATAGAGACAACCCGGATATTGTTGTTGGAGGAAGGAGCAGCGTTGATCTTCCAAGTGATTCACGTTCCGGGAGAAGGGGAATGCTCCGAGGCAAAGCAGTAAATCGAGGTCGTGGCCTCTTACCTACACCATTGTTTTCCCCTTGGCCAATGGATTATGACGGTAGGTATCCCCAACCCTTTTATTTCATATTAACGGCTTCCGTGGCCCAAAGTATTAAAAGTCCCACGATTGATGACTATAACGACAAATCTTGTCACAAACAAGTTCAACCATAATCCCTCATAATTTTTGTTCTAGTCGTTGTTTAAAGTTTTTATGCCTTTAATTTTTTTCTAGTTGGTAATGTTAGAGAAAAGCTCACGAGCTTATAGCTAAGCCCTTACAAGGGAAAGGGAGGAGGAATTAGGTAGAGAGAGGGGAAATATCGAGCTTGTTCATTTTCGTTTTATTTATTTGTAAACAGACGGTTTTTCATTCATATTTGTGTTATATTCAAGGCTATCAAATAGAAGGTTTTATGAAATTACTTGAAATTTTGGAAAAATTTTCTAAAAACGCTTAAAAAATTTAGTCGGACTCCTTAATTTTTAGACTTAAAGCAACACGAGACCTCAACTCAGCAGAAGGTTTTTTGGGTCACTGTGTAAGTCATTGTGTAAATTCGTCTCTTTTGCAGGAATGCGAGGGGTCCAACAATCTTTTGGACGAGGCCCTGGCAACCCCATGGCTTTAATGCCTCGTAGTGGTGGCAGACCCCAGGGCAGGTCTCTGTATCGACCTGGTGGGGGAAAAGGGCGACAGGAGCACGGTTCTGGCGGACAATCACGCGGCAAGGATAGAAACACGGCATCCTACATGGGAAAGCCCCACCAAGATATGTGGGTTGGGAAAGGTCGTGGACAGAATCTTGGCATTGATGATGGGTTTATTCCAAATGAGGAGAGACGCGGCGACTTTTCGCTTCCAAGGAATTGGAGTCGTCCTTAGGCTCCGACAAAATGAACACCAACGAAATGAAATTTTTATATTTAAAACAGTCCTTAAGTTTCCCGGAATCTATGTTGATAAAATTATTTACGTAAGATTCTTAAAGATTACATATATATCAAAATGAATCTGCTACTTGCTGAGTAGGTGTAGCCTTCCAAGTAGAAGTTGGGGGTAGGGTTCTTATCACAGTTTGCTTTCCACCCCCCGGAGTTCAATATTAATCTTTTTACTCGGTGATCATTATTTTATGCGATGAGAAATTTACGGCTTCAAATTTACGTTTCGTGTTTTTACAAAATCTATTGTTATTTTTGATACTTTTAAGTCCTGGTTTTAAGAGACGGAATAAAATGCCAACATGTTTATCAAAGCCACGACACAGGGTTTTTTGCTAGAAATGCTTCGTGTAACAGCACTGTGCTTCTCGCGAATTTCTGAAATATGGAGGCTCGAGCTTCGTTCGCGATAAAATCCTATAACTTGGTGACATGAAATAATTGATTTCGTTGAGTTCTTATTATTAGATAACTCATATTTGGTAGTAAATTGATTTACCATTTTATTGCGTTAAAGTCTGGAATTATTTTGAGAAATGTATCTCGATGTATGACTGGGGGAGAACTGCAAAAATGACGGCAGGATTCGAATAATCCATGTTATGATTATTATTATTGTCAATGAATATCGCCACGTGATGAGAGGGCCGTTTCTTGATTCGCCAGGCGACACTGGGTGTCACCATTTCGCCACAATGTTAGTATCCTTGGTTGAACATTTTTCAAACCCAGTTTTGACCCATTCAATTAGTTCATGTATGCGAATTTCTCTGATTAACTGCCCTCATCTTAGCCCAAAATAACGCTGTTTTCGTAAAAATAACGCTGTTTTCGTGCAAAAAATTCCCACGTGAATGTTTCTCACGTGTTTCTACTCTGGTGCAAAACTATGCAATGTATGTGAGAGAAGAGTGATAAAAATTGTTTGATATTTACTCTTTCCTAAATTTTTTCTGGATTATCGTAACCCCAAGTTAGCCCTAATCTCCCAAAAGCATGACGGATACGAAACATTTATGTTTTAGAAATTCAATTTTAAACGCTAGTCATCTGAGCGAGATGCGTTTTGAAGAGGGATGTGTTTTTATATTCTTATACTCCTCAAATTATGACTTGTATCTTAAAGGCAAATAAAATCAGCACATGCCAGAAGTTCTTTCTATCGATTCCCGTTCGTGAACCACGGATCTGTCTTTTTATCTTTCGCCATTTATCAGTGAATTACCGGTTAATTTTTCGGTTTATTGATTATTGTTTTCAAAGTATCTTATTCGAAATGTCTTCTACCAAATACGTGTTCTTGAATGAAATTAGAGGGCTGTTGACCACTCTTGAAGCTTTGTCTTTTTCTTTTCTCTTGTGCTTGCTAAAACGATCCAAGTGCTGCTTTGTCCAATGTTGTCTTGGATTTTTGTTCAGTTTCTGGGAAAAATTTTTCCAAAAAGGAAATTTATACACTAGAGTTGCGCTTCGTTTTAACTCCAGAACAGTCGCATATTAAAGATGTGATTGTTCAAAAATAGCTCAAAATCTGGTTCCGAAATTTTCCAGAAAATTCTCGTTTATCGCTTTTATTTTCCATTACGTTAGTTAATGTTTGGTTGAAAAGGAAGTTCCATCATTTGCTTGTTTTTTGCACTCCTCTTAATTAAGAAATCATTGCACTCCTCTTAATTAAGAAATCATTGAAACAATGCAAATTTAGAAACCAGGAATTACAATGGTCTTTAAAGGCAACCATTTAATGCAGTGGATTTTCAGGGTTTGTGCAGCCATGGGAGACTTCAAACATGGTTTCATCTAAAGGTAGGCCAGAATGCCTGAAACTGGTTCTGGGTTTAGAAAATTCAAGGGACAACAGACACTCGTCGTTGTTTTGCTTTTAGGAACAAAAACATCCTTTTTCTGGAAAACGTAAAGTTTTTTAAGATGGTTTGTGCCATTTTCCAAGGGGCAAATCACTCCAAGAAAATCTCGTAAACATTTGTGAAAAATCCTATTGCTTTATCTGAAAATCCCTGGAAATTCTTTTGTTTTAGGGAAAATCTCGTACGCTATTTTCAAGAGTGAATTGCTCCTCGCTATTTTCGCAGAAGATTGGTATCCCGGTTGATCAGGTTTTGGGGGGCAACCTGAGGCACGTTTTGCGACACCCTAAGCCCTTTAATGCTTTCTATTGGTTTCTTTGCTTTTGTTGGTTTCTTTCGAAAATTCGAAATTATTTCGTTAAATTTCTATTTTCATAAAAACATAATTTTAATTGTTGTTTGTTTGTTTTGCAGCACGTGTTTGTGGGTTCACCTGTTTCTGTTTGGCATTTTTTTAATCAGGTGTTTCTGTTTGGCGTTTTTTTATCACTTGTCACCGTTTGACAATAAAAACAAATACAATAAAAGAAATCACATTTTTCCTTCATCTGTTTTTTAGATTCTTCTAAATGCTTAAAATGCATATATTGCAAGAATAAAGTAATTACCTTTTGGTGCAAAAATTGCAGAAACCCATGAACAGATATATTTATATCTTTGTTTATTAACAGTTATGTTGAATTGCAATCAGGTATTTTTGGCTGATGCACAATGAATTTCTTAAATTTTGCAAATAATTCGCTGCCAGTTACTTAAAAACTGGTTAAAATACTTTCGATAGTTGCAAGAGACATTTTCTTGTCCCACAGACAATAAAATAGCAGGTACAACGAAGGTAACAAAGAAACCTCTTTGCTTCTAGAATCCATTGGTGTTTCAGAAACCATTTTTCAAAATCTAAATCACTCCGCCCAGTTTTTACCGTTTGCCAAAACAGTTTCATTTTAAACGACTGTTGGTTGCTGTTGACGTCAAACCTAAAATATTTACGTCACGATAAATATCAAAATATCGAGCAAAATCCAGTTGGATTATGCAAGCGAAAGGACTGAAGATTTAAAACTGAGTTTTGCTTTGTTTATGATTTCTTTCCATCCACATAATTAATTAAAACTATTCAATTTCAGGGCGGATAAATACACAATGTCGTGTAAAAGCAGCTGGTAAGGTATGTATAAAATGTTTACAAAATTTAAAATCGATCTCTCTGAAAAGCAGAAGAAGCTTGTAAAACCTGTTTACAAGTTAAGTCGCTGTTTTTTTCAATTTCGTTACTTTGGCATCCATTGTTCCCTCGGCTTCCCCCAATATTTTGTTGCCAATTCTTCGCAAGGGCTGTATCAAAATAATTCGGTTTAGGCAGTTGCGAAATAAAGTTAACAAATATTCCTGAACTTTTAGTTCTTGTTAATCGTTGTTTGATTTTAATGGCATTTGCCTAAAAAAATAACAAAATATACAATTTTAAAAAAAGCGCCAAAAAAGATTATTGTAAAACTAAAATAAAATCGTTTTGCATCACGTGTTTCACGCTTTGCTCCAGTCTCCCTTGCAGTTCCTTTCTGTAAGCGTGTTTAAATCACGTGACAAGCGCATAAGCCAATCAAATCGATTGCTCGCATTGCGACAGCACGCTTCGCTTTTAAAAGACATTTTTGGACAGTTTCGCTTCAGTTCAATTTTTTTTGTTCAGTTCGGTATTTGAGTCAACGTTTAGCGCAAAATGGACATGACAACCTTGAAAAACGCTGTAAATAACATTGCAGTCAACCCAAGCAATGATCCACATTCTGTCCACAAGGCTAATCCTGGAGAAACCGATATTCCTAATCGTGTTTTTGTGAAAGGATTTCCACGTGAAGCAAGTGAAGACGATTTGAAGATTTTTTTTGAGGAGTATGGGATGGTGCATGAAAGCAAAATTGTCAAAGACAAAAGTGGTATGTAGTATAAAAATATTTTAGATTTATATGCAACTTATATCGTACAATGTTGTACATAGTCTAGGATATTAAGACATTGCAGGAAATTTTAGCAGTCAATTGTTGCTGTCCCTGAAATAATTTCGGACTAAGAATATTGATGCAAGGAAATATAAGTAGAGATACAAATAAATGTTTTAAGAAGTGTATTTAAATTGCTTGCAAATTTTTGAAATAATGTTCTAATAATCATTTTTTTCCTGATAGGAACTTCAAAGGGCTATGCATTCATCACATTTGACAGCCAAACTGTTGCAGAGAAGGTATATAATTTTGAAGCAATTTTGATACACTTAGAATAGGATTCTGTTTTTCGGATAAAAGAAACCTTTTTCTATATTCTTCAGAATCTGTGCACCATGAAATAGGGATTTAGCTTCTCTCTTCTTGGTGGCTTGCGAAACTTTGTACACGCTGAAAAAAGTATAGTGTTTTGTGAAGGGGTCATTAATCTGGAAAAAACACACTTCTAAGTTTTCTAAAATCTTTATATCCACAAGAGCAGATAAATACTTGTTTTGATTTTGAAGTTAGTTGACCAAAAAAACATGGTGGTCCAAAAATCATGTTTCATCTTTCCTAGATAACTTTTCAAAGCTATCAGCTGCCAGCTATTTCTCTTTCCTAATGAAAAATCATAATGGAAGACGCTTTACTAAAGTTGTGCTTAAGTTCAGAGCTTGGTCACTCCTCTAAAACTTTGCTTTTTTAGGTTTGCTAGATTAGAAATGGCTTTTTTCGTAGTTCTATTCAATAAATTGTTCTCCAAACTAATTTTCCCAAAATTCAATTTGTCCTATAGGCCTAATCAATCAGGGCGATGTGACCCTATTTCTTCTTGATTTATAGATTGCCATGTGGTTTCGTAACAACCGTAACAATGCAATTTTCATTACCAACCCTAGATTTATTTAACAAGCATTGTAACTTGCTAATTCTCTACTCTGGACATGAATTATCTTATTGTTGACTTGCAGGTGAAACTTCTCGGCAACGTTGAATACGAAGGCAAAGAGATTGTAGTCGGGCCGGCAAGAGTCCGCCAGAAGCGTTCCTCCCTCTTCAAAGGCCGCCCTGAGCAACTATGGCAGTCAGTTGTGCCTGGCGTGCAGCAGCCGGTTTATTACTCCGTTTCTCAAGATGGTTCTTGGTACTTCCAGCCTCCGACACCTCAGATCGTGTCTGTCGTCCCAACCAACCAAATGTCGTCCTACACGCAAGCAAATTATTTGCCATCAAACCAATACCAACTGCAAGCCTATCCTCAAGGCCAGGTTCAGTACACAACGAGCCCCGTCACTGCTCCAGTTGTTTCTACAAACTACCCAGTTGGTAAGTGTCTCCTTTTCATCTCCGCCATTTCAATTTTTTCCAAGAAAATGCAGGAGACAGCGGAAATCGGGAGCATTTTAGCTGTACTTTTGATTAACAAGTTTTCCTGATAACCAGACAATCGTAACAACCGTAAATTTCATAAATTTTGATCTAACGAGTTTCAATTTTTCCATCTTCTGTTGAAATGCGTTAAGACAACTACATAAACCTCAGATACAAAACTATTGAAAATAACCTTGATATATAAAGCTACAATACACATTGTGGAGCTTTTTTCCTTTTTCCACGTGTAAGTACCTAAAACTAACAAAGTATATTAAATTATTGCAGAATAAGGTGTCATTTTGTGTTCAAGAAGGAAAACGAAATTAATGGTAGAGGCGATATTGTCTTGTAATAACGTCGACGACTATAAAGCGCTCATTCAGTAGCTCTAAAAACAAGTTTATTCGTGAAAGAATATTTCGAAGAATTAAAGAGAGATGGTAAATTTTGTTTTAGGCAACGTTGGTGATATATTCAAAGTTGCCAGAAAAACGTCGGGAACTGTTCTGCCTTTGACGCCCCCTGAAAGCCCAGAATACACGATCTCAAATGGAAGCAACTGCTCGCCAGTTCAGTGTGTTCCTGTTTATGAGGGAAGCTTAATTGGAGAAGAACCATATGTGAACCACGCTGGACAGGCAGAGGTGCGTTCAAATGCCTCATATTACATGCAAGTATTTCTCCCTTGATACTCCTACGTGTAGCAGTACATTTTATGTATGAAATATTGCAAAAGTACTATGGTGCGAATTACCTACCACTTTGTGTGATTCAGTATCAAATTCTCACATGAAACTTATTACGGTATCGTGTAAAACATGATATTTTGCCATGTAATACAATCCTGTATTATATACTTTGATATCATGCGAAGTAACATAATAACAATTCAGCATATTATAAACGGGTTTCTTTTCAATATTGATGCAATTAGGAAGTCGCTAAATCGGACTTCAGAGAGAGCAATGTGTTGTATTTTGTTAATGATAAAGTTGGATAATCCTTCGTTTTAAATTGTGTCACTTTTTCAGCACCTTATTTTGTGACCGAGAATATCTGAAGTTGCATAAGAACCTTAAAGTCTATTGAAACCAAATACACTTACTTTATCACGATCCATTGACTTGCTTTAACGAAATTTTAGAACATTGTGATGTTAGAACCAGCTGATCGCAAATTGAAGAGAGTAATAATGAAACGTGATGGCACTGGAAGAATAATCCAGGCGAATCCATGCACTGTTTGCAATGGGCCTACAATTCCAAATGTAAGTGTAAACACAATTACAAACACTACGATGACCCATGAGGCCTAAGCATGCTGCTGTGTATTTGTAAGCAGAGGTATGTATCAGAAATATCAATAAACAGATTTAAAATGTTTATCTAAATTCTTCATTTGCTCTCGACAAACCAAATATAAATTGCGTTTTAAACTGGTATACCTAATAATATTTATTAACTATATAAGTCTCGATTGGCGCCCTGATCTAAAACGTTTCAATTAAGTATACAAGGTCGATTTTAAAATAACTTGCGAAAAAACAAATTGATGATGAAAAATTATAAATAGCTTTGATATAAATTTTCTGATCCGAACTTAATGAAATTGAAAGTTGAAATAAGCGAATCCTGATTTGGTAACAATCCATGAACATCAATTAAACTGTGTATTCCAAATGCAAAACATCGCTATCAAACAGAAAAAATATTTGTTTTATATTCTGTCAATAGAAATCGGTAAGAGAGAAAACTCAATTTTACTCATCAATCAATGCTACTTAATTTTCCCTAAAACCTTGAGCTAATATGAGGCGCCAATTTACAGAGAAATTTTCTGTCTCGAAACAGGGAAAAGATTTTGTTTAGAAAATAATATCCTGTATCGTAATTACTGTTGTTCTTAGATATAATATACTAAAATCGTAGGGACCCAGCTTACGGTTTTACGACCAGCTATCATAAACTAGGGTTTGTTAACACAAATGATTTGTCTTTAAGACATACCGGGAGTTTAGTTGTAATTTTACCAAAGAAACTACTCATCGTTATCTTATGCACAAATTCTAAACGTGATGAAAGCAAATATATGAATCTAAAGAAGCTTTAGTTTCTGAATTCATTTTTTCTTGGCGATAAATCGTTTATTAAATTTCTCTAATAATGTGTGCTGCTCTGAACATTTTGGTAGCTGGTCATACCGTAAGTTTCTGGAGTGCCTTCATTCTGTTCTGTTTGAATTCTTTGTATACTTTGCAATGCAGCACACTTTTGTAGCACGTGCGCTTTGTTTCTGTTCATATCTGACAAATATTCGTTTTTACCCGACGTTAGAGATCAAAGTTTTAAGTAAGGGGGAGAATCAGAAGGAGAGGCACAAGCCCTTCTTAGGCCACGGCCTTGTTCGGTTCTAAAATGCTTAAATTCATGTAAATATTCCTGGCAATAGAATTATTTTATCCCTCATTTTGCAGAAAAATTCTAAAATGGTATTCTTAACTTAAAGATCGAATCATACATTCTTCCTTCTTTTCTTTTCGGTCTTTGAAAATATTCAAGGATATTTTAATACCCAGAGCAAGTTTAGCTAGTTGCTACAAAAGTGTGCTTCGCAGATGATATTTTAAGAATTGTCCACTAACGAGGGTAATGATTAATCTTTTTCTATTAATTTCAAATTATCAACTTTCAAAGTGATATCAGAAATATCAATACCGTGTCTCGAAAGTATTTACTACTGTAAACATCAATGAATATCTATCTTTTTTATTAATCTATCAATATAAACATTATTTATTTAATCAAATTTCTCTAGCAAGCGTACCCAACTATTGTCAATATTGCTGCTTCAAACTCACCACATTTTACTTCCACAAAAAACTCAATTTTCCCGTAGAAGGGTGAATGCAATCAAAGCTATAGAATTAAAGCCTCAGCTAATTCCTCAGCCAAATCATTTAGATTAACAGAAAGAATCGCCCTCCAATCTTTGTAGCATTGCAACGGGTAAGCTTGCATAGAGAACTTTATCGTCACCAAAGCGTTCAAGCTTAAAATATTCTTCGTATGAAGTCCTTTGTATATACACGTGGATCTTTCCTTGATCCTTCCCCCTATGAACTATAATGGCAGGCGAATGTCTCAAGTCGTTTTCTTTGAGCATCAAATGTGCGTAGGAAAACTTATTTTCTGTTGCTATGAAACATCAAATTGCTTCTTATTTGCCTGTCATTGTTGTCCTTGCTCGGCCTTGGCTTGATAAACAAGAAGCATTGAAAATACGTCTTCCGTCGAGGAATGTGATTCAGGCATCTGAATGTCATTTCAATAACCTGCAACTGAAAATACAGACATTTCCCCGTTGTAAGTCCTGCATATTATATATTCCCTTACTTATCTCAAGCGAAATAAATTGGTCCTTGTCAGCTTTCCAAAAGGGTTCCCTTGCTTCTTGTTCGTCCTAAATTTTGAGCAGAAAGCCTGGTTGCTTGCTCGATTTCTTTAAGTGCGTTTAAACGTTCATAGTTATTTAAGTTGAGTTTTATTAATAAAATTATTCTATTTTCATTCATGATCGTTCATTTTCTTTTCATTTACATATATTTTCGCGTGGATTATGTAAGCGATTGTTCCTTTCAATCCCGTTTAATTGTTATCAATGTTGTCACTGTCGTTAAGCATTAAAACGAATTTGGGATGATATCTAGTCTAACATCGCCTGTATTTACTGTAAGCCTTAAACGAATTTAAGTTGTCATGACATGAAAATGTGTTGCAGAACAGAGGAAAAAGCAATTCCATTTTCCGGTCCAAAGAAAATTGAGATAAGATTTCTATGTTCTCAGTTGACAGGCCATCTTCATACCTCATGTATAAATACCCTATTGATGCACCAAAACGAGCATCCTCCTAAATTTCAAATTTCTTTAGATAAGTCGATTTGTGTTTTAGTCAACTCAAGCTACATACATGCATATGAATATTAAGATTACAAAGGGGCATGTTAGAAAGATATTCATCCCAGCCAAAAATTCCAAAAAATTGCGTCTGTTAGTAATTCTTGTACCGTTTTAGTTTTGAAATCAAGTTTTTTTTGGTTGTCTTTTAGCACTGTCTATTAGCCTGTGAACAAGCAAGAATTAACTTCCTGTTAACTGTTAGACTGTTAACTGTTAAATAAAATTAACTGTTAGAACCGTTGGCTTTCTTAATACAATTTCATCAAACATCGGGAAAATTTACTTGACAAATTTTAAGGCCATTACCTTTTGGCTAATAGACAAGTGCACTTTAGATAACCAAACAGATTTTTGGTTTTTTGTTATACAATTCATCGTTGTCTGTTTTTAATCAAATTGTTACACATTTTATGCATCGTTACTATTTGTTACACATTTTTATACAACGTTACACAATGTTACACACATTTTGTCTTTAAGTTTTTAGTTTAATCTTAAAAGAATTTCTGTTGCGAAGCGTTACATCGGTTCGACATTTTATTATTAGATAACCCTAGTTAAGTAGTTTTAATTTTTAAAAGTTTTTAGTTTTCTTCAGCGTTTAGAGATGTTACTAAAGTTTTGAAAAGAAGTTTAGAAAAGCATCAGGACGTCTAGATATATAATAATTTTGTTTCATCCATCTTCTATGTAAAATGGAATTATAATCAAGTACTTAATCATATCAAAAAGGCGTGTTTTCTTTATTTGAAGATCTCTGTTTCAAAGATTTCAACAGGCTGTCATAATCAGATTCCGTGCTTTAAACCTTCAAGTTAGTTAACAAAACTTTTGTTAATAAAATATTTAGAAGTACGGAGATAACCGGCCTCTCTTTCTGCGGGCAATGACAATTTCTTCAACAAGTTTAGCTATGGCCTCTGGTAGTTTTCTGTGGTTAGAAACCTCGAGTGCCTTTCGCCGAAGATCTAATCTGGATTTCTAGTGTAAGAAGCAAAATCTCAAACTTGATTTTTAAAAAGGTTATCATGAGTGTTTCAGCAAAAGCATTCCCAAACAGCTACTAAAAGCACACTCAAACAAGATTAAGATTGAGGAAAATTTTGCAGAGTAAGATCTTTTTTAAATGATAATTAACACTTAAAATGATGGACGAGCATCTTCACCCCTATTTTTCCCAAAGACTTGTAGAAGCAGACTTCAGGTAACGAACTCTCCAATGCAAGGAACTTAAACTCTAGTCTCGCAGGTATTCGATATATACAGGTTTCATTGTAACTAACTTTGGCAGGTACAGGAATTTTTGCTAATTGCTTGCCGTGGTCTCTGACCCGAATCTTATCTTGAATACTGTCAAGCGATGCGTGTAATCCAAGGGGATGCAAGGAATTGCCTTCTTGAATCAGTGTATGGTTCCGTTAGCATACAATTTTTTTTATATTATCGAAGTTTCGTATTTCATTGACTTGGAATTTTTGCTGCGAATTTGGAAGAGATTTCTGACAATCAAGAGTTTAAACCCAGGATATGCGCTGTTTTGGGAAATCCAACTTGTTGATCGGCAAGTTTTGCAAGTAAAGGTTGCCATCTTCCTTTACCATATTGGAAAAATACAGGAATTTACTAGAGCTTGCTATATATAAGGACATCGCATTCTACGTTTCGCAACAAAGAAAACATGGGCGTCGTGGACTGTATTAATAGGTACATACCTTGCTTACTTAGCAGAAAGACTGCCTTCATATCGATGACATTTTTGCTTTCAGCATTCTTCTTGACAGAAATAGTGGTAGGGTATATCACAAATTCAATGGCGCTGATTGCTGATTCATTCCACATGTTATCAGACGTTGCGTCTCTTATAGTAGGCTACTTAGCGCTTAGGTATTCAAATATCGAAGCACCAAAGGATAGGTATACATTTGGATATGTAAGAGCGGAGGTAATTGGAGCGCTCGTCAATGCCGTATTTCTTGTAGCGTTATGTTTCTCTATTTTCATCGAAGCAATGAAACGACTTGTTATGGTTGAAGGTATAGAGGACCCACTTCTTGTTTTCTCTGTTGGTGCAATTGGACTGATAGTAAATGCTTTTGGAGTCTTCCTTTTCCATCAGCAAGGTATCCAACATGGACACAGCCATGGAGGGCATGGCCATAGTCACGGGGGACATGGACACAGTCATGGGGGCCATGGACATAGCCATGGGAATGGGAAAGATGTCAAAGAGAGTGAAGATACAGCTAATAGCAATAAAAATGTGGATGATCCAGAAAAGTCGCTTGGCTCGACAGAGTGTTCTGGTGTTGGATATGAAAGCTATTCCCATTCTGTCACAGGTAAGAAGACAATTGTATTACGCGGTCACTTTTGCTTGTAATTACTGGTCAATACATGCTTTAAATTATGTGAGCAACAGCAATTCATTGTTGCATTTAAGGTCAATTTAAGGTCCTTATCTTTCCTCAAGCAAGAAATCAAACTTTTAAACATTTCAAAGATGTTTAGACAGAGCTATAAATGCTTTGATGTTTAGAAAGATCAAGCCTCTATGTCTGCTAATATACGTTGGATTTCCTTTTCATAAAAGAGATAAGCAAGCAATTGTCTAAAGCCAAAATTCGCTTGAGCTTAAAGAAACATTGGCTCATAGCATAACAATTGTGGTTATTTGGATGTAGTGTAAAATGCACAAAACTCACGATTGTGAAACAAGGGCCACCAATGCACGAAAGTATTAATGGCGGTTTATGAGGCAGTTAATTTGTTATCTCTTTATTCCAGATAAGACCGCAATGATTGACAAAAACCCTGTAAAACCCTTAAATGTTGGGGAAATTTTTACTTTATCTGTCGTTTTTCATTTATAGTTAGCATCAATGATCCATCCTTGGCAAAATTAGAATCACCTCTTCAAACTGAAAAGCTTTAGAGACTTCATCCACCCAAAGTCCCTAGTGAAAAATGAACACGTGTTGTGAGTCGCAGAGAATGGGAGGAGTTGAGGAGAAGGAGGGCGTATTTTTTGAGTACTGAAGTAAAATTAACATGTAATCAGCTTTTATTTTATAAATCATAAAATCAAGTCAAAAGTCTGGAGAATTTTCTGTCAGAACTTTAACAAGACGAAGGCAAGGTTCACAACACTCTTCAAGTTTCTTTATCGATGTAGACACACAAACGCTCTTAAGAAAATTTGTTTCTTTCCAGATACTGATGACGAGATACGAACTCCGAGACCGGTCATGAAATCAGCTAGTCAACTGAACATTAACGGAGTCTACCTGCATATTTTGGGAGATGCTCTTGGCTCTGTAATTGTGATGATAAGTGCATTGATTATTCTATTAGCACATGGCACGTGGACACTGTATGTTGATCCTGCAATGAGTATAGTCATGGTTCTCATCATATTAAAAACGTCGATTCCACTTTTGAAAGAAACGTCATTGATTCTTATGCAGACTGTTCCAACGCATCTTAACGCGGAAGATATCAAAACAAGGTTATTGCAGACGATCCCTGGAATTCAGGGAGTCCACGAGTTTCATGTATGGCAGCTTTCTGGTGACAAGATAATAGGTATGAATCCTTACTAAGTTTTTAAAAGACAACATAATATCAGCTCTAGGTACCATGCGAATTCAGATCAGTGACCTTCAACCAGGCATATAGCTTCAAAAACATAAACGAAAATGAAAATACGAGCATAAAAGCACATTTAACATGTGATAGTTCAATTTGAATTTCTGTTAACTTTGATCAAGATGTATTGAAAGAAATTTTAGTTTTCAGTAAATCCTTTTAATTGAAGAGGATTGTGTGTCTCCTTTCTGTTTAATGCTATTTGATATTACAAAAATCATCCTGCTTTCCTTCTTTTCTCTTTCTTTTTTTAATTGAGACACTTTTTTGAGCACATTTTACGGAGTTTTTGTTGTAAGAAGCACCCTTGAAAGGTATTAGAAAAGAAATATGATGGTAATTTCCCAACGACCAACATTCTCTGAATCAATGCTGTTTCTTGATAACCATATTGTTCTTGATTATTACGATATCATATTAGCAGCATGTAAACAAAAAAATCAGGTTGATTTCAGGATTTATCAATAGATTCAATTTAATGTATCAAATAAAATTTAATATATTAAATTTTTTCCTTGGGACAAAGCCGTTCAGCTCTGGAATTCTTTCTGAAAAAACAATGAAATGAAGGCGGTGTTTGGGTGTTGTGTTTAAATTTCTTTCGTTTAATACGGTCGTTGATCGCCATGTTTTCTTGGCTCAAAAGACGATACATTATTAATTGTTTGTTTCTTACAGCATCGATACACGTCAAATTCCGCGACATAGAAGACTACATGTCAAGGTCGAATGAGATAAAGAAGTTTTTCCACAAGGAAGGCATTCACTCAACTACAATCCAACTTGAGTTTGACAACCCCAGCGAGCCGACTGGCTCCAAATGCATGATCGTTTGCACGGGTGACAATTGTGCAGACATGACGTGTTGCAAAGTAAACGAAACAACGACAACCATAGACACGTATTCATTGGAGGAGAAGGCACAACAGCAACAGCAACAACAGCAACAACACCAACAGCAACAACAGCCCTAAATAAGCGGCGAATGCTGAAGTGGAGAACCATAATGAGGCCTGACTCCAGGGTTACTGGGCTAGGGCCATGTAGAGGTCTGACACCCCCAATTTTTCATGAGTTTCTCTGTAAATTTTTAGTTGGTGTAAAAATTCCCTGGTTTATCGGTAAAATCGATGTCGGTAGGTTAAAAAGCACCTATATTTCTCTTTTTCTATTTCTTCGTTGATAAATTTTACTACTCGTGGTCCTCCAGCCCCCCCCCCCCCTAGTCTAGAAGGTCAAGCTACGCCACTGCTAGGGCGCTCGGGGGCCCAGCTTCCTCTCAAAAAGTCAAAAGTTTTACGATTATAAATCTCGTTCATGAAACTTGAGATATCTTTGGAAAGCTCTTAGTGTTTTCTATATCATTAAAGTAAATCCTAGCAAAAAGAACCTATGTGTCTAACACCTACAGACTGTTTTTCTTTGGTTAACCACGTTGTACGTATAGGCGTATTTTAGCTTGACGAGGAATTAAGGAATAAGTCTGTCTGAAAGGACGCAGCCCCTGACCCATTTTTGAGACAAGGCATCACTACTGTCTAGTATAAATGATGACGTTTACTCATTATCACCATACACCTATCAACCTTCAATAGAGTACTGAAGTGATAACGTCATATAAAAAATATATTTTTAGAATTTCTGAATTTTGATCCCAGAACCTGAATCAGAGCATCATGAAAAACCTCTAAATATGCAAAAACAGTTGAAGGCATTAAGAACTGGCTGAGATATGGCCACATTAGCACAGGCTCTTGCCCCATCAAACCTCTGTAATTTGGTCTTGGTTCATAACTGTATGAACCAGACCAGAATAACAGTAATCCGTTAGCAAACTTGAAATCTTTCATTAGCCATATCTCGCCCAATTTTGAACATACCTAACTAACTTTGCATGTTGAGAGGCATTTTATACTGTTATTTCAGATTATGTGGCCAAATTTAAGAAATTCTAAAAAATTGGTATTTGATGACGTCATCAGTTCGGTACTCTACTGCAGGTTGATAGATGTACGGTCAATGAACATCATCAGTTCTACTTGATGAAGAGTTATGCTCAAAACGTCGTAAAAATAATTCATTTCTTGTACAAAGTCGCTAATTCATTGTACCTATTTTTGTTCATACTTCAGAAGTGCTTGGGCAAGTTGCAAATTGAAAACAATTACCAAAAAACTACATCTAGCGTAATCAAGTTTGGGTTATCTACAGGGCGTCAGGGGTCCATTAAAAGTATTTTCAATATGATTTTAAAATAATTGTGCCTGCCATTGATGAAATGTGAATGCACCCTTTTTATAAGAATATTGTTTGTAAGTATATTCAGGCTCAAAATCATCAAATTTTTAAGAATATTCTAAGAGTATTGCTTAGCCTCAGTTCGCATATTTGGCCTCGTTGTTCAGCAGTTGCTTGTTTTGCAATTTTCATAAAAGGGAATCGCAAAACTGACATCTCGTTTTTCAAAAAGCGTGGTTTTTCGTCAAGAATGGGAGATGTTCCCCTGAAACTATGTCAGATTTCAAAAAATAGGAATTCTTTAAGAATATACTTAAGCTCAACAATATCGGAACTTGAGATAATAAATTGTTCTTTTATAACTAAGAGTGTAGTTGAATTTGGTTGTATCGAAAAATCTCCCTACCTATGTACATATTAATCTTGAAGGAAAAATAAAAATTGCATTCAAAGACCGATATCCGAATCAAAATCCTATCTTTTTATAATTTCTCCATTTATTCCAACTTTTGAAGATTGGAAAATCCTTTACTTTCCTATTAAGCTTGACTTTATCTAAAAGTTGTCTGTATACCGGAGTCGAGAGCTTCAGATCCTCATAAACTATTTGACTGTGAAACTACGTAATTCTTGTATAAAGTTTATTAATAATGTCTTTTTAACTTTTATACGTTATTGATGATTGATAATAGCTTTTTGAGATGAAATTATCGAGCAATAACATTTTTATTTGCAGATCGTTTTCTCTTCACATGTCAATTTATTAACGGACGAACAGGGTCTTATGGCGCTCGAGTTCGTCAAGAGATTGTAAAAGGATATTTGCACGCAAAATAAATACGGCAACCGATTTGCGTTTCTTTGCCTTCATTTTGCTGGCGTGAGTGAAAAGTCAAATGAAAAATCGAGGGAAAGATCGAAAAGTTTGGCCACCCATACTCGACTTAGCTCGATTTTGAGATCAAATGTCGAGAGAAAGATCGAGCGAAAAATTGAATCGTTTGGCCAAGGCTCAAATCTGATGAAAAAACTTTGGGGGCGGGTTATGTACATTATCTAGATCGTCACATTTAAATGGCATGAGACATGTGACATTTAAATGAGGTGTTTCCTCCGGAAGAAAACGTTTCCAACAGGGAAACAAGGACGTGGTCCAAAGGGCATGGTAACTGACACCCCTTTTGTCCCCCCACTTATCCCAGACTGGAGCCGCCACTGTTTAGGGCTATAGTGGAAAAATTTGTATCATTTGAGTATCACCCTTTTTGTCGGTAGATTTTCACGAATACATAAATATGAAAAAACTACAATATTTCCTTTGGAGACAGTTGGGTTTTTTTTCTTTGCGATATAAGAGGGGCAGCCATAACAAAACCATATATACTGTATTACGTATCAATCACTATATCCTCAAGGGCACATTTTAGCTTGGCATTTTTTACTTGATTAATAATCCAGTATCAAAAATCTGCTTATCCATTATCTAAATTCTAATAGTGTTTATTATTAGTGGGATAGATATTTAAACATTTTTTTTACCTCCTACCAATGCATTTTTAATCAACTTTAGAAAACTTTAAAATTTCTGCGTAAAGATTAAGCAGCAGATACCGCGATACTAGGGTTTTAGCCCCTAATAATTTCCAAAATGAGCTTGAAACTATACAAAAAATCGCTCTGCATTTGGTTTTTAGCATGTTTAGCCCCCCAGAACCTTTTAGCTCCTTCAATCAGCTGTCCGTGTAAAGCAGATCATATTTTGATAAAAGTAGAGATAGAGGGGGGAGTACCCCTTAAACCTCTTTGCATTCCATCTCCTTAATAGGCTTATGAGAAGTTCATTTGTAACAAGATTTGACAAATCTTTCTCAGTTCAAGGGTTATTTGTCGACGCAACGCAGTCAAGAAAGGAATTTGAGAAGGTCTTCCTGCCCTTGAAACAGTTTACTTTGCTAATAGGCAGTTTGAACTAGTTTGAGGTGAAATCTGTTTTTTCATCTTTCTTCCAGTTAGAGCTAAAGTAAACATAAAACAGGTGCATATCACCTGAGGAAGGTGTGCTTTTCTCATGTGATAACAATTGTTAGTATATTTTTGCGCTTCACTGCACACAGAACCATTGAGTCTTTGTTTCTTGCACACCGTCCGAATCTTATTGCACACGGCTTTCAAATACTGCTATCAGTTGCGTGCAATTGAATTGAATAGGGATTAATTTATTATGTCATACTCCTAAAGCAGAACTTATGTGATGGACATCTTTTTTCGTCTATTTCATTGCCAGCATTTCGTACAAAAATGATGTTTCAACTAGGGGAGTTTGGTCTACAATACTGGGGGCTGGGTTTGGTCTACAACACTTGGGGTTGAGGGATTTTTCTCGCCCCAAACCCTTGATTTCGTATACCAAAATTAACATTTTTCGCTAAAGTATGAAATGACCAAAAGTGAACGTTGTGTGCATTATGCATCCAATTCTGTGCGCAATGATCTCTCTGAACTGGGCAAAAAACGCAGGGCTGAAATGGGCGTGACCAAAATTTTTGGAGGCCATGACCCTTAGAACGCCGGGAAACGCATCTTTTAGAACATAGACTACTTGCTTATTTCCATCTATTATTCATAAACAGTCTGATTCAGAGAAGATATCAATTGCTACAAAATGGAGATATATCTAGTTTGAAGATAATTACGAAAGATAAAACAGAAAGGGTTCCCAGTCAAGAAGAGCTGCCAGTAATTAGGATCCGTTAGAGTTAACTTTCCAAATTTTTTTGCAAAAAAGGAGTCCATGCTAATGATTTTAAACTAGAGAGACGTGAAGAAAGTGTACTTTTGCCCCCCTCCCCCCTCCAGCCGCGTTGTAGCAAATTTGTTTGCTTACGCTGTTTTACTTTCAAGGTATTTGTTGCAATCCACAATTAAATATATAAACAATTTGAGCTGATTTTAATAGTTAATTTAGCGAATTGCCCTTATAAATGTTATACCCTCTAGTCTTCTTTAATCCATGGTTTTCGATATATATTTTATTGAAACCCCCAAATGAATGCTGTTTGCTCCCTTCTCTAAAAAAGCTGGTGAAAAATAACTGGAAATGTTTTATCTCGTAGCAATGAAAGAACCAGGGGTTGAAAGGCTATCGCAGGGGCTATCCCCTACTTGATATCCTTCAGAACGATGACAATTACTATGCATAGGGAATGAAAGCGCATGCGTTTTTGAATGGAAATAGGAAAAATAAAGATCTGATCCTGTGAGAAAAGAGGTCTATTATTGTAGCCACGAAAAGGCGAAGGTGGATATAACTTGATGTTTTGGTTAAAAGGGCTCGGCTTTACTTCAACTGCACCGTCGGGTGCTATCTTGCTGTCTAAACTCTGATCTTTAAGTACATGGAGAGGCGCTGATTTACTGAAACAAGTCAGGAATTTCACTCACATATCGCAATTGAGCGGAAATCAAAAGTTCTACTTGCTGCAAAAGAGAAAGATTTTTAATCTGGAAGGACAATTCTGATATCAACTTATCGTGTTTAATTGTCCAAGAGCAAACATGAAATCCTGCAACCTCAGCCGACGGACTAGCTTTGTCTCTATGATGCTTTTGACATCAAGTTTCTTTTTAGTGGAAATCGTCGTTGGGTATCTAACGAACTCTATGGCTTTAGTTGCTGATTCATTTCATATGTTGTCTGATGTTGCTTCGCTTATTGTTGGTTTTCTTGCACTGAGATACTCAAGTCTCGGTAAAAGGACACATAAATACACGTTTGGCTATGTAAGGTCAGAAGTTCTTGGAGCATTGGTGAATGCTGTATTTTTGGTTGCCTTGTGTTTCTCTATTTTCGTTGAGTCCATGAAACGGTTGGTAATACCAGAAGAAGTGGAAAACGCCGATTTAGTCTTGATCGTAGGATCTATTGGCCTTGTTGTAAATATTGTAGGATTATTTCTCTTTCATCAACACGGGCATGGCCATTCACACGGTGGTGGTGGACATGGGCACAGTCACCAAGGTGACAAGAAGCCTGCTTTGGAAGAAGTGAAAGTTGTTTCCAGGGAGCTAGCTTTAAGCACAGTAAAGAATCCAGAAAAGGACAATCTTTTGCAGCAAAGTAGCACTTCAGAAATTGTTAAAACAAAGGTTGATGTCACTTGCCCATTGGTTCTTGATGATGATGAACCTGGAGAGTATAAAACTGAAGTTGGTGAGAGAGGTAAGGGGGAAATAAGAATCATAGGGACAGGTGTTTGGGTCCCCCCCCAATCAGGCAAAT
Organism: Rhopilema esculentum; assembly: GCF_057945365.1. Taxonomy (NCBI): domain Eukaryota; kingdom Metazoa; phylum Cnidaria; class Scyphozoa; order Rhizostomeae; family Rhizostomatidae; genus Rhopilema; species Rhopilema esculentum. Next base: position 6,126,908 of record NC_142817.1, on the reverse strand, counting down.
TTTATTGAAGTTCAGGCCTACACTCATTTTTTTTAAAAACAAAGGTCGATGTTGAGTACTCAAGTTTCTTGATGTTCTGGAAATTTCAATACTCATTGTTTCTTAAAATGAATGATGTTATGAAATGTTTGTGACCTTCATTATAACGTCAAGAGATTCGCTTCCGTTCCAATGCTGTATTTAGATGTGGGAAGTATATTTTTATCCCTTGTGTCTTAAGTTCTAAGCCAACAGGGCAATTCTGTTCTTGGATTTTACAAAATGACGTTGTTCTCAGTTTTATCATGATTTAATAGTTTCTTAATTTTTTTGCTTCGAATACTGAAGTTTCCTAAATTTTTCTGACTGTCCAGTACTCGTTTCTTATAGCCACTTTCTTATAAAAAATGAGTGTATATATTTAAATTTATCTCAATGTAGTAAACAATATTGGGGCAAGACCCATACTATGCCCTCCTCAAGATTTAATCTCTTCTATGCCTGTGAAAAATTGCCTGTATTTGTCATATATCTCAAGCCACCTATTACTAGGCTTTATTTTCATTTGCTGCAGAACTTTCAAGTTGAATAGAGTTTAATCTTTGAAAATCTGATGAATATAGCTTATCAAACTATTATTATCTCCATGATGATTAAAGTCAATGGAATTGCTGGTACCTGTTTCTTCTTTATCATTATTTGGTATACAGATATCAGTTGTGCCAAGTAAGAGTATATTCATTGAGGAAACCATTGTTTGAGGTTAATAAGAACAAACATGATTCATTGGAAACATATAATTTCCATAATCTTGGGGGTGCAATACCCCCTTAGCTATTGCCCTGGATTATATCTCTTGTTGCTGTCAATATCTTTCCACTACTTAGTATTTTCCATTACTTTCTACAGAACACTTTTGTGACATCAGCCACTAGACTCTGGTGGGGAAAAATGCACTTTTACTGTCAGAAAATGCACTTTTCTGAAAAGGAACACCAGTTTACTTATAGGGGTTGCCCATGACTAACTTTTAGCTATGTAAAGGCAGCTTCAAAATCATAGGATTGTATAACAAAAAATTTGTTGCCAAAATATATTCCCTCCCCAAGCATTTTCTCATTGAATTTAGACCAAATATATTTGGTATATTTCAAATATATGAAATTGATCCTGACTTGTCCCCCTAGGTCCTACTCCCATGGCACTGCTATTGGAAGTATTCATGTTCCCTACTTGGTTAATTCTTAAATTAAGCTTTTTCTAATTGCTATTTTGTTTCTTTTCTTAGGAGAAGAGACCTTAGTTCTTCAAAGGTCAAATGAGAACCAGAAGAAAGCGAAGGAGCCTAAACAGGCTGACCAGCTCAACATGCGTGGAGTTTATCTTCATGTGCTTGGTGATGCCCTTGGTTCTGTGATTGTTATCATCAATGCATTGATTATAAAGTATGCATCAGGCTCTTGGACCCAGTATATTGATCCAGTCATGAGTATGCTAATGGTGATCATTATACTAAAGACATCAATCCCTTTGCTGAAAGAATCATCAATGATTCTTATGCAAACAGTTCCAACACATTTGAAAATCAAGGAAATTCAAGAGAAGCTAGTTGGTCAAATCGATGGTGTGTTGAGCATTCATGAATTCCATATATGGCAGCTGTCTGGAAATAAGATAATTGGTAAGTTATTATTTTGCTGTTTTTCACAACAGATCCCCATAGTTGTTGTAGGTTTAAACCTACCATCACCTACAAAGCTATTTAAATTTTAACAGAGAGCAGAATGCATGTCAATGAATCAAAAGTTTCCTAAATTTTCCTTACCTTAGAACCAAAGTCAACCCTTAACTGTGACACATCTCCTTTGAAAAAAGAAAGAGAATTCATTGATTTCAAAATGAGAGGTGAAAATAAATACAAAATCTGTATCTAAAGCTTTAGTTTTCAAAAACTTCATATTTGACTGAGTTTGAAAAGAAGTTATTTTCCTTTCAAATACCACCTCTGCTAAGTACCCGTCCCAAAAAACAGCTAATATAATTTATTGAGTTGAATAAGCTGTGGCCCTTTATCAGAAATTTGTCACTTCTTTATAGATGACCTCTTCAAGACCCTCTGTCTCTTTCTATATGATCTCATTTGTCTTCAGGGCATTGTAGTATTACAGCATTGCTTCTAAAGGCGATTAAAGCATTATCACCAACCACAATTAACCTTGTTTAAGGAATTAATAGTTGTTTATCAGGTGTCATAAGAACCTGAGTTAAGCAATCTGTGTGCAGTATTCATCATAATGTGCAAGGGAAGGCTAAAGAGGCAGGACTGCTCAATGAATTCAGGCCTTCCCGGCAGGGGTGTCACTCCATACTTTTTGTTGGGGGAGGTGAGTGACTGCATTGAAAAAATTTTGCCCTGCCAAAAGTTGAAAAGGCCATATAAGAAAATAAAAACTATACAGGGTTTGAAGCTTTATTATAATTAAGATTATGGTAAACATTTTCAGAATGAAAACATCCAAATTCCAATTTCTTCACATTCTACTAGGCAAACTTTCAAGGCACACAATGATACCACATTTGAAACTAACAAACATTTTTAAAATAGAAGAGATCCCATGTAAACAAAGGTTCTCATAAGTTCTTTATCAAAGTTTTAATTTGAGGTCTGAGAATCTCTTGACCTGTTAAGCCGATGTGGTTGCATGTCTCTTTTGCAATAACTAGTTACAATCCCATGGTAGGCCCATGTATCCCATATATGCTGGACCCGGATTACACTGTGGTCATCAGTAAAATCCCCTTTTCTCCGGACTCACAATTCCTCTACACACAGGTATGAAAAAGCTATTTTATACCCAAGTCTGGTCCGTCTTTTATAAGCAAATACAACTACGGAAGGGTAGAATAATTGTTTACCAATTTTGATAGAGACACTCTTTGGTAGCTTAGAATCTGAGCTTTCTGCTGATATAAGTCAGATATAAATTTCGATATGCACACTATCATCCGACTGAATTCGTAGTTGGTTAGTTACTTCAGATGTAAAATCACTACACTTAACATTCTTCAAAATTAGGACATCGAGGCTTAGCCCCGATGCTATAAAAATCGATGCCACGATGCAATAAAAAGTACTTATGTCAGCCATAAATAAAGGATTAGGTTCAAGGGATACACTTGCAACCAGCCATGGCAACTCCGCCCCGCCCCCCCCCCCCCCCCGTGGTGAAGTGAGCCCTGTGTAAATCGGAGGACTGTAGTGGTCAATTCGAAGTGTCGGTTGAAGGTTTTCAGACTGGGTCTGTGAGACAAACTTCCCATTTACACGAGTACGGATACAGCAGATTTTTCAAAATGAATGGATTCAGTTCAAGACAAAGATTGGTGAAACTCCCCTTGCTCATTCGAAATCCATTCTTCTGGCTCGATTGATAAAATTATCCCTCCGAGTTTTTTGTCAAGACCTTTGCCGAAACTTACGCAAACTTTTCTTTCTAGATGATTTTTTTAAGAATTCTCCTGATGTGCTGGATCCTTGAAGTGCTCTAATCAACAACTGAAAATAATATGCCACTGAGTGATGTGAGCTCTGTTAGGAATAGCGAAGCTTGGCGCTAAAATTTTAGCTTAGTTGTGTCAAAATCACCGCCTCGCTATGAATCCGTAACAAAACTTATCCGAATAGCCCGTCTACACGATGCCGGATAACTTTGAGATCGTCTAGCTAGAAGGATCAAAAGTTATACGGCTTACCGAATCAATTTTGATACGGATAGCCCAGTACTCGTGTAAACGGAAAGCCTATCCGTATAACTTTCTTTCCGGATCAAAAGTTATCCGGCATCGTGTAAACGCAGCCTTGAAAACTCATTGCTAACAATGGGCCTTTGCGAGCGTGGCGACGATCCAAACAATGGCAGTAAACTTGTACGGATTAACCAAAATTGATTTCAGACATTCTAAAAATGCATTATGGGATGCTTGCGTAGCGCAATGGCTCATTGTTAGCAATGAGTCTTTAAAATAACGAGCCTTGATATTGTGCTTAACAAAGCTCCGGATACTTGATACTCATGCATTTTCAAAAATATATCAGCGATAATTAGTTACCAGCTTTTCAACCAAAACTGAATTGGAAGCATGCTTTTTGGCACTTTGTGGCTCGGAAATTGTTCGTTTTGATTTCAGAGTGAAATTATTCTTTAGGATGAATCCATTTCAGGTTCAGTTTAAAGAAGATTGGCTTATGGGCAAAACTCGTTCGTTAAAAAAATGATCATGCGAATCGAGTTGATGAATGAATAAATGAGTTGATTAAAGAATGAATGAATGAGTTGATTAAAGAATGAATGAATGAGTTGATTAAAGAATGAATGAATGTTCAGCTTAACTTGAAGGGATATGGTCAGGAATATGTGGCTTTAAATTGTGGAGTAAAATTACGTGAAAGAATATAAGTTGATACTTTTTGACAGTGGGTCGTCCTGATGTTGATTTTCTATTGAGTTTTGCCCTATAAATGGTATGGACCGTTTAACCTCTCTTGAAGGAAGGGCACAGATAAGTAATTGGAGATTAATTTTAAATCACAGTTAAATTTTCCAATTTAAAAATGATTCCACTATTGAGTTTTGCCCTTTAACTGGTATGAACCGTTTAACCTCTATTGAAGGAAAGACACAGATAAATAATTGGAGATTAATTTTAAACCACAGTCAAATTGTCCAATTTACAACATTGTGACAACCATAAATCTTAGTTAATCTGTTTTTATCTGGCAGCTTCTGCTCACGTGCGCTGTCAAAATATCCACGACTACATGGCAATTGCAAACGACCTGAAGGAATTCTTCCACAATGAAGGAATACATTCAACAACAATACAGCCAGAGTTTGAAGAAGACCCAGAATCGCCAGATGGCTGCATCTTAGAATGCGGAGCAGACAAGAATTGTGCACAGCAGACCTGTTGCGGACCTGTCCCGGGCCCAACTGATGATAAGTCTAAGGGAAAGACTGAGGCGAACGGGAAGTCTGAGGAGGAGACCGACTGTAATGCCTGATTTCCCAGCATGCATTTGGCTTTAAAGTACAGGAGAGGTTTCACAGTAGAGGCACAGAATAGGGAATAATTCCTATTCTGTGGTAAAGGATTCGTTCAGTGGCAGTACCGTATAAAGTTGCTGATCGTTTGTACCATTATGAATGATCATGAATAACTCTGACGCGCTACTTTGCGTTTTCAGCTAACCGCCAAAGTAATTTGGTATTTGTTTAGTCATTTTCAATTATAGGATTTTCTAAATTGATCGATCGAGTCGTGAATTTTTCCCACGATTAATGCTGTTTTAATAATAATTGAAGCCACAATATAGATATTCGTTGCAATTTTAAAAATGCATCAATGATAGCACTTTTATTTCGTTTCACATCATTTGTATGCTAAAGATAAGTTATCGTGATGTTTGTAAGATGTGGTAATCGATATAAAAAGTTATTAGTTGCCGAAAATGGTTGCCAAAAAAGGTCCGAAAACATTTGTTAGTTTTGAAAATTATTCTTAAGCAAAGTATAAGATATTAGTGGTATAGTGATATGAAAAGATTATTTCATGATTGTTCACATTTTTCATCACCTTATCTGAAAGCTCATTATAAGAAAGCACTCCGATCAATATTGGGTGGGACAATTCATTTACTTTCCCTATGAAATCATGGCAATTTGGTTTTGGCTGCAAGCTCTATGAACCAAAACAAAACAATAGTTATCCTTAAGACTTAAGTATACTTCTGACCATTCGCGAACAAATCTAACTGATTTTGTAAAAGACCTTATGGCTCATGACGTCATCAATTTTTCCCTCTTGGCGGATGTTTGGGAAAATATTCCAAAAGATGTTAAACGGATATTTGTTAAACAAAATAAATGTTGGAATGAGTTCGTAAGGTGATTATCTTTTCATAAAGTTCAAGGAAATATTCATTGAGTATAATGGGTGGGTGTTATTTTAAGTGATGTTGTTCAGGTGTATTCTGAACCTTGTTTTAGGAAAAGTTGAAAGAAATTTGAAAAGGTATTTATTTCTACGTGTTCTGCAACTTAACTAAATGCTTTTCATTTTATTTGATATTAAGAATGCAGTAGTTATGAAGTATGAGGTACTTAGATATATATATGCGTTTTGTCACATGGTCTGGATTACATGCAACTGAATTTAAAGCCTTCCCAAGTAGAGGATAAAATATTGCCATGTTAGATTCAATTTTTTGTCAGGACGTGTTTGTTATTGTGACACCTTTTGTTTTTTTTAATGCCAGTTTTAAAAAATCGTAACTCGTAGGATCCTGACGAGAACCCTTAATCTACTAATTCTAGCTATCAATCTTTGGTTATGAATGTTAATTTTACTCTAGTAAGATAGCCTTAGCTTTTTGTCAAGTTAGGTAATGCGAGTTTTTGAATTCTAATTTCAAGTCTCATTTTTAAAATTGATAGTATATTAACGTTAAGTCGTTTTATGGAACATATATAATTGAAATTTTACAACCTTTTTTATAGTTTTGGACCTTGAAATCTACAAAACGCGCTTGCTCTCCTGATTTTATACCCGATCTCACACATCGGAAGAGAGATTAATCTTAAGGCCCGGCCAAACGTATAAAACATCCGTGGAACATTGTCAAACATTTTGTACCAACATTGTTGGACATTGCTTTATGACCTGGCCAAACAAATCAAACAACTTTTAAAACATCTGTGATGGTCAAGCGCTGCTCCTTATAGTTACTGCGTTGTATTTGCCGAATTTTGATCTACTGGGCTTGCGAAAGTAAAACAAATGTTTTAAGGGGTGGCCCAATTAACGCAACATTGTTGATCAAACATGAAAACAAAAGAGATGTTCTACGAAATGTTTGATGGAAATCAAATTTTGTAAAACATCATAAAACATCATAAAACATCGTAAAACATCGTAAAGCATCTTAAAACATCGTAAAACATCGTAAAACATCGTAAAGCATCGTAAAGCATGGTGACGAAACGAATAAAACATGTTTTACGCAACAACTATGCCGATGTTTTATTCGTTTTGCCAGGGCTTTAGGATTATTTTTAGCTCTCCAACTTGATTTCTTTTTCCTAATTTGTATCTAGGTTTCTTTTTGCAAGCTATACGTTAGCAAGCACCTGGTGTTGTGTAGAGAGTTCGAAATACGCGTTAATTAGCGTACACAGGTCGAAAAGCCTGCGAAACCGTCAGCGAAACTAATTCCATCTTCGAAGTTTCGAAGTGTGTCCCAATACTTTTTTAACGTTAGTGTAGTAATCGATTGATCGGAATCTATGAAATGTCACATCATAAACATCTAATTGGATTTGAGAGAAAGATATACTTTCACAGATTTGATTCCTTTAAAAAATCAAATTTTATGTTCGTCCTACAACGACCCCTAGCTGCAAAACATGTTTTATGCTATACCTGGAACAATCAACGCTTTTTCAGGCTGCTTTTAAAAAAGAGATTTTGCTTCAAAAGCTGTGATTTTTGAAGTGTTTTTGCTTGATTTTTGATGAAAATAAATGCAACCAGGTTTTTATGCCCTGCTGATGAAAACACGTTAAATGTTTTCAAGGTACAAATAGCAGGATTTGGAGCTGCTTTTAAAAGAAAAAGTTGCTTTCAAAAGTTATGACTTTTCTCAAATGTATAGGCTTAGTGATACACCCAGTTTTCCACATTCTCTTGTCTTTCAACTTTGATCTAAAGAAGCAAAGCCGATTGAAACGCTTCTTGATAACATTTAGCACCATTTTAAGATGATTTTCAATGAAAAAATTTGCCTTCAAAAATTCGGTTTTTTTTAAGTGTATAGACTTGGTTGTTGATGTAAAATTTTGCTTCCAATTTTGGTGACCATTTTACTTTGATCTAAAGAAATAAAATAGACTGAAACGCTTCCTGGGAATATTTAGCACTATTTCAAGATGATTTTCAATGAAAAAATTTGCCTTCAAAAATTCGAATTTTTTCAAGTGTATAGACTTGGTTTTTGATGAAAAATTTTGGATCCAATTTTTGTGACCATTTTACTTTGTACTAAAGAAATAAAATAGACTGAAACGCTTGCAGGGAACATTTAGCACTATTTCAGGATGTTTTTCATTGAAAAAATTTGCCTTCAAAAATTTGAATTTTTTTCATGTGTATAGACTTGGTTTTTTATGACAAATTTTGCATCCAATTTTCCAATTTTTGTGACCATTTTACTTTGAACTAAAGAAATAAAATAGATTGAATCGCTTTCTGGGAACATTTAGCACTATTTCAGGATGAGTTTCAATAAAAAAATTTGCCTTCAAAAATACGAATTTTTTTCAAGTGTATAGACTTGGTTTTCGATGAAAAATTTTGCATCCAGTTTTCCAACTTTTGTGACCATTTTAAATTGATCTAAAGAAATAAAATAGATTGAATCGCTTTCTGGGAACATTTAGCACTACTTCAAAATGAGTTTCAATAAAAAAATTTGCCTTCAAAAATACGAATTTTTTTCAAGTGTATAGACTTGGTTTTCGATGAAAAATTTTGCATCCAGTTTTCCAATATTTGTCACCATTTTACTTTGAACTAAAGAAATAAAATGGACTGAATCGCTTTCTGGGAACATTTAGCACTACTTCAAAATGAGTTTCAATAAAAAAATTTGCCTTCAAAAATACGAATTTTTTTCAAGTGTATAGACTTGGTTTTCGATGAAAAATTTTGCATCCAGTTTTCCAATATTTGTCACCATTTTACTTTGAACTAAAGAAATAAAATGGACTGAATCGCTTTCTGGGAACATTTAGCACTATTTCAGGATGAGTTTCAATAAAAAAATTTGCCTTCAAAAATACGAATTTTTTTCAAGTGTATAGACTTGGTTTTCGATGAAAAATTTTGCATCCAGTTTTCCAACTTTTGTGACCATTTTAAATTGATCTAAAGAAATAAAATAGATTGAATCGCTTTCTGGGAACATTTAGCACTACTTCAAAATGAGTTTCAATAAAAAAATTTGCCTTCAAAAATACGAATTTTTTTCAAGTGTATAGACTTGGTTTTCGATGAAAAATTTTGCATCCAGTTTTCCAACTTTTGTGACCATTTTAAATTGATCTAAAGAAATAAAATAGATTGAATCGCTTTCTGGGAACATTTAGCACTACTTCAAAATGAGTTTCAATAAAAAAATTTGCCTTCAAAAATACGAATTTTTTTCAAGTGTATAGACTTGGTTTTCGATGAAAAATTTTGCATCCAGTTTTCCAATATTTGTCACCATTTTACTTTGAACTAAAGAAATAAAATGGACTGAATCGCTTTCTGGGAACATTTAGCACTACTTCAAAATGAGTTTCAATAAAAAAATTTGCCTTCAAAAACACGAATTTTTTTCAAGTGTATAGACTTGGTTTTCGATGAAAAATTTTGCATCCAGTTTTCCAATATTTGTCACCATTTTACTTTGAACTAAAGAAATAAAATGGACTGAATCGCTTTCTGGGAACATTTAGCACTATTTCAGGATGAGTTTCAATAAAAAAATTTGCCTTCAAAAATACGAATTTTTTTCAAGTGTATAGACTTGGTTTTCGATGAAAAATTTTGCATCCAGTTTTCCAACTTTTGTGACCATTTTAAATTGATCTAAAGAAATAAAATAGATTGAATCGCTTTCTGGGAACATTTAGCACTACTTCAAAATGAGTTTCAATAAAAAAATTTGCCTTCAAAAATACGAATTTTTTTCAAGTGTATAGACTTGGTTTTCGATGAAAAATTTTGCATCCAGTTTTCCAATATTTGTCACCATTTTACTTTGAACTAAAGAAATAAAATGGACTGAATCGCTTTCTGGGAACATTTAGCACTACTTCAAAATGAGTTTCAATAAAAAAATTTGCCTTCAAAAATACGAATTTTTTTCAAGTGTATAGACTTGGTTTTTGATGAAAAATTTTGCATCCAGTTTTCCAATATTTGTCACCATTTTACTTTGAACTAAAGAAATAAAATGGACTGAATCGCTTTCTGGGAACATTTAGCACTACTTCAAAATGAGTTTCAATAAAAAAATTTGCCTTCAAAAATACGAATTTTTTTCAAGTGTATAGACTTGGTTTTCGATGAAAAATTTTGCATCCAGTTTTCCAACTTTTGTGACCATTTTAAATTGATCTAAAGAAATAAAATAGATTGAATCGCTTTCTGGGAACATTTAGCACTACTTCAAAATGAGTTTCAATAAAAAAATTTGCCTTCAAAAATACGAATTTTTTTCAAGTGTATAGACTTGGTTTTCGATGAAAAATTTTGCATCCAGTTTTCCAATATTTGTCACCATTTTACTTTGAACAAAAGAAATAAAATGGACTGAATCGCTTTCTGGGAACATTTAGCACTACTTCAAAATGAGTTTCAATAAAAAAATTTGCCTTCAAAAATACGAATTTTTTTCAAGTGTATAGACTTGGTTTTTGATGAAAAATTTTGCATCCAGTTTTCCAATATTTGTCACCATTTTACTTTGAACTAAAGAAATAAAATGGACTGAATCGCTTTCTGGGAACATTTAGCACTACTTCAAAATGAGTTTCAATAAAAAAATTTGCCTTCAAAAATACGAATTTTTTTCAAGTGTATAGACTTGGTTTTCGATGAAAAATTTTGCATCCAGTTTTCCAACTTTTGTGACCATTTTAAATTGATCTAAAGAAATAAAATAGATTGAATCGCTTTCTGGGAACATTTAGCACTACTTCAAAATGAGTTTCAATAAAAAAATTTGCCTTCAAAAATACGAATTTTTTTCAAGTGTATAGACTTGGTTTTCGATGAAAAATTTTGCATCCAGTTTTCCAATATTTGTCACCATTTTACTTTGAACTAAAGAAATAAAATGGACTGAATCGCTTTCTGGGAACATTTAGCACTACTTCAAAATGAGTTTCAATAAAAAAATTTGCCTTCAAAAATACGAATTTTTTTCAAGTGTATAGACTTGGTTTTTGATGAAAAATTTTGCATCCAGTTTTCCAATATTTGTCACCATTTTACTTTGAACTAAAGAAATAAAATGGACTGAATCGCTTTCTGGGAACATTTAGCACTACTTCAAAATGAGTTTCAATAAAAAAATTTGCCTTCAAAAATACGAATTTTTTTCAAGTGTATAGACTTGGTTTTCGATGAAAAATTTTGCATCCAGTTTTCCAATATTTGTCACCATTTTACTTTGAACTAAAGAAATAAAATGGACTGAATCGCTTTCTGGGAACATTTAGCACTACTTCAAAATGAGTTTCAATAAAAAAATTTGCCTTCAAAAATACGAATTTTTTTCAAGTGTATAGACTTGGTTTTTGATGAAAAATTTTGCATCCAGTTTTCCAATTTTTGTGACCATTATACTTTGAACTAAAGAAATAAAATGGACTGAATCGCTTTCTGGGAACATTTAGCACTATTTCAGGATGAGTTTCAATAAAAAAATTTGCCTTCAAAAATTCGAATTTTTTCAAGTGTATAGACTTGGTTTTTGATGAAAAATTTTGCATCCAGATTTCCAATTTTTGTGACCATTTTACTTTGAACTAAAGAAATAAAATGGACTGAATAGCTTTCTGGGAACATTTAGCACTACTTCAAAATGAGTTTCAATAAAAAAATTTGCCTTCAAAAATACGAATTTTTTTCAAGTGTATAGACTTGGTTTTCGATGAAAAATTTTGCATCCAGTTTTCCAATATTTGTCACCATTTTACTTTGAACTAAAGAAATAAAATGGACTGAATCGCTTTCTGGGAACATTTAGCACTACTTCAAAATGAGTTTCAATAAAAAAATTTGCCTTCAAAAATACGAATTTTTTTCAAGTGTATAGACTTGGTTTTTGATGAAAAATTTTGCATCCAGTTTTCCAATTTTTGTGACCATTTTACTTTGAACTAAAGAAATAAAATGGACTGAATCGCTTTCTGGGAACATTTAGCACTATTTCAGGATGAGTTTCAATAAAAAAATTTGCCTTCAAAAATTCGAATTTTTTCAAGTGTATAGACTTGGTTTTTGATGAAAAATTTTGCATCCAGATTTCCAATTTTTGTGACCATTTTACTTTGAACTAAAGAAATAAAATGGACTGAATAGCTTTCTGGGAACATTTAGCACTACTTCAAAATGAGTTTCAATAAAAAAATTTGCCTTCAAAAATACGAATTTTCTTCAAGTGTATAGACTTGGTTTTTAATGAAAAATTTTGCATCCAGTTTTCCAATATTTGGGACCATTTTACTTTGAACTAAAGAAATAAAATGGACTGAATCGCTTTCTGGGAACATTTAGCACTACTTCAAAATGAGTTTCAATAAAAAAAATTTGCCTTCAAAAATACGAATTTTCTTCAAGTGTACAGACTTGGTTTTTGATGAAAAATTTTGCATCCAGTTTTCCAATATTTGGGACCATTTCACTTTGAACTAAAGAAATAAAATGGACTGAATCGCTTTCTGGGAACATTTAGCACTACTTCAAAATGAGTTTCAATAAAAAAATTTGCCTTCAAAAATACGAATTTTTTTCAAGTGTATAGACTTGGTTTTCGATGAAAAATTTTGCATCCAGTTTTCCAACTTTTGTGACCATTTTAAATTGATCTAAAGAAATAAAATAGATTGAATCGCTTTCTGGGAACATTTAGCACTACTTCAAAATGAGTTTCAATAAAAAAATTTGCCTTCAAAAATACGAATTTTTTTCAAGTGTATAGACTTGGTTTTCGATGAAAAATTTTGCATCCAGTTTTCCAATATTTGTCACCATTTTACTTTGAACTAAAGAAATAAAATGGACTGAATCGCTTTCTGGGAACATTTAGCACTACTTCAAAATGAGTTTCAATAAAAAAATTTGCCTTCAAAAATACGAATTTTTTTCAAGTGTATAGACTTGGTTTTTGATGAAAAATTTTGCATCCAGTTTTCCAATATTTGTCACCATTTTACTTTGAACTAAAGAAATAAAATGGACTGAATCGCTTTCTGGGAACATTTAGCACTACTTCAAAATGAGTTTCAATAAAAAAATTTGCCTTCAAAAATACGAATTTTTTTCAAGTGTATAGACTTGGTTTTCGATGAAAAATTTTGCATCCAGTTTTCCAACTTTTGTGACCATTTTAAATTGATCTAAAGAAATAAAATAGATTGAATCGCTTTCTGGGAACATTTAGCACTACTTCAAAATGAGTTTCAATAAAAAAATTTGCCTTCAAAAATACGAATTTTTTTCAAGTGTATAGACTTGGTTTTCGATGAAAAATTTTGCATCCAGTTTTCCAATATTTGTCACCATTTTACTTTGAACTAAAGAAATAAAATGGACTGAATCGCTTTCTGGGAACATTTAGCACTACTTCAAAATGAGTTTCAATAAAAAAATTTGCCTTCAAAAATACGAATTTTTTTCAAGTGTATAGACTTGGTTTTTGATGAAAAATTTTGCATCCAGTTTTCCAATATTTGTCACCATTTTACTTTGAACTAAAGAAATAAAATGGACTGAATCGCTTTCTGGGAACATTTAGCACTACTTCAAAATGAGTTTCAATAAAAAAATTTGCCTTCAAAAATACGAATTTTTTTCAAGTGTATAGACTTGGTTTTCGATGAAAAATTTTGCATCCAGTTTTCCAATATTTGTCACCATTTTACTTTGAACTAAAGAAATAAAATGGACTGAATCGCTTTCTGGGAACATTTAGCACTACTTCAAAATGAGTTTCAATAAAAAAATTTGCCTTCAAAAATACGAATTTTTTTCAAGTGTATAGACTTGGTTTTTGATGAAAAATTTTGCATCCAGTTTTCCAATTTTTGTGACCATTATACTTTGAACTAAAGAAATAAAATGGACTGAATCGCTTTCTGGGAACATTTAGCACTATTTCAGGATGAGTTTCAATAAAAAAATTTGCCTTCAAAAATTCGAATTTTTTCAAGTGTATAGACTTGGTTTTTGATGAAAAATTTTGCATCCAGATTTCCAATTTTTGTGACCATTTTACTTTGAACTAAAGAAATAAAATGGACTGAATAGCTTTCTGGGAACATTTAGCACTACTTCAAAATGAGTTTCAATAAAAAAATTTGCCTTCAAAAATACGAATTTTTTTCAAGTGTATAGACTTGGTTTTCGATGAAAAATTTTGCATCCAGTTTTCCAATATTTGTCACCATTTTACTTTGAACTAAAGAAATAAAATGGACTGAATCGCTTTCTGGGAACATTTAGCACTACTTCAAAATGAGTTTCAATAAAAAAATTTGCCTTCAAAAATACGAATTTTTTTCAAGTGTATAGACTTGGTTTTTGATGAAAAATTTTGCATCCAGTTTTCCAATTTTTGTGACCATTTTACTTTGAACTAAAGAAATAAAATGGACTGAATCGCTTTCTGGGAACATTTAGCACTATTTCAGGATGAGTTTCAATAAAAAAATTTGCCTTCAAAAATTCGAATTTTTTCAAGTGTATAGACTTGGTTTTTGATGAAAAATTTTGCATCCAGATTTCCAATTTTTGTGACCATTTTACTTTGAACTAAAGAAATAAAATGGACTGAATAGCTTTCTGGGAACATTTAGCACTACTTCAAAATGAGTTTCAATAAAAAAATTTGCCTTCAAAAATACGAATTTTCTTCAAGTGTATAGACTTGGTTTTTAATGAAAAATTTTGCATCCAGTTTTCCAATATTTGGGACCATTTTACTTTGAACTAAAGAAATAAAATGGACTGAATCGCTTTCTGGGAACATTTAGCACTACTTCAAAATGAGTTTCAATAAAAAAAATTTGCCTTCAAAAATACGAATTTTCTTCAAGTGTACAAACTTGGTTTTTGATGAAAAATTTTGCATCCAGTTTTCCAATATTTGGGACCATTTCACTTTGAACTAAAGAAATAAAATGGACTGAATCGCTTTCTGGGAACATTTAGCACTATTTCAGGATGAGTTTCAATAAAAAAATTTGCCTTCAAAAATTCGAATTTTTTCAAGTGTATAGACTTGGTTTTTGATGAAAAATTTTGCATCCAGATTTCCAATTTTTGTGACCATTTTACTTTGAACTAAAGAAATAAAATGGACTGAATAGCTTTCTTGGAACATTTAGCACTACTTCAAAATGAGTTTCAATAAAAAAATATGCCTTCAAAAATACGAACTTTCTTCAAGTGTATAGACTTGGTTTTTAATGAAAAATTTTGCATCCAGTTTTCCAATTTTTGTGACCATTTTACTTTGAACTAAAGAAATAAAATGGACTGAATCGCTTTCTGGGAACATTTAGCACTATTTCAGGATGAGTTTCAATAAAAAAATTTGCCTTCAAAAATTCGAATTTTTTCAAGTGTATAGACTTGGTTTTTGATGAAAAATTTTGCATCCAGATTTCCAATTTTTGTGACCATTTTACTTTGAACTAAAGAAATAAAATGGACTGAATAGCTTTCTGGGAACATTTAGCACTACTTCAAAATGAGTTTCAATAAAAAAATTTGCCTTCAAAAATACGAATTTTTTTCAAGTGTATAGACTTGGTTTTCGATGAAAAATTTTGCATCCAGATTTCCAATTTTTGTGACCATTTTACTTTGAACTAAAGAAATAAAATGGACTGAATAGCTTTCTGGGAACATTTAGCACTACTTCAAAATGAGTTTCAATAAAAAAATTTGCCTTCAAAAATACGAATTTTTTTCAAGTGTATAGACTTGGTTTTCGATGAAAAATTTTGCATCCAGTTTTCCAATATTTGTCACCATTTTACTTTGAACGAAAGAAATAAAATGGACTGAATCGCTTTCTGGGAACATTTAGCACTACTTCAAAATGAGTTTCAATAAAAAAATGTGCCTTCAAAAATACGAATTTTTTTCAAGTGTATAGACTTGGTTTTTGATGAAAAATTTTGCATCCAGTTTTCCAATTTTTGTGACCATTTTACTTTGAACTAAAGAAATAAAATGGACTGAATCGCTTTCTGGGAACATTTAGCACTATTTCAGGATGAGTTTCAATAAAAAAATTTGCCTTCAAAAATTCGAATTTTTTCAAGTGTATAGACTTGGTTTTTGATGAAAAATTTTGCATCCAGATTTCCAATTTTTGTGACCATTTTACTTTGAACTAAAGAAATAAAATGGACTGAATAGCTTTCTGGGAACATTTAGCACTACTTCAAAATGAGTTTCAATAAAAAAATTTGCCTTCAAAAATACGAATTTTTTTCAAGTGTATAGACTTGGTTTTCGATGAAAAATTTTGCATCCAGTTTTCCAACTTTTGTGACCATTTTAAATTGATCTAAAGAAATAAAATAGATTGAATCGCTTTCTGGGAACATTTAGCACTACTTCAAAATGAGTTTCAATAAAAAAATTTGCCTTCAAAAATACGAATTTTTTTCAAGTGTATAGACTTGGTTTTCGATGAAAAATTTTGCATCCAGTTTTCCAATATTTGTCACCATTTTACTTTGAACTAAAGAAATAAAATGGACTGAATCGCTTTCTGGGAACATTTAGCACTACTTCAAAATGAGTTTCAATAAAAAAATTTGCCTTCAAAAATACGAATTTTTTTCAAGTGTATAGACTTGGTTTTTGATGAAAAATTTTGCATCCAGTTTTCCAATATTTGTCACCATTTTACTTTGAACTAAAGAAATAAAATGGACTGAATCGCTTTCTGGGAACATTTAGCACTACTTCAAAATGAGTTTCAATAAAAAAATTTGCCTTCAAAAATACGAATTTTTTTCAAGTGTATAGACTTGGTTTTCGATGAAAAATTTTGCATCCAGATTTCCAATTTTTGTGACCATTTTACTTTGAACTAAAGAAATAAAATGGACTGAATAGCTTTCTGGGAACATTTAGCACTACTTCAAAATGAGTTTCAATAAAAAAATTTGCCTTCAAAAATACGAATTTTTTTCAAGTGTATAGACTTGGTTTTCGATGAAAAATTTTGCATCCAGTTTTCCAATATTTGTCACCATTTTACTTTGAACTAAAGAAATAAAATGGACTGAATCGCTTTCTGGGAACATTTAGCACTACTTCAAAATGAGTTTCAATAAAAAAATGTGCCTTCAAAAATACGAATTTTTTTCAAGTGTATAGACTTGGTTTTTGATGAAAAATTTTGCATCCAGTTTTCCAATTTTTGTGACCATTTTACTTTGAACTAAAGAAATAAAATGGACTGAATCGCTTTCTGGGAACATTTAGCACTATTTCAGGATGAGTTTCAATAAAAAAATTTGCCTTCAAAAATTCGAATTTTTTCAAGTGTATAGACTTGGTTTTTGATGAAAAATTTTGCATCCAGATTTCCAATTTTTGTGACCATTTTACTTTGAACTAAAGAAATAAAATGGACTGAATAGCTTTCTGGGAACATTTAGCACTACTTCAAAATGAGTTTCAATAAAAAAATTTGCCTTCAAAAATACGAATTTTCTTCAAGTGTATAGACTTGGTTTTTAATGAAAAATTTTGCATCCAGTTTTCCAATATTTGGGACCATTTTACTTTGAACTAAAGAAATAAAATGGACTGAATCGCTTTCTGGGAACATTTAGCACTACTTCAAAATGAGTTTCAATAAAAAAAATTTGCCTTCAAAAATACGAATTTTCTTCAAGTGTATAGACTTGGTTTTTGATGAAAAATTTTGCATCCAGTTTTCCAATATTTGGGACCATTTCACTTTGAACTAAAGAAATAAAATGGACTGAATCGCTTTCTGGGAACATTTAGCACTATTTCAGGATGAGTTTCAATAAAAAAATTTGCCTTCAAAAATTCGAATTTTTTCAAGTGTATAGACTTGGTTTTTGATGAAAAATTTTGCATCCAGATTTCCAATTTTTGTGACCATTTTACTTTGAACTAAAGAAATAAAATGGATTGAATCGCTTTCTGGGAACATTTAGCACTACTTCAAAATGAGTTTCAATAAAAAAATTTGCCTTCAAAAATACGAATTTTTTCAAGTGTATAGACTTGGTTTTTGATGAAAAATTTTGCATCCAGTTTTCCAATATTTGTGACCATTTTACTTTGAACTAAAGAAATAAAATGGACTGAATCGCTTTCTGGGAACATTTAGCACTATTTCAGGATGAGTTTCAATAAAAAAATTTGCCTTCAAAAATTCGAATTTTTTCAAGTGTATAGACTTGGTTTTTGATGAAAAATTTTGCATCCAGATTTCCAATTTTTGTGACCATTTTACTTTGAACTAAAGAAATAAAATGAATTGAATCGCTTCCTGGGAACATTTAGCACTATTTCAGGATGAGTTTCAATAAAAAAATTTGCCTTCAAAAATTCGAATTTTTTCAAGTGTATAGACTTGGTTTTTGATGAAAAATTTTGCATCCAGATTTCCAATTTTTGTGACCATTTTACTTTGAACTAAAGAAATAAAATGGACTGAATAGCTTTCTGGGAACATTTAGCACTACTTCAAAATGAGTTTCAATAAAAAAATATGCCTTCAAAAATACGAACTTTCTTCAAGTGTATAGACTTGGTTTTTAATGAAAAATTTTGCATCCAGTTTTCCAATTTTTGTGACCATTTTACTTTGAACTAAAGAAATAAAATGGACTGAATCGCTTTCTGGGAACATTTAGCACTATTTCAGGATGAGTTTCAATAAAAAAATTTGCCTTCAAAAATTCGAATTTTTTCAAGTGTATAGACTTGGTTTTTGATGAAAAATTTTGCATCCAGATTTCCAATTTTTGTGACCATTTTACTTTGAACTAAAGAAATAAAATGGACTGAATAGCTTTCTGGGAACATTTAGCACTACTTCAAAATGAGTTTCAATAAAAAAATTTGCCTTCAAAAATACGAATTTTTTTCAAGTGTATAGACTTGGTTTTCGATGAAAAATTTTGCATCCAGTTTTCCAATATTTGTCACCATTTTACTTTGAACTAAAGAAATAAAATGGACTGAATCGCTTTCTGGGAACATTTAGCACTACTTCAAAATGAGTTTCAATAAAAAAATTTGCCTTCAAAAATTCGAATTTTTTCAAGTGTATAGACTTGGTTTTCGATGAAAAATTTTGCATCCAGTTTTCCAATATTTGTGACCATTTTACTTTGAACTAAAGAAATAAAATAGATTGAATCGCTTTCTGGGAACATTTAGCACTACTTCAAAATGAGTTTCAATAAAAAAATTTGCCTTCAAAAATTCGAATTTTTTGAAGTGTATAGACTTGGTTTTTGATGAAAAATTTTGCATCCAGATTTCCAATTTTTGTGACCATTTTACTTTGAACTAAAAAAATAAAATGGACTGAATCGCTTTCTGGGAACATTTAGCAGTATTTCAAGATGGTTTTTAATGAAAATATTCATCTTCGAAATTTCGGATTTTTTTCAAATTTAAAGGTTTGGTTTTGATGAACAAGTATGCATCAAGTTTTCCGCATCATATGATCTTTTTATTTTGATCGAAAGCTTGAAAACTCGTGTAAACGTTTGCGAGTAGGATTAACCACTACTTGGACCTCGTTTTGATTGAAAAGTGCATCTTTAAAATTTACGAGTTTTATCAAGTTTATGCGCTTGTTTCTTTGATAAAAAATCAATAGAATTCCAATTTAGGAGAATTGAGTTGATCATCGAAGAAAAACAGACTGACAGATAATTAAATATAATTAAACAACAGCTTTCTTAAAGAGATGACGTAAAAATGAAAAATTCGAAGCAAACACAATGAGAAACATTGACTTACGTAGTGAGGAGTGGGAAGCTTATCCCCTGTTGTTCTTTGCATGATTGATTTGGTATTTCGTTCAATGGCAGAACTTTCGAGGGAGGGGCAATATTTTGGTAACGAATTTTATGATGTTATCCTATGATGTTTTTAAAACTGCCTTGGCGTAACCAAAATTTAGTTTTGGGGATCTCTACTAGTCATTTGTCGTTCTCCATTGGTAAAGAGGCGCTTGCTGACAGCAAAAAGGGCAGGGCCTAGAATTTCTTGTTTTGTTCTCCACCTCCCCCAGAGCCTAGAAGCCTGTGGTTAATTACCGTAAATTGAGAGCAAATTCGAGGAAATCAAGCAAAGTAAACCATAAACTGATTACATACTATTAAATACTCAATACTACATGAGATCTACGCTGAACACTAGGTTGTTACCATTTATTAAAGATACAAATTTTGAAACAGCTAACTCTCATTTGGTTTAGTACTATAGCTACACATCATTAAAAGAAATGATTAAATGTATGACATTAAAGAAGAGCAAATATCAATAAATGTGAAGCGCCTTTTTCTAATGTAATGTTAATAGACATAGGGACCTTGGGGCACAGGGAGCAGGTGTCCCCTACTTTTCAGAAACAGCAAAAGTGACATAACCTGACTTAAAGAATACAATGAAATACTTACAAATAAGGAAAATCAGTCAAGTATGCTAATAACCCGGCAAGGTATGGCCAACTAAAGATTAAAGTTTCCCTAAAGGCCTACTACTTTTTTGGCTTGATTCCTATTATGAACAGAGAACATATTACAGTGAATTGATGGGGAAAAAGCCTGTGATCTTTTGACCATATGTCAGCAAAATTACTACAGTTTGAGCTGGTGTCACCCCTTATGGGGGCCTTCCACAAGGCTGTTTCAGGTCCACAGGCTGTTTTCTGATCATAAGTCAAAAGTTCTACAAAAGCAGTTTTTGTGATGCCATCACTTTAGAGCTCTGTTTTATCTTCCATTCTTTCTTTCAAATGCAAGGATTGACAAAAGTCTGAAAAAATCTAGAATCTTGAGGAAAATATTTTGGTAGCTGGATTCAAGTCTGTTGAGAGAAGAGAGGCTGGTTGCAATGCATTATGTTCACCTTCCTTTAATACCATTAAATTATCTCCGAAGGCTATAGAAGCATCTCACTGATTCCCAAAAATGATTTGAATCCTTGATTAAAAAACATGAAAAACTTTAAAAAACTTACCAAGCTTACAACAAGAACAGGAATTGAAGATCTGTCTACTCTCGTGGCTTTTCCACGAATGTTGTTGTTCTATAATTGTTTCACATGCATAAAAATTTCTGCACTTGACATATTTCTTTAAATTTCATTATCATCTGTATCTAAAAAGCATTCACATGGTTTCAAACCTAACATTACTCCAAGAAACATTCCAGAGTAGAGCTATATGCTGGCTGCAAGGAAACAAGGCCAAGAAGCTCCTTCTCAGATTTGTTTTTAGATGGGTCATACATGGAACTCTTGCAAGGGATTTAATGATTACAACCCATTTTCTTCAAAGAGCCAAGTGGTTGGTAGTAAATAATTTGTGATTAGCAAGGAGACACTAGTATTTTAACACCAATTGGACAATATACCAAAAAAAGTATCTTCTAACATCAAGCCAGATGGCAAGAATTTTCCCGAATACTCAGGAGTTTTTGCCCGTAACAATATAAATCCAAAACGATTCCAAATTTATTGCAACCAGGTCTACCAATTCCACATTATTTGTATCTCATTTTCCAATACTCTTGTACACAACAAGCGTACTGCAATGAGCCTTAGAGCCCAAAAAATTACGACAAAAAAGCCTTACCAACACAAACAACTAAATAACCTTTAGCAAAACACAATAGTTTTCACCTTATTTCATTAAAATCTGCCCCTTAAATGTGCAGTTTAGATGACCAAGATAGTCTAAACATTCTGTATTAGTTCAATAATCCTGAAGCAAAAGTCACTGGAACATTCAATTTCCATTCATGGCTCAATATTTGGAATAAAAATGCCTGACATAAATATACACTCCTTTTTTGTAAGAATTTTCTATAAGAACGTAGAAGCTCATTTGCAAAAAATAAAAGCATTTTAAGAACATGTCCAGCTTCAGGTGATAAATTAGAAGATAAAACCAAGATGTTGTAGAAATTTCTTCAGATGTTAACAGGGCAAATTAATTGGTCTTTAAGAGACAGAAATTGGAGGGGTGTGGGAGGGGGCACACAGCACCCCCAGCTTTTGCTATATTGTCGGCTTAAACACAGTTTCAACCCTTCTGTCAGTAAATTTTGTCTTTTGTCTGCAAACTTGCTTGTTTTTGTTAATTAAGAACATCTGAGCTTCAAATTATCAAAAAAGAACATCCAGCCTTGGCAAAAATTGTCTGGTTCTTATAAAAAAGAGTGTATAAAAACAAAAAGCTGCTGATTTTTACTGATGACAATTAGTCATCTTTAAATATACGATTATTAGCTAACACATTCTTGATTTCCTGGATATGTGCTTCACACAAGTTAGACTATCTTGATTCACCTATTTTATTCTAGAACCAACGATACAAGAGAAACGCAACAACACATATAAAAATACCCTTCATGTGGTGGCCTTCTACAAAGTCGAAGTTGACCTAAGATTCTTCCATGGACGTAAAATAGCAACACTGTCTTCCCCCATGCCATTGTCTTCTTCATAATCATGATCTGTTTCATTAAGCTCCAGTTGGGGGTCTGGGGGCAGTGGTGAGCTTGTTCTTTTTGCTGGCTCCCAGTCATTCATTTCACAGTCCATACCTCCCTGTGCAACAGCATCAGTTTCGTCAATCAGGCACTCTTCCCGCCGATGTTCAGAATATTTCACATTAATGAAATGATGTCTTCTCCCAATTCTACAGCTGCTGATGATACGTTTAAGGTTGTATCTGAAATTCTCATCCAGGACAAGATAAATTAATGGATTAACAACGCATTTCCCACTAATTATGAGGTGGAAAATATCGTAAATGTAGCAGGAGTGTTTGGATGCCAGTTTTCGTCCTGAATCGAGGAGGAACCACAGATTCATAAACATGTATGGCAAGAAAAGGAGATAAAACGTACACGTGATCACCAAAAGAACGAGTGTCTTTCGTTTATTGCGCGCGTTTTCCATTGCATCCACCTCAGATCTGAATCGATTGTAATGCAATTGTACCCCAAGTCGTGCGAAAAGATAGGTGATAACAGTAAGAGGGAGTATGACTTGAATGATGAAAATAACGACATCGTAGATCACCACACTAGTGAACGTCAATACCTCAACGTGGCATTTGCCATTCTCCAAACGTGTGTCCATCACAATAGGCACTGCTGGAATTACCACAAGGAAAGTGCCGAAGGTAAATAGGCCAACGAATCTTGTTTTCTTGCTCTCTTCTGATCTGTTCAAAACGAACTTTCGATAGAAACCGTGGATTGTAAATAAAAGAACATAAACAGTGAGCACGATTGAAATTTCGTGCATCAATGTCATGAACTGGCAAGCGCCGTTTGAACCATGATGAAGAGAATCTGAAATTTCTAGAAAATATACCAGGGGCAAGAAAATTGATGCGATGAGGTCAAGACCAGAAAGTCCGACCAAAAAAAGATCGGTCGAGTTTAGTTCTTGATAACTCCTTGCAGTAACGAACAAAAATGCTGCATTTCCAATACATCCAACCAGGAAAAATACAATAGATAGGAATTTGAATAAGCCAGTCAGGCCAGGTCCTAGGCACTGACCATCCACTTTATTGTCAAAAACCTGCATACTGAGGCAGCCTGCCAAATTGTCTTTGCATTCCATAATGATAAATACCTGTTTGTTCCCAGAAAAGCATCAACAAGTCTTGTTTGTTCCTCTACCGATCCAAGGATCTCATCTTCTTCCTAGTACAACGACGTACATCGCTGATGGCAACTTTGAATACGTATTTACATAATCAAATGAAACCATTGACGCGCTAAAAGAAAGGCGACCGCAGAGGCTAGCCGCAGGGGTTAGCCGCAGGGGCTAGCCGCAGGCCGACAACCCCAATGGTCGTAGCACAGCATAAACCTTTTCTCTTTGCAGCATAGCATAAACCCTCTTAATGCAAGGAATTTCCTTCAAGATGAAAAGGAAAATGCATTACATACAGTTTTTTTTACAAGAACCAGTTAATTTCGGTCGAGACTTACTGTTTTTGTGATATGGATGATTTGACGCGCATTAATGCTGTTTTCATTTCAAAATTGATTTTTATCACCACTTACTATATAAACTACGAGGGGCATATCACTCCATGAAAATCTCGTACGCCTTTGGCAAAAAAATTTCTGTTTCCAAGAAAAATTCATGAAAAATCCTAAAAAATCTTATTTTTTCAAAAAATCTCTTACGCTGTTCGGAAAGAGTGATAGACCCCTAACTGTTTTCAAACCATGCGAGTAAATTTTCGAAGAAACGCTGCTTTTTATCTTCTAAGATCCACTCTGAACTGAAGAACATAATATGCTCGTATGATGTTGTTATTTTAAGCAACCCGAGCCGAGCGTCGTTGTTCCTACAAAGAGTGTACCACAAAATGTAATGGAGAACCGCAAATTCTCATTTGCGTCAATAACCGAAGTAGAAAGGCCTCCGACGAAGGGGGAGCCGGGGGGCCCCCCCCCCACTTTTTTGCAAAACAATAACATTTTGTTGTGGGTGTTAAATTTTCCCGTACCCCCCCCCCCTTTTCAACCTTTGTCGGAGCCCATGAGTAAGAGGGCATCAATACCCAATCATCTAGCAGCATGATTCAGTTTTCAAAGGGTAGACCCCATTTAGTTTCAGGAATTTATCCGCGAAGATTCTTGAATTTTGGATCTATCACTATGGCGCTGGTATAATTATAAAAAACGTTGAGCCTCAGAACCTGGTTTGTTAATGTCGATGTTGAAATAGGTGTGCTGGAGGGCTCTCAGATAAGGAAAACATGTGGGCATGCTTCTAGCAGTGGCGTAGCGTCTATGTATGCTACGCTTGCGGCGCAAGCGTAAAAATTGATAGACAAATTCTAAAATTCTTGCAACACTTTCAATGCATAACAATTTCCGCAATAAACGGCTTCTCTTTCTTGTCATGAGCATCATGCAGTGAACTCTAGCGCCAACAGGCCAATTGGCCCCAAATTGGCTATTTTTCCAAGTAAACAGATCGCTAAAAATTATGAAATTCGAAAAATCTGAAAAACTGAAGCCCCTCCACATCACTCTTTTCGCCTGTCCAAAATAAGAGAAACATGTGATGCTCCAGTGCAGCTTCAGTGCAACTCGAGAGAAGCTTCTGAGAGAAGTGAGAATTTTCCGGACTGGAGCTTGCGGTCGGCCTGAGCGCAAGCCTTCCCAAATATTTGATAATCCACAACATTTTTCTACCTATAAGCTGCTTTTTGCGAATACTCTTTGCGTGATACATCATTTCAAATCCAATTATTTTCCTTTCTTTACTTTGTGACTGTTGAAAAGAGAAAAAGTTTCGTCAAAGTGGGGTCAGAGTCTATTTGTCATGATCCGCATTCCGTAATTCAAGTCAAAAGGCTTGCCAGTATAGTCAAAATTTACGGACCAGGGCATGCGGTAGACCTGAGCGCAAGCCTTGCTAAATACATGATGATTTGCCGGGACTAACTTTCTGAAACTTTACACATGGAAGCATCTTCAATTCTAACAACTCTTACAGCTCACTATTTTCATCTTAGTTAACTATGAGAGTAAAAAATGAGCAGAAACTGTTGCTCCTGTTCGCTTAGGCTCTGCAGCGTGTTAACAATTTCGCAATGTGGAGAGCTCCTTCTTGCGGGAATCCCCAGCTTCATTATAGCATAAAAAATTCTTACATTAGGTGGGCATTAGGTGATGCCTTTTCTTGAGGAATATGAATAAGAATAAAATCTTTTGCAAAGCAGTTTTAGCACTAGGAGTTATTCTGAAAAGTTTTGCTAAACAATTGAGCTTTTTTCAAAAACTTTCGCATGGGTGATTATTTTTCCCTTGGCCCCTCTTCACTTTCCAACCTCTGTCGGAGCCTCTGATGCAAAGAATAGACACCTTGATTGATTAGAATTAGAGTACAAATGATTTGTTACTTTGAAAATCAAAATTTGCTATCACGATTATCATTAATTACTGCTTGTATTTTTTAGAAACTGAAATTACCATTACATTTATTCAACATAGCCGTATATTTCATGTTACCGCATGCCTAAGTTCTGCGCTCACGCTACGCCACTGGCTTCTAGCCAGGGGTGTTAGACCTTGGGGCTCCAGTGGCATGGTGGCTAAGTTTTCCCTGGGGTGGCCAAGTGGATTTTTGCGCCCTATCTATATATCGTGGTTATATAAAAGCACGTGTTTCTATAAGAGAAATCACGGTAGGCAAAACATAAAATACTAATAAAAAAAAACATTCTATTAAATTACACTGATATGTACATACCGGCTGATGGGCCCTTGAATTCGTTTTTTATATCCAGAATACCAGCTTCAGAGTAAAATAAAATAGAGCAAATTTTTGTTTAGGGCTCCTCAGATTTTGAACTAATGGTAGCCATAGTCTATTTACGATTTACGGCACTTCTTATGGGGGATTTTATCAAAATTGAATCTGGGCAGCTAAGAATAAAGTTAAGTGACATAGGAGGACCTACCATGGTTGGGTGCGACGAGCAAAAAAGTATTGAAATCAAGCCTTCTAGAATGGCTAAAAATGCATCTCCCAGACTAAAACTTAATTAATTACTATGCCGCCCAGAATACACAGTTCGACGATTCTCAGAAAACAGTGATTATTGATTTTTAACAAAAATTTGAGGGGAGAACTCATGCGTTGGAGAAAGAAAGAAAGTGTCACCTTTGCTTTAGAGTGCACATCGATGTAAATAACAAGAAGCTGTTGTATTGATGGTCAGGGTGCATTCCATTAACTTGTGCCCAAAACCTTCGGCGTACACTCAGGTTTTGATGTCAGCTCAATAAATGGAGCTGAAGAGTGTCATAAACTCTTATTTAGAGGAGATATTTTTAATTTTCATAGCCTATGGAACAAAATTAACTGGAGGCATTTACAGTCGAGGGGCAATTCACTCTTGCAAATAGCGTACGAGATTTCCCCTAAAACAAAAGGATTTCTAGGGATCTTCAGATAAAACAAAAGGATTTTCACAAAAGGTGTACGAGATTTTCTTGGAGTGATTTGCCCCTCGTTTACAGTTCGCAATATTTTCGATTGCCTCTCGCAAGGAGGGGATTAGAATTTCTGACCACCTTAGAGTTAAAAATCGAGGCGTTGAATTTGAAACTACTGGAACGTTAGGATGAAAAGATTAAGAGAAATTATGAAAAGACCGAAGAAGCAACAGCTCAGCCAGAGAAGATAGTTAAGAGGAGCTGGATACCCTTATAGCTGGATAGCTGGGTAGTTTGTCGGTTTGCAAGTCATAAAGAAATGGTCACGAACCCCTGTTCTGACGTCATAAAAAGCTCCGCTTTGAATTTTGACATTACTGTGGTTTGACATGCGGAAGCTTTTCAAAGTCGGGGCCAATGGCTGGAATGAGGCATAGAGCCGATAAATGTATTTTAATTGGATACGAGACGGGACCCCTTGCATTTTATTTGGAGGTTTGGAACATATCCCAAACCATGTTTAACATGTCACTAGTGTGTTAGACGTGTTAAATACACCTGTGTAACAAACCGGTGAGTTTTACTTACTTCACGAGAGATAACAGGGAGTTATGGCAAGGGCGGCAGCATTTTTGAGATTTCGTGCCTTAGTTTGCAACTGACTGGGGACAAATGGGGGTGGGGTGAAAATGAAAAATCCCCTGGTCATTCAGGGACGGCGCCACGGGGTGGACTGTGGAGGATATGTCCACTTGACTTTTTTATGATCGATTTTCTAATTTTTCCAAAACTGGATTAAAAACATAAGAAGCTAGTTTACTTCTGAGATAGGAACTTCTTTATTCGAATGGTCAGTTACGGTTCTTTTCAGATCTTAGCTGACATAGAGTGTGGTGTGTTGGATCATCAGTTCCGTAAATAGAGAGAACATTTTTAAAAAAGATTATGTTCTCGTAATTGTGATTGTTCCTAATTTAAAAACTCATCTTCTTTCAAAATTTATCTTAGGCCATTTTTCGAAAATTCGAACAAATGCTGCCTGTGGATTTGGTTTCTTTGCGTGGAGTGGCTCCACGGTCTTGGGGTCTTTGCGGTCATTCTAAAGCCCCGTTCACACTACACAAATTAACCCGGGCCAAACTAGCCTAGGCATGGCCTAGGCCAGTTTCAGATGTGAACGCTGAAAACATAAGCTCGGCCTGGGCTAGTTTGGTAATGTGAACATAACGCATTACAGATAACTGAAAACATGAATTTTTTAACATAAGGGGTGCTCTCTCCTGGATAAGTCAATCTACTGAGAGATCTCCTCAAGGAATGCCCCGCATGCAGGTTTCATATGTTCTCTTTTTTAGTTTAATTTTTGGTGCTTATCGTTTGTTATATATCTGTAATTATTGTTTTTGATGTATTTTGTATTGAGCTTGTATGTTGTGTGAATTTTAAAATTAAAAACTGAAAATGTTCGTGAAAGTGCGAATTATCGCTGGCTGAGCGGTTGATAAGTGTCAGCAAGAGAAAATACAAGAGGACAGGCACCGCGGAGCGTTGAGAAGATTGGGGGTCTAAAAAAAGTGGGGGGGGGGGGCTAAAACCTTATAAAAAGAGGCTTTACTGGTAGTTGAGTACTAAATATTTGGCATTTTTTGCAAAAAGTGCCACCCCCTGCTCCGCGGTGCCTGGAGGACTAGTGATCAGAGAATGCCAAACGATGCATTTCTTGCCCAAAAAATATGCACGCGGCCCTTCATGTCAAATGAATGGACTATAGGAAATACAACTTTTTTTCCTTTGGTGGTGACAAAACATGCAGCGCCATCATGTAATCTAAAGACATATCTATGACGCAGGCGTCAACACCCTAAACTAAAATACATGGTCAGTTGTATGTTGATCAGTGATAATTTTTTTTCTATCAATCAGATAGAAAGAATTTCAGATGGCCAAAAGAAATAAAAAAATGATGAACTATACAAGAAAACAAAATCAGAGCCATGGAGTACAACAGGAGAAGACGGTTTGATACTCCACTCCAGTAAAGATAGCTCTTGATGAAAGCTTACGAAAGATACTGATAAGAACTGACGAAAGGCAAAAAAGAAAGTCGGAAGACCGCCAACTACGTGGATAAAACTGATAGAAAAAGATTTATCACTGATAAATCTTTTTCTATCAGTTTTATTATCACTGTCAACTTTTGATCACTGATTTTGATAGACAGTCACTTGCTGGTTAGCCTTGAAAGTTAGGGGTCTGGAGCACTGGCTAGTGGTGGGCACCTGGCCTTCCTTTTCTCCAGAAAATTTCCCCTTTTGTTGGACAGTACCCCTTTTATCTCGTAATGGCCTGATTTGCATGTCTAATACAAAGTAACACGCCCTTTTCGTCGTTTCATCAACTTTGAAAAACTCCCTCGTGACATCATCGAAATGACATGTTGATGAAACGATAACTTTTCGTCGTTCCCTCGTTTATCAGAATCACAGGCTGCCTTTTTTTCTGAAGAGTTTATGAAGTGTTCTAGAGGGGTTGTTATTTCATCAAGCAATATTTACAAGTGGCTTTTAAATGATCATAAATTATTTTTAATATTTCTTATCAACTCAGGGTATGCTCATATTTTGTCTGGTAAAAGCAGTATTATATACATATAGTAGAAGTCTGAGTTTTGGCAGAAAATCGAAATTTCATCAAAACAAACGGAGTAAACAGATTCCATTTCCAGAATTGAAGTACCAGATAGATAAACAAAGCTGGTCAAACATCAACTTACATATTGGATTTGCCTTAACTCGACTCTGAAATTGCCTTAAAAATAACCTTGGAATTGAAATTGAATATGATTATCCTCGCAATTTTTGTACACAGTACTATCTATTTTATAATATATATTTTGCAAAGTTATTTTTGAAATGGTCCCCTTTTTAAATTTGAAATCTAACAAGGCTGGTTTGGGATGAGATGGCTTATAGTAAGTATTCTCTCGAGCTGCCAGCCGAAATTTCTCCAATTCACCATCTTAGTAAAGAATTTACCAGTAAGAATACATGCATTTCGGAATCAAATTTAAAAAAGGCAAAAGTCTACCCTCATTTTTGATAAAAAACCCACTATAACAAACGAATACAGAGCAATCAGAAAAAGTGAAGAAATTTGATTACTCGAAGCAAAATATTATGTTATTACTGAATTTTGAACATAGAAAAAGAAAACACTTTACCCCCTTTGAATCTCTTGACAGGTGAAAACCTACACCAACATTAATATTGGAGTTATTAACATCTGAACTTTGTTTCTTATAAAAAAGGTTTTATTTTTGAAAATATAGAATAAAAATAGGCCTTTTTTTTCAAGTGATGTTCCGCGCGTATTTTCGATTTCCACTTGGCTTTTGCCAATCTGAACGGTCACCCTAGCCTCTATTGGCAGCGATGACGTCATAACAAATCTTTTGCATAAGGTTGCAATAAAAATTCGATTCTTAGCAAAACATGATTTACGACTGTTTGATTCAAATCTTGGACATGTGCAGGTGTTTAATTTGAAATGTTGGGCTATTTTACGTTAAATTTGGCCTATTTATTTTATTTTAAAAAATCAATTGAGTCAACCCACTCCACGTTTGACGTCATGACTAGCCTGTGCTCCAGACTCCAAAGGTCAGGTCTTGTCCCCGACATGCTTCCGCAAGTTGAGCCCAGATTTAATCAGAAATGACTGATGACGTGAACATTTGAACAAAGTCGCAGGGAAATGTGCTCTTTGTGTTGAACTTCTTTTATAGGAAATTTATTAAAGCTTGATTAAATGAAATTTAATCACGTTTAATATGTGACAGGGTACGCCTTTTCGATGCCCCTTGGGGTTTTTTTGGCACAGATTGCACCATCGTGGAGTTTTTATTTATTGTAGCAGTACTCGAGTAAGCATTACATTACTTTATACAGCTAAAGCAGCAAGTGTGCAAGTGTGCATTGGCCTTGGGTATAAACTTTATACCCAAGGCTAAACTTTACGT
This sequence comes from Rhopilema esculentum, assembly GCF_057945365.1. Classification (NCBI taxonomy): domain Eukaryota; kingdom Metazoa; phylum Cnidaria; class Scyphozoa; order Rhizostomeae; family Rhizostomatidae; genus Rhopilema; species Rhopilema esculentum. The sequence goes on along the minus strand of NC_142817.1, from coordinate 6,095,849 downwards.
TGGCATAGTTTCATCCTCACACGTTACAAGACAACCTGAAGTTGGACAATGGAGAGAAAAGGTTTTTCCTTTGCAACCTGCCCACCCAACCCATTTCTGGGTATTCTTAGGTTTCTACATGCACGTTAATTTTCTATTTCTTTTCATCGTGCATTAATTAATGGCCGTATATCTTGCGACTTTTTGCACGAAGATGGCAATTCTTTCTTCTTCTCAACCCCATCAAAAACGATTGGCGCACCGACAGCCCACAAATAAATGGTCCAAATGATGAGAGAGCCCCACCTTCAGTCTTATGATTGACAATGGTAAAAAATTCTTAGGACTATCTTACCCTTATTTGCTAACGGTTTTTGTTTGGTAACCTGGAACAAATATTAAACGTTGTCAAAAGGCCTAAGTTGTGACTTTGATCATTTTCAAAAGGGTTATCATGGAGAGAAAAGATCTGTAAACAATAGACAATTATATTCTACTGTGAAATTTAATTAAACACAACTTTAATTTACAAAACAACAAATTTTAGACGATAGTATTTTGACTGAAAACAAACACAGTACATTCCTAATCCATTAAAAAACCATTATGGATAATACAACTGTTCATTGGTGATACATTTGGATTTGTATTTCAAATAATCTGAGAGAATATGAAGATTCAAGTTTAATCTATATACAATTGCCTAGCTATACTCTTGCCATATAAGAACACTTACACGTGACAATCACTGACAACAACAAAGCGGCCTAAATTTGTGGAAGTCGTTCAACTCTTGTCGCTGTTTCTATGTCCGCCGGAATTCGAGAGTTGTTCATAGTATTCTTTCTGCGATTTCGCCAACACTGCAGCGATAATTTGATCGTCATCCCATTCGTTAAAATCTGAAAAATAACAATTGAAGTTTCCTGTAAAAAGTTCACTGGTCTCAACAACCTTCTTAGGAACATCAAGTGAAGTACACTTTTTTATGACGACCAGAAAATTGAAGTTCAGGCTAGCTGTTAATAATTTTTTCAAAGTTTTGAGGCTGGATTGTTTTTAATTTGTTCTTAAATTATTAACGGATAAGCAGTGCAATCGCAATCTAGGCTTCTTCTCTAGGGGGAGGGGAGGGGGGCGTGTTCAGGCCTCACTGGCCAAAAAAGTGAGTGAGGTATTTTTTATTTACCCACAAGTTTGAAAATTCATTGATAAAGCACCCCAAGATGGCATGCTGTTCCTTCGGAGGTGTATATGGCGTGTTGCATTTTGTTGAATTTGAAGGTACACTCTTTTCTTTATAAGAACCATTAAATTTAAGTTCAGGCTGACTGTTCTCAATTTTTTCGAAAATCTGAGGCTGGATTGTTCTTAATTTGTTCTTAAATTAAGAGGGTGCAAGCAGTGCTATTGCTAGCTTTTTCGCTCTAAGGAGGTGTTCAGGCCTCATTTGCCAACAAAGTGAGTGAGACAGGCTTAATTTGCTGACAAATTTGAATATTCACCGAAAAAGCACCCACACATTGCTAAAAATCCTCGATTTTGAGAAAAAGCGTTGTTCAAAATTGCATTTTGCAGAAGCTCAGCCTCAGCTTGTTCTTAATTTGTTTTTAACTTTTGACCAGTTTTGAGGCTCGTGTTCTTATAAAATTGTTCTTATAAAAAAGAGTGTAGTACAACAACTGCCTGGGGTTGGAGGGAGTGGCTCAGCGGCTAAGTTTCACTGATGATCTTTGAGGTGAGAATATAGCCATTTATTTTATTGGTTTTTTTCACCTGCTGAAACAGGATGCATTCTTACCACTTAATTGACAGAAATAACCACAATATATCCGGTTGGTGTCTGAGCCAACTGAACGCAAAAAGGTGCTTATATTATATAAAAAATGAGTGTATTATATCACATTGTATTTATTTTTCTGTAATATGCTGCTCTTCGATTTACTCCAAATCATTTTTCATATTCGTTTTCTGCTAATAATCATGTTTCTGAGCACAATTCACGTCTTTTTCTTCTCTTCTCGAAACTCTAGGCCGTTCCCCTCTAATCAAAACATTATGTGACGTAAGAATTTGTCGGCGCCTTTGAAAAAAAGTGACGAACTTGATTTTACTCTGCTTTCGTTCAGAATAAAATTTCCAATGATAGAGGATTGACACCTGATAAGCGCATTACATTCTGCAGCTAAAATAGACAATTTTAGTATGTTACATTATCAATTTTCAGCATGTTGGTTCAATATCGGAAAAAGTGATGGTAAAAAGTGATCGTGTAACCCTGTCTAAAGGCCGGTTTACACGATCATATTCAGGTCACATTTGCATCACATATTTTATGTGATCACAGAATGTGATCGTGTAAACGACCTTACAAGCTGCTTGAAGTTGTACGAAGCAGCAAGAATTAATCCTTTTTAATTGCCTGTTAATTCGATGTCACAGATTTTTCATTTGACCAGCGATCAAATGGAAATGTCTGTGATGCAATTTTTTGAAAGGCACCGACAAGTCTTTGCTGTCCTGGGTAGATCGGGAACTGTTTGGCGCGCATTTTATCAGTGATCTGCCTTCCTTCAATTTTTACGTTTCATTTGTTGTCAATGGAAGTCGAGAGCGAGGAAGCGTAGCGGGGGGGGGGGGGGGGGATATTCTCAAATGTATTTTGAACTGATCTCAAGGGTATCGTCGCAAAAATTCACGGGCACCCTAAAATTCAAATTCAAATCACAATGGCTGATTTTGCCACAGGTCAATAACCAAGTCGACAATTTTGTCTTTCCATTCGAATTTCTTAACTTTCCTTCTGCTTTGATACGGTTTGCCTGCAGCTGATTTAATGGCCTGAAATGAGAATGCAGGCTCTTCGTAGTCTTCTGATTGCGTATCAGGAATTAATTCCACGTCAATGTTGCCCATCTTTCTAGAAACGTAGGTCACTATCCTCAAATACGTCGATACAAATGAACTCGAAATAGTTCCCGATCTACCCAGGACAGCAAAGACTTGTCGGTTTCTTTGAAAAAATTGCATCACAGACTTTCCATTTGATCGCTAGTCAAATGAAAAATCTGTGACATCGAATTAACAGGCAATTAAAAAGGATTAATTCTTGCTGCTTCGTGCAACTTCAAGCAACTTGTAAGGTCGTTTACACGATCACATTCTGTGATCACATAAAATATGTGATGCAAATGTGACCTGAATATGGTCGTGTAAACCGGCCTTAAGCAGTGCTATTGCTAACTTTTTCGCTCTATGAAGGTGTTCAGGTTTCATTTGCCGACAAAATGAATGAAACAATATTCATTTGCCAACAAGTTTGAATATCCACCGAAAAAGCACCCACGCATGCCTAAAAATACTTGTTTTTGAGGTAACATTTTATAGTAGCTCAGCCTCAGCTTGTTCTTAATTTGTTTTTAACTTTTGACCAATTTCAAGGCTCGTGTTCTTATAAAATTGTTCTTATAAAAAGTGAGTGTAATCAACGTGAATGAAAATTGTCAAGATTTTTTGAAATGCAAGTATCCTTGAAAACAAGCACACATGCTCATTTTGCAGTAAATGAACTGTCTTATGCAATCCTTGAAATTGCTTAATGTTAGTTTTAATTAGTGTATATCACTATTGTAGAAACTAACATTAAATATTCTACAATCACTACAATACAATCCTTTCCAAAGCTGGTTATCTTACGTCTAAAATTTTGCTAGTGACAAAAATTTGCAAAGGATTTTCACAAAACTAAATTACTAACATGGGTAGAAATTGATTGTGCTTTTCTAAGCTATCTCTTTGAAGTTTTAAAGTAGAATATTTTGGACTCTTCACCTTTCTTCATGTTTACCTAATATTTGATTTATTTCCAATGAACTTCTCCTTTAGGTAGAAATAGATCGCCATAGATTCATTTCCCATAAACAAGCCACTCTCCGATAAAATAGAAACATTGATAAAGATTGCAATCCAAACTTCAAACTTTCTGTTATAGACTTTCAAAATATAACAAATCAAAAAGCTTACCGTGGTTTGGTGGATAACTGCCGCTCCAACCAGTTGCGCCAACACAGTTCTCTACTTCTTGCTTTCGTGCGGGGGAGCATCTGTTATTTGCACTCTGCTCATCTGGGCGCTTTGGCGACGACCCTGGCGAATGCTGACGTGGACTTGTAGGTTTACTTGAACGTGGAGATCGTGGGGAATACCCTGATGCACATGGTCGAGGAGACGGTTGATCATGCGGAGGAGATCGCCTGCTTTGTGAGCTTGACGCGGACGAACTTTCTGCAGAGGCGGCCTAGATAGACAACGTTCCGGTTTCAGGCGAAAAAATCCGGTTCAAAACCAAAAAAAACGACCCTTGTGCGAACAAACACTAAAAACCAGATGTTTTCCAACAAGGAAACTTTCTAGAGTAAAACTGCAGGGGTGAAATTGTTTCTGGGTAAATGTTAGCATGCACACACGAGGTTGTTCTCATGAGTGTCAAGAATAGGGTTGAAGAGGTAAAAATTAAAAAATTCCGCTTCCGTAAGGACTTGCAAAACTTAGTATCTATGGATAAATAACACCTATCTAGAAACTATAGTATAAATAAACAAGGTTCAGGGATATCGAAAAGTTATCGACAAATTACAATTGTTAAAAACCAAAATGACTATCAAATACTCGTTTCAGATTCCATTTTCCATTCATCATCCTTTTCAGTTTCATCAAAAGACATAACAATTAGCAGTCAAGCTTCATCTAAGGCATACAGGATAAAGGGAGGCATAAATGGAGTCACACTATGACCTCAAGCTGTAAAGATCAAAAGTATTTTGCTTGACTCTATGAATTGGCATTGAAGCATCTCAGTTGACACAATTTCTATACTAATTTCAGAAAACTTTTCAAGTGAAACTTCTGGGCTCCTTAAATGCGAACATATTGAATATATGGCTCCTAACAATTTCACGATTAACACTAAGGTTTGTAGGGGTGAAAAGGTGAACAGGGTACAAATGGTATGTGCTTTTTGAAAATCATGCTTTTGTGAAATCTTTCTGTCTGTAAACATTTGGAGTAACTTTATTTAAACTTTTTGTTTCTCAGGCCTTTAGATACTGATAAATGAATCCTGAATGACCCTTTCTTTAACGATTCCTTAAACCAATTCAGACATGGAAAGGCCTAGGTAAATAAAGGTTTTTATTATAAAAATGAAATATTCAAAGCAAATCTTTAAGTGCATGGCCTTCAAAAGTCTTTCAGCATGCACAAAGGTCTTCATTCCATTACCCATCACGCAGCCGTTACCCTTTTCTTGGCTCAGAGAGATACAGCTTGGAGACTTTTTGCTTTATAAGTCACGCTAGCACAGCTCTGTGAAACACACAGTGAAACTGGCCACTAGTGAGTAGTTATCGTTACAGATAAAGATGTCAAACAATGGGGTCTCAACCAGTGGCGGCTAGCACGAAAATAAGATGGTACTAGGAAAGCAAAAATTTTTTTTTAGCAGAGCGAGCCAGCTAGAGAAAGAGCGGGGCATGGGCGTGGTCCCTGGAAAATTTTGATATATAGCTAATATGGCCAAATAAGCTTTTAATGGTGGGTCAGATGTTTTCATATAATACCTCGGTTTGTTTGACGTTATGTGATATTGCCAGCTGCAGGGGTTGAATGGCCTCGCAGCATTTTATCACTAGAAAGCGGAATCTAGTACTGCGAACGATTTTTTCATTGTTGGATTGTCGAAAGACAAACGGTTTTACGTCACGTTGAGTCACAAATGACAACGGGACAGACTTCTGAAGTACTGGATCATGAATGAAGTCTAGTACCGTGGTGTACATAAAGGGCTTATTCAATGCCAATCTTTCAATAAGAATTAAGATAGGAGGATCAGAATTAAGATATAGTGTATTCCGCTGCTCTTCCCTTTATTCAATTATCTTAAAAAAAAGGAAAATCATACAATGCAAAAATAATTCGAGCTTTCAAAATAAAGTGGTACTAGACTGGTACCACTAGTACCGCTGCAAGCCGCCACTGGCTCAACTTGCAACTGTGATGACTAAAATGATAATCGGGCGATGGCGTCCATATGGCACTATGGTTCCATTAACACGATGCCAATATGAAACTATATCGTATTTGTCTTTTGTAAAAAGTGACGTCATTGAATAAACTATGAAATCAAGACGCTACTAACCATATGCACAAAAAAGAACGGTGTTTTGTAGACGGCTGAACCTGTTTTGGTTCCGATAGCAATCGACAAGGAGGCCAGTACTTTGAAAATAGAATAGCCTCCTTTCCGATTTGTATCCGAATCATATTGGTTTCATGCGTTAACACGGTCCAACTTTCTTTCCACGTCGAATTCATCGTTCTAACTTTTGTCACGCAAGTCTAATACTTAGGGTCTCCATTTATGCAAGTAAAATGTAGTATGATATCATACTGTATTCACTTGAAGTGTGTACAGTGCCTGAGCAGCTACGGTATAAAAACCAGTTAATAAACGTCCGAAATCCTAGTAAAACAATTTAGAGTATAAACTGGCCTTATATGTGAGCAACGCATTCTGCTATTACAAAACTCACGACAAAGCAAACATGACAAAATTTGCCTTATAAACCATACCTGTGATCGATGTTTTCTTTGGTTTTCTTTCAACCATTGTAAATAAGATTCACGTGCGACAATTTCCGTCATCGTTTCATCAGTCGTTTCCCAATCAGTGGCTTTCAGTTTATCTTCAAGCATTGCCTTTGGAAGAAATCAAACAGATGAAAAAGAGCGTCCACAACCCTGTCCACAAAAATGCATTTTCAAAATTCTGCGTTTTCAAAATTCCGTATTTTTGTCAAGTAAGGCTTGTGATTAATGCATTTTTGGATGCCCCCGTCTTTCTATTATAACTATAAACAACTCTTTTTCATCATTTTGGTGTGAACGCAAAGCCAAAAAAATAAAAGTGCATGCCGTTTTGTGCAAAAAGCATCAGTGTGGGCAAGACCGAAGTAAGAGAGATTATGCTTAACCAGTTACAAAAGATCTTTACTTATTAATAAAATACGACATTTTCTCAGACGATGTCTGAATCCATACAAAGTTAAAAACTACTACATAAATTCAGAAAACAGCGCTCCTAACTTTGCAAATATGATTCAGAAAAATAGCAAAGCCATTTTCCTTTAGGGATATATCTTTTAATGTATCTTTCATTGTCGTATCGTATCGTATCGTATCGTATCGTATCGTATCGTATCGTATCGTATCGTATCGTATCGTATCGTATCGTATCGTATCGTATCGTATCGTATCGTATCGTATCGCATGGTATCGTATCGTATTGTGTTGTATTGTATTGTATCGTATCGTATCGTATCGTATCGTATCGTAACGTATCGTATTGTATCGTATCGTATCGTATTGTGTTGTATTGTATCAACTCTTTGATATCAGTAATAAAAATTCTTTATTGGAAATAAAGAAAATCAAGCGAGTAATATAATCTGAGGTAGAATATTTTTTAAGCTGTTGAATATGTATATACATTAAATTTCTGTAAGACATTTTACCAATCTAATATGTTACCAAATTTTTTTAGTCAGCCATTGAAATGTTGGGTAATTAACAGAAAATGAAAGAATTTCTATCATGCTGCACATCCAAAAACAGTAGTTTGATTGGCTCTTGCTTTAACCAATCAGTGTCAAGAAGACGTATATTCGCACAGCCTTGAAACTTCACAGATGATAAGATAATGAGTGATCAAGATTCAAATTGGCTTAGATTAGCGAAGTCTAAAGGAAAACCCTCGTATATTTTACCCTTAGTATTTTGACAGAGTAGATTCATAGCAGAAACCTTGCTTAATTCTGTAGTCCTTTTGAAAATATCAGGGAAAAATCTCGAAACATTAAAAATTCTTTCTGTCAAACCGAGAAACAGATGACAAAGATGATTAAATTTTCTTATTCAGGACAGCGGTTAGATTTAATATGGAAAGAATCCGTTTAGCCATTTGCCGCAAAACAAAACGCATGCACCCTCTTTGAATGAGACTGAGGGAAACAAAACACTACCGACCTCTTCCAGAGCTTGATTTTCGGTACTGCGAATCACAGAGTTCAGCAGCATCCTGTCTGTGATCTAGAGAGCAAGACCATCAATAATTAATGGAAATTAACATATACATGAACTTATCCCTTATCCTAACTAAACTACACTTCTTTAAATTTGTTTGCTATGCTAGCATTTGCAGATAAACTTCCTACAACGTAGAACAGATTTTAACATTGAAATTATTAAAGATACACAAAGACTTCATGGAAATAGTTTGTGTAGTACTGTACTTGAATGCACTAGAATAAGTCGAGGTAGATGGATGATTTTATAAGCGATAGGCAAGGTAACAGATGCTGGGGGAAATCACAGGTTAGGTTAAATAAACAACGATAATCAACAAGTCAATAACAAATGACTTATATCATATCACCATAGCCACTGCCAGCAAGATAAGAATTGCTTTGATATTCATAACAATCATAAACATGAAATCAACGACATCATAATCATCATAACCAATATCATATCCTCTGTTACTCTAGCCTATACTAGCAGCTGCATCAGCCCCCTGAATACTGCATCAGTCCCCCTTAAAATTAAGCATTTCTTATGGGAAACTGACATGCTAAGACTGCTGAACGGGGGAGAGGCCAGACAGAAAATCACTTTAGAAATAATCGCTAGTTCTCTAAGACATTTTAGCTTGTATGCTACAAAACATTCAAAGAACTTCGTCGCTTTCTCGTTTATAAATTCATAGTATTTTAAATTAGTATCTCATTGAAATGTGCAATTAAATATCAATAAAAACATCCAATTAACATAATTAATATATTGAAATTCGCTTGATGAAAGGAAGATGAAAATCAGAAACTATTCAAAGGGGCGTTTCCCTTTCAATCAAAACAACAACTTACTCCAGGCTTGTAGCCAGCTAATCCGAGGCCCACGCCAACAGCCGGTGCATATGGATCGATTATCGAGTTATAATGAACACGGCCATGGTAACTTAATCGTATTGGAGGATTCTCATCCGTGCTGACATGTGATTGACAGAAGAACGTATTCATTGGCTCTAAAACAATGATATTGTTCAATAAACAAATGATTTGAATGAAAATAGTACACAAAGTTTATGTTCACAACAATAATAAAAAGGGCGAGAAAAGAATCAACACGCTTGAACTGTGGGTATTTAATGGCTCTTGCGCAACCAGCATGCTTTGCGATTTTATTATCAAAACCCGGCCTAATATCGTACTGCATGAAAATACAAAACACAATCAATTTCTCAAGACAGTTGCGCTGACTTGACGTCAAAAGAATAAAATTATAGAATCGATGAAAATGGAGCACAGTTCCTGAAAAAGCATTACAAAATACCACTAAAGATGTGAAATGAGTCAAATGTGTTAAACATTGGCTGAGGTATGGCCAAATGAAAAGAGGTTAATCACTGCTAAATAAATGTAATATAATACTGGTTCTAAAAGATATGAGCCAGGTCAAAACAACAGTTATCTGTTAATCACACAATTAACATCAGCTCTCTGCAATAAATTTTTGATCTTTAGAAGTATTTAATGATTTTGAAACGAAAGTTAAAAATTCAAGGAACAGATGTTCAAAGATTGCACGAAAAAGCAAAAAATACTGAAGTACTTTTCAGCCGATACACTTGATATCCACGTTTAGGCAGAAAATTTATATCCACGTGTGGATCGAAAGAAACGTGAATATTTCAGGTTTTCATGACGTCAATAACTTGAGTGCTAGTAAGAGTTTGGTTTCCATAACATAATTTCATTGTTACTAAGACTAATTGATCAACACACAAGTGGTTTACTGCAATCTTCGCCATTCATCCCAACATTCATTCTTGAGTTGAGATGAGATTAAGAACACAATGATAAATGCGTTGATAGTTTTGGAGCTGCCCTGTCTTTGTAACATCAAATAACGTTAAGTTTGAACAATTATAAACCACTTATAGACGAACAAGCTCTTATTGTCTTGGCGTTGATCCTTGAATAAGCGCCAAGGGGCATATTACGCAAAAAAAATTTTTTGGGCTGGGGGCTTATTTAAGGGGGAAGGGGGTTACTCGAAGGCGGGGGCTTATTTAGCAGGAGCCAAAACTATAACCAGGTAAATTTTCTTCCCTATTGCTGACGGGGCAATGGGGGATTATTCGAGGGTGGGGGGGGGTTACTTCACAAAAATTCCTTAAGGCTGGGGGCTTATTCGAGAAGGGCTTATTCAAAGGTGGGGGTGTCTTTGAGAACTAACAGTAACCACTAATACCTTCACATCGAGTTTCAAAGATCAAAGAAAAATTCCTCAGCATCTAATTGGTGAAGAGAAATAACAAAAAAAATAAACCCACCAGTGCTGTAAACAAAGACTTCGATTGGCCGATTGTACATTTCACTCAAAGCTTGCATCTCAACGTTGTTGCCATGGCAATAATCATTCTTTTTTCGACAAATGTAAGAGTTGAAGTCTTCTGTTACAAATTTTGAAAAGTAATCTGCATTTTTCATCTGAAAGAGAAACCATCAAAACAAATACATTATAAAAATATCAAAATTATATGTTATCGAGTTCGAAAGAATGACGAAAGAGTGTCTTAATGATTCCTCTAATGTTAATTCATTAACTAAAAAGACGGCAATTCTTCAATGCAGATTCAGTTGCTGCGTGGCAAAAGTATATTGAGATGTCATTAAAGCTGCACTACACTTCTTGCGGATAACAGTACACCTTTAGGAATTCGCTTCATATTTCCAGGGGTTTCCCATCTTTTAATCTTTTAATGGTTCTTTTTATTTCTGAGGCTTGAGGACGCTAATGGTTGGTTTGGAGGTAGGTCAACAATTTTGCAACCCTTGCGTGAGTAACATACTTGTTTTCTACCAAAGAGAGGTCCGTAGATAAAGCAGAGATAAGAACGTTTATACCTTCTCTTGAAATCTTACAAAGTACGGAATGATATCCAAATATTTTCTTAGTGTTTTGCAGTCCTTCCAACCATTCAGTGAAAATTTTGTTAGAGGACACGACCTACAGGGCGGCATACATTTGGTGGTAGGGACGGGTCAATTTCAGGTGGGTTATTTTACAAGGCTCTAATGCATGTATCACCAATCCCCATTCCCCAGAAAAAGGGTAAATTAATCATCCTCTCTGTCTGGCTATTTTATACATCAGAGAGACTATCTTGCAGCCTAAAACCTTGAAAAAACAGAGTTTGATAAACTGACCATATAATCCATGCAATGATTTCGAACAATTGAATGCATTTCTTGATCACCATAAACCTGATCAGCTGCAACAAGAATGATGCAAAGTTGGAAACGTTAGAACATAATTATTAACATCAAATAACCTTAGATTTAAACAGAAAAACAGGCAAGTCTTGATGGGATAAACATGACAAATTTTGGCTGGTGGTCATCAAAAATCCTGATTCAAAATAAGCTTAGGCTACACTTTAAACTCTTTCTCAAACCACTGACCTAATGAGACACAGGAATACTGACATGTAGGGATGTTGTGCTAGCAGGGGGTCTCCTTTAGACAAATGCAGGATATTCTACACATGGTCAAGGATTTAAGTTGTCTGGAAAAAATGCAGATTGCAGCTCAACATGTTTGAACATGGTTTTATCCTTAGCGTATATGAAGAAAGTTAATGTAAGGGCAAATTAAAAAAAACCAAACATCTTAAGTAAAGCTGAATGGAAAAAACTATCAAATCGGGGAAACTTTGAAAATCTAGGGTAAGGAATCCTGGTTAGAAAATGGAATCCACTTTTGGTGACTGGGTGGTGTAGAAAATTCTTCTGAAGGACAGCATGAATTAAAATAAGTACTGGGAAGGAAACATAACATTTGTGGCAAGCAAAAATTTACTGGGTCAAGTGACCGGTTTCAGCAGGTTTGGCTAAAAATCAAGGATAAATGGTTTAGGCTTGTGGCTTAAAAAACGTCTAAAAAAGTCTTTAGATCATTGGTATTAAGCTGAAGGCATATTTTTTGAAACTGTAACTTTTTATTGGTGAAGATTCTTGTTTTCCAGTCTATTAAATTGTGCCAAAGAGACAGCTGTAAACACTTTTGTGCGTAGAACAAGATGATTCCAAGGAGAAGCAAATCTGTACTTTCTTACAAAGTCATTTGTGTGGGCTTATGAATGCCCTAAGAAAAATAAGTTTTCCCAGCAAGGGACATTGCTTTCCAACAATAGAGATCTGCCCAATGATGGGTCAAGTTGAAAAAAAAGCTCTGAAGAATTTTTAAACATTAAAATTTAACAGCATTGTTTTTTATACTAACACTATCCTTTATCTCAAATGCCTTGCTTACAAACTGTGAATAATTACACATGAAGTAAAAGCATAAGAAATTTTCGCAAGACCCACCCACTAAGGCCACATAAACAATGTTTTCTTTGCATATGAAAATGAATTGAAACTTTTCTGGTTTGGTCTAAAATTCACATTGTGAATTTGGAAATTAGAGTAAAATGAAAGGGAAATTAAAATAACAATTCCATTACAAATTATGCACACCAAAAAGGATAATTTTGAAAACCTAAAACAAAGTTGAATTAAATTGTTTGGCTAAAAAACAAGATGCATTCGCAGCACTTTGCATGCATATTGTTAATAAGGATATTTATTAACAAGAAGAGTTTATGGAGAACTGATTGGATTAACAAAAGAGCAAGTGTTGATTTAAAAGTGTGACTGGGACCTTGCAGAGGCATCAAAAACTGAGGGACTTTGCTATTTTCATATAGCATTTGAATAAGCTTAGCCACAGGGACAGGCCACACATTTTATAAACAGACCTCCTTATCAACAATGAAAGTGGGATGATGAGAACTACCAAACAAAAATGATATTGTCAAGAGTGTATGATTGGCAAGTCTTAGACATGAATTTTACACTGACGGAAGATCTTCTACACTTTATCTTTAAAAAGTGCAAACATTATTTTTGAAGTTTTTTAAAAATATATACCTAACAATACATAGGAATGAATGAATACCTGTGAAAACTATTGACATTAAGTGACCTTTTGTTTTGCCTATTGCAGCATATCTTTGCATACATTGCAGCAAATATTTGTGATTTACAGAAGCAACACCTTCGCTTACAAAATGTGATACATCTCAAACTATGGCAAAAAACAGAGACCTTGCAACTTTGAAGACAATACTAAATATTTTTAGAGATTCCAGTTAAAATGAATCAATACAGAAGAGAATCACAAGATTTCTTACCCACAGCTCTGAACAGACATGCACCGTCTGGTACCATCTTTTTAATAACAAACCCTCTTCTTTCCTTAAGTTCTCTTTCAAATATTTCTTCTTTCTGAAAGTAAAATAATGCTATTACTGTAGATAGAGCCTGAATGAACAAAGACAAATTCAGGAAGAGCACTCATAAATAAAGCAATACTCAGGTGGCATCAACTCAAATTTCTTAAAAAAATTTACCTGCTACCCTACAATAGAACAGTTGACTGATTATTGAATTAAGTATGAAACTGGAAGCAGCAGCTTGGAACTGCCCTGTCCTATAACCTAATAACACATACAGCTCTGCTTATACAGCATCAAACACTTTATGACAGACCAGTAAGCAATAATTTTCATTACTTGCTAACCTGTATTAACAACATAGTCTTGCATTAAGAATTATAGCCCTTAACAAATGTTTCTGAATAATCAGGTTCATGGATAGTCAGAGAAACTTGCTTATCAAGATTCAACTTTCTGCCGATATCTCAGAGTTTTCTTCAAAAAAAGAAACTGCTGAGAATTCTAGTAAAGTTCATGTAAAGAGCTGACTGGAAATTCATAGAGCAGAAACCTTTAAATTTGTTTTATTGTGAGAATTGCAATGCTTATATAAATCAACTTTTTAATACTAATGTGTATCAGACCCACAAATTTAGGCCCTATTCACTCAACTCTCTGTTTTTATATGAAAACAGATCAAAATGAGTCAGTCTGATTCAGGTCCATGTTAACTGATACATTTCAAAATGCAGTTGGACAATGGAACAAAATGAAAACAGGTCAAAACAAAAAATTCAATAAACAAACAGGTGGTAATACATCATTTTTTAGCAGAAAAATGTGAACACCTATCAGCTTTGCAGCTTTAAGTAAGAATTGTAGATTACTATGAACAAATGCTTTTTGGTAAACTGATCAAAATGAGAACACAACAAAATGAAAGCAAAGGAAAATGAAAACAGAACCATGCAGGCAAAGTATTAAATGTTTCAGAAGACCTAGATGGCTTTCATATTTCTTTTGATATGAAAAGACGGGTAGAGGTTCTGTTTATTTAACAGCAAATAATTGATGGCTCCTGATGATGGCCTCTCTGAGCCAAAATACTAGTATCAATCGCTAAAGCAACGCTAAATCTATTCTTTCTATCCATTATTGTATCCACCACCCTACAGGAAACAAATGGGTGAAGAAGCCTGCCTAAAACTTATGTGCATTCCCTTCTTTTCAAAACAACTTGACAGGTCTTCACCTTATATATAAAATATGAAAGTTTCTAACAGTGCAAAGGATACTCATATGGGAAAAATAAACCAGAAGATTCACATTTAACATGTCATCTATATACATATTGATATTGGAAATAAATCTATTCCAGCTTGCAGTTCTGGGGAGCATCTCGTATGCAATTCAGACATGATTCCCTTCATGTTTTCTTTCAAACAAACATCTCTTTTATTTATTTCTAGCCAGCTTCACAAATTATTTTCTAGGTTAAACCGTTCCCTTTGCATACCATTGTAGTGACTCTACTTGGGCCTCTTTAGATTAATTTTTCCTTCCCATTCATTCCATCACATTCTCACATTGCAGCACAGGCATCTTCTATGTCACTCTCATTTCAAGCATTTGCTAATCTGTATTGTTTACTTAATCTTTGCTATGCCTTTCAATTTACTCATCACCTTTACTCTTCTTTCTATCTTTTGTTTTTCTCACAGCAATTGTGTTAATTTTAGATATTCATTTCTGTATATAAGTATGTTAATTTTTAAGCAATTCTAGTTAAGGGTTAAGTTCAGATTAGAGCTATACAGGCCACATACTGTCTCTCTCACCAGCTCTGTGTTCTCTGCACATAAAATAAGACACAGTACTAGTTGGAAATGACATGTTAGGCGGTGGATGGTTTTATTAGTGTACGAACAGCATCAAAAAATCAAACAACAATGCGCAATTCTCATTACACTTATCTATAACCTATAAACTTGCTTTACCTGAGGTCTATAATCAAAATCAGTTGGTGTTGAAATTCAGACCCGTTTCCAGGTTATGGAAAACAACTCTACACTGCCGAGTATGGTAGTTTTTGATCCAGCATATGCACAGTTATTTCAAGCATGTTTTTTCTCACACAAAAACTCCCTTCTACTTTCATATGGCATGCCAAAAGAAGGTTTTCATAATGGTGCTATAGCAAACTTGGTGTGCAACACTGACCTCAACTGCTTCTGCCATGCACTGCAGATTGGCACTTGTCTAGATGACAAATAAAGATTATGGCTAAAACATGAAATGCTTTGTTCTTGGGTCACAATGATTTTATTTGAACTTGCAAAAATATCATAAAATCATTTTACAGGGCATTTTATTCAGTCTTTTTGTGAACTCAATTGCAAATAGACTAATCAAACTTTAGCTTAAAACTTACTTTAAGTTTGAAACCGGGTCAAATGAAATGTGATTGGGGAATCATTCCTTGAACCAAATATTGATCTAAATTTTGGCAAAAAGTCTTCTCAGAATAAGCAATTTCTTCAGTGCTCTATCGCTTTTTGCTAATATGATGCAGGTACACAATCATTTCATCCGATTCTAAAGTAAAGATTTGATAACCTAATTTTAGATCAAAATACATTTGAACAAGCAATACCTTAGCTATGTCTGGATCTGCTTCAGAAGCTCCGTGTTCGTCTGAGCTGTTATAACCTTCTTCGTTATCGTTATTATCGCTATGTCTTCCTCTCGTTCCTCTTCCAGCTTCTGATCCGGACATTGTTAGCTTTCCGGAGCTTGAGCCTGCTGGCCGGTGCCTTGTTCGTTTGTAGGGCACAGAGCTACAGTCTATACTTTCTAGTTTTTCAAGTTCACTACTGTATTCAAATCTGGATGTTGATGCATTGATTGAAGCGGTCGCCGAGCAATCTGCACTAACACTTACTTCGCTGGAACTTGGACGGGAACGCTCCCGGTTGGTACGGATCCTACTTGACCTGCTTCTACCTTCCTCGAAATCTGGATCGCTAGCTTTCCCATCCTGTGCTTTCTTCTTTGGTAGAATAGTCATCCTGCCAATTCTTATTGTGCAGAAGCAATTTTGACGTTTTAATAACTACTTAATACCTCAATGCAGTTTAAAACTATCCAATATAGCGTAACAATTTTAAAATTCAACATCCAGTTTATCTGAGGCCTACCACTTTGTTGTCAAATAATGTTGCGCGGAATGCTCTACGCATGCGCGTGTAGATTCATGTCTCACTTTCGCGAGAACCTCATTTCTATTGACAACTACCTGAGTTGAAAATTGAGAGAACGTGATGGCCGAGGGCATTTCACTTCAAATAATCCCATACACCCCATCTGAAAATCCGAAAAAAATCCGCAATATCACAAGAAATCCTTTAAAAATCCTAAAATCCCTGGAAATCTTTATGTGATCCTAAAACTATTCAAATCTCTCCAATTTTTCTTTAAGTACGATTTTTTGCAAAATCTTAGTAACAGTTCGGAAGATGTATTAAAAAATCAGCTAAATTGTTCCATAACTTACTAATTCCAAATAGTTCCAGCACTTGCTAAATTAATAGAACAGAGGCACTTCATTTGTAATGCAGGGTGCTAGTATTAAGGTTGCTGAGCTGGAACATTTTGGTTGCCATTTTTTGCAAAAGGCCCCATGGAGACACCAAGGAGACATGCACGATCAAACCTCAGAAAGTTACCCAATTGACAAAGGAAATTTGAAAAGTGATTTAAAAGTTTTTAAGCATGTAATTCTCAGCCAGTGTAAGAGCAAAAAAATTGGAAACGTGTGAGAGTTTTTGCTTGAAAATTTTGAAGTAGCTTCTCGAATTATATTGATAAATGATGCATCAAGATGGCGACGCAACACCTTCTCGTCAGCATGCTTTGCCTTGCTTATTTTTTGAAAAAATCCTAACTCGTGAGATATCTTTCGAAGAATTTTTAGTCGAGTGGCTACAGAAACCTCGAAATTTCTTTTAAAATTTTGCAGTTGAAGTGTTCTCTTCTTAACTCATAGCTCTGTGAACAGTTTTTGGCGGAACAGAACTTGAAAATGGTTTTGAAAAAAGCAAACATTTTATAACATATTGGCAAAAAGCATTTAACAAGACCCTTATTCTGACGTATTATGCTGCGAGGAGCGTCAGACGGAAAAGCTTTTAGCCAGTGGCGGTTTTAGGGACTGCCGGGCCCGGGGCCAAAAAAATCTGCGGTTCCTTTGTTCTTAACAATTACTATCTTTTTCTTAGGTGTAGAAAGATACCATAAATGCGGGGCCTGGGGCCATGGCCCCCTGGATCCCCCTTAAAATGGCTTTAAAAAGCAAACAATTTTTATAAATGTATTCCAAATTGATATATTCCAAATAAACACGTCATTCGCTGTTATGAGTTATGAGGTATGGTTCTTGCTCGAGCTCGCCCGATAACGTGGCTGCTTTCCAGTTATCAACAATAGCGGTACTCTAAAGGCTATATATGTAGGGGGTAAACATGAGGACTAAAATTGTTGGGAAGCACCCTGTTTGAAAATTTGATGCAAAATTTCATTAACATTTGATATGCAAAAGGTTCTCATACAATAAACACACAATATAACAAAATACAAACAATAACAGTACAATCGCTTTTGATTTGCTTTAAATTGCATTTTTATAGCGTTCCTGAATGATGTAGTCTTTGCTCCAGACCCCCAACCTGAGAGAAGAGTTGGAAATGAAAAGGTTGGGGTCTAAAGCACAGGCGACAGTGATGTCGTCACGTAATCTATTGTCAGAATATTTTATTTTGGATCCGATAATCTGAAAGAGCATCATGAATTTCCTTTATATGTACAAAA
The DNA here is from genome assembly GCF_057945365.1 of Rhopilema esculentum. Taxonomy (NCBI): domain Eukaryota; kingdom Metazoa; phylum Cnidaria; class Scyphozoa; order Rhizostomeae; family Rhizostomatidae; genus Rhopilema; species Rhopilema esculentum. Next base: position 6,077,629 of record NC_142817.1, on the reverse strand, counting down.
TGAGCTAGATATATCACGAAGTGGCTGAGAAAAGACACAGGCTAGTCCTCTGTTAAACTCTCTAATTTCCTTGCTGTTTAAAACTTTGTAATTCGCTAGCAAAATTCTATTCTAATCCTTTTTACCAAATATCACTACATACATAATTCTATTCTAATCCTTTTTACCAAATATCAGATTTTTTACATACATAACCAATATCGCATTTTAAAGAGAACTTCATGATGTTATTTTAGGTGATGTGGTTAGGTGATATAAACATTCTAAAGATATGCTCTTATGACGGCACACCCAAGAACTCTGTTAATAAATTGTTGTTAAGCACCATGAAGACGCTGACGACTTTGGCGATCCTCTGAAAACAATGTCCATTCTAATCTGTTCATTGCTGTTTCATCAGGTTGATGCAAGGACATCCCAGTTGATTCTTTCATTACATCCAGCCGTCTTGTTCTTTGCCTGCCTTGCCTTCTTGTTCCCTCTGACTTTCCTAAAATAATACCTTTTTCCATCGCCCTAGCTCGTATCGCGTGTCAGAAAAAAGCCAGCGCTTGTTTGGCAATCATGCCTTCTAATGAAATTTCTGGCTTTATTTCTTCTAAAACATACTTTTTATTCTTCTTGCTGTCGATGGTATTCTTAATACTTTACGCCAACACCATGACTCGAATGCATCAACCCCCCCCCCCCCCCCCTTCTCTCATTTTTCCTGATTGTCCAGCGCTCACAACTAGTGCCTTCTCTAAGCGCACTTGCGTATGCATTGACATCTCTTTATCTTTCATGACTCAATGACTCTATTTCGTTTTAAAAAGGTATATTCGTATCTAGTCGAGTCATCTTGGCTTTGATTTCATTTATTTAAAGGTTACCTATCCAGTGGCGTACCCAGGGCTGCAGTAGTGGGGGGGTTCTGGGGCCCAGCCCCCAGGAAATTTTTTGGGGGCCACGCCCTTCAATCAGTCGCAAATGCGGGGAAACGCCCTTTTTGCAAAATTTTTCCCCATTATTTGATTCATGTTAGCTACGGTAAATAGCAAAGCATTTTACAATTGTTATTGACACAAGCATACAGTATACTACACCCCCTCTCCTAATGAGTTTTACATCGTTTTTGGACAAATCTCGAGGGCCATATTTTAAAAAAGTGGGGTGGGGGGGGGGTCCGGACCCCTCCATTCCCCCCCCCTTGGGTACGCCACTGTACGTATCAGCTTATGATACCTTTACACATTTTCAAAATACTTAAGAATAGTTTACATCCATTAAAAGCCCCGGGGTCCTTTTAAGAAAATTTCAAGAAACTTGGAAATCCCTGTCAAAGCTGTTCAGAAATCCGAAATTCCCCATACGGATTCTAAAGATTTTGAAATCCCAAAAAACTCGTACCCTTTTTAGGTAGCGAAATGCCCCTCGTGATAGCACCTTTGTGGTGGTTGTAAATTTCAAGTCTCTCATTCCTTAAAATGTTTTACAATAAATTGCAAACAGGCCAGATACAATGAGAATGATAAGTTGTAATTTATCTTGCCTGTAAGAAATAATCTGGCTTAGAAACATTTAAATTTTTCCCATTGGCTGAAAAGGGCTTATTTCCTAACTCATTTTGAATCGATGTTGTCCTGAATATTTAGATAACAGCTAATTCAAAACCAACATTTGGGCCTTCTCGTGACATATGGAGTGTGAGGGTGGGGCGGAGTCTCACAAGGACGTCTTATAAAAATAACATTCAAAGGGTGCCTTGTAACATAGTTAGGGGTCTGGAGCACAGGCTAACTTTTGTCTTCTTCGGAAAATTTTACTCAAGAACACCTTGGGAATTTTTTTAGAAGCCTTATTCGAAGACAACATTGAATTTAGTTGTTGCGAAATTACGCTATTTGTAGAAACAAAAAAATTCTGATGATTGATTAATGCCACCTCTGCTCATTCATTTCTTTCAAAGTAGCAATATAAAATGCAGCCTTGCAACAACCCTTGTATGACTGCAAGACTAATATCAGTACAATCCTGGGATGAGCGTCTAAAGGCAAGTAAGATAAACTAAAACGCAGACAAGGTGACGATTGTACGTCCGACGGACAAATTTAATTGAAAGCGAAGATACACTGAGCTCTGACATCTAGGCTGCACCTTTTTCAACTGTTTTAGGTAGGTTTTCAAGACTTAGAGTCATTGAGTGGGGGATAATGCGTTTTGGAAGGGGCGTGAGCAGATGGGCGTAGAGGTACCCTGGGTACCAGACTCACTATATATAAAATAAAATGGAGTGAGACCCTCTATTTTATTTTATCTTAAAAGTGAGTCTAGTACCAAGGGTAGCGTAGAGGATGCTATGCGTTTACGGGGGCTTAATACGGATCTTGCCTGTATATTATTGCTTTACTGAGATAGAACTGCCCGAATGAAGCCTGAAATGTGACAAATTTTGCCTGGTTAGGATAACTGCAGCCCTCCCTCTCAAACTCACCCAACCTCTACGCTTATGAGTGAGTTCTTTTTTGCATAATCAAGTCGGAAATTTAATTGTTTTGTCAGACGAATTAGAAATATCTTTGTGCTTTTTTTGTTTACATTTAAAGAACGGATTCAAACGCTGATATTTTCAGCCAGACATATATTTCCCAAATAAACAGACGTTTTTAGTCCTTATTTGGACAAATTGCATTTCTTGCAACTGTAGTTAAATCGGTTTAGATAAGACACGCTCTTCTTTAGAATTGCACCCTTCTACAGAATTATAAAGTAATCATAGAACTATTCATTTTGCATATTAAATTTTTCGGATAATATCGCCTTAACAATAATGCAGAGTTAAACAAGATTGATAGCCAGGTTGGAATTTCGTCGACAGTTTGACACCTAATCCAAGCTTTTTGAGCAAATACGATAAGCCAGAATTGTACGTAGAAAGTTTGATAAAAACTCAATAAACCTTTTACTGTGCTAGTTTGTTTCATTTTCTAGTAGTCCTTGATGAAGGAAAAACACTAACAAATATTTGAACATTACCTCTTGATACGTACCGAGTTGGCTCACTGAAATACTTTAAAAATTATTCTAGAATTACAGGGTCAGATACACAAATCTTTATAAATATGAGACCCAACAAAAATTAAGGTCTAATTATAAAGAAATGTAGAGCTTGGGAATGAAATCGAAAGCAAGTTTTGTACTAGATGTAATTTTTACTAGAATCATTAACAATTTTACCAATACCTTTTCTACAAATACCTGACGAACAGAAGAGACTATATCCGGTGGTGTAGTGTTATCAAAATAACAAGGGGGATTCTTGCATGGAATGTTGCGAGAAAAACAAGTGGGCTCAGCACTAATTCAAAACAGCAGAGCCACATTACAAAATATATGGATTTGATACCGTGTCATACAGATGTAGCCAAATATGGAACTCAGTTCCAAATGAGATAAAGTACTCCCCTACTTTATCAATATTCAAGAAAAAGATCTCAGAATTTACATCGTTTAATTGTAATATTTGCGAGGAATATGTTAGCAACATCGGTTATATTTGATTTATATTATATTTAGCGTTGGTAATTTAAATAAGTTGGTTTTAATTGGCTTGTGTGCATAGCTAAAAATTGTACCAACTTTAAATAAAGAAAGAAAAAGAAAAAACTACACCCCTGACTATAGCTCATTAGTGTGGTGGAATTACGATTTTACCCAGACAAAAATAATAAAAAGCTGTAATTTGGCAAATAGGTTCCATACGATACTGGGAATAACCAGAAAAAAGCCCCATCGATTGGACATTGGGAATTCTTTATTTGGGCAAATCCCATATGGCGCACTGATCAGCAGGGGTTCAAATTTTGATATCGCTAAAACCACATTATATGTACATATTCTGAAAGACAGTTTCATGCTGAACAACTTTTATTCAACATACACGCCCTTGCAATGTGGAAATAAGTACTTTCTGGTCAAAAATAGCAGATAGGGGGCAACTGGGCAATAGAATGTATACAGTGGTGGCGCCAGGGGAGGGCTAGGGCGCTATAATCCCTCTATCGAAAGCATCTAGCCCCTCTCGGAAGAAAATTTTAGGTTATTGTCGGAGCAAATTTGACAAAATAACGTACGAAAACTGCATATTATTATAGTCAATTAAGCCCCCTGTTGGAAGCTCCAACCCCTCTGTCGGAAGATTTCTGGCGCCACCTCTGAATGTATATAAGTTTATTTATGAACAACTTATATATTAACAAGATCAAAACATGCGATGATGAAATTCTATCCAACAAGGAGCAGGTTAAGAATCCCGCTAAACATTTTGAAATTTCTGCAATCCGTGTATTATTTTGAGAAAATCTGCGTCCCGGCAAGTGTGTATAATTCCCTCGTTCTGTTGAGAAATTGCCAGATTTCCGCAATCTACGACAAATTTCCCTAAAATTCTGTTTTTCCGCAAACACTGATGACATCTTCATTTGGAAAAAAAAGACAAGGATCTACCATGTGCCTTGCAGACAAATATTCTTGCTGGTAATAACTGCGGGAACGAAGGTGTTTTAATGCAGAACAAGGAAAAATGTAAACCACGTTGAAGTATATATATTTGTCTCAGGATTTTCCAATTTCCAAGTCCGGGTTTTCCGTTTTTCATAACTATTTTCCGAGTTTCGGGTCCTAGGTACTCTCAAAACACCCTCTTTTTCATGTGCGCTCTTCTCAATTGAAAAGTTTGCAATTTTTGAGATTATACGCAATTTGGAAGTTATCTCTTTTTCTGGTCAAGAAGGGGAAAAAGGGAATATTACTGGCCCAGCATCAAGCTGTAGTTTTGTGCAGCCACTTTGAATTTGCACTGAATTTGGCAGTGTTTTTTACGTCTTAGTAACAAAAATTACTAAGATGGAGGATGTCAATGAAAAAAGTTGAAAAACTGTCAGAATTGAAATCTTCATCTTTAAATTAGTTTAGAATGAAAAAATCATGCTGCTTGGACCGTTTGGTCGCGAGTTATTTTTTTTTGAATATTTAGATATTTCTTTAGATTTGACCGAAATTTGCTGCTGCAGTGAACAAATTTCACTTGAGTCAGCCCGGGCTGAGTGGGCCCGGGTTGAGTCAGCCTGGGCTGAGTGGGCCCGGGTTGAGTCATCCTGGGCTGAGTGGGCCCGGGTTGAGTCAGCCAGGGCTGAGTGGGCCCGTGTTGAGGCAGCCCGGGCTGAGTGGGCCCGGGTTGAGTCAGCCCGGGCTGAGTGGCCCTGGGTTGAGTCAGCCCCGGCTGAGTGGGCCCGGTTTAAGTCAGCCCGGGCTAAGTAGGTATTATCATACTTTATCTTTTTCACACACTTAATGGTTTTGCATCGATAGAATTTGCGATATAAAATGAAAATATCCAGCAAGAGGATCAGCCAATCACCACAAAATTTGCATATTGTAAGGGTACATATGTTAAATAAAAGTTATTCGGCATGAAATTATCTTTCAAAAGATGTACATACTATGTGGTTTTAGCAACATTAAAATGTTGAACCTCTACTGATCAGTGCACCATTATGGTATTTGCCCAAATAAGGAATTCCCAATGTCCAATTGATGGGGCTTTTTTTCTGGTCATTTCCAACTTAGTATAGAACATCTGTGCCAAATTACAGCTTTATATTATTTTTATCCGGGTTAGACCGTTTTTATATCTAATTCCACTACACTACATTTCCAAGGGGGGATGGAGATCAACTTTAACACTGAAAATGAAGTGACGATAATATAAAGATAAATTGACCTAATTGCAGCAAAAAACGAAACACGAATTCTGTTACATGTCACGTTCTGAAGTGACAGTGGTGATGTTATTGCATCTTCTTCTTTTCAAAGTACCTTCTTGAGTCTAAAACATTTCAGGTTATTCAAATGTACTTCTGTTGACCAGTGGTGGATTTAGGGGGGGCAACTAGGGGCAGTCCCTCGACAAGTTGAACCAAGTCTAGCGCCTCTTTTTTTAAAATTGTGCACCCTTTTTGAAGAATGAGAAACAGGTAAAAATTTTCTGAGACCGATAGGTTAATTTGCTTCAAGGATTACCTCAAAGTTATGTTGTTTATTCTGAAAATGGATCTGAAATTGTTGTATAAAGCGTACTCTTGTCAACAATTTTTGGAAATTTTTCAGCGCCCCCACTAGCGACTCCCCCTCCTTCAAATTTGCTCTGGATCCGCCCCTGCTGTTGACTATTTCTCATCCCCGATTTGAAAGGGTCAACCAGGGATATACCGATGGGGTGGGGGTGTAGGTGGCGTCACGCCCCCTCCTAATGTCTATGATACCAGCGTGAATATGAAGTTTGACCAAAATCCAACCTGTTATTTTTTTACTTCATTAGTCACGATTGTTCTTTATTAACTTCGAAGATGGCCATAGTATGCGATGTTTCCGGTATTTTGTGCCATCTTCAAATTTTGCGGTACAAACTTAATTTTTTTACGCTTTGACATCATCATTTCTTTCCTGAACTGTTATCATAAAGTTGGTATTTGGAAATATATTTTATCGTAAATATATCTTACCCACATTGCCATGATTTTATGTACTGTTGCCATGGTTTACTATGGAGAAACAGTTGATTAAATACATAGCTTGTTACTTTCCTCTGAAAGCCCCCAAGTGACATTTTCTAGGCGCATCACTGGGGTCAACACCTGTTTCATTCCCACTTTGACCCAAAACACCCAGTTAAATTTTTTTCAAATGTTGACTTCCTTATCGTGACCTGGTCAGTTCGAGTACGATCTAGCGAGGCAACCTTTTAAACACGAAATCGTGGTGGTAGATAAAAACAGCGTTTAGTATAAAACTGTTTTGAATGACCTACTAAACTGTGGGTAAGAAGTTCAGCTTTCAGGTTTCAAAGCAATTCTTTTTGTTCTTTGACTGCAGCCCATGTGGAATGTGACGTCACAGTTGGATTTTCAAGCTTCAAGAAAAATTTATATTATCCAGTCTGCGATAAGATTGAGCGTTGTCGTCTTTTTTATTGCGATTTACACATTCATCTTAGGAAATTTAGAAATTCAATAAAATTCTTTTGCCTGCAAAGTCCTATAAATTGGTTGTGGAAGTCAAACCGCGTCAAACTGTATAAAAAGAGAGAAAAAATGAGTTCGGAAATCAAATAACACACAAAAAAGTTACCAGCGCAAATATCCAATTGCTTTTCCTAGGCCAAGAGGGCTTCTAACCTAATTATCATTGTGAAATTACAATTAACTTTAACTATAACAAAATTGATTGCAGAAAAACAACAACTATCAGCGATAAAAGCAAAGTTTATCTAAAGCAAAGAAAAGGTTGTTTGTGAGGTTGCAAGATAAACAATGATTTTTCCTTTTGCTAACAATCTACTTAATTACCATGAACATTGCTCTTTGTTAAAGTATGCAGGCTTGAAGGTCTCTTGAACAGATGACAAAATTTTTTGCATGTATGTTCTATCTTCTTGCTAGAATTCAGTTTTTACAACAAAGTTGTGCTCTGAACACGAAGAAGGGAAGCCTTGTTAGTGATTGTGTGAGTCCTCGTGCATGTTTTCGTAAAGTCACTTTTGCAAACTCCTTGGATAAAAGACCAAAGTATTAGGAATTTGTAATATCGTTAGACTGTGTGTCATACTGATAAGGCTCCTAGAAGATGGATCTATTATTGGTGAATAAGATTATATTTGAGTTCGTAGCAGTATATGCTCGCAGGCAGGTAGTGCAAATCTTTGTTGGTGCCAATTCATTCCTAGCCTTAAAGTGCCTGTGACATGATTTTTTTATTCTCTTAATTGAAGCGTTGCACTGCTCTTATAGTAGATCTGAACTTTTTTTGAAATAAAAGCGTTTTGATATTGAAATTAAGCAAAATAGTGCGGCCTAGCCAAGTCGCTTTATCATCATTCGCCGTTCTCTTGTGACGTCATGGGAGGAACTCGCTATTGTAACAATGTAAGCGCTACCTTCAAAAATCTCATCCTCGCTGCCACTACTTTTTCTGGAAATATCGCTTATCTTGGACATGTTAGATTTCCCTCATTGACTACGATACAAAAACTCGAAGGAGGAGACGATCGGGTCCCTCCCGTGACGTCACTGTCTACTCATGCTGAAAACCAAGATGGCGAATTTTGGCGTAGAAGATCGCCAATAACTCCTTCATTTCTCACGAAACGTAAAAACTAACCTCAGAAATGAAAATAACAGGCCTTTTTACATAAGAATAGATATATAAACCCAGAGTCTCTTGAAATGGCTAAGAAGATAAAAGAAAGTCGTTATTAGCATTTGCTGCGAGCCATGGAGCTCAGGCAGTTAGAGGTGATTGGGCCTTTGGTGTTCATGATTTTGTCCAATTTTTTCAAAATATTTGCTCTTGTTTTACCCCGGATATCGTACTACATATGTTTCTAATGCAGAGGAGCTGATGGAAATTGAAAGTACTGTTTTAATAGGTAAATTCGGCTTCTTTTCTTCACAAGTAAAACCTGGCTTGAATTGACTGACCTTAAATCTATAAATTATTATAAACATGGCAGATTCCGGTGCAGCTGAAATTTTCATTGACATTATAGTTGATAGTTTAGAGGATTTAGCACTTTAGTACATTTGCTATAGAAAAAAATGACTTAGGTAAACAACAAAACGATCTATGTTTACAATTACTCAGAAATGCAAAATAAGCCTGGCGTTTCATGCCTCTATCCATTTATGATAATGATGTTATCATGTTGTTTCGTGTGATTTATGTCAGTGACTCGCCATTTGAATTTATCGTTTGACAATATAGCACAGATCCGCTTTGAAAAACTAGAAAACGAAACAAATTTCACAAGGTCAGTTCGATGTAAAAATTAGATATTCTCATGACAAAGCAGAATGAATAATTGATGCTTATGCATTGCTGCCTCAAAGTATTAAATCAGTGAGCATAAAGCAAAGTCTCAATCCACACCTCCATGATAGCAGACTGTCTGTTTCTCGAGTACATGCCTAAGAAGAAACATATTCAACCATTGATGTCTTTTCGTCTGACCAGTATGTGACCTAGTCAAGTTAGGAAATTTGTTATTGCTAAAAATGAACATAACCAACCTAACAAAATCAAACTGCTGTGATGTACGGAGGTTTTGATATTTTATTGACCCAGAAACCTACTAGTTTGTCAACTAAGCCGGAATTTTTAAGAAAGGTGACATTCACTACACCAATTAGTATCCCTGCAATGGGTGATTGATAATTGGTTTATTGTTCCCACATCCAGTTTCATAACAATTGAACACTAAAACAAAATTTATCAAATAGGATTTTGGGTTGATCGGGAATTTCGCTCTCTTTCTGAAACATTGAAAAATGTCACTCTGTATCACCTTGTTATCTACATTAAAGGTAAATTATCAAATACATAATTATCTACATTACTGCATCAGAAAATACATAACTAGCCTCGAAAACAGCCCTTGCAAACACGTTTGTAAAAAAATTGAATCAAATTGAAGAAGATGCAGCAATTTTTGCTACGATAAAGACTCAATAAAAAATGAGAATTTACGAAACCTGTCTAAAGGCAACGATTGGCAGCTAACGTTATCAAAGCAAAACTGCCATCCCTATCAAATTTGAAGCATTGGTCCTTAAATACAAAATACTTCTGAAATGATGCAAGTTTAAAAACAACAAATCTTTTTAAATTCTGTATTTGTCTGTATTTGTAGATATGCAAAAGTGTTCAAGATCTATTCGAAATCAAGAAAATTAGTAGTCGATTTACTTCCTAGTTGATTTCCAACTAGTTTAGAGCAAGTAACTTTTGTAGATCATTTATAAATCAGGCATGGTAATTTTCCATGCTTCGCATAACAAAATTGTTCACAAAATGGGTTAATACAAAGAAATGTTCTTCATCAGAGGGATGAAATTATTTTTATAAATGCTTATCAATTTTTATGATTGCTTTTTAAACAGACTTGATACAGAAATAATCATGACACTAAATATATCACACTACTTCTTGTTCCTTATACGAAATTATACGAGCATAAGCCTTTGTCTAACCCATGGCCATCGTAGATAAAAAGATACATAACAGTAAACAATATTTCTTACTGTTCTTCTGTTTTCAGGAAATACTTAAAGCCATCCATGATAAGTAAAACTACATTTGAGTTTAATATTTCACCGCTTTCTTGTGAAAATCCTTGCATCAAATGTATTCATCTAAACATTGAAGAATTATACGACTATGTCAAGGGTTTTTAAAAATCAGTGTATCTACAGCGTTATTCATTTATTTGCACAAAATATTATTTGTGTTTGTATTTGTATCTGTTGCTAAGGTAGTTTTTAGGACACTGAGAAGCTATGCTTATCGAGCATTGTCCTGGTCCTTCCTCTCGATGTGACCACACGTCGTGATTCCTATGCCTGGAATTACAGAGAGCTAGCGACTCTCCTCACTCTGGGTGAAAGTTTGGTCATGCCAGGGACTCGAACCACAGACCCTTTGGTCTGTAGTCAGCGCCTCTAACAACTGAGCCATCCTCACACCTATAATCTCACATTTCTTTATTTAGTTATCTTTACTTAAACATTCTATATCGTAGCTTTTAACGATTCGCCACGATCCTCTAGTGCAACTCTTTAGTAATTTTAAATGAACATTTCCACTTCACCAGAGCAAGGCATTCTATTTTTGCGATTACCTGTGACAATCAAACCGTTAACACGTAAAAACATCGAGGGGCAGTTTTTATCGCCTGCAAAAGATTTTGTTATGATTATGAAACTTGTGGAAACCATTCTTTAATTGCTGGGATAAAGGATTTCAGAAAAATGTATGCAATTACACTGTTTTTGAAATCTGAGTTATTGTTGGGTTCAAGGAATAATTACGTTTTTGAGCAAGCTCTTGAGACTAATACAGTTAGCTGGTAGCAAGCAGGAAAGATCTAGCAAGAAAATGGTTTAAATTTCACAAGGAATCTAAAACATCAATTTAGAGATCAAAAATGTTGTTGGGTAATCTCTCTGTCTGAAATAATGCCTTTATGCCAGCTGACAAGGAGAAAACCATATGGCCAATATAATGATCTTATTCAATAAAACTCAATTACGCTGCCAGCTAATAATTTTGAATTTAAAATTGAGGTAAAAATTGTGTTTTTAGTTTTTTCTTCTTGGCTCAATATTTGCCTGTTCATTCATTCTTAAGATTTTAAATCAGCCCGAAAGAATCAGTAGCATAGCAGACAATATTTTATCACTTTTAGCCAGACTTTTCTCAGAGTATAAGACATCGGAAAAAAAGCACTGCAGTATTGTGAGCTATGTTTTGGCTTTGTATGCTATTCTGACTTTTTGCAGTACGAGAAGTTAATTTGATCAATCATAATGAATATTATTTTGCTACAGATTGGTTTTACTGGTCTAACTATTATTTACTTTTGCTTAAATATAAACTAAATCATTTCCCGAGAGATTATAACTCTGGTAGCTTGGTGATAATTAACGACGCAAAATAATTAAGCGTTAATATGTCAAAAAGAGCTGTTGTCAATGGTGATATTAGCATTTCATATTACGCCTATGTTTTGATATATCATATGTTTTGATTTAGTGCAGATTCAATATTTTTGCATAAAGACAACTTTTGACGTAAATTGACTCATACAGAGATAATATATATGTGTAAAGTGCGAATATAGACAAAAACCTATTCAGTATTGAACAGATTTCCATGATGCTGACAGGTATTGGTTAGTAATGAGAAGCTAATGATATTAGTGTATGTTGACTGGCGATAATCAAAATTGATCTCAATAGAGTAGATATTTACTGCTTTGGTTCATAAACCTAGACATGTTGTGAGTAGACATAAAGTAGATGCTGAATAGATATTGATCAATAATGATTAGACACTGATAATTGTCTATGTTGATGAATATTGATTCATCTAAAGTAGGTATTGATTGATATTTATTAATAAACACTGATAATGTTCTATGTTGATAAATGTTGATTCATATAGAATAGGTATTGATTGATATTGACTAATAAACACTGAAAATGGTCTATGTTGATAAATGTTGATTCATATAGAATAGGTATTGATTGATATTGATTAATAAACACTGATAATGGTCTATGTTGATAAATTTTGATTCATATAGAATAGGTATTGATTGATATTGATTAATAAACATCAATAATGGTCTATGTTATTGAATATCGATTCATATAATATATGTATTGATTGATATTGATTAAAAATGATTAGACACTCATAATAGTCTGTGTTGATAAATTTTGATTCATATAGATTAGGTATTAGTTGAGATTGTGTGAAATCGAGAAAGGTTCTGAGAAGTTCGGAATAGATACCAGGTAAATACTGAGAAATTATCATTTGATACTGGCTTGTATGAGTAGACAATAAGCAAATATCGACTGCTGCCAAGCAAATATCGAGGCTTCGTTGCTTACGCAATAACAAGAGTTCGGCTGCAAAACATTGTGCAAAAAAGTATATATTATAAGGAATGAAGTAAGGAATAGGCACTGATATTATTCAGAATATTAGGCAGACATTTAGCAACAATTTAGTGGATATTGGGGACGGTAAAAGCCTTTATTAAGAAACAATTCTTTTTAAACCTAGATGTAATTATGTTTCTAGGCCATCTTCAAATAATGCCTTATTTGAAGAAAAAGTCGCCATGGATCTGATGAAAAAAAATTGTTTTTGACGTGGTAGTTAATAGATGTATTTACCTTGCCAATACATATAGTGCGATTGATTTTCGGGGTGACTTTTATAAAAATAACATTATAAACAGAAAATTGAAGCCCAATTCATCGTTTCGATTCTCAATCAGTAATATAACACTTCTTTCAAGTGCAAATGTCCAGATAGTTTACTAAATCACTTTTCGCCTGCATTTCTCAGGTGATGAAGCACTGGATAATTGCAAAATACTGATCAGAAATTGGTCTTGAGTTTGTAAAAAATTACATACATTATTTGCACAAGCAACACTTGAGTAGAGTTTCAGATAATCAGCGAAAGGACTCAAGTTGTTTATCATGGAAGAAATCAGCTGAGAAGACGTAATACAGAGTAATGAGTTTGTCGTTGTATTTGTTGCCGACAAGCGGCCTAGGCAAAGAAGAATTGCAACTGAGCTACTTTTGGTTTTCTACCAGACAAATAAAGCCAAATGCGGGAAGATCTTGAAAAGATTTCAGCTCTACCACATAAGGCGTCGACAAGGTGTAACCCCCGTGATCGCATTGAAAACTCAATCAAAGAAAAACCTTAACAAAGAACAGGTGCTTATTATACTAAACCGAAGTCATGTTAAGACGTTCAAGCGAAGCAATGGAAATTTTGTGCACTATTTTGGGCATTCTCTCAATTTGAGGTGCAGAATTTTCGTGGATGTTCCGCTGATGATCTTTACATCCGTGCAAAAATAAAGGGCTCAGATTTGATAAATCGATCTTCAAGTTAGCCGCTCCAGCGAAATTCTAAGCTGTTAATTACTGAATATTATTTAAACGAGGTCAAAGAACCAGAATAAAATTACATTTACTGGATGCAGCTGTAGGTATCAACCACAATGCTTCGTCATAAATCAAACTTACTGTCTATCCTTAATGTAATTATACCAAGATCACAATGAGGACGAATTCCAGATTTCCTCTTCAAATATGGAAGCTGTATAAAAAATTATTGGTGAGTACGATTTCCTATATAATGTTTTCAAGCTTTTTTTACATTACATTACAGACAAATTTGCAGGTCCTGAAGGGAAAATGCTTTTAGCAGAAAAAACAACGATAAAATTGTGATACAGAGTACGAAATTCTCAACAGTTAAGTTTTTAATCCGTCGGAAAAGAATTCCTACTTTGTTTTATTTCCGTTGTTTCTGTATGGAATCAAACAGAGTCCAGACCTTTAATGTGTATTTTAAACTCAATTCGCCGAATTTAATTCTCGTTAAATGATGTGTCGGCTTAATTCTCGTTGCTAGGACTAACAGATTTTGCAACAATTTAGTTCTTTAGGAATTCACCAATTTGGCTCGGACGACAGTTTGTCTTGGCAAGCGTTAATCTTTTCTAAGATGGAGCGAGTTGTAGAGTATTCCCGTACATTGCCTCTCTAGGATTTATAAGTGAAATAATTCTGTTAGTATACTATTCTGCATGCGCAGTGGATGCTAGAGAACGTGAACAAGATATTATCCAGAAGAAGCAAGAATTGAGTGAAGCGATATATCTGACTATTTTCATTTGCAACTCTGAAACTTTTAAACTTTGCTAAGCACTTGCATAGCATCCTTATAAGGTTTTATAAGAACGGAATCAAGAACCTGGGCAATTTTCAGAAATCTGACATGGCTGACTCTTCCAAAATCGAATTTATGTGGTAACATACAACCGCAGAAGCGTGAAACTAACGTTAAAATTTTTCCATTTGGTATTTGCAATTAACTTCAACAAGATATCGCAGATTCAATCGTGCATGAATCTTTCTCTCTTTTCATCAACACTTTCGGTTAATTTCTTCATTTTGTTATCATCTACTATTTCTTAATAAACGTTCAGAATAATTATTTTGCTTGAGGGATATATTGTTTCAAATTTATTAGTTGCCAAATTAAGAGTTAGTTGCCAAAACATAAAAATTACCATCTATTGACCTGCTCGCAAGTGACTCGGCTACTGCAATTCAAACAAACATAAACACTTAAAACACAAACATTTAAAACACAAACACTCTAAAAACAAACACTTCAAACACTTCTATATCATGTTTGACCAAGTATATCTGAGAATAAGTATAAAGATTGGAGCAATATACAATATCTGCAGCATTCGTTGACAAAATCGTTTTCGTTACATTAAGAATGATAAAGACGAAATACTTGTTCTGCCGCTTTCAATGCATCTGCTTTTGTAAATGTGCAACTGCCTAATTAGTTTGTGTGGAAAGTAACAATGACGAAAACGTATAGAAAATTTATGGAAACGCGCTAAAAATACCTCTGGTTTAAAATATTGTATGCGAAGTTTTCAAAGATATTCTGTTAACGGTTTGTTTGGTGTTGAAAAAGAAAAAACACAATCAAGCACTTCCTTCATGATCAAGAAATTCGGGGATCCAAGTACCACTAAATGTTGGTCTTTAAAACAGACGGCCAGTCTTAAAATATCAAAATCACGTACAAAACAGATAAAACGGCTACAAAATTAAGAAACCTGGCATTTCATTATCGCTAAAGATATATAAAAACATTTTACGGTCTAGATCTTTCTTATTATATTTGCTAACAAATGCTTTTAACATTTGCAATCAAAGGATTCTAGCTTCCGCATGGCCTAAATCTTTATTGTTGATTGTGAACAGAAACAACAGTCTCTGTTTTAAGGATGATGAAATACTTTTTCGTGAGTTGTTATGCCAAACACTACAGAGTTATTGTAAACAAGACACGGCACATTCATAACATTAGAAAAACGTTACGGCCTATGTTATGTCACTCTTGATCTTTCCAACAATGTTTTGTCATTTCACTAATACTTTTAACTCTATAAATCAGTCAAAATTTAAAGACACTTTAGTTTTGATTAAAACCTTAAAAGTGCATTTAATGAGGAAAGATAAAAGAGTGAAGATTTTACGATAATAAATCAATTCATCCATTACAACAAACAACAAAAAATGCTTGTCGTATCGGCATTGATAACACCTTCCTCTACTCCTATAAAAAGTATTTCGTGCTGCAGTACAAGAATTCCCATAAGACACCCTGAACTAATAACTAAAACACTTCTGGCTTTTTCGTCACAGTTTACAAAGTTTTAATTATTCTTTATTATTTTAATAGAAACAATGCATAACATTAATTACGATAACATGAGCTGAAATATAATCTCGTCAATAAATAATTGGATGTAGAAGTAGAGCGTTTGATCATTCCAAAATAGATTGTCTTGTTATGATCCAATTTGTCTTCATCAGAACCAGCAGAACATTCCACCCTAGCGGCATTTTAGCATATCGTGTTTCTCCTAATAAGCACTGAGCAATCGACAATATATTTTAAAAATTTTGCTGGATGCTAATTGGATTGGTGCTATTATAAATAAGGGGCGCGTTAAAGTTGTTAGACGCCGCGCCTATTACTGGAAATGCGGTAGATGCGAGACTCTGAAACCCTTTATGTAGATGACACGTTCAGGGGTATTAAAAGTTGGTCGTTACAGAGATGCCTCCAAGAAATGACAACTCCCAATTATGAGCAGATTCAAAATAAGTAGCAATCATTTCTCTCAAAGTTTAATCCTGCGACTGAAATTTGAAGGTGGTGTAAAATAGTGGCTTTGTAGAGTAGTTATCGTTCTCGTCTCGTGGTTGCCTGCTGAGGATGCAAGTTTAAGCCAACTTGTCACATATATGTAAAATTGTTGTCGCTCTAACTCCATTTGACCCACATTTTACTTACAGGTTTAGCGGAAGTGAACAGGCTTAGGGGGAGGGGGAGGGGGCTCTTGTCCGAGTGACAAGTAGGGTGTTCTAGATGTATCAAGTACCATAAGAATGAGTGGTCCGTTGTACAGTGTGTTGGCTTCCTGCACAAGCTCAAACGCAGCTATACTAATTGCATAGGGAGAATATAGAAGTGACTTTGTACCTGGAATTTTTAGATACTCGGACTTTTTCATTATAATTCTTCATCATATAAAGATTTTCGGATTCCAGGTACAAAGTTGCTTTATAGGCTCTATCTATATAATTTCTCATTCAATGACGAACAACATACTATATTACAGTGTTTATATCAACTGCATCTTGGCAACAGCCACAAAATCGCTGTATTTTGACGCCTTGTTCAGGCTTCCAACAAAAATCTTTCTTATCTTAATGATGTAGTCGTCAATAAAAGGTCAACATATTGCTATCTCCTTTACTGGTCATTTTATCAGTGCGTGGCTTCTACAGGCTTTGACTTCAAACCATGAGTTTTAACAACGGATTTAATGCCAAGAAATCTGACGTCATATACAGGAATGTATACACGGAGCAGGAACGGATTTAAGCGGCAAAGATAGGGGTGTTGTGGTGTTAAATAATGGTTGGATTTTGGTGCCACACCCTTCAGGTGACTTAAAAATTATAGAAACGCCCAATTCAAAAATTAAGCTTTTCACTTCAAGGTAATGACAATAAGGATATAGGTAAAGTATTCTTCATTGATTTGTCAAAACTAACCACCAAAAATTGCATTTTATCGAATCAAGCTACAGAGAAACACAAAATATTTTACACCCCGCAAGTAAATTCGTCCTTGACATGCTAAGGGCTCAGACAGTGAAAACGGAAAATTTTTGAACCTTGAAAAATCAAACTTTCTAAAGTAGCAGGAAGTGCGGTACAGTGATCTTTTAAGAAAGGAAAAAAATGCAGAAAACCAACAGTTTAAACATTCTTCTTCGCAAAAATTGACAAAATGGCAGAGAGATAGACAAGGAAGACAGTGAAGTCTCCAAAATATTTTGTCACACCATCATTGTTGTCATCTGCATCATCACTTCGATTTTTTACATTCACCAATTCTATCTAGCTTTCAAACTTCTCTAATTGATTATTCCTATCAATTAATTATTTTTCTGTGGAACAAAAGGAACAAACCAAGAACTACAACCATTTTGATATATTTTTGTTTTTTTCTCAGTTCGCCTGTTTTATATAGAACTATTTTAGTGTTTTTTTGCAAGCCATGCCAGCCAGTGGCAAAGTAAAGGCATCTGTCCCCTATTGTGCTCAACTTTATTTTCACTGGAGTAAAATTCACGCACCCTTGAGCTTGATCGATAATTAAACGAGTTAAACCAATCAGAGACAACTTTGATTCCAGAGCTTTTGAATCAAACCATTTTGTTATCAAAATTATCATAAATTAGAATAATTATAACCAACGAATGAGATTAATACTAACAAAGTTAAATTCAAATAGCCATGCGTCAGAGGAGAGTAGACTGTAATGATAAGCCAATGGAATCAAAAGGGCGGCCCATTTAATTCCAAAAGACTTTATTGTATAAAAGGGACATGCTCGAATACTCAAACTCGCTTGTTCGAAGAGTCAAACTTGCGAAGAAAAGGCCGCTAATAACAGAAATTCGGAATATCTACTGTGCAAATTTCACTACTGAATATTCAATGATCGATAACATAGAAGCGATCTAAATGAGCAGCGGAAAAGATTTTTGGTGCCGTTTTTGCGATTCAAAGCTTGATGGAAGAGCCCAATTTGCCAAGATATAATTCCCCATGAGTACAGGTGGGTTTGTTTGAATGTATAGAGAATGGCGAAATCAATAACAAACTTGGCAAATAGTTTTAGAATAGACGCGTGCAAATAGATAAATGCTTGTTTCTCGACAAAGAACTCAGGGGTGTTGAAAATAAGGAATTTCCTGGGAAAGACGCTTGAATAACAATCGAATGTGTGAAAGGTAGAGCTAGACCAGTGATACCAGGGGGAGGGGATAGGCTAGGTTAATAGACCGATAGGTTAATTTGTTTCAAGGATTACCTCAAGTTATGTTGTTTATTCCAAAAATGGATCTGAAATTGTTGTAGACAGCGTACTCTCGTCACCAATTATTGAAAATTTTTCAGTGCCCCCACTACCAACTGCCCCTCCTTCAAGTTTGCTCTGGATCCGCCCCTGAATGTAATGCAACAGTGATCCTCGCCCGCTGATTTGCCAGAAAAACAACTCAAATGTTTGCTTTGATTGTGAATCATGACTGGTGAATAATTTAAACTCAGGAAACTTTTTGGTACACTGAAGTTTAAAAATTTTAGAGAACACTTACAGAAAGATGTAGGGTATATTTGTAAATATTGACCCCTTGAAAAAATGAGAAAATCTTTTGACAGAAAATAATAATTTAATTTATAGTTGAATTGTAGATTTAAAAGTATTATATTATAAATGTTTTTGTATCTATTTCCTGGACCAAGAAAGAAACCTTACAAGCAGAATTTCAAAGGTTAATGTAATCACAATTACACATACTTGATGACTAAGCCAAGATGGCCCTTCAGAGAAACTGCTATCTCAGAACATCTAAGTTTAACATCTGTCAAAGAATTCGAGGTTCTGTATTAAATAGAAACATGCACTTCACCAAACTAAAAACAAAATAGAAGTACAAGAGAGAAAATGATAAAAATGAACAAGAAAATGAACAAGATGAACTATAAGAAAACTTCGAAAGCTTGCGCTGTTCATTGGCAAACAATCTTTTGATAATACAAAACTTAAAAATGTCTTTGAAATGAGCAAATTTTTGAGTCATACTCAAGCCTTTCGTCTGACACTCTTCAGAGTATAATACGTCAGAACATGTATCAAAAACACTGTTCTCGATCTATGTGTATTCTTTAGCATAGAGTTTTCGATCTATGTTCTGAGGATTCATACTCTGAAGAGTGTCAGACGAAAAGCTTGAGTATGACTCAAAAATTTGCTCATTTCAAAGACATTTTCATGTATATTCAGTAGAAAAACCCCAGTGTTGATATCGTAAAATATTCGAAAGACAGAATGGTGTATAAGACGTAAGAACTCAAAGGACTGTAACCTCCGTTGCCCTCCCTTTCCCAACTTTTGTGGTCCATGCCCCTCTGAGAAGCTTGCGTGATAAAATACGGTAACCAAGCCTTCGGTCTTGACTTTTTGTTTCAAGAAACGCAAATGAGAAAATATTATCGTCATTCGTGGTAAAAGAGGCATGCGAAGTAACGATTCACTTCAATTCGCATGAATATGAACAGATGCAAGGTAGCCGGGGTCTGGAACTGAGGCTGTAAGAAGGAGGTTGGCACGGTAGCCATTGGACAGTAAGAAGGGGGGTTGCCTCCGTAATTAGAAGACTAAAGGTCTCTGAAAAAATTTGATATCCAGCTTTTATTCCTTCGCATTCGCCTATATGTGGTTAAGGCGTTTGAACTTTAACCTAAACAGCCAGAAAATCTGAACACAGAAATACAAAAAGGCAACTTGTTTATCAAAAATTGCTATTGTTTATAAATTTAGATAAAACGCAGAAGACAAAATCAAGCGTTGCAGAGAAGGTTTTTTTTATTTTGAGCAAGTTATCGACTCTTTTGGTTAGATTATGCTCTTTAATCAAGGCCGCCAGATTACAGTACTGCTTTTTCCCAGGAGTAGTTTGCCAGGATTACAGCTCCCACACGTTACTTATACCAAGCTTCTCTCACTATATCCAGTCGGTGATGAATATTCTTTATTTCGTCCATCACAATCTGTTGGGTCCATAAAGTCAAGGCTTTCACGGTGTATGTCTCTCACGGGCATATGCGCTCTGGCCTATGCGAATCTGAATCATGGCGTCAAAGTTTCATATTTCTGAAATTAAAGCTTTCCTAATCGTCAAGAGTTCTACCCATTGGGCTCCCAGAGTATTTTCTCAAACTAGCATTACAATGCTTTAAGGATTAAACAGGGGGAAAGCATTGAAGTTTACGAGTTTCATCAAAATAATGTTGGCCTTTTTCTAGAAATGTCGACCGGCTAAAAGCGAAATTCAATCACCAATCTTATTCACTAACGAGGAAAGTTCTTATGATTCTATGTTAATTGCAATAAAAGGAAAATGGTTTTCCCATTTCAGCAAATTATGTTTCCTCATAGGAAGGAAAGGCCATTGTTTTCTTGTTTGTTTGGTAAACAGTCTAAAAATTGTTTTAGGCTGACTGCTTAAACCTTTTCACAGAACGCAGATGGGGCGTTTCTGAACGCAGATGGGACCTTTCTGCGCGAGTTTGCAATCGTGGACAATACTAAATGAAAACTGTTTTCTTTCGCAAGAATGACATGTCTTTTCTTTTATCTGTGTTTTCCTTTTATTCTAAGTTTGTTTAAAACTTTTTCAGTCGTCTTGAAACCAGCAAACTAATCATAAACTAACTTTTCATTTACATCTAGCAAAGCAGCTGTATTACTCGAATAGTTCGGCTTTTAGAATTCGACTTCGTTTCCTGTCAGAGGGCTGAGAAAAGTATTCCGCAGAATATATAACGACGAGGAAGTTGAAGCAACACACAAAGTATTTCTTTCTCTTTCGAAAGGCAAGTGCCAAAGAGATGTCATATCAACGCAACACTTTTTAGAATTTTTTCCGATTGACATCAATACATGAGCCTGCCTTGTTTGCATTTATTACTCAAACAAACCCTATAAATAATATCTAGCCTAAATTGTTTAACAGAAAAATGAAAATACAGGAAATTAAAGCCAGGAAAGCAAAGGTATTCTGTTTAAGTGTTAGAAGACAGCGTCAATTTGAACATGTGCGCGTAAGCATGGCCTCTGCAGGTACAATTGACAAGTTTG
Source organism: Rhopilema esculentum (assembly GCF_057945365.1). Lineage (NCBI taxonomy): Eukaryota > Metazoa > Cnidaria > Scyphozoa > Rhizostomeae > Rhizostomatidae > Rhopilema > Rhopilema esculentum. The sequence continues at coordinate 6,056,182 of NC_142817.1, read as the reverse complement.
AGTCCAAGACGATTTAACTGTGTCACTCTGCATAGCTGTGTAAAAAGTCCTTAAAACGCTTTACAAAAAGAGATCTTTTTGCCGATAAGTTGGCGATTGACTGACTCGTTGCTCATTCAGTTGATTTATTCTGTAAAGTCTTTTTCACCATGGTGTTCTAGAGGGTTTTTCCTGAGAGCAACAGAACGTGCTTGAAGTGGTGCCTTAAGCAGCATATTGTAAACAGACTTACGAGAAGACTTACTTGCAAAACCACGAGTGGTTTTCGTGAAAGGTACGGATTTACCAACATCAAATATTCATAACGCAAGGTCTAAGGAAAATCAAGATATAAGTTGCCACCATCGGGTACATCAACTAACACACTTGACTCTTAGCTCTTCCAATGGCGCATTGCATAGAAGCATTGATGTCTCAAAATGCATCCAGTCTCCAACATTGTAACCAAGTACTAAAGGTTGACAATAGCAACCGGATTCCGGACTTATCTTTGATTTCCTAGACCGGTCTGACTGAATTTCTTGATTTTCATATAACTAGCCTTAAATCTTAGAGTATCAACATTCTCATGTCAATGACCACAAGATTCTCGATTCTATGTATCATTCAATCCAATTCACTAATAAGAGGCAATACTATAATGGTCGGAAGAAAATCGAACAGAAGATTTCAGTCAGCACTGTTGATAAAACCCTAAAAATCCTAATCAATTCTTGATTGCATTAATTGTTGAAAAATGGGTTAAAAAAGATGAAGACTCACATTAGATACCATCCTGGTAACACATCACAAAAAAGAACTGAATCGAACCGGTTGAAACTCGATATAAATCGTTGACTTCGAGGATATTAAACATACAACATAGCTAGAATTGCAAAGCAAAAACTAGCCGTATCAACAGCCCAGCAAGTTTAAGGGCTTCGCACGATTACTACCGTATTGCCCAGCGTCTTACTTTCATACCGTATTCGTCAGTGTCCCTTGTAAACGGAAGGCCAAGGCGACAGGGTATCGTACCGTTCTCATTTCAATATGACATTGCGTAAAAAAGCTCTACAACCCCGCTATTAGTAAGGAGAACGCCATTTATTTCCAGAAGTTTTTACAAATTTTTGGATTGTTATAAATAGGGCAATATTTAGGTTGACGTCTCGTATAAACTTCTGTTTCTTCTTATTTTCCTTTTCTTCTTTTATTTCCTTTGCTAATTTTTTGCTGTTGGATTTCTTCATTGTTGTTCTGCTTCTTCTTCTTCTCCGTTTTCTTCTTCTCCTTTTTCTTTCCTTTCTTCTTCTTTCTCTTATTGCTATTCCTGCAAAGCCACTTCTTATAAGTAAATATTTGCATTTTTCTTTTTATTACTTCTACCTCAACTTCTTGTTCTCCTTCTTCTTTTTTCACTGTTGCTTTCTTATTACAGAGTTATTTTTCCAGCAAACCAACACTTGTTTCCTGCAATCTACTTTCTCTGTCCTATTTGTCAACTCACTCTGTCCTATTTAACTGTTGACTACATCCTTCAATACTAGCATTGTGCTTTCTCTTGAAAATTCTATTCTAAGAAATATTCCTTCCTATTGCATTTTCTTTCCATAGACACTTCTCTCTCCCAAAATTTCTAAGCCTTTCTTAGTACTTCTACAATGCATTCTCCACCAACTGTGTGTTTGATCTCATCTTTCTTCTTCCATCGCAACATTTTCATTTCTGAATGCTTGAGAAGATCCAGATTCATCTTCCTTAACGCTCGAGCTTCAGGCCTTTGTATTGCAACACATGTTGTAACATCTTACTTAAACTTCAATTCGGATGGCAGACACGTCTACTGGTAACGCAGAAAGAAACCATTTGGAACCGACTTCCTAATTACACTTAAGCACTTAAAGACATATTGTGCTGGATTGCCTGTGTGTCTAGTCTGCCAAAAGTGATGCATAAAACCATACGTTTCTAAATTTGAAAAGAGGTTTTTCAAATTCACAAGAATTGAAGAAAACAAAAGAATATCAAATGTTGTTCATAGTGTTTCAAAGCAGTGTTCAAATACTCGTGCATTTTTCATAAAAATTCAATTCAATTAGAAACAACGAAATAGCATGAAAACATTGGTTTTTATTCAAGAGTTATCCTTCATTCAACATCGTTTTGTTTAAAAGACCGGGGCATTGCCTTAAAATTATTTTCGTTACCAGGTGATCTAAAATTTTGCCGTACTGGTTGTTAAATACAAAATAGATTGCAATTTACTGACGTTTGATGGATGGTAGAAATGAGAAAGAAGGCTTGAATTCTGTGGATGGCCGAAGGTGCAGGTAAATTGTTTTCTATGATGATATTTTGAACAAGAATTAAGACAAGTAACTTTTAAGCTTTCTTTTAAAGCAGCGATTATAAGGCGAATTTTAGGCCACTCAGAACACGACCTGATAGCCGACCCGATTTCGAATTTAGTTGAAACATTTGGGGTTGAACTGCGCAAAGCAGCACTCAAGTGGAACTGCGTGCAAATCACCTCCTCATTGGCAACGGTTCCAATCAGCGACTCAATTGCAGTATGCGAAACAGATTTATTGAAAATCATATATTGTTTCCCCGGCAAATAACTATAAAAGATTATTTTTTTATCATTCTATTTTGGTGCTTTTCCTCTCTGACATGCACCAGCGTTCAATCAAGTTCCAAATTTGAACCGGTCTCACTCAACACAAGACCTGTTTCAGTCTCAGCTAAAACTCCGTATTAACAGCTACGCGTATGTAAGTTTGCCCGAAACGTTGCAGCCGGTTTCGATATGGCATGGAAGGTTTCTAATTCCGTGTAATTCCAGCCCTTGGTTTAAAGACACCACGTCCAATTGGTAGGACAGTCCTGAGTAGGTCTCCAGGCCTGAGCTGTTTTGTGTCTAATTGGCAACGTAAGAATGATTCTCAACGTTTTTTCAATCAGAAACGCGCCGCAGAGCTTTTTGTTAACTCCAAACGATTAACTGACGGAACATATTGCCGCAAAGCCTCTGTGATGTTGGGCTGTCCCGACTTCTTGCAGCTGTAAAGTTGAATGTAACATTTATAAATAATAAAAATCGAAACATATAATAAAGCTTTGACGCAAAGCTTGTCTCGTATAAGTTCAGTGATAAATTCGTCGTAGATGGTTAGGAAAGGTAGGTCTTGATAGCATCCAATATGCAAAACTGCTTGAAATATTCCACGCCGTAATAAAACATTTCCATATGTGGATGATTAGGTTGACGATATTGCATTGCGATATATTGATGTCGTGTAAAAAACTCTTATTGTATAGTGCAAAACCCCTGAAACAACACACCTAGGTGTTGATTTCAGCCGAGATGTAGATGTATACAAGGGGTGATGCGAAAACCACGCTTAGGGATCACTTTCTCGTCGGATTTCGAATTTCACAAAATATGAACGTACTTACAATTTTGTGCCAATTTAAACATGGGCAAAACTAAAGGGGCTCTTTATGAAAACAAATTTTCCTTTTCTTACGAGAAGCTGCTATATATAGGGAAAAATTTCTCCAACGATTTCTATTTATTTTCAATTCTTTTAGCAATTCATCAGCAAATTTTCAGGTATTTTTTCAATCTTTTCAAATAAATTCATTTTACTCAATCCTAAATGGTTGTTACTTCAGGATCATGTTAACTAATTTCTGCCGTTGTGAAGTAGTGACGCCAAAATCATAATTCAAGGCACCGACAAAACTCCAGAGTTCAATGACAAGAATAAATTTGATGAATTTATCTTTGGAAGATGGCAACACAATTGAACCAAAACATTGTCGTCTATTTTTGACCGAGCTTCAAAAATGCTGAAGTTTGTAATAAATCAATTTAAAATCAATTTATCAACAATCATCATGAATGCATTAAGATAATCGTTGGCCATCTCAGCTGACTTTCGGTGAATAACACTCAACATTAACTATTGCAAATGTTAACAATGATTATAAACCCAACATGATTTGTCTTCTTCTCTAAAGAAAAACCATGCTAATGTTAATTCCATTTATCAGTTAGCCTTATCTTGGCTCCATTAATCAGCAACCGTACTCGAGCTATCGAACGCACGCGTGGAACACAGGATCGAATCCTCGTGTGGAACGCGGGGAAAACGCAATTTTATCATCAACATACGGTTAACTTTGTGTTATTTTAAAAAAATCTTAAATGTAACTGGCCTTAAACTGTTTTCCAAAAAACACCTTTGCTTTATAAAACCACATACCAGCGGTTGTGAAAACTTTCAATTCATTTCTACTAAACTTGGGAGGTATTTCATCAATAGATTTCGAGAATTTATATGGAGATTAATTTCTGGACGATCTAGGAACTATGATCCTGCCAACAAGAGCGTGAATTTCTTGCTTTTCGGAGACGTTCAAAGCAAAGATCTCATTAACAGGGGATCAGCTGACGTGTATTAAGCGACAATATGCATAATGCATTGATTTTGTCAAGCAAGTTAAAATGCGTATGTTAATCAATAGTCTTTTTATCAAATGAGCTCGAGCGAAACTACGGCTTGTTGTGGCTACCTCCTTACTTAATGTTGGTCTGGGTTATTAAAAATCTTATCTCTGCTATATAGTACATATTTTTGAAAAAAACGTGCGTCTGGATGAAACTGAGGGCAATGAAATAGCTTTGAACAGCTTGCAAAAAGCTGCAACGATTCATACCTCCAAGTTATGTGCTCCAAAATGGTTTAGCTGATGGCAAAGCGAAAAGTGCCAGCCTTCGAGAGGAAGAGACACATCGCGAGTGGTAGCTGTTGACAGGTAAGCAAGCCATGACGGATTTCAGTCTTTGTTGTCCACTTAAAAAATACAGTAAATTTACACGGCTTATCAGTAAAGATGAGACAGTCTTGTCTGAATTGGAACATATTATCAAAGCAAAATTGTAAGTCTGCTATTCATTTGGAATGTTTCTTGGAAACATACAGTGAGACGGAACGTATTATCATGAGCCAAGTTAGAGGAAACGCCAAACACTAAGCCATGAATATCAGTCAATGTAAAGAACAAATGGCAAAAACGTGAATGGCTGGTTACCCTTTTTTATAATTTTCTATATAAACAGGATAAAGACTTGACAAATAGAGCAAGGCTAGCATCCAAAAATGGCTTCAAACCTGCAATTTTGCATTTCAAAATGTTCTCTAGGGGCTGCAGGTTAAAACTGTTATATCAAGCTAGAACATGGTCGATATACTTACACAACTAATGACATCTAATATAAGTATAAAACCGTCTTGCCGTGTAGTGAATACTGCAGTGAACAAATCAATGACATCACGTTTGGTGGGTCCATAGACTGTTTAAAAGATCAAAATGTTTGCTACGCTAAAATTAAATACACGAGCACGTTTACAGGAAGGTACCACATACCCAAATTGAGCATCACACCTCGGACTAGAAAGAACATTATATCTCGGACTAGAAAGAAATAGTGAATCAAAACTGGCTAAATGTTTAAAAAAGAGCCAGTTTCTCACCAAGAGGGGCATTTGAATGTGCTAAAATAATTACACAGGGCGTACAAGAGCGTGCATTAGCGTACAAGAGCGTATGGAAACGTACAGAGGCGAACAGGAAATTAAGCGGGCGGGCGGGGTAATAATAGGCGGACAGGGCGGTTTTTTCCTTTCCCTCGTGAAATTAAGCAATTTTTTTTTACTTTGTAATTTTTTAGCCCGTCTCCATCAGATTTCTAGCAGAACACTGAAATCGTCTGCAAATCTGTAAAACACTCGATTCGGTTTGTGTCACAAATGTTTGCATTAGTTTTATGCATTTATGGTTCTTAAGACATTCGATTACAGCATCATAAGTTACAAGCATTTGCATTTCAGCGGCACCAGTCGTCTTAAAATGAATAACGCTGCCAGGTGATAAATCTTTGGCTTACTCAAAAAGCAATATCTAGATTGTTGGTCTTATTCGATGTGGATTCTATGATGTTTGAAGCTAATTTGCAACAGCTATTTTGCATTGACTCATTGTGTACCAGAGTACGTCATCACATGTAACATCATAACTGGGAAGGTTGTGGTTGTGCAATAAAGCATTTTGAGTATTTCAATGAATAGAAATACAGTTAACTGAGAGCAAAAAACGATTCGTTTGTTGGAAAATCTCTTAAAGTAGGATTTAGAGCTGAATAGATCAGCAATAATCCCGTCTAAGGCCATCAAAAAGAAATCAATATTTTAAATGGAGGACTGCGAGTATAACAATTGTGTTCTGAACCTTTCAGAATAATCAAGCAAAGCCTGTATACTTTTCAGAATCATCCAAGTCGTGTGCTATCGTTTGCTTTGTTAAAGAAGAGTGAGCCATCCTCCAAGTCTCTCCCATCCCCCCGCCCCCTTTCAACCAACCCACTGCGAAAACAACCCCAAAGAGCCTTACAAGTTAACTTGCCATTGATTATGTGGTATTGCTATGAGAAGTCAAAACAACCAAACTAAACGGAAAGTCATGAGACAAATTTGAAATCAGAGGAAGGGAATCATCAACTGTTAGTTCACATGTCTTTGTTTCACAATCTAAATCCTGTCTGATTACTTTTTCTGTACAAAGCAACACCGTTCCTTATTTTGTGAACCAGTCTCAAAAGTATACGACAGACTTATTGAATCTCAGATGGAATCAACGAAAGCAGCAAGGAAAAACTACTTGGTGTAACGTTATACAAAAATCTCTCATTTAAGCCACACATAAAAACACTGTAAAAAGGCTAGTCAAAAACTAAACGCCCTTTCCCGCATTTCATGCTACTTAAGCACAGAACAACTCAAACAAACAATGAGGGCTTTTATTTCTATCCCAATTTAGCTATTGCCCATTTGTATGGATGTTCTGTGACAAAAGCCTAAATAATAAGATAAACCATATACATGAAAAGGCACTGCGTGTCGCATGCAAAAACAAGGTATCAGATTTTGATACTCTCCTGATTGAAAACAACTGTGTCTCCATAGACATAAGAAACCTTCAACTACTAATGGTTGAGATCTACAAAATCGTACATAAACTCAATCCAAGCTTTATGAATGGAATATTCATACAAAGGAGTAGCCACTACCACCTTAGAAACAGTAAATTAATGAAAATCCCAAAAATTCGAACCATCAGTCATGGAATCGAAAGCTTGTCTCATTTAGGATGTAAGCTTTGCAACAATCTACCAGAAGACTTGAAAAACCTAAATACTCTCAATACCTTTAAAGTAAAGATCAAACAATGGAAGGATAATTGCAACTGCAGGCTATGTAGAACCTTTCTAGCACAGGTCGGGTTCTTCACATGCATTACCTAACATGATTATTTTCAACTATTTTGCTAATTAAATCCTATTTATTTTGATTTGTTTCTTAGAATAGCTTTCATATCACTGTATAATATTATAATTTTTATTACTATAAATAGTAGGCATTAAGTAGCGTTTCTTTTAGCTACTACTGTAAAGAACGCCTACTGCAAACAAATGAATTATTATTATTATTATTATTTGTGAAAAGATTTCTCATTATTATTAAATCTGTTGAAATATTTTTGTTTTATTATAAAAAGATGGTGGGAAAATATGTTGATAGGACAGCAAAACGCTGCCTGTCGCCAAAATTACTGTTTACCGGTCTGTCATAAAGTGCTCGTTGTTCTGGAAATTTCATTACTTATTGTTTCTTAAGAGTTTCTTAATTATCATGTCATGAACGGCGTTATGAATTGTTCGTGACCTTTTTAATAACGGCAAGAGATTCGCGTCCGTTGCGATGCTGAATTTAGATGTGGGAAGCATATAATTATCCCTTGTGTCTTAAATTCCAGACGAACAGGGCAATCATGTTCTTAGATTTTACATAATTTCGTTGTTCTCAGTTTTATCACGATTAAATAGCTTCTTAATTTCGTTGCTTTGAGTACTGAAGTTTCTTCAGTTTTTCTTATCAAAAAAATAAGTGTAGCCGTGAAAGCGTTTGGTGTATAGAACAGGGCGGTTCTAAGTTGCTTTTTTGAGAAACACGTTTTTTGAGAAACAATTATAAGAAGCTGTTTTTTTTAAGAAATTAGCACTAAGATGGCCAAAGATTTAAGAAACCTTAGTACTAGGCTCGAAAAAAGTAAAGAGGCGGTAAAATTTCAATTTTTGAAAAAGGAGTCTAATATTTTTTGCATTGTTGATTTTTCTTTGAATGAGGTAGGATTTTGATATGCAAGAGTTTCTTCTTGACGATCAGCCTTTTTTATTTTTCCATTAAATTAGCCGCAAATACTAAAAAAATGATGCTTCATTTCTAATGATGCTGACATTTTTTACTTGCTCCTTTGACATTTCTTGCAGATAAGTGAACTTTGGTCACATTAAAACACTTTTGACAATACTGGCAGTTTCGAATGCATATTCATCTACTAACAGTGATTATAGTCTGATAGCGAAAAGGCTAGCCGATAATTTTGATTGAATACAGGTATCTCGTATCTTGAATACAATTATTTCCTTTGCTATTTTGAAAAATCTTCTACATCTAAAATGTACTACCTACTGAAGTTTCCAGCCTCGCAAGATTTGCAATTTCTTGGACATCTGCAGAGAATTGTTGTTTTCGAACTGGCCAAGAATACACAGTCATACAAAAAAATCAGATTAACTTACACACCCCTAAAGCTTTATCGCTATGTTTGACTAATTACTTAGCGATTGAAAAAAATCAGGGGGTCTACATCTGCTTCAGACTTTAAACTCTGCTGCAAACGACAAAGCTCGGTCGAGAGTCGTTTTCTTTAACGGCTTTTATCAAATCTTTTAATTAAGAGAAGTTTTAGAATTATTTGGTACATCGCATCCTTTGAAACAAACAAGGCAGCGTATAAGTTAGACAGTTGACCATTGAGCACCTTTTTAAATTATTAATTCATAAAACAAAAGTGTATCAATAAAGGCGGCGCTAATGAAGGATGGTAGTGATTTCAACATGCACAGAAAAGCAGGCAGGTTTTCAAAAGGCCTGCAGTCAGACGCAAGATACGAACTGCTTGCATACGTTCGTCGATTTTGCAGCAAGTAAGCAATGCTCGTAAGTAACATTATTTATAAATATGCTCAGCTATTGAGCAATAAAGACTAAATATCAGAGTTTCATACATGTTAAACGTAGTTATGATTTCTGTACGAGTGAGTTAAAAAGCGCAATCGGGGTTGTATTGTATTTAAATGGTCAATAATAACTGTCTTACTAAGTTGAGTAAAGTGATGATAATGCCAAAAATCTATTTGAAGAATAAATCCAGCTTTTATGATATAATTTGAAAACATATATTTTATATCTTATAGAGACTATATTTTGAATCTTATAAAGACAGACATTAAAGTTATCTTAGAACATTTTCCCTTTTAATTCATGCTGCAGATAAAACAACAGAAGAGAGCAGAACGACTGAAAATATTCAAGAATTTTCGAAACTTTATCTTTTCCGGCCACTCAGTGTACCGTTCAGTATATCGTGAGACTAAGAGTGCGGTCCAACTTGTGTCGAAACTACATTGATGACTCCGTAGCAATGTACATTGATGATTCTATAAGCACGTATATCTAAATTTGTCAGCAATAAAAACACCTTCGGACTCCTAAGAAACATTCTCAATTTCTGTTAGCTTATCTTTTTTATCTCTTATTTAACAAATAGAAGTCAACGACTTATGTGAAGCAATCCTGCGCGAATTTCTTAAATACACCTAAGCTGAATTTTCGTCCACTATCCTGCTTCAATGAATTCTCTGACGACACTTCAAAAAAATCTTACAGCTTACGTAGTATATCATTTGTGCTATTATGCATAGCAGCTTGCTTGATAACGCTCTGTCTATAATACGAATCTCAATGTCGAGACAAACTTATAAAAGGAAATATGATATAATCCAGGTAACTTAGGAGTAACTAAAAATAAATATCTTTCTATTAAAAAAGCTCAAGGAAATATCTGCAGAGCTTCTGAAACTTGAGGTTTTTAATTCTGTATTCGCTCGAATTGAACCTGACGCTAACCACATATTAAAATCGCTTTTCGATACCAAGTAAACGCTTCGTAATCCCAGCAGCTCTTACTTGGGATTCAAAGAAGTTCATCTGCAAACGAGCTCTGTTTTCCATTAAAAAATACAGTAATTGCCAACGACTGATTCGTTTCAAGACAGACATGGAGATGCATTCAAATATATGAATCATTTTAAATCCCTGAGACACCTCAATAACAGAGTTATCCGTTGTTTCTGCCAATATAACGACTTACGTTTTTATACCAATTGCATTGTAGACCATAGTTCATAATGACATAGCTCAGTATGACCTGGCTCCCAAGCAAAAGCTATTTTAGTTATTTGTGCTTCAGTCTTGCTGGTAACTTGCCTGTCTTACGTAAGTATAGTTGGTCTCGGAAAACATGTTGACCGAATGTTTAATTACATCGTGCGAGATATTCGCTGAGCAGCAGTTGTTAAATATTTGATCATGCCAATATGTAGTTTAAACATTTATACAGGTAGGAGAAAGGAACCGTACTACGACGCATGTAAGCAAAGCGATTTTATTTTTCACGCGGACCAACAACACAGCAGATAGAATCAGTGTAATCAATATGCTGTCGGAGAGCAGGGGGGGTGAGTCTAAGGGAATAACAGGAAAGGTCCCTAGGCTTAGGATAGTGGCGTCGCCATAGGGTGGACTGGGGTGGATCTGGGCTGATCAGATCGATTTCGATTTTCGCACTGGCAAGAAACAATCGTTACAAAAAATGTTGCTTGAGAAAGTTGCTTGTCCAAAAATTTCAAAATAGAAAAAGAATACCAAAAAAGGACTTTCTGAAGTCAGAAGGGCGTGGCCGAGAAAATTTGTTTTTGTCCACCCCAGTTTTTTTGAGCTGATGACGCCACTGGCTAAGGGGGAGGGAAAAGGGGAACCCCCAGACCTACAAGAAAAATTCTTACTTGTTCAAGGGTAGATGCATGTCAAATTTTCAACTGCAGACTTTCAATGCTATGGTTGTACGTGAATTTTTCTAACATTGTTGAATGCTGGGCAGCCTCTGCAGATTGTGATATATTAGCAATAATTGGTGATATGCTGGCAAAAGAGTGCAGGGATTTTATGAAAGAATTTCCAACCGCCCTTATACATTTGTCAATAAAAATTGGCTGAAGACTGTTTCTAAATATGACAGGCAAAGAACTATTTGTTCCAGCAGAAGTATAATAGATGGAAAGCTACAATCATTGTCAAAAATAGCTGGAACACCTCAAAATTCACGTTCAAAAGTTGACAACTGAAGGATTTAATTACCTTCCCAAGATATGAACACTGCTGCTCCCCCGTACAATGATGTTTCTTCATTAAAAGTGTTTATATACCCAATTTTGGTTAGATATCCATTGGCAATCACGTCATATTGGGTCATATTGGTATTAATCAACATTATAATAGGGAAGGGGAAAATATTGCAAACCGTGAAGATTTTATGTAGTTGCTCCAACAATTTTGGCAAGGATTGTGTCTTTTAGCTACCACAAACACACGAATAATGTCAAATTAATTGTAACTTAAAGATAATGATGCATTCTGGGTGCCATGGTGATAGACTAACCGCAAAAGAATGAATTGATTGAATTTCATTCATGCAGAAGTACAGAAATACAAATGCCAAACAGCATGACCTGAATTCTCTTTGTAAACACAACAAATAACTTCTTTTCACAGTTAGGAAAGTAAACCGACAATTATAATATTACAAACTTAATACATCTTCAAAATCCAACTGCTGAAAAAAAATTGCGTTTACACTGTTTATAATTACAATTTCATTTTAATTTATCTTGTTTTCACAAATCATCAATTGGCCTTCGGATAAGGAAATTTCTTATGATCAAAAGAGGGTCTATATGACAAGGACAGTGGAATCCCAACATTACGAATCCCGCAATTACGAGCTTCGCATTTTACGAACTCTGCTTATTACCAAACAAAGCTAACAGGCTTGCCTTTTTAACTACACCGTGTATAACGAACTCTCGCTATTACGAACTTTTTTGGTCCATACAGAGTTCGTAACAGGTGGACTTCATATCGAAAACCTTTATGTCGAAAAACTGGTCATCACGAAAGTAGCTTATGTTGAAAATAGCTTATGTCGAAAATCACTCGTGTCGAATCGCCTTTGTCCAAAATCGCTTATTTCGAAATAAAACGTTGATTCAAAATATTTTTTATACTAATGAAATATTTGTCCTTTGTGAAAGCCCAATATCATCTTAGACGAAATATTCCGGCTATTTCGGCCTAAGGCAGGAACATTTGGCTAACAAATCCTTATCAGAGTATCGTATGTTGGATGAAAAATATAGGAATCTGATTGGCCAAGGCAAGCCAGTCAAGTGATTTCAACCCTGGATACATTTATCACATTTTTATACAAACGTGTAATCTGACTGCAGCAAATAGCGTATTGATTTGTGCAAATTGTCGTTACAATACGCCACTTAGTAGGGTAGGCTTGAGCAAACGGTGAGCATAATGCATTCGCTCAAACTGTTATAAACTAAAGTTAGTAACAAGCTTGTGTATTTTCAAAGTTTATTGCCATTCCTCTTAGCTGCAATTCCGTGACCAAGATAAAAAATATTGCAATGGCAGGAGTCCCGTCTGCGTAATCCACTTTTTCAAGTCAAATCTGTTTATGCGATAGATGGCCATTCATTACGACAAATTGCAATGCCATTCAAGACGGGGGTGTTTCCAGAGGCTATTTTTATCACCATCGTCTAGATTTATCTTAGCTAGGCTTCTTTTCCTCATAAAACTGATTTCTGGGGTGCAGTCCTCTTCACAAAAACACGTAAAAGAACTTTCTCAGTAGATGTCTTTTCGTCAGCGTGTTTCTAACATCATTGTGAATCACATTTCACTACAACTTCATCTTCTCAGTACCAATTTTCTTATGAAAATTTAAAAAAAACTTCTTAATAAAGCTTTAAACCCCTGATTTTAGCTCTTTGTGCATTGACCTAATCATTGTGTAGTCCTTCAGCTATCAAAGAAAACGAACATTTAGAGAATTGTGGTTAAAGAAAGCAATCAGTAAAACTCCTCTGATACAACAATATTTTGCAGCTGCATATTTCGGCAAGATTCGAGCACCAACTGATTGTCACGTATGATAAGTAAAAGAAAAAGCTAACATTTACGACGGGTAAAAGGCAAAAAAAACTCATAACAGATAAAAAAATGGTATGACTTTGGAATTGAATGTTGTCAACAGGATGTCACAATGAAGAGTCATGTTCGCATCCGGCACCAATATTGGAACGCCACAGAAATAGAGAAAGCAAGCCAATTGCCCGGGCTTTTATATCAACTTATGCATTGAACAATTACCGTCAAACGCATATATCCTACATATCTAGCAACGGTTTTGCATTAAAAGAAGTAAACAAGTCGATATCCCAAAGATTCTATTGAATGGGATTTTCTCATGGACGCATCCTTAGAAAGTTTATTGACAGTATTTCCATCAATAATGCAACAGGCAAAGAAAATAAATGATACATCATTACTCCAATAGACAGCCTTTCTTTAAAATCCTTGTTTTTCTCAGCAAGGAGCCTTCAAGAATTTCAATATATATTACTGTTTTTTCAAAGACGACACGTAAACAGCTCGTTATTGAAATGTGATTTTTTGATAAAAACAGATAAACAGTTGTCATATTCATTACAGCTGTAAACAAGAGTCATTAAGTTTCTTTTTTTGTTAAAATTCCAAAGGAAATTATAACAAAACGAGTTGTTTCTTTCAGTCTCATTGAAAAGAAAGGATAGATTATGCTTTTTTGAAAAAGTGCTTAAATCTTTTCATTAAAGTAAAACATTTCATTACACATAATTGACTGATAAATTGTCAATTATCAATTATCAGTCAAAACAATTGCCAATTTAAATAAAATGTAAATAGTTTATGGTACCTTGAAGAAGAAACACATAATGAAAATGTGTGTCAAAGAAACATTTAATGGTGTTGCAAAAAACACACTTAAGGGTGACTCAAAAGTTGAACACTTCGTGATGCTTAAAAGAAGAAGCACTCGATGGTGATTCAAAAGAAAACATTTGACAGGCATAAGAAGAGAAACATTTGATTGCGCTTTAAACGAGAAATACTTTAGGGTAGTTCAAAAGCGAAACATTTGATGGTGCTTGAAAGGTGAAGCATATGAGAGTGGTTCAAAATAGAAACAGTTGATTGTGCTTGAATAGAGAAACACTTTAGAGTGGTTCAAATGCAAAACATTTGATGGTGCTTCAAAGGAGGAACACTTGAGACTGGTTCAGCAGAGAAACACTTGTTGGTGCTTGTATAAAGAAACAACTTGGAATAGTTAAAAGAGAAACATATGACAGTGTTTGAAAGGGGAAACATTTGATGATGCTTTAAATAGGAAACACTAGGTGGTTCTTCAAAAGAGAAACAAGTGGTTTAAAAGAGAAACAGCTGGTTCTGTTTAAAAGAAAACACACTTGTTTGTGTTTGCATTGAAGGCGTAGCTCTTTGATGGTTCAATTTTGAATGATGGAGATTGAATGATGGTCTAAGAAAGTCATATTTGTTGGCAAGCACTCTTAGTTTGGTGAGATACCCCTAAAACTCATTCAAAGCTCTCTTATACAGGCTACAATTTAATCACATTGCTTCAATCGCACTTGTTTATGAGTTTAACAACAATTGTCAGTTCCTGCGTAGAGCGCAATGGTAAATCCAGTGTTCTCTTGACATCCTGTTGGTAAATTTAGAATACCTTCAACTACAGATACTGTTTTTCTTGAATAACAATGCCCACATGTTGAAAATTTGCTGGGATTAGATTTACTAAAACGCAAACGTATAGTTAGCTGAGAATTTCGACGGAATCTTTGATTTAATTATCATCGATGCAGCCTGACAACAGCCTCCGATCCAGGCTTAGCATTACAATAAGAATTCCCTTATTTTTAAGCCTCGTGGTGTAGTACCTGTTTCTTTGGTTGGATTAACGTTGATTAACCATGTTTGTCGATGTCGTCTACATCCTATAACGAACACAAGAAACTGATACTGCCTTAGAAGATAGTCCATAACATTCTATGCACTCGTGGCATTAAGTTCATAGGACATGTGTGTAAAGGTATTTCAGTATCTTATCTGCAACTTCAAACATCTTATGATATGATGCAGTTAGCATGTCGCTAGCTTTGTGATCTTCTCAGTAGCAAAAAAAGATTTGGCAGTCTTCTTTAAGGGGAAGCAGCTGTATTTATGTAATGATTTCAATCTAGGCAAATGGATTTAACCGAATTAGTTTTTGCGTGGAAACATGATCGGACCGGATCAAAAGTAATTCCATTGCTTTGCCAATGAAATGGTTTATGCCTTGCCTGTTTACACGAATGCCTAGCCGGAAAGAGCACTACCTTTCTTTAAATATATCAATAACATCGTCAAAATAACACTTTGTGTAATATTTTAAACGACTATATTTTGACGAGTCAGTGGTTTTTGACAATGAAAATCCCCGTAATGTTGCCAAAGCTTAAACGTTCTCTGTTTAAAACTAACGATGTAAGTGAGGCGCCCAAGAAAAAAGATTGTATCTTACATCGAGGCTGTCACTACGTTAGACCCCTTGTTGCCTTGTTTTCAAAGTGGTGGAACCATTTATCAATAACAGAGCAGACTGTCTCCTTGATGTTTCAAGCCTCTTTGTCCATATGAGCCAATCACTGAGAAGAAAGGCTGCCATTAACCTATGTTTTTCAACCACTGTGCTACAGCATACTACTGTGTCATGAGATATTGCCTGGTGTTACATAGAAAATTCTCCAACTTTATCTAATTGGTCTAAAATTGAAAGAAATCGCGTCTTCCTTCAATTCCAGCCAGGAAAGTAACTTTGTGTTCATCAAAACAGGCCAATACGGTTTCACACAGAGTAAATAAAATTGTTCTATTTTATCATAAAGTACCTTTTCTTTGTGTTTATTTGATTCTTATTCAAGACAATTCAATGAGAATGACTTTACATTGTGAATATATTCCACAGAGTTTCACTTCATGACATTTATGTTGGTGGTATGTTTCGTGATTTTTTCAATGAACGGACTGTGCTGTGGATCACCAAAAGTTGAAAAACACTGCTTAAAATCATTACTCCAGGATTGGATTCCAAAGAGGAAGTCAGATAAGAGAATAAACGGATAAAACATGAATTGCTCGTTGAAAACGTTTAGGATTGGCTACCGAGTCTCTAATGTGCTTGTCATTGTGCTGTTATCTTTAATGTTGTTGAATTCAATGCCCCTTTTCCAATAAACCTCTTGACTTTTGCAAATCTCTGCCTTTCATGAACAGTCGCTTTGGCAAATGAAAAACACGAAACAAGACTTCAATAATACAGATAATGCCAGTTTATTTTTCATAGTTGCAAGCAAAGCCTTCAAGTGAGAAATACTCCTAGGAAAATCCAAACTAAGGGAGATAACTTTCTTCTTTTGTTGCACTGGTTTGGCACCCAATGTGAGCATTACATCTTGGAGTTTTCTCAGGCCATGAAAATAAGACATTTAATCGAAACGATAAACTATCCGCGGGAGGTGATAAATTGACCTGAACACAGATAATCTCAATACGAACGCCTACAGATTCGCTTTAATGAGCAGTAGATATTACGAGAGGCAGATTTAAAATGCGTATAGTTGAATATGTTACAATCTTGAACACAGGATGACCCATTAGGTGGATAACTGGACATCGTAAGAATCCATATAATACTCTTGTCCAATGTCAAGCAGCCGAGTATTCCAAATCCTATATTTTTAGCATAAAGTGAACTCTGGTAGCTAAGTTGCATAGTTAGTCATCAGTGTTCATTAAACATCAGTGTTCCGCCATTAAAGGACCATACAAGAGAGGCGCCACACTCCAGGGTGATTACGTAGGAAAAACTACATCTTCTGTTTTAACTTAAGACCCTGCATGCCACAGGGCTGCAGAGGCGAAGTAGAGAGAAAAGAAAAGGATTTTAAATGCGCAAGGACAAATTGATTTTAAAGGACAAATAAAAAGCGCAAGAAAAGTATTTCTTTTGACCCCTTTTTAAGTAACAACCTTAACTGAAAACTGTTCATAAATGTCTACTCACATTTTCATGATACTCTTAGTAGACAGCTAGGTCATACGTGTTTTTAAGCATGTTTCAATTAAACGTACGACTATAGGTGACCACAGGCGAATTCGAAATCTAAGTCTAAATTTATGCGCATTACGTGAACAAAACATGGCCTAATTTGTATGTACGGAACTGTACCGCTCTCATGTTTAATGCATACTGGTCGATATTCGCAATAAGAGTGATTTGCTTCTCGGGTTGTCAGAAATTGTATTGAAATAACCATTTCATTCGACCTCAAGATTGCCTGCTCAACTTCCACACAGCGAAATTCACGTCATTTTCAATCATTTCAGTTTAAAAATGGTGCAGATTAAATTGGGGATTTGCCTATGTCGCTGAAACTATAACACGAATAACCGTTGATCGAGGTTGGGCGTTTAAGAGGCTTAGTCATAGTACGCCTAGGTTTCATCAGAGGAAACAGCAACGAGCTACCAACAATAATCTTGTAAGAGCTGCCAACTGTAATCCTGTTTTCCTTTGCAGATTACCAAAGGATTAGAAATTCTGAATGTGCAAAGTAGTGTAGACAAAAAAATTCGCAAAATTTTTTTTCGAATGCGAGACACCCCCCTTTTTTGCAAGCAGGCAGTTTTTGCGTGTCTCAATTTCCTATCTTTTTGAAAGCAGGCACGCGTTCTTATGAAATCAAGGAAAAAGAACTGTTGCTATTATCTTTCCTTTCCAATATTCTGTATATGTCCTTGTCTTAAAGCTGTTTTAGAATGTTAAACAGTAATTAATGCTGAAGGTTGATTCCGCTTGTTGTAGCATAAAAGGTCCCACGAAATAGAGGCTCAATGAAGCTCCTTCACAGAAGTCACATGTTTGCAAGGATACCATAACAATCATCATTTTTCTTCTGAACGAGTCTAATTAAGTCACTAAACATCTGCAAGCTTCTAAATGTAAACTAAAAGCTTTCTCGGGATTGTAATGGGCAAATTGTAATGGACCGTTACGTCACGCCTTATTGAAAAAGGAAGCCCGTTGTTACTTGGCTTCCGATAATGAACTTCCAGTCACCTGTTCTCCCTCCTGTGATGAAGGAAGCTTCACATAATCTTGATCGATATTTCATAAACAATTTTACAACTTGACATTGTGGCAAACGCTTTACAATTGAATCTTCTGAACATTATCCATGAGGGAGGGCAAACATTTGCGTTATCAGATAAGAAAACTTTTTAAGTAAAATAGCAACTATTCTGTAAGAGGTGTTTAATTTACATGCGGTCAAGGGCAAGTGATGTGTAAAGTTTGATGGTAGATCGATAAAACTGGCCTTAAATTGCAAATCTAGAGCTAAAACACGATACAAGGCTTTTAGATTACGTCAGTTTTGGGTTTTGTAAAAGAATATCCTTGAAGCAGTACACGATACGTAACAAGTGGAATCTTAACCTTAAGAAGGTTTAGCTGGAAGAAAACTTAAAACTTTACTGAAGGAAAGGCGCCCATCCTGTTTTTTGCCCTTTAACCCATCAGTCTACAAGTTCTTTTTACAGAACAATAGCAACAATTTTAAAAAGCTATTGGAATTCGGTCAACCCATTAAACATGTTTTAATTAAAATGTCCTGATAAACTGAAAATTTGAGCCTGTGAATGCTTATACTTAGGATAAAAAAAGTGAAAGTTGGAAACAACAAACAGAAAATGAACTATTAAGATACCAAATTTGAAAGTGGCAGTTAGAATGTTCTTTATCTTGTACTCTTGATGATAGAATTATTTTCCGTCAGTATAATTTAATTAGCATACCTAAAAGTTGATACCTAAAACCAATTCGTACTTTTTAGATAGCTTAAATAGGTAACGTAATTTATATGGAAATAGCTGAACACTGAAAGTTTCCCTGATTCTCATACCGAAATTCAATATCTTTCTTGCAGGATCACCAAGAGTTCACAATAGAACTGTAAATGCTGCTCACGTGAAGCCTGTTCAAGCAAAGCATCTGCGTCCAAGCGGGTTAATTTGATAAATAGAATTCAGGCATATGATCAAGTCATCAACATAAATGACATTGACTTTTGTTGTTTTGTGACAAAAAAGAAGGTTCTTCACAGATTTTGGTCTTTCACTTCTTATAATTGTTAATATACAATAGGTCCTTACGTCAAGATGAAAATCAAGTTTCCAAAGCACTGAGAGCAATATCCTGTATCCCTATGGATAGAAACGCGGTTGACAAATAGAAGTTCTCTATGCCCTTTCAAATGACCACGGAACTCGACCCATGGTTTTCATGCGCAAACCAATCAGCCTCGGGCTGGCTAACAATGGTCAATGGACTTGACGAGAAGAAAGAGGAAGAAGACCCTGAAAAAATCATCTTTAATATCTCTGGGCGAAAATTCGAAACATGGCGATCGACACTTGATCGTTACCCTTCGACGTTACTCGGAAGCGATGAAAAAGACTATTTTTTCGATCAAGAGACAAGAGAGTTCTTTTTCGATAGGGATCCCGAGCTGTTTCGTTACATTCTAAACTACTATCGCAGCGGCAAGTTGCACTATCCGAGAGGCGAATGTGCATCGTCCTTTGACGATGAGTTGTCGTTTTTCGGCATTAAAGAAGAAACGGTTTACGAATGTTGTAAGGATGAATTTTCGGACAAGAAAAAAGAATGTTTAACGAGAATTGATGAGGCAGAGCAAGCTCTTTTGGAAGAAGAAGTTGAGGTAGATGTATCGAAAATGAGCAATAGAGAGAAGCTGTTCATGTGGTTTGAACACCCAGACAGTGCACTAATTGCATCCCTATTTTACTACATAACTGGGTTTTTCATAGCTGTAAGCGTGACGAGCACGGTAATTGAAACAATAAAATGCAAGGGCGGTCGGACATGCGGTGAGGCGTTCAAAGATGTCTTCCTCGGTATAGAATCCGTATGCGTAATTGTCTTTACGGTAGAATACACAGCAAGACTTTACGCGGCACCGAACCGTTGTCGCTTTGTACGCGGCGTTTTGAGTATCATCGACGTGGTAGCAATATTGCCATTTTACGTCGGGTTGTTCGTACCCAAGACGACGATAAGCGGAGCATTCGTTACTCTGCGAGTTTTCCGCGTGTTCCGTGTCTTCAAGTTCAGCAGGCACTCAAAAGGTCTACGCATTCTTGGGTATACTCTAAAAAGTTGCGTCTCAGAGCTTGGATTTCTGTTGTTTTCGTTATCAATGGCTATCATTATATTTGCAACTGTTATTTACTATGTGGAAAAGGACAAAAACAAGAATTTCAGCAGCATCCCTGCCAGTTTCTGGTACACAATTGTCACCATGACAACTCTTGGGTAGGTATCATCATTTTAATTCACATTTCCATTTTTCGTAATTCGATGTTTCCAAAAATACTTTTTCATTTTCTCCCGCGATATTTCCGGCCATATTTTGTTCCTACCGAAGTACAACCACTGGGGCACATGAGTTAACATTCGTTTTAGTAAATATTTTTGATAATCACATTTCCTTCAGAATGGAAAAGTTTTCAATGCAAAAATCTATTTTTATATCTATGCTAAATCTAACTAAAGACGCCAAACGGAATAAATAGAATACGGCCATATGTGCAAAATCATCTAAATTTGATAAAAATTGTCTCAGATCTTTCCCTATCAAATCACTGTAATTTGATCTCTGTTCACAACTTTATGAACCAAGCCAAAATAACAATAATCCGTTTGCAAACTGCAAATCTTTCATTGGCCACATCTCATCCGATTATCGACATATTTAGCTGATATTCTATGGTGTTCTTGTAGGTTGTGTGGTCAAAAATCAAATCCCATAAATATAGATTTCTTCTTTTATATATGTATAGATTAGAAAATAAGATAGATTTATAGATAAGAAAATAAGAACACTATCAAAATTATCATAATTGTGATTTTGTTCTATGGAGATCCCCAGCGATGATTCAAAGCCAGGTCAAAAAAGACATATGCAGTTGATTGTTGTTTTCCACACAACATTTCTTTCTTTTTTATCCTAACTTATCGCGACATTGCCAATCTGTCATCGCTGACTACAATTGTATTGAGATTTTTGGCTTTAATTTGACACATATCATTCTAGGCCAAATTTTTGTTGTCATAATGTACAGAGGTTGTAGTATCAGCCAAAAAAAGGAGGATCAAAGAGTTGAAAATCTAACATTACAGTAATTGATCTTGTTTGCAGAAATGAACTTACTTAGCCGCCGTAAATAAAAGTTTAAAAAGAATATGGTCTAAACCGTTTACACACCAAAAAACCTGTTTGAACCAATAAGGGAGTGTTGAAAATCCATTCACAATGTTTGTCTTAAAAAAACCCCGATCTCCTCAATTTCATTTCATAAATACATTTCTGAAAATACCTTTCAAGACAGATTTTTGAATTCTTGCATTCTGTAGCACTTAGTATTACATACATTGCATTACTTATGTACTCTTGCAGCCACAGGATCAATTTCTCTCGTGCTTGTTGTCGAAATCTTAGGCAACATCAGGCGTACAAACGCCCCAGAAAAAAAACATGGACGTTTACATTTCGTTTCATTACCGTGTGGCTCATTGGTTCCTATAGACACCTCGGTCATCGGCAGATTTCAGCTTCAAAACACCTTATTTAATTTGAGGGCCACTCAGCTGAAATTTGCGATGTTTTTCAGGAGTATTTAATCTGTGGTTGCAATCCCATTTGAATATCCAGAAATCGCGAGTAAGCTAGTGCTCTTTAAAGGTTTTCAGGATAATATCCTGCATCAACCCATTAGCTTTCCGAAGTAGGAATGTTTCATTGCGAGCAAGTTATCATCGCTATTAACTGTACATCAGACATGTTTAATTCTATTTAACACTTATGCGGCTGAAAATCGTCTATACACTGCAGTTGGAGTTGTGCATTGCTAGAGGCCAAGACAGGCGTGATCTCTCGTCAATAATTAAAGCTGTAATTACCAGAATGAGGAGCTTTCTAGCTTTGGTTGTGGAGACTCGATTTCGTTTAGGCAGTTGCCTAGGAGCAGAGCTCCTTCATCCATTAATTAATATCAAACATGATGCTAAATTAACTTACAATGAATGAAGGCTGAATTTAACTTTCAACAGCAAAATATAAAGACTGAATTAGGTTATAAGAAATTACTCCACATTGATACAAGCTTAAATTTAGCAAAATCTGTTTGTCACTAAGAGCAGTGCCACTGCAATTTGAGCTGATAAGGCAAAATTTTCGGTGCCAAGTAAAGTTTAGCTCACATAAAAGTATATTTTTAATGTTCACCCAACTATTGCAGCAATTGACATGCCATATTAAACAGTGCGAGGACGATAATAAGATGGTGGGCATACAAAGCAAGAGATTTAGCACTTAACTACATTGCCAATCCTTTCTTTACCCTTATCTTACCCACCAACACCTTATCACCTTTCTTAAATTTAGCTGCCGCAAAGATGACAGCAAAAATAACTTGACGATTGTGTTTTAGTCATGTGGCCTACACACTCTGGGCATCCTAGATTATAGACTTCCTGGGAACATGCAAAGCCCTGAACTCTCAATTCATTTCATTTATGTCGCATAGTCTTCCGTCTAGAATGTTAACTGCACTTATCAGATCGTCAACATAAAGCTAAGAACAATTTGAATTTATGAAAACTATTCTAATGATGAAATGGACAGTGGTGGTTTTAAGGGGGTGCCCTGGGGACACGTCCCCAGACATCGCGATTTTGGTAGCCAGAGGGGGCCCTTCACCCAAGAAATAATGTAAGCTGAAAAGATTAAGGTCCTGGCAAATGTTTTCGGCCCCGCTTCTCGCGGATTTTTTTGCAGTCCAAGCATCGCAGTCAATTAAAACCGCCGCTGGAAATAGATAATGCTGTATAACATCACCAAGCAATTCTTCTAGCACTAATCTAACAATTCTTCAGAGTATACACTGCGGAAAGCTCTGTCCAGTTTTTTATCCCGCAACTAACAATCATTGCAAATTTAGCACGATCATTTAAAGGTATGGCAGGACCTCAAAGAAATGTCCAAGTTTACAACAAGAGCAAGGATCCAGTAGGAGAATTTTGGGTGATTTTAAAGACAAAGTAGCTCCTTTGGTATAGCGTCGCTGGTTTGTGCTCTTTCCTGGTTTGGACGTCAGTACCGGGGGCCACCAGGGATACATGCCCCACAACAGTTGAAAAAATCATCTCTTTGAGACGTATCTTCTTAAGAACGATGGAAAAGTGCCAATTTTTGTAAGACTGTGCCTCTTCTCACTTGTGCCCCTCCAACTTTGAAAGGAATCCTATGTCCCGGTGTCATTCGCTCAGATCTCAGTAAACAAGCTTATTTCAAAATCCTTCAATATGCTGCTTTTGTAAAGACTAGTTATCTTAATTGACAGCTATGGCGACATGGTTCCCGAGACAGTAACTGGAAAGATCGTTGGCAGCATTTGCTCCCTAAGTGGTGTGCTGGTAATCGCCTTGCCAGTTCCGGTGATCGTTTCGAATTTCAGTAGGATTTACCTGAAGCACCAAAGAGACGAAAAGAGGAAAGCGAATCAGGTACATTCAAAGTTTTTGCTCCTTTTGTTATTAATGTTAATCGTCCAATTCATTCCGCTCTTTGCAAGTTCTGCTGCGCAGCTACAGCTTGAGTTCATATGGAGGCGTCTGGCTAAGACCCCATTCACACGGGGACGATTGGGTACTGTTCCAATAGCGTTTAAAATTTTGGAACAAAATAATTAAGTGTTCAAACAGGCACGGAACGATAAATTACCAATAGTTTCTGTTCATACGGGAACGCAATCTTTCTGTTCCACATTTTGTGTTAAAGGATGAACGAATTGTTTGTCGATGCACATGTTTGTACTGCTATGATTTATGAACGATGCAAGCATTCAACCAAATTAGCAATCGTTCCGTTTTTCGGACCAGTTGTTTTGTTCACACGAGAATGGAACGGAATGATTCCTTGCCAGTCAACTTTTCGTACCACTTTTGACAGTGTTCAAATTTTTGTAACGGAACGGTACGATTAAAAATGTTCCCGTGTGAATGCTACCACTGAATGCACAACATTTTGGAACGGAATGATTAGGAACGATAGGCAGTCATTTCCGTGTGAACAGGGCCTACAGCTGTCTCACTGATTAACAAAAATTTTCTTAATTGGACACAAACAGCATGCCCATGGACCTTAATCGCTATTACGCATGCTCTTTGATTCCAAGACGGGGGATGCCTCACATATTAGGAAAATTTTCTTTGCTCGTCTCCTTAAAAGTCGCAGGGCACAGGGGCGCAAAAAGACTCCATATAGACAATGCTAAAGAATGCAGTGGTCAAAATTGAGCTAAAAATGACTTTACGACGCATTGAAGTCAAGAAAATGCCTTTGAGGATGAATATGTGATACAAGAAAAGTTTTCAAGGTGCAAAAGAGAATTTCTTTTATGAAAATAAAGACAAATGCACATGCACAGATTGCAAGCTTTAAAAAAGGAGGTTATGAAAGAATTTGCAATCGACAGATGCAAAGGGGTGATTTGCAGGAAATCCTTTTTTCAAATGGTGTATGGATTTCTTATACACTGTGACTGTTTGCTCCTTTGATTTTATGCAGAAAATTTCGAAACCTTGCAAAATGCCATTCTATATGTTTCACATCCAAGATCCAAACCTGCTCTGAACACACTCTGAACACGCCTGTAAACATCATATGTAAACATGTTATACATTTCAAAACTCTAATACCATAATCTTTCCCTTAGGAATCAAAGACCCTGAAAAAAGTGAAGACGAAAGAAAATATTCTCGAAAAGGAGAAATACCAAAAGGCAACGGTGAGTTTGTCGGATTGCTATTCAGAGTTTATTGCACAATTGCCATCAGGTAAACAAATACATCGCAAAATCTGGGGATAAGTGTACAGTCGCAGAAGCAAAGTCTGATCTTAACCTTTGTTGATTTTTCATACAGATTTCTAGAAGTTGCATCAATACTTTTCTTAAATATCAACAAGACGGATTTATTCTAAACCTGTACACATCTACCTTTAAGCCTTATATATACATCTGCTAACGTCATTTGAAATGGCGGCATTTCTCTTTGAAGAATTATTGCAGGTGATTCTCTAGATAATTATCCATGATGGCACAAATAAGGCAAATTTTTTGCTTCATTTGTTTGCCTTAAAAATAATCTATGTTAAAAGAAATTTCTAGCAAACATTTTTGTAAGAATTGTTATAACATATAATAGAAACATATTCACAAAAATTTTATATTCCTTTCTTACTTATGTTACCTCCTCCATATGTTACGTATTCAATTTTCAATCTTCGATGGTCCAAAGGAAACGCCAGATTATTATATAATGTATTACCCTTTCTTCCAACCCTGTCTTCCACTTCCTTCCCCGCCACCAATCAATACTTTCCCTTTAAAACGAAAAATTAATATGCTATTTTTTCAGAAGGGAGGCTTAGAACTCCGAAAAGCATTGCTAAGCAGAAATATGGCTTCTTCTGACTTCAGATTTTCACACAGCCAAACACTGTCAAATGCACAGGTAAGTTAGCCTTAGAGAAATCAAAGCTATTCTATTCTCTTCAACTAACACAGTTGAAAATAAACATCCCATTCTCGTAAAGCTTGACAAAAATTTACAAGACGATGCAAAATTACGAAATTTGACATTTTGTAAGTGAAGCAGCGATTTTTGCCTAAACCCTCGAGGGCCCCGCCAATATAAATTTGTGCTTTGGTTTGCAACAAACGGTTCCATCTGTTTGCACTTTGCGTATCTTGGATTCAAGGCTGCACTTTTAAATTTTGAAGAGAAATAAATTGGGTCATTTATCTGGGGAGGGGGCGTGCTAATTACTGCAAGAAAGCATCATGTTCTCATCAACACCTCTTAAGAGCATCCAAAAGCTGCACCAGATTAACTTTGCTCTTCACGATTGCTACAAAAGCTCCTGTGTTTTCCTGTTAGAAACGCTACATATAAGTTCGCTTTTGTGAATCGTAGAGCAAAGTTATCAAAATGCCCGAAACCAAAACCACGACTAAGTAGGAGTTGCCGAGTGTTGCCATAATTCTACTTTAACAAGGAAAGGAACGAGTGAAACAGGAGGTCAAAGCAGGAATATTATATCGAGGACCACAATAAATATTGATCAATTATAAAAACGAGGGTTCAAAAAATTAATAGTAATTTAAGAAAACATCAAAATGCTTTCATATTTTTTTGCAAATTGAAGAAAATCAAAGACCTGTGGGTTGAAAAGCACAATTATTGAAAAAAATAAAAAACAAAGGCAAATTTCGTTCGTATTGAAAAACTTTGTGAATTTTCTCCACCCTAGCATTCTTGTAGCGTAGAAACCAGCACGGTTTGATTTTGCGTACATTGGTTTCAATTCCTAAACAGATGTTTTCTAAGTTATTTTCAAAACATCAGCAGTATGGTCACACAATTACCCTCCGTCATAAATATTTAAAGCCACTTTATTTTAAATATTACGTTTTCTAATTCAGAAATTGACTAAGTCTTTCGTGACCTAAACATCTCTCTACAGATCTCTATTGTATTTAACATTACACTACCGCACAAAATTAAATTTTAAAGGCACATTATTTTCAATATTTCTCTGTTTGACACACAATTCATTTTCTAATTAAAAAATATACAAATCTTTTGTGACCTATAGATCTCTCTACTGGTCTCTAATGAATTAAAAACTCCACTACCTCACATATTGTTAGCAAACTAGCCAAATTCTACTTCTGAAAAATCTAACAAACTCTAGCAAGATTAAACTGGGTGGAAAATCGTGTTCCTAGATCCCTGAGATTTGAATTGTGTGTCAAAATTAGATTTTTGGTTTATAGATCAAGACTTCAAGATAAAATCGACGCCTGATAATCAGAACTGCCAATGAAGATCAAACCTAAAATAATTAAGGATAATAATTATCAAGTACTTTTTTGATCAAGCTTCTATTAAGCCTTTGTACCCAGATTTTTTGCTTGCCTTACGTCATTATTCGACATTTACACTCTAGTGGTAGACAAGATGTAATAAAAAATGGACTAAATTTACACATTCCGAATGCTAATTGCACAAACTTTGTATTTATACCCAGGAGCTGAAAAGAATCGATATGGACTCGATTCAAATAAACGCCTCTCCTACACCAAGCTATGCAAGCATGTTTGTATCTTCGACTCCACAATCAATACGAGGAAGTCCCGTACTGAGATCGAGATCAAACTCCTTGCCAAATACGTATCTAAATAGCATCCAAGCAAACATCCCTTTTAGTAAAAAGAGGAGCCAAAATCGATCGAACCATGCGAACAAATCAAATAAAAGGGAAGGAAAACTGGTGCGAAAGAAAAACAGTCTCATACGCAAACACAAACAGAACAACAGTTTTGAAGGCTCAAATGCGTCAAATCATATATCACACGACAATTTGTCTTTGCGAGGAGCATCCGGGACTTTCACGCCTAAGACTACTCCGAGGCAGCATTTGAATATGGGCCACAGCGCCAATGAGCTGGATCGACAAAAATTAAGAACAGTACAGGACAGGTATGGTTGTTTTGTACCACGTGGTTCAGACTGCACTGATTATAGAGATATCAGAGCCAGTCGTACCTCGCATCTGTAGTTGAAGCATCGGCAACAAATGGATAGTTGAATTATGCTTGAAACAAAGGATGCACGTTGTTTGTGACGAAGTGGTTACCTACTGGATGAACCAAAGAAGGCTTTTTTAGCCGTCATCTAGGAAAGCCAAAAACCGTATTTCTGAATTATGTGGTCGAGAAAAACTCGTAACCACTGCATGAAAATTAAAAAACTATTAATGCTTTGTTATGTTTGTTTTTTAAATATCCATAAACAAATTATTCCAAGAAGTTAAAATACTAGAGGGTTGGTTCTTGGAATTTTCATTCTTGGTGAAGAAACTCTGCAAGAAAATCTTCACCAAAAAACTGTGCCAGACTTGCAGTACATTAATGAAAACAGTAGATCCAGGCCAAATGCATTTATAGCACCTTATCATAAAAAGAAGGCCCAGGTTAGATGTGGAATGAAACGTAAAGAGTAATGAAGCCATAAAAACTTAGGGTTACTTCGTGTTTTGTAGAAAATGCACCCAAGATCACACGACGATGGCTATTTACTAGGAACTCTCCAATTTCAATACTGTCAAAGTTAAAAAAAGGAAGTTGCACTGTATTATCACCAAACACTCTTGACAAATTATAAGCACTTTATTCTCCCATACTCCACCCCCTTAAGGCTCGTACCTCAGTCAACTTTATACACGCATGCCGTGATGAATTTCCGTCCTCTCGTGGGCTATTCTACCGTTCATGCAGACAACAACATGGTTTGTTTCTTAATGCAAATAAAGGTTGTTATAACAGGATACATTTTTCAAGAATGAAAAAAGGCATGTGCTAATCAGTAAACCATGTTTACACGTTCACACCTTAGCTGCTATTTACAAATACTCCGATCTCCAACTAAAATAAGAAAGCTAGGCAGTAATGTGGTGCGCGCAAAAAGCTCCGAATGCTCGACTTGAAAATTAGGAATGTTAAACAACCTGCGCAGGTAGAGAGGGACTTTGAGTAATGACAACAGAAATAATGAGAAGTGGCCTTTCGAAGTTTCATGAATTTAAATGACAAGAAACCATGTCAGATTGAATGAATCTGAGATCCAATACTGGTAGGAAGAGCAAACACCCTCCAATCCTTCAAACAGTTACAGTTTCTATTTAAGGCTACAATATATTCTAACTGACTCGATTCACACATTTTGCATCACGAAAAAAAAATCCGCCCAGCCCCCAATATCCAAAACTTGCATCCCTTCAATATACATTGAAAAGATATTGCTGAGAAAACACAGAATTAGATTGAAGTACTTATTCCATTCAAACACCATACTTTTCATAAAAGGCATGAAAGTAAACACTTGGCAAACCGAACTGTGCAATAGGAAAACTAAACGGGATCCTTAAGAAATATGATGCATAGGTATCCTAAACACAGCAGAAAAAGAGCAAAACAAAGAAAAACTGTTTGCGTCATTTCTGAAATAAGTACTTGATTCTAACACGGTATCGAGCCTTTATCGTCGATAGACAATGTCCGCATGCTATGACAGAATAGAAGAAGAAAATGTTGTAGTTTTCTTTTGGTTGATTTCTAGGAATTTATAACGATAAATTAAGTAATAGCCAGAATAAAAGATGGCACGCGAATCTTAGTTCAGTGATGCAAAGTTAAAAATAATTTACGCTAAACAAATTCGTATTTCTTCTGTGTATTTCTTTCTGCCTACATACAAGACGCAAGAGGGCCTATGCTTGACATTCAAACAGTGGCGGCGCCAAAGCGGCTAAGTGGGGGGGGGGTGGGGGGTAATTTCCCCCATTTTTGCCAAAACGTGATCCACATATTGTTGCTAAAAACTGATTAAAAAGCGTTAGGTAGCCCCCTTGATGCAAAACTCCCCTGATAGAAACTCCCCTAAAGAAAACTCCCCTGATACAAAGCACTGAAACGAGACAAAAAGGGCATGGCCCCACACACTCTGCAGTAGCTGGTGCCGCCACTGCGTTCAAAGATTCGACAATAAACTATTGATGTTAACGCTGGAATGCTATTATACTGTTTCACACATGTAATGTCACTACTCTAATAGTATTCAGGTTATAACATCGTGCATTACTACAATGTTTGAAAAGTGTTGGGAAAATTGATAGCAGATGGTATTCTTATTTCGAAATGCAATATTAGAATAAGACTATTATTGATTCTATACCTGATTTTTGGGTAGCCAATTAGGTATGATTAAACCAGGTTAAGTCAGGCAGTGTTAGCAAAACATGCAACACAGTGTGGGTCCTTTGATTAATAACCGCTTCATGCTCAGCAGGGAATAAAAGATGCCATTCACAGAGTAAGGTCAAATATAAATATCACTATATTCAAATGAATTAAAACGAAAGTAACAAAGCCACACATCTAAAGTAAAGTAAGAAAAGCCACGATCAAATGAATCAAAGGAGGTAACAATGAATCAAACCACCAGGCCGCTTTTACTTGACTTTGTTTCTCATACATCAACAATTAATCATCAAACAGAGGAGAAAATCAACTACTTCACAGCTTTTATACAGAAGCTCCTGCAAACAACATATACACCATAGGATGAAAGGATAGAAAAGAAACAGCCACGTTTCAGGAAAGACAAATGAGTAACTATCTCTCCTATCAAGTCATCTATAAAGTTACTTTAAAAATACAGCTATAATTAGCTATGATCTGTGTCATTTAGATTAAAAACTCTTTGGCAGTTTCAAAAATCGAAATATAGTTTTCACCAGCAAACAGAAAGCGATAACCTCTCCTTGTTATTGATAACGCGCCACACTTGAAAGGCCACTGCTAGCTATTGTGCTCAAGGGGGATTTCCAGGTCTTTATTTGCCAACAACTTTGAACAACCGCAGATAAAGCACCCCTGGATGAAAAACATTCCTTGTTTGGCAATATCATCTTTCTAGGGGGGGGGGGGGGTGTAACACCCCTCTATTTCTTACAATGAGAAAATCAACTCATAGATGTGTCTATGGTCCCACCATTATCCCACCTCATCATTTTTTAAACTTATGATAAGTAATATATCTATCACACTTTGGAAAGATAAATGCAGACACATACTACATTATTTATGTTACTGTGTGATGTTTGCTTAAAGAAATATAGAAAAAACATATGCAACAAATATACTATCATATCCACACAATACATAATAAAAATTCATGGCAAAAACCTAAACCTTAAACTTACTCACACTTTGTATCAATTTTGGTCTTTATTTTCAATATTGAGGTCATCATTCGTATTCCTAGTGGCTTCTATAACATCATTATAAATTTCTGACTGTTTTCTGTCAATGTTTATTTCTGTTTGTTGTCCATCAGCTAAAAAGTAAAAAAGAACATTAAAGATAAAAATACTTTCATTGGGTTTTGTATTCACAAGTTTCTCTTTAAGAAAATATCTGAAAGAGTATTTGATTCAGTGATTTGAAAGTTTGAATAGCGAAACCTGCTTATCCCTGAATTCTTTTACCCAACTGTGAAAAACTGTTTTTAAAACAACATCAAACAAATTCAATTGTTACTTATAAAAGACTAGCTACATTTCTATTCTCTATCTAAAAATAATCACTTGCTAAATTTTAAAATATTATATTCAGTATTACTTACCATAAACAATGACTAGTTCTGGTGGACGCTCATCTCTTAAATTGAAATTAAACATAGTCTTAGGGTTTCTGTATTTCAGCTGTGGCACATTCTCAAAAACGAAACGCCTAGAAGATAAGAAAAATCCCATGATTTAAAGAAAACAACAATTTAATTATTCTAAGATTTCATGAAATTATTCAGAATAAATACTTTTGAAGGCTAGTGTGGTCTGATACCTATCCACCTAAATAGCGTAAGTGAAAGACATGCCATGTTAGTGACTTGAACCACATGCCCTTGGGTCTATAGTCTGCAATGCTAATTACTGAGCCATCCTTGGAAAAATGTGTTTCTTTATTCTCTAGCTTGTACAGTATTGCACCTGCATAGCAAAACAGCCAAGTTGCCCAAGTTTGCAGAGTATGGCCTTTTAGACATAATCTTGGGTGCACCAACAGCCCTGCATCTCAGGGGTGAGTACGCAAAAATCACTAAAAATTGACAGGTGCACTAGAATGATAATTTTTTCCCTGGATTTAATTTCAATAAATCTAGCTGCTAGGTGCACCCTTAACAAAACAATGTCTGCATCTTGGCTACACCATTGTCATGCTCTGCATACTTCAAGTATTCTGTCTATAAACCCCCTTTTACAATTCATATGGTATGCAAAAGAAGCTTTTCTTAATAGTAGCATAGTAATAAGCTTTATAATATTTTGTGTGCAATCTCAAATTTTGGCATGCAGCACTATATTGACCATACACATGCATCTATTCTGCAAACTGGTTCATTCCTCAGTGATGCAAGAATGTAATAGTAAATGGTTCTATGTGCTGTGGTTATAAAGTATCATCAGGTTTAACCAGGTAGCATTATAACTCAAGGGCCAGATATCTTTATTTCAAGACAGATTGCCTGAAACTCCCATTTGTTTTGCTTTTCAATAAACGCAAGTAAACAAAAAATTTAACATTTGATGAAGCTTGAGCCTTGCGTTATTCTTAAAGTATTCAGTGATTTGAGCCATAATTTATAATATTCTTAAAAAGTCTTTTTTTAAATGTGTGTACTGGGGTTATGTTATTATTCCATTCCCTTTCATTTTTTTCCCTCAAAAATATTTGTAAAAAATGTGAGCAGCACCATTATCAATGACACCTTTATTTGAAGAATTTAAGAATAAAATTCTCAAAAATAAAAAACTGCGTATTCGATGCATGTTCGCGCGCACACAACATTAAAAATACAACACTGTGGGGTCACTTACTGAAAAGCATGGTTAGCGTCACTAGGAACACTAGCCCTTATTTCTTTTACATTTTCTCTGAAATAATCATGACACTGTTGAAGATGTTCAAGAGTTCTTTGCACATAATAACGTCCAATAGCGCCGCCGTGTGATTGTAAATACAAAGCTTTTTTAACGGCATCCACAGTCAACTTTCCCGCCGCCATTTTCTAAAAGACGTCCTCTTATTCAAAACGAGACTTAGTAAATATGCTGGACTTCACGTTGGAGAAGTTGATGGTGGTTGATTCGGTAACATTTTGACAGAGAAAAGAGAATCAAACATGCCGAAAGGAAGATTTCCATATCGTAGAACAATTGAGTTTCTATCATCTGGCAGACTTACATTAAAGAAGAGCATCAAAACTGTGACTGTAAGCTTTACAACCGAAAACAACAGTGTTGGGTTAAGGTAAAACTAAAAATGTCATCACCTTCAGTTAATGTTAATTGAGAAAAAAATGAAAGGCTTGAGTGTATGCATATAGCATTAAGATAATCTGATAAGGTACACGCAATAACCACTCCGTAAATTAGCTTTACCCAATACCATTTCAATCTATCATTACATTTCACCTATATTTTTTGAAACTTTGATCACGCAAAATCATTGGCTGATTCCAATTTATATAATGACGCTGAAAAATTTTCATTGACATTGGTCAAAGTCCAGCTAGATCCACATCTAGACTAGGGTGTAAGTCTTGCCTTAACACAACACCTAACCCACAATCATTACCCATATTCGCCAATCTTCACTCATGGTCCCATGTGATCATCAGATCCCAACAAAGTATCACCTTCTTAGTTCACGTTCTTAGATTACCTGAAATGGTATTATCTCTGTCAACAAAACAGTCTGTTTTATCAAGCATTGTCAAACATAATATGTCAAAAGCCAATTAACTTGTTTATGCTAGAATTGATAGATCAAGACCAATAACAAATCTAGGGAATGTAGCTGGAAAGGAAGGCATTGCATGAAAGAGTAATAATAGTAATACCAAAATATAAAGGTAGCAATTCATGCCTAATTAATTTCTCTTTTAGGAATTTTATCCTACGAGATGTACCTCAAATTCAACATAAAAATCCTCTTGTCCAAATAGTAACTTTCAGAAATACCACAGACTACCCCCAGCTGAAACTATTTTTTGGTAAGTAAAGTTATTAATTTTTTTTCTAATCAGAAAGCAGATATTACCTCTAACATTGACAGAAAACTAGTTTTGTTCAAGCTGCTAATGCTGATATTTTTTCTAGTATTATTTTAATGAGCTTCTTGCATTTACCATTTACCATAATGAGTTTGATAGGATGATCAGCAGACTCATGAATTCCTTTAGCATTGTCATTAATTTTGTTTATGCACCTATTTTATTCTTGTTTTTATAATGTTTTTAGTTTCACAATTCATAGTTTGTTGAAATAATGATTAAAATAGAAGATGTGGCCTCTCTAGTCATTTCTTTTTGTGATCATTACAACAACATTTATCATCAAATTATTATTGACAATAAATATCATATTTTTTTTCCTTTAGGTGTGTATAAAAATTTCTTAATCTGAAATAGCACATTTTATTAATATTCGTATTGATTTCCTGTCAACATAACATCATCTATACTCTGTAAAGAAGATCACACTCAAGTATTTTATTTTTGTTCAGATGATGGGGACAAAACTTTAATTGATGTTGATGGAAAAAATGCTGATGAAATTTTAAATCTATTAGAGTTAGTTGGCGGTGCTACTCAAAGGTAATTTTTTTAATTTTCTAATTAGTTGGTTTTAAATTGATAATTATTGATGATTCAGTTTGACAGATGATATAAGTGAAAGAAGGTTAAAATATCTAGATTTTGAGATATGCTAAAATCCTTAGAATATTAAATGCTAAATTTTAAGAAAAATCAATTTATGTAAATTCAAAGATGATTTTGTGATGTATTCTTATCATAATTTCATATGCAACTATGGTACCCAAAAACCAAGGTAAGTTAAGTAGATAAATGGAGCAACATGGAGCAACACTTTGATTTGTCATTTTTTAGTGAGCTGCAGAAGAGAAAAGAGGAAAAGTTCCCAGGAAACACAAACCCAGCAAATTTTGGACGATATGGAAACTGTTTTTGTATTTGCGAAAAACCTGGACAAGTACCATGTAGCTCAAAAGTTTTAAGGAAAGGTGTAAAAGAATGGCATACAAAAAATAGTTGATTTGATAATTAAAAAGTCCACATTCAGATCAGCTATAATCAGATGCTGTTAAAGAACTAAGCAGCTGTAGGAATGATCACTTATCTTTGGCAACAATATGAGAAATAAAATTCCTTAATGTTATCAGCATTCAATTGCCAGTGACTAGACTACTTTGGTTGAATAAATTTGATTTTATGTGTGGTGTTTTTGAGTTCTTAATAAGAATCAATAAACCTGTTTTCTGCAAATTCTTTGTTTAGAATCTGGTATCCAGGTTTGGATGTTACAATGGCCCAGCAGTTAGTGTAATAGACATAATGGTCTGTGGTTCAAATCACTGAAATGACCAAGCTTTCGCCTATAGTGAGGGGGAGTACTAGCTCTCTGTAATTTCTGGCATAGAAATCACAAGGTGTGGTCACTGCTTGATAAGCATAGCCTCTTCAGTGTCCTTAAACCTACCTCCAGAAGCTAGGTAGTGACAAATACAATGGGTAACAGATATGGGGGGGGGGGGTCTACAAGGCGACGTGGAAAGGAACTGGCCATCCTACTACACAAAGCTATGGCTCACGACAATGTGCCCTTAACAGCACATTCCCCAACGTTTGATATCAAATACAGGACTAACCTTTACCTTTACAAGGCAAAAGACATAGAAGAAAACATTGAGTTAAGATGGTATTCAGTTTGTCTCTGCTAGGTAGTGGAAATTGGGTGTTTGCTTCTACTACATCCGAGAAGTACATTTTTTGTACCTTTTCTACTAAAATAAGATTCTTTTATTCAAAAATTAAAAATACTGATTGGGTATTAACATGCAGATGAATAAAAATGAACAGATTTACTAAAATCTCAAAATGAAATTGTAAATAAACAACAATGTTCTGCTCTATTTACATAGTTTATCCAATTTGTTCTCTGTTTCTAAAATTCTAAATTAAAAAACTTGTAAACAATTTTCAATTAAAAATCTTAAAATTTTGTAACTAAACAGTTCAATTCCTGTTCGCTCACAGTAATAATTATCTAATTATTATCGACACTTTCAAAAAGTCATTTTCAATGGTAAAAGAAAAGCAGGTTCTTTTTGGAAATTTTGACAATAAATACCCGCTCACTACAGTGTCGCTTGAGATATATCTGAATGACCATTTACTTTTCCTTTAGAACCACTGATGCCAACATTATATCTCCTGTTGGCTGTTGCACTAGGTATTCATAACATGAGGTATCATTGATGCAGGAGGAACATCTTTGATACATTTGGCATTTGAATACCATTTGATACATTAGGAATTTATCTTGTTTCAGCATGTTTCAGCAAGTCCCTGGGTTTTCCAACGCCATAGTGATTGTATAAAAAGTCTAAAACTCCTGTTGTGCTGCTAAGGTTATTGAAGACAAGTCGCTCTGAAAAGCAATACGGAATAGTCAATGGAAACCATTAATTGTAGTGCAAATTGATGGTCTATGAGAGAGAAATAGATAGGCCGTTCGAAATCTTTGGGAAGGGCAAAATATGGTTACAAACATAATGACTTAATTGTTGATACTGAAATGATTAATAAAAGCAAGGTTGACATCATTCTTATCCAATTATATGCTATTGTTTACAAAAGTTTTTGGCAAGTAACTGGACGAGGAAGAAATTCCACCTTGCTATTTGGATTATAACTAACACAGTTAAAGATTTACTCCTTTGAGTTTAATAGAGGGATACTGTTGCTAGTAAACTTTTTATCAGAGTGTCAGGCTTTCAGATCGGCCAGCTGACTTTGCATGGAAATCGTTTTAAATGATTAAATGTTCATACAATGAAACTATTAAGTATATCTATAGTTTGTGTTTTCAGAAATTTGTTTGGCCCAGTGGACGCTTGAGCAGATTTTATTAGCTTTAAGCTTCACAAGAGGAAAACGCCAAACATCTTTGGCACAAAACTAAACACATTAGGCATTTAAACACATTAGGCATTTAAATCTCTTTGCCAGTCTTCTTGTTATAGTCACCATACGCCTTGTCCAAAAAGTTAATATCCCTATTTGAAGGCCTTTTTTAAACTTTTGTGTAAAAAACGGGACATATTAGATCTGGGATTAATTAAAATCAAGCGCTTATAAAGGCCTGTTTATATGAGCAAAATTACCCCCACCTTCCACCTATTGGGTGAGGGGTGAGGCCCATCCTTCCTATATAAAGCTTTGTAATTTAAATCGTGTGTTTATAAGAAAAACGCTCTAAACGGGACAAACGAGATCCTGCTCTCAGCTTGCTAGATCTCACCTCTTGGGAAGACATTTTCCCATATAAACACAAAACTGGCAGGAAGGTGGGATTAAATTCTTATCCATGCGCATGCGATCGCATTCCATAACAAAAAGATGATGCATTGCAATCAAAAGAGAAAGCTGAGAGATGGGATAACAAAGAGGATGTAAGCTGGAAGGTGGGATAACATAGAAGATGTAAGCTGGAAGGTGGGATAACATAGAAGATGTAAGCTGGAAGGTGGGATAACAAAGAAGATGTAAGCTTACAATTTAGACCCCTCTCTCTAATAAGCCCCCCCCCCTTTGAAGTGCTGAAAAACAACAAGCCCCCGGGAGGCCAAAAGGAGAGTTTACGGTAGCTGATGTTGTAAAACATCCCTTTCGAAGCAGCCTAAACAAAAAATATTTCAACAAACAACTGAACTATATGGAGTGATCCAGAATATAACTAACAGATGTAGTGCACCATTTTGCATCTGCTCGAGTTTCTTGTTGACGTGATTTAAAAGGGTTAAATCAATTTGTACCATTTGCTACTGGCAATACATTTGGACCTCTTTCCTCTTATCTAATTACACGAAGATCAAACCCTTGCATTGAAACCCTTGCACAGTTTTAGTTAATAAAGATTAAATTCTGCTTAGGGCTTCTAGACCTTTATTTCTAAGGAGTCATTGGAGTTCTGAAAAAGAGGGGTCTCTCATGGTGTGTTTTCAAGGCCTTAGCAATGCTTGTCTGTCTGAAAACAGAGACGTCAAAGACAGATTTGGAATCCATTGTATGACCAAAATTTAATCTTTACAAAAACTGTGTTATATTTAATGAACATAATTAATCATTGGGACTGAAAAAAAGTAAACTAACAGAGGCAATTCTTTTTAAATTTAGAAGGTTGACAAATCTTTACCTGCTTTTGATTGAACTTTTTCAAGCATAAACATTAGATGATGATGAAAGGATGTAAAGTGTGTTCCTAATGATAATGCGATGTCAACCTGGAAAACAAGAACAATTTGAACACATCTGAGTGCTAAAATTGACTGTACTTGGAAAGATGGAACTCACAAACCAACAATGAAACTGGTGCTCAAATATTTGGGTGCGGGGTACAAACACCATTCAAAAGAGGAATAAATTTTAACGCATCGAAAAACTGCCTTGAAATATTCAATGCAAACAGCTGGTTATTAATACTTTGAATAGTAGCACTCTGGCTAAGTCACAAAATGTTGACCAAAAAATATTTAGAAGAAAAACGTAAACACAGATGTTCTTGTCAGTATGCAATTAAAAACTAGCTAGGTGTATAGGGCAGCATACCTTAAAGAATTGACAATTTATCTTGTCTGGAAATCAAAGGTACTCTTTCTCAGGTTTTTGATATCATGGAAGTATTCCTGCGCTTCTATTTCCAAAATAACTATTTGAACAAGTACTGTATCTCAAAAAAGTATTCTTAGCCCCAATTCCAAGACAGAACATGTACCTGGAGCAGACCTATCCTAGATATTCTAAATTACCCCCCCCCCCCCCCCACTCCTCTGTAAGCCTTCATGCGAACTTTTTTGCAATTCAAGCAAACGCTTTGTTTTTGACTCATCACACTCTCATAGGAAAGATTGCGATGGAAAGAAAACAGATATTTACGAAAAATGATTTTACACTGTCTTACCCAATCTTCAATGCAAGAAAGAGGCGTTTCTTCGAATCCTGCATACATAGCTGGGTTGTTTAGCATTCCTTGAGCAGCCATCACCCCTGGAAGATGACAAATACATATTTTTAATTCCAGGGTTCATAAATTTAGAATTATGAAAACTTTTGTTCATAAATAATGGATCAATCGTACCCAGAATTTCCAATAACAATCCGGTAAAGGCCTCCAAAAAAAATTCCGCAGACAAAACGTTGAACATGTCCCTTGACAATGAACACAGACAGAGCGCAATTCTACAATAACTAAAGTCATAACACAAAACAACAGAAAGATGTAGGCGATGACAATAATTTCAAAATGTTTAGCTCGTGGGATACAAAAGGCTCCTCTGGGCTTTCTTTGAATTCTAGGTTATTTTTGTGCTCGAGGAATATAGGAATATATTTGGTTCTACATGCATCCAAAGGTACCTTTTTGGACACTGTGAATGCTCATTGAGCAGTGTCCTGGTCCTTCCTTTCGATGCGACTACACCTCATGATTCCTGAGGGCTGACGACTCCCCTTACGATGGGTGAAAGCTAAGTCATGATCACAACACAACAATAGGGGAAGAAGTACGTGATGAGTTTTAGTCCAACCTTGTTAGGACTTTGGAGGATAGCAAATATCTTTAAGACTGTTTTTACATCCAAGTAGAAAACTATCTCGTGGAAGATGAAAGGCTCCTTGTGCTTCTCTTTAAATTCTAGGTTATGCTAGAGGAACGACAGCGATATGAACATAATCTCGTTTAATTCTGATGCTAGATATCAATAGTTTCGCACGATAATCTATGAAAGGAAGGCGAATAAATTCGCACGATATTATATTCAAGGAATGAGGAATTTTAGTAGTTCTTTAAAAAGTAAAATTACGGTCTAGATTCCTAGAAGATTCGACAATGCAAAAACCGAGCAAAGGAGCATATGGGTATTTATGTACACGGCTACAAATAACTAACTACGAAAAGACGAAGCAAGGAAGAAAGTACACAAATAGCGTTAAACGTCAGGTAGCGAATTAGGAAGTGATAACTAATAAAGAGTGCAGTAAATAAGCAATAAGAAAGCTTTAAGGCAATGAAGTTATTCAACAAGAAAGAGAAGAAGAAAGCAATGAAGTAGGTAAGCAGGAACGTTTGCTGGTAAAAGGTGAAAAAGAAAACAAGGTAGACAGATTTAGGCTTAAAAGCAACCAAATATCAAAACTAAGAAGACAGCTGACAGGATGAGCAAATAAGACGGTTTAGCAATAAATTAAAGTTGGCAGGGCACTTTGTAAGCATATAATTGAGTAAAAAATGTGTTAGAAAGTAATAAGGTCTGTACAGAAAAGGAATCAGCATGTAAAATGTAAAAATGCAAATTTGAGTGAAAAGAAGCAGGAACAGTCGAGACGAGAAGGTTAGCGTTGCATCTTAGGTGGAACATAGTGTAATCTTACGTAATGTATCAATCTCTATAATTTTGATGAAATTCAAGAATAAAATTCTATGGCTATATGTAAGGAAATAATTTAGTAAAAGCGGAACAGAGAAAGCAGTAGAGGATGTAAGCGAGAAAACTAGGTGATCGATAAGAAAAGAGGGAACAACAAAAGCTGTTCTCTGAAGGTCATCTGTTGACTTAGATTAACTCTTAGGTAATCTGTCCTCTAGGGTTGAGACTTCACCCCCGGATAATGTACCAACACCTAAAGTATAAGATGGTAAATTGAAGATACGTTCATTATCTGTTATTAAGATGCCTTTATGTTTAGTATTACACGTAAAATGTTTGTTAATACAAATACAACTAATTTATCTCAAAAAATACCTTTATACAACATTTCAACGTACATTTTTCTTAATATATTCAAAGTCGAAAGTAAGGAATAAATCATTCAACGCCATGAAAACATTCAGAGTTTATCCCATTCCTTTCTTGCAGCTGTTTAAACAAAATTTTAATAAAGTAGAATCAGAGACCTGCTACTTTTTAGTGTTTTCTAAGCTGCTATTTAGACAGCTAATTTCAATGTTAAACGAATATGACGTAAGCTGGATTGGAGAATAAGGCAAAAAGCTCACTTCAATACGTCAGCAAAGATCACTGTATGCATCAGATCTTGTTGGATTTGAAGGAAAACCTTATCTGGTATAATGTTTTGGTAGAATCATAATGCCATATTTTATAACTGCTTGGATTAAAGATAAGGCAACTAGATTTAAATATTATACTTTAGTGCGGAAATACGTTTTACACTGGGAAATGTTGAGAAAACGGGGGAATAAAATGGAAATAAAATGGGAATAGAGGGTTGACCTCTCCCGGGACAGCTTAGCTTTTTAGCAAAAGTGTAAAAATGGCCCCACGTTTGTTACATCAAAGCATTTACACAACCCCAGGTTTAGCTGACCCGACTTCATATGACAAAACTTCATAAAAAGCAAACCCATCTCAACGGGTCAGCCTTACCCTTGACAAGGGTTACCCGGCAAGGCGGGTTGACCCGGGTTGGCTACTGGTATTATGTAAACGTTTGAAGAGATTTGACCGTAAACGGGCTGACCCTCTAAGGCGGGTAGCAGCCAGCCCGGGCTCATGTAAACGTGGCCAGAGTCAAGTAAACATAAAACACCATTTTCTACAAAGCAACAAGCCTAGTACACTCGAAGCAGGTCATCATCCCCAATCAATAACCACACTCATACCGGACTCCTTTCTTGTTTAACGTACGTACGTACGTGCATGAAAATAGCATAAGACGGGGGTTTATATGTAAGGAAACATAGCATGTTGGACATATGGTATACCTCCAGCTGGCAAGAACTGGGCCATGAATGCTGCAAAATAAAATATATACCCCTTTTCATCACCTAAATCAAAATATTTGTAACTGCGGAATAAACTCCAGTAAAACACTGAATAAATTTCCAAAACTCACCATCAACCCCCGTCCTTTCCTTGACTTTTTGGACATCTGATTCAGAGGTAATGTTTCCATTTGCAATAACAGGCACGGTCAAATTTTCTTTTATCTAGGTTGTCAAACGAAAAATTACATTACCAAGTGGTACGTAAACCAGCAACCTAAATAAATCCAATTTAATTTTAGCTTTTTTAAATAATAGGTTGACAGTGTATCACAGTTGCCTAGTCCAACTTTTAACGCAAGTCATGATTTTATTTGGAAGGCATCCGTCAACTGCAAATCAAGATTGCTTGTCAAAGGCTTATTGCACTACCCAAAAGTTTGAATTTCTATCGTGAAAATATGTTGGCTAGAAACAGTGTTATGCATTGAAAGTCACCAAAGAAAAACAATATTTGTGGTCTTTTTTACTAACACTATTGTGGAAGGAAGCATATACTATTTCTGTACCCTGCAAAGACAATCTGGCAGTTTTCAAGGAAATTGTTTTTACTGTAGGGCGACCCACGGACCTTTGGTACTAAAACATACGATTCCGCCATGTTCGTGCAAAAAACTATAATGGCGACATGTTTTGGGTCATTGGTATAGCCCGATCGTCGTTCCATCTAGCAGTTTTGGAATCTATCTACATAAGCACGAAAAATCCGCTACTGTGTAGACAAAAGGAGTACGTTTTCACCTTAGGACTCCATTGGTAACATTCTCAAGCGGCACTGATTGGTCAACCTCAACAGTCATGTGCTCGTGTTCCTGAATTGGCCTATTTCGATCCACAACTGGGTATATATTCTCTAGCATAGAGTTTTCTATCTATATTCGGACGTTGACGCTGAAGAGTGTCAGAAGAAAAGTTTAACTATGTTTCAAATATTTTTCTTTATTCAAAGCCATTTTTAAATTCAGTACCACAAAAAGATTGTTAGAAAGAAAATAATAAAACTTATTTCAACAACACATACTCTAGAGACGTAGAGAAGTTAAGTGCTTCAAGTTATCGTGGCTTATATAAATTGACAACGATCATTGAATACGTAAAAATGCCTTTGAAACCAATATGAGCCGATATCTTTTATGCAGGTTCACAGAAACTTCAGACACTTAGCAAAAGCATTTCCCATCTACTAAAGACAAACTGAAAGCTGGCTAATATATCACAATGAATATAATAGATACCAGTTTTATAGCCTCGAAATTCACAGGTTGATGCCTTTGCTCCGTGGTACGGCCATGAACTGCTAGCCACGATATCCCAGCATGCTCTGCTTTCCGACACATGTCGACAGTCTCTCTTAAAGACAAGGCTTTAATCAAACTACGAGCTAAAGAAAGCATTAACACTGTCATCCGAACTAATGATACTGTAATAGGATTTGTGAAAAATGCTTAAAGAAAATGTGAATTAGTGACACGACCAGGGCAGAGGTGGAGCCAGGGACAACACATTGTATGTTATCCTTCTAATGACTGAGCTATCCAGTTTAGAAAAAAAACCAAATGCTTCACGCCCTTAACATCGTCTTTAGGTTCATCGAAAATGCACGTATTGCTCCAATTAAAAAAACAATAGCCTGATACACTTTTGAAGGATAAAGTTGCACAACGATTTCTAGAATGTCATCAAATGTGCAAAAGGCGACGGCAATATTTGCTAACAGAAAATAATTCGTCTATGATTTCTAAGTACTCTCTATGATTTCAATCTTGCACGCATAAAATTTCTAAAAATTTCTAAAGATTTTTATTTTTTTTAAATCTAAAACCATTCAAGTTTTCCTCTATAAAAAAGTTGTGGCCGTTTTTGGACTTTAAATTTATTCGATAAAATACAACCTTTGTAAACAATTATCCAGACAAAAAACATTAAAGGTATTTCTCTTCCTATCCTTTAGTTTTGCGAAACTATTTGCTACGCTTTTGGCCATAACTGAACCAATCACCCTCTTCCAGCCAGGAAAGGAAACTTTCAGACCGCCTCTTAGCAAACACGATGAACAGGATGTTAACCATAAACAAGCGGCACTGATTGGTCAACCTCAACAGTCATGTGCTCGCGTTTCTGATTGGCCTATTTCAATCCACAACTGGGTATATACATTTCCTAGCGTACAGTTTTCGATCTTTGTTCTGAAGTTTTAAACTCTGAAGAGTGTCAGACGAAAAGCTTTAATTTACTCAAATGTTTGCTTTTTTCAAAGACATTTTCAAGTTTTGTACCACCAAAAGATTGATCTTAACCATCCTCATCTTTCGATCAGGACTGACCAATCCTATTTTTTATAAAGTATATATTGACCTTACTGATCAGAAAATTTTTTGTAAACATTATATAACTTAACAATCCTAATAAAACAGTTTTGTACAAGGAAGGCAACATAACATAATACCCTTTCAAAAAATCAGATAAGACAAATTTTTGACTTGAAAACACACTTTACATGCTCAATAATAAAAGAAGAAAACAACGTTCTTTCTTTGTGGTTCTCAAATTTCTTTTGCTATCCTCTTTAACCCTTGGTCATTAAAATGAGTGAATGTTGCGAACTTTCCTTATCTCTGAAC
Source organism: Rhopilema esculentum (assembly GCF_057945365.1). NCBI lineage: Eukaryota > Metazoa > Cnidaria > Scyphozoa > Rhizostomeae > Rhizostomatidae > Rhopilema > Rhopilema esculentum. The sequence goes on along the minus strand of NC_142817.1, from coordinate 6,011,677 downwards.
TCGGAAAACAAGCCTAAAAGGAGGATTTATTGTTGCAAGATCCTTGCGCATGCTCAGACCAAGAAACCATTCCTTGTAAAATGAGGAGAGACTTACACAAGATTGTTGTGGATTCGAATCTTGATTGAACAAGGGAAATTCCCCAGTCTTCCTTTTACTTGCAATACCATATCACGAATCTTTTCTGGATATTTAATTAGATTAGCACCATAACCTTCTGCCATCGCCCATCTAAAAAAAGTTGAGAATTAGATGAAAATGATGAGGTGAAAATCGAATTGAAACAATAAACATTTGAATGGCTGGATCTGTCTTAAGTGGCTGAATTGAAACGGATTTATTTATTTCCTATTTAAGTTTCATCTGTGAATTTTGAATCAGCTGTTGTCTCTGTTCTGACTTGTTAAAATTAAAAAGTGCAGTAGAGAGTGAATGAATCCCTCCTTCTTAAAATGAGCTGTTAAGAGACCAGAGAGTATGGGCTACTACAAAATTTATATTTCCAAATAATGCAAACCCATGGAGCAAAAAGTGGTGTCCCATGTAAATAGATATCCGATGAAGGACGGTGTCCCATGTATAGAGGTGCCTAATGCGTGGATATGCCCGATCCGCGTGTAAGTAATTGTTTGGGGTTTGTTGTTGTTTTTAAGTTCAATTACAAAGGCCACACAATATTAAAAAGCATTTTTATATAACAGACATTTAGTAGAAGTTTACAGATACCTTTGAGGGCAACCACAGTTGAGGTCCACACCGTCAGAATATCTGGAAATGGCATAGAATGCGTAATTAGCAAATGAATGTCAAGTTGAAGTTGTAAAATGGTTCGTTTTGTCACTGAACAAGGCCAAAAGATTCGCTAAAGGGACATTACCACAATGAACAATAATGCATGAACATATAGAAGCACTTGTTAAAGTAATGAATAGCATAACAAACTCATGAACAAGCTCTGCAGCATCTGCCAAGTCTTTTCCATTGTTTGCCGCAAACTGAACAACAAGTGGCCTGTCACCTAGAATCCAGCATTACAATGCATAAAACTAGTATTCTAAAAATGATTAGATGTTATGTAATATGAATTTCTAAATGTGTGCCAAATATTAAAAATTAATGGTCGAACAATGTTGAAGGAAAACGAATGAACCTTGGGTATAAGATATCGACATCTAAAGAGACAATGTGAAGGGTTATGCTCCTAGATCTAAATGTGAAGGGTTATGCTCCTCAGACTCAAATCTTCATGTGGTGTGGATCTTTTATATCTGAAAAGAGTAGATACGGTCTTGATCTGATTAAGGCTTGAAGAATATAGACTTTCAATAATCACATTAGATCTTAAAATGATAGAATGTACTTCCTTCTAAAACTGCAGATGAAAAACATGAGAACTTGGCAAAATTACCTGAATTTGTAGTGAATTCACTATCTCTTGCTTTCACAGATTTCACAAATGAGTCTGATACTATCATTGGTGTGTACACTAAATCGCATCCATACCTTTAAAGCAATGATAAATTATCAAATCAACAAAAATTTTCTATAAGCTGGTTTGGATTGAATAGCAACAGACTTTGCAAAGGCCAAAAAAGACCACAATGTCATTATTACAGAGCTACCTTTTTGATAGCGTAGTAGAATCCAGGTCTCTCCGTTTAAGGTGAATGATTGGGGGCCCATGCCTCAGCAAGTGCCTAGGCAAAACAAGGGGTGCAAGTTGCCAAGCACCTGCTTCTAAGAAGGTAACAATATAGCCTGCTTTGGCCATTTGCAAAGATTTGATTAGAAACTTTATCTTGTTGCCCTGAAAATCATCTTTTAATTACAGCCTTCATTACTTAGGGAATTACATGAAACCATATTCATTTTAAACAATGGAAAACTTTCTGTGCCAGTTGAGTGTGATGACAGAACCATTCTAAATTTGTATTGTCACTGCTACCACAACAGGAAGTAATTTTAGATTCAAAACGTGTTTATAAATGGAGCTAGGCTTGTTCAGTACATTACTGTTACAAACTAATGTTCTGGGATCAAAATAATAGAAGTTTCTTTTTGAGTTGTGTCTATAAAACTTGAAAGACAAATTTATGCTTTATAGTACTTTGGTACCACAAAGCCTAAAAATTCACAAAGAAAAACTGTAACATCAATAGCTCTTACATTACTGCTTTTCCATGCGATTTAAACCAGAAGTTATTAATTGCACATCTCGATGAACACATGATCAGCCATGTGCTTTGAGACACATGATAAACAAAATTTTGCTTTGAGATGCATGATCAGCCATGCACCTAATAACATCTCTACGGAGAGGCCTGAGATGCTAAACATTTAGGGGGCTTAGCGGATCTTGCCAGAATATTTTTGCGCCATTGAGAAAGAACTGCCTGAATAGAGGCTGTATAATTTTTGCCTATTTAGGGAGCTGCAGCCCTCCAAGATCCTATGTCTGCCAGGCCTGTGGTTGTATTTTCCTGCTAAATGATGAATGGTTTTGAAAAATTTACGGCTGATGCATATGGTTAAACCGCTACTACTTACTGCTACTTTTGAAGAGAACTGTGTGCTAATGCATCAAAGATTGATTGTTTCTCATTCTCAATAACAGGGCAGTGTTGGGCCAAGGCTGCATTGCTGCTGTATGACTTAAAAATTGCATATCAAGGAATAACTCACCTCCTGACCAGAGTTCTGAATGGAAGCCTAAAAAAGCAAAAATCCAGGTAAATGGCAAGTTGCTTTGCAAACAAACCAGGTAAAATAAAGGACTGTGTACCTTGGTTTTACCCTCAATCTAACTAAGTTACCCTAAGCAAAGCTAAGTTGAGCTAACTAATACTTCTCAGTTGTCATGTAAAATACTTCACATGGTCTTGTAAAATATTCCCGGCTACTTCAACTTCAACATTTTTATTATCAGTATAATTTAAATAATCACAAGTGATACTCTAATGCTAGCATAAACAATTAAAAGATCAAAAAGCATATTTTACATGAAATTGTTAGTAAGAAAAAATGAAATACTGAAGGACATGTAGAAATAACTCGATAGAAATGAAAGCTACATTGTAAATATTTAAAGAAACAGATTTAAGAAAAAACACATAGAGTCACGTCGCCCCTTATGGAACAATTCAATTTTTTCATGAATTCTGACTGTGCAATGTTAAAAATAAATATGAAGGAGTTTAGGTTTGTTTATCTTCAAAAACACGTGAAATTATATTGCTGACGACATTACTTGAACTCTTTGCTGATTATTGTTGTTTGATTTTGTTCTTAAAAGCTAGGAGAATATTTTAAAAGTAAGCGGAATGTAAACAAAAAAGTTGTCATTAGACCTTCGACCCTTCTTTTTTCCTGCACCTCAACTTTCTTGGTCATTTCAACTGTCGGCTTTTTAGCTAAAACAAAACCAACCCCCACAACGTGTTTTTTCATCTCCCAAAAATGAATATTCGTTTAAACCCAAACAATAGCTTGCACAATTTTCATTCACCGGGATTTTTTATCAGCACTTTCATTGGCCTAGTGGCTTCTTCGATGGAACAGCGGGCTTCCTGTTGTGATTCTCAACAATTCATGAGTGGCTGAACGTGTGACATGTGATAAAGTCTCATTCAAGTAAGAAAACCAAACTGGGGGATAGCTTTTTTTCTTTACTCTGAATTTGAAAACAAATGGCTCAACGAGAGTCTGGTTTGATACTGACGAATGATAAAGGTAGAAGGAAAGAAGGCAGATAATAATTCCCGGTTTTTCTCCATTGTGCGCTTTTCTGCATGCCTAAATTTGAGTCGTTCCATAAGGGGCGATGGCCTAAGTTTTTCATAAAGAAAAGTAGCCTGTAGTAATGTTGCTCGTGCAGAAAGAGAGAAAAGCCGATAAGACTGTCTTTACACAAGTATCTAGATTATACAGCAAAGAATGTGCTTGTAGTACTTTTATTTTATTAGAAAGTACCAAAAAGCTGAGGAAACAATTTTTACTGAAATCGTTCCATAAGGGGCGACGTGACTCTACACGAAGTTGTATCTAACAACAGCAGCAATAATAGATAAAAGAAAGGAAATAACTTAAAGAAAGTAATAATAAAAATAAAAAAGGAATAAGTTCAGTTACATCCTCAGTAGCAATTCTATTCTACATTTGGCATAATTTGATTCACGTCTTTTGACATAAGAAGAGTAAAGAATACACATTTTAATATAATGGCGAACATGAAGAATTTATATCCCTCCAAAAAGGTTCATCTTGTGTTTATTCACATCATTTTGGAAAAATTCTACCACAAATTCTAAAACAAATACTCCGTGTTCTCTTGCTCTCATAACTTAGTGGTTAGTGGTTCATGAGATTTTAGATTGAAAAGGCTGAAATTAGACCTGCCACTGGACAATTGAGTGAGATAACTTCAGGTTAACATTCAAATATAAAAAGAAAAGCAAATTACATCGAATATCTTCATCTTACTTAGAATATCGGACCATGGGAGCGCAAATTCTGACAACATCTCTGTCTTCAAATAGTGACAAGACATCCGCCATCTTTGGGAAATGATTTTTGAGTTGTTGCTGTTGTTCTCACGTGGCACTGGGCTTGTTGGGTATTCTTGGGCTTGTCTGGATGTTCGGTTGAAACTCAATCAAAATTATAGTATCGTAAATCCTCCTATTGTCCCCAAAGGGGCTAATTACTTCAGGATTTTTTTGACCGGGGCATCTTCGAAGGGGCTCATAAGTCATAGGGATGACAACAAAAAGACTAAAATATGAAATTACTTACAGAATATTTAAAAAATGTAACGAACTGTGAATCTCCATGTTTTCATTGAGCTTATGAAATTTTCTTCATTTTGCCATCCAAATTTTCGCAATTTTCACGTGTCTCTCCTTTGCAATTTTACTTTATAATAACTTCCTATAACGTCAAAACAAAGTATAAATCAAAACATAAATAGATATAATAATCCAAACGTCCAAAAATATTTAACCCATAACTCCAAACTTTTTAGAAGTCATAAGAGGGTCAGATATATATCCATATACCTTCGTGTATATGGCAAGTTAGCTTTTACAGAACAAGTAGGCTCCATTGCCAAAATGTTGTGATATGTATATCTTAGTATATATTGGATTCTGTTTGTTTCAGTCTTCGCCAAAGACCGGTTTTAATTGAGCCATGAAGATACAGGTCCTGCTTCTCTTGCTCGTCGTGCTGGAACTTGTAAGTACAACAACATTGAAATAATTACTTCCCTTTAATAAACCTGTTCCTATAGCAAATAATTCATACCTCATAGTGGTAGTTATGCTATATAAAAAATATGGATACAAGGAAAAAAAGCGCCGTTGCGCAGACCTTATAATTTCCTCTATTTGTAAAGTCTGCACGCAGAACTAGGTTTGATCCAGAAAAGTTCTCTGTATATTAAAGATTTCGTGGGTTGGCAACATTTCATCAAAAAATTTAAAGTCATATTAAAAAAGGCATAAACAATTTTATATAACTGTGAAGCATCGTTTTCTCTATAATACCATAGTCAATGATGCAAAGGATTGCGTTTCTACCAATCAAATAAGTTTAGTTGTTTATGAATTTTCGCGCCGATGTGAAGCTTGGTACGGAATAATAATAATAATAATAATCAATTTATTTAAAGTTGGCGCTACATAGCTATTTACAAAGAAGACGCACTAATCAGCGACTAGTCGATTAAATAAAACGGCATGTTCCCGCTCATTACTTTGTGATTTTGCCTCCCAAAAGAGCATACAAAGTACGAAAGTCGGTGGAGGAAAAGTCGTTAGGAACCGTACTAAAACTTGATAGTGATGTAAGAGCAAGGGCTCCTTCGCCTCGTCAAAGCTTGCTCTTTTCAAAAGTTGGTCTTGTTTCGGACAACAGAGCCCGTTCAACCGAGAATCTAGATGCCAAAAGGGTGGTAAATCGAGGGGTTATACTGATACTCAGACTGGGAGATTTGGAGATTTTAATCCGACTCCGATAGTCTTGGGTGTTTCCCTGATGCTAGCAAAGATAGTCTTTATTTTCTCTTGCGGGCAGGCTTCACATGTTACACCAAAGAGGAACGATGCGAAGTTACCTGTTGCCTTCTTCGTAAAATTTGTTATAAACTGAGCTCGTTGCAGTAAAGCTGGAGAAGCGAAAGATGAAAGTTCCCAAAACTGAAGCCAGTCCTCCTAGATAGTATTCAGACATTTGATATGAATCTTTTAACAAAATGCTCGAGCCTTCAACGACAACGATAAGCCAGGAAAATTACCATTTTAGACATAATATGATGGCAAAAAAACAGATTGCAGTATAAGAAATTGTATCCAAAAATCAGTTTAAGTAAATGTTCAGTTATATACTTGCATGCGGATGAAAAAGCTTTCATATCAACTCTAAACCTGTACCTAACCATATTTTGACGTTGTTTTTTTGTATTTAAGAATCAATTTACACACTTATACTATCATTTGTCCACTGTCATAGCTTTGCCGTCAACAAATGACGATAACATGGATGACGCAAGGTGGTATAAAGGATGTGAAACCAAAGACTCGGGTGTGTTTTCTCTCTGTAATTTGTTTGTGTTTTCTCTCTGTAAACTGTCATATAATTTGTATCCAAATTATTTGTTGTCTAGATTCCGTTGTATAGATAGGCTTCAAACCAATAAAACATTGTTTCTGTTCTGAACCTATTCCTAACAACATTGTGACTGTAATCAATGTTGCTTACTTGCCTCTCACAGTTTGTTTAATCCGTGGATCATCTGCCATTTGCAATTGTCTCCTGCTGCATAAATAACACGGAAAGAAGCCTGAATCTTTTTTCTTAAAAGAGGAACAATCTAATTCTCAAGTGAAATATTATGAAAAGATCGGCAGAAGACGAAGGTATGATCCTGTAGTCATTTGATCTTCTTCCTCCTTTGCTGCCGAGGAAATGGCTGACGCCCATCCACCGAAAAGAGGAGCGGAAATATGTTTTTGCAGTTTCTTTGTCTAGAAGCTTCTTTCTGCTTATTCATTGTAATAAATTTAGCATTGTTACTATGTGCTTGCTTTTGGCAATACTTGACAACCAAACGAACGTCACGAAGAATGAAATTGGTTCATGGTTTTTTTCAACTTACAGTTAGGTTTTTCTAATTGATTCATTTTATTTATTGTATCCTTAACTGTTGGTTTCAATTAGTTGAGATCATTAACGGCCAATCAAGCCGATGCATCAAGCGTTTGTGGACTCCTGATTAGATGAAGCTGCAGACAAAATCTTAGCAGACCATGCAAATGATTAATTGCTGAATACTCTTATAATGTTTTAATAAATGTTTTAATCTATTCATTATGCGTGATGAATCTAAAAACTGTGCCACGACTTTACCAACAAACCTATTGGTATGACCCGCAGATGAGTTCATTTGCACCTCAACTTTTTACTGGCCCCTAACATTTGCGTTTAAAATGCTTGAATGTATAAATGAATCAAAGATCCTTTCTAGCTTTGTCGCTCATCTTTTTACCCAACCACTTTTCAGCTTTGAGATAACTATGTGCTACCATTCTTGTGTCGCCAGTCAGCCACGTTTCTTCATTAGTTGAAGCCTGAAATGTAGAAGAAAGATTCATAAGGATTATTTCTTTAAACATTTTAGCGAAAGCCGATCCGCAACCAGTGTGGTGGTGCATGGACGGAAAACGCAGAGTTTGTAGGCACATATGGAAGTGTACAACAATCCTTTGGCAGAAATTTTGTGGCTTTAGACGTGTTTTTCTTTTGGTACTAACTTTTTTGCAGATTTGCACTTTTCTTATATACCAACTTCATGAGCATGAAGAGGGGAGGGAGAGAAGGGGGTCAGCCGCTCCCAATGCCGAAACATCCCAAACATTTCAATACAACTGAAACGACAGGGAAAAATGTCAGAAGTACGAGCCCCTGAAACGAAAGTAAGCTTGAACTGTGTAACGGTCGAAGATATCGGTAGAAGAGTACTTTTTCTTGTGCTCTCAGCCATTCAGACTTGCAGTTTAATGTTAAATATTACATTAAGAATTCAATTGATTTGAACATCCATACAAGAAGCCATCGAAGTTTACAATTCACATTGTACCTATTAACGTATTATGTATTTTAATGAAAACGTCATAGTCACTACCTGGAGATGCATGCCCAGCTTAACTGACACGTGATATTGACAGGGTCTGTTCTCGCCAATCAGTGAATTTTGAGACATTTTGGGGGTCCAAGCACCCTCAAGCAAGCAGGTTTTAGGTCACTGTTTTCAATTTTGCATTTTTGGGGTGTCCCAAACAGAGGGTCTGTAATTGAGAAGAAGCCTCTCAACATTAACCACTTTTACTTCCAATTGCTTTCTTAAAAATGAGAAGAACTCCCAAAAACGCCTTGAAATTATGCTTTTTGGCATAAATCAATGTTTTTTAAAAAAAGGAAACTTAGAAAAGTTTTTTAGTAAGAAAAGAGCATTTAGGTCAAATATGAGATTTTAAACTTTGGTGTGGTTTGACTAATTGCGAAGGAGAAGAGCAAGGTACTTCATGAGCACACTCCCAATTTTTTTATAATGCTCTAAAGAAACTCCAAATTTTTAAACGAAAAGTTAAGATTATGGCAAACGATCCCATGATTTTATCTTACGTCTATAAAATTTGCTGAAACACTCCTTAAAATATAGGACCAAACCAATCTGTAGATTTTATGTCGCCTTATCAGTCTTATCGTACAATAGATGGATCAATAGATGATATACTTATGTAGAGACTAGTAGATGTCCTTCTTTTGCTCTTTCAGGTCATGTGGTCCGAATAAAAGTTTTAAAGATAATCATCTAAGCCATTTTGACATTCTATTGCTTGTACAGTGTAAAGCAGAGAATTTACAATTATATTTCCTTCCTCGTTCATCACCTGTTTCTATTTATACTCAGATCAAAAAATGTTTTGAATGAGCAATAAATATCTTGTGAACGGTATTTTATTGTCTGGGCTATGAAAAATCAACACTTTAAAAACTGCTTTACTCTATGAGCTCTCTACCTAGTTTTTAAAATTCAGTTAAACTTCTGACTTGTCTTGTCCTGGATTTTAAAAGCCAAATACATCCGAGAAAACTCCTTTTATAGGCACACACTGAGGATCGACTTATTAGCAGAAAAGAAAAGTCTAAGAATATGCTTAACTGTGAATTTAAAATTTTAAAAAAACATTTTGTTTCTCACATGTAAACAAAATAGAGTAGATCTTATCAAATAATTTCCTACTAAAACTGTCACGAATAACACAGTGCTACTAAAAGTGTCATGAGAAGTGTCAGTTGATGCCTTAGAAACATCTTGAAATACACACATACAGAAAAGTCAATGTTTGAATAAAAACAATTGTAGAACCCGAGCCTAAAATCAGTCAAAATAAACAAGAGCGTAAGTCACAAAAAAGACAAAGTTTTCCAAAACTTTGACGTCACATTTTTCCCATGACATTACTCATCAAAATGTATATCAAGGTTTGATTCTTAGAAAGTTTCACAGCTTATCAAATAGTTTTGTTCTGACTAGCTTTTAAGGACAATGAGCAGGGCCGATGACGCCATTTCTTGACTCAACATGCTTGTTGCTATCACTGGTTGCCATGAGATGGAAGGACTGGGACCTAACATGTTTAACATAAAGTAACAGGAGATATTTTTAGACGATCGAAGGGGAACGCCTAGAATCTCGACGGTGGAGCAGGTACTGTTATAATTCGGCATTGCAAACCGATCAGGAACTGCAAAACCAAACATAATATCCAGCAATTGAAGTACAAAAGCGAATCGCTTTTTAAAGACACGTAAAACATAAATACGAAGGACATAGATCAATATGAGGGAATACAAACTGGTCGTTCTCGGATCAGGTGGTGTAGGCAAAAGTGCCTTGGTGAGTTACTGCCCTTATCCTAACGACTGATTTCAAATTTTATGCACTATATATTGTTTGGATTAGATTTCATATTAAAACAGTTCAGCTGTTTCTTGCTGAATCACAACAAGTCAATCAAGATTCACTGTTATCGTTCTTAGGGAGTTACAGAATTTTCAATCGTTCAAAATTTGTTTTGGAGGAATTATTTGGATCAATTAGTTCCGTTATCAAATAGCGCAAATTTCTCACGAATAACATCATCGAAAACAATCGCAAATTATTTCTCGCTAAAAGAGGAGACTAGTCAACACTGGTCGGGAAGTAGGCGAAAAGGAAAAGGGAGTTTCGTTAATCGCGATTTGGAAATCAGTTTTGTGGTCGATGCGAAGCTGATGTTGAAATCTGGGCTGATACTGTAGGAGTTCTAATTGTATTTCCTTTTTACTCTTGAAATACTGGATAAACATTTTCTCAAACTCATAGTGTAAAAGAAATTTCATAGATTTTTTTAGATTTTGGCGTTATAATAACAGAGGCAGGTCTATTTTGTTTGATTTTCACTAAACCTTCAAGAAAAAACAAGGAAGAAACTCGCGTGACTGAACTTTATCCTTTTTAGTCTGATTCTTTCAAATTATCAATTTCGCATATGTTTTGTTTTTCTTTTATGCTTTATGATGGTCTGAAAAGGAAAGAGGAAGTGCAATATATGTGTATATGCATCCCACACTGCTTAGAAGTTTTGTGTTTGAGGTTGTTCCCAAACTCCTTAAAAGTTTTACGACCATTGTAACTATATCAATTAAACATAAATCATGCCATTAAGCATAAATTGTTAGTGTGTACTCTTGTTTACAGGAGGAAAACCAATATTTCCAGTAATTTCAAGGGTAATGTTTTTATGAGGCTATAGATAATTGACAAAAATTGTTTCCCATTGAAAATTTCCCTTCTCTGATAATTAACATGGGTTCAAGGCAGTGGAAAACAAGCTGTATTGTAAGGATTGGAATCTGTTTCTAAAATATGTTCCCTAACAGTTAAAAACCTGTTGTTAGGCATCAACTTTGTTATGTTTTGGAAATGTGATATCTGATCTTGAACTTGCAACATAATTCATTCTTTGTACACATTAAGTGAAACTGATTGCATGAGAATAGAAAGACACCAGAAATGAGTGAAATTTAAAGGAGTGCCTTTCCCAAAAAAAGAGGTTTTCCACAATCCTTATTGCATACTCTGGTGCAAAACCTTTTAAATGCTGCCTGTTAAATTACAGTTGGTTAATTGATTAACCCTTGGTGAAGATTTGTGGCACCCTTTCTGTTTTCTAGCTAAATCTTTGCCATATTCAGGGTTCTTGTAGTTACTTCAGGTTGGTAATACTTGCCATATTTGGATGTGCATCCAAATATGGCGAGTCACCAAGAACAACTAATGTTGCTAAAGTTCTTTCAACTTTGATATTGTAACTATTTGTTAATTCTATACCCCTAGTGGATGATGTGTAGACCCAGTTTTGCAATTATGCATGTCATTGCACACCTATTTAAGCTAAGTTTTCCTTGATTTCCTTGCAGACTGTACAGTTTGTTCAAGGGATCTTTGTTGAAAAGTACGACCCAACAATAGAAGATTCATATAGAAAGGTAAATAATTTTATATTGTCATAATTTCTTAATATCTTGTCCTAACATCATTTTATAAACTGAAATTTTTACAGTTATGATGATTTTTTAAATCAGACAAAACCAGCTGCTCACAAGGCCAACAGAACCTCTTGATAAGTAATTTTACTCTTTAATTCTTTTATAGTATAGATTGCCAAATGGGTTTTAGTTTATTCAAATAACTCTCCATTTTCTTTATTTTTGATAAGATTCCAAGAACAAAATAAAGACAATTTTTCGTGTCTTGTTTTGTATATTTTTACATTTTGCCACATATATAATTGATATTCCTATTTTGTAGCAAGTTGAAGTTGATCAGCATCAGTGTATTTTAGAAATCCTTGATACAGCTGGCACGGTAAGTTTTAAGCAAATCAGTTTCCTTGTTTGCACTTAACTTAGTAAGAAAGTGAACCTTAAGCTACCATTAGTTTGCTTGTGTTCTGCTTGTGTATTGTTGTTTGTTCTCGGCATGTTGCAGTGTTCCTTATCTTCTACATTTTTTTTAATTTTTTGCCACAAGAATTCCATTAAAGTTCTGTGGCCTATCCTTTATTTACTTACTTTTGCTTAAAGTTTTATTCAATATACCCTTTTTATGTAATGCTGGTAAAAAATAAGAATTATTTACAAACATTTTACCATTTTCTACTATGCTATTTAGTATAATTTTCATGGTTAAAAACTCTACCTTCATCTAGATCAGTCTTTCAAACTGTTCTCTTTTTTTTATAGTTATGTAAAATAATAAAAATACCAATTATTTTAATTTACTCAGGAACAATTTACAGCCATGAGAGATCTTTATATGAAAAATGGCCAAGGATTTGTTCTAGTATATTCAATAACATCACAAGGGACATTCAATGATCTAATGGATTTACGAGACCAGATATTGCGAGTCAAAGACACTGATGATGTGAGCATTTTCTGTTTCTTTTGAGTACAATTTGGTATAATTTGATTAACATGATACATTAGGCAATATATCCTGTCAGGGAAACTTTCGGAGTTCACAACAGGCTCTGCAGCATGTTTATAATTGAGAAAACCTTGAGAATTAGCCTTAGGTTGCTGATTGGAGAGATAATAATATGTATTGTAATATTAAATCAATGGGAAAAGCCCAGTGAAATGCTTCAGTCAGGACATAGTGCATGATATTCAGCAGAGATATTTTGATATTTGGAAGAAAATATCTTGTTTCTATCAAGTTACCCTGCTTGTAACATCAGTTATCTTTGTTTGCTTTTATCTGATGCCTACTTGAGATTGGAGTCATTAAATTTAGTTTTCACACAAATTATGTGGCCAACCACAGTTATGTAGTTATCCTAGATTCCTCTCCATTTCAAAAAATATATTTGTCTTTAATTTGATTTAAAATTGATGGAAAACAAAGATAAATTTTTCATTTACTAAGTGGACAAAAGACACCTGTGGTTTCATTCATTATGTAAACAAAAGCACATTATGAAGGACTACAATGCACAATACACAGAAGTTTAGTCTGCTTTGGAATTGTGGAGAATTGATATAAGCCACTGCTTTTTCCCATGAACTGAGCAACTTCAAAATAAAATTCTGTACAAGTTAAAAGCTATGTCAAAAGTTTATCTGTTGTCAAGGGCAACTTACCTTTTATTCATATCAGATTCATTTTTTAAAGGCAAATTGCTGGTTGTTTGGAGTTTTTCTTTAAAAAAACAACTTTAAATCAACAGGTGCCCATGGTCTTGGTTGGTAATAAATGTGACCTTGAAGATGAAAGAGTTGTTGGAAAAGACCAGGGTCAACATTTAGCAAAAGAAATGGGAATACAGTAAGTTTCTTGACAGCCTTGTCCATGGTTGGAAAGTTTGTGCCTCAAACAACTGGGTGGATGTTTGCAAATTTCTATGTTTTGAGTGAATTCTAATGTATGAATATTTGGTTCTTTGTGTCTGTGGTTTGATTAAGCTACAAGGATTCTTACTGAACTCTACAAACCATATAAAAAGACAAGAATGTCTACCAAGATGTAGAGATTTATCTAGTATACTGAACCTTATATTCTCAAAGGTTCGATATTGGAGCATATGTTTTTTTCAAAGTTGCACACCAGGGAACAATCTTCAATCTTTCCAACCCGGCCCTTGTTGTCCTTTACATTGTCTTCATTAGAATTTATGAGCTAGTGATCATGTGTCTTCGTATTATATGACTGGTAACAATCAAATTCTAAGGACATAAAGGACCTTGTAGACCTTAGAAATTTCATTTTGCTAGGCCTATTCTTATCTGTAAAGGGTTTTTTACAATCCAAATATAAACAAGAACACCACAATTGCATATACTAAAGTAAATATTCAATAGATTATCTGATATTGGTGTTTATCATTCATGGATACTTATGTGTTATTACTTTCTTGCAGCACTTTCTTAGAATCTTCTGCAAAGATGAAAATCAATGTAAACTTAATCTTTGAAGACTTGGTAAGGCAGATCAACAGAAAATCACCAGAAATAAAGAAAAAACGTGGCAGAAAATGTACTATCTTATAAAGGGTTCAACTTAGGCCACTTTTCATAAAATGCAAGAACGTGCCTTCGTCTAAAAAACTACTATTTCAAGGTAGAAATGTTTGTAAGTAAGACAGGGGCTAGGTTCAAGCAAAAGGCCCTTTGAGTAAATATGAACCTCCATTAATTGTTTAGCCTTTAAAAGAGTCAGTTAAAAGTTAATTAATCATTTGCTTTGGTTGATTTTAACATTTTTCGAAGCACATATTGATTCAACAATACCAAACATGCAACTTTAGGTGCATATATATAATTCAAGTTAGTATTATGTTTTATTCATTTATGCATAAATAAAGCATCTCAAAGGTACTTCAGGTTTATTTTCAAAATAATTTTCATGTATTATACCTAATTAAGCCAATATGTTTAACAACAAGACAAATGTGTAAAAAAATAGACAAAATGTTGGAGCATTGATTACTCAGGTATAATGAGAAGGTAGAGAAGTTATGTAAGGAAAAGACAACCCAAAGCATGTTACCAATTTCTTTCCACTTTTCCAGATTTTGAATAGTTTCTAAAAGCTGCTAGATCTTTTTTCCTAAAAAATGGATTTTGCCTCTAAGCTTTCAAACCCTTAGGCACAAGAGTCTGTAATTCCATATCTTGAGTCTACAAAAGGTCTTTTCAACATCTATTACCAAGAACACTGTTCCTTGAAAAGTGTAAATTAATCTATTTCAGACTTATAAGATTTCAAACATTCTAGGAAACGTTTCGATTAAGGACTTTAGAATCCACAAGGCCATTTACAAGTTGAGCCCAAGCATCATACCACAAATATATCCTACTGTATTAATGTTATTGGTTGTGAGGTTTTGTTTCACCAGATCCTCATTTAATTACATATGGAACAGCTTTTGTATTTGACCAAAATGCCCATCAATTTACATTTAACCTGTAAGTTATAACTCCTTTTTGATAGCCCTTTCTATCATCTCTGCAAGTGGGTCTGGCAACTTGAAAATAGCTAGACAATAGAAAAGGTGTGTCACAGTATTCCTGTTTCTGTTTTTATACAATTGTCTGGCTCCACAAGCCTCCTACCAAGATAACACACGAGAACTATCATATCTTTAAATAACGTAGCTTGTTCTCTTATGTTATCTTGCTTCAACCCATCCGATTTTATTCATCATTAACACCCTTCATATGCTAATATTATAAATTGAGTTGCTATTAGAGTAAGGCGTAAATTAAAGATGTGACTCGTGTTGTAAAGCATTTTGTTGAGTGGATAAAGATTTTGTATGGGTGCAAGTTATTCATTGTATTTATTCAAAGTATTTTCAGTACTTCTGCTGTTGTTTTTTGTTTCCCTGCTCCCTTTAAAAAACTACTGGGTGCCCTAAGCCCTAGGATAAAATCCTGCAAAAGGATTTACATCTGGCATCAAGAACCCATAACAATGAGGGTACTTGAAAAAGCACCACACCTTCTAGAATTGCACAATCCCTTTGTCATTTTATTTGGTGATTAAAGTCTTTGCCTTTCCTCTAAATTTCTTGTAGGTTCTTAAAATATAATCTAAGACATCCATTCATTGGGTTTCCACAAAGTTTGTGTAACCAACAGAGCTCAACTTTGGGCTGATAGAATTTAGACTTTTTTACGAGATGAAAAACAGTGAAACTAAAACTCCCTTGTGGCCAGGAAACTAAAACTCTTGGTTTTCTTTGACTTTCCCACTCCGAGTGTCCAGAACCTACTCGCTATCTGGTTACCAAGAAACCTGTTTGCTTACACTGTAAGCACAGCACGTCACTAAACACGTCATAACGCAGTTTAGACTGTCGGATTGAAAGTAACTGCACGGGAAATACTCTTAGTTAAGAGGAAGGGTACCGTTCGAAGCTTCCTTTTATTATTGCTCGCCGTTGCCAATATCAATGTGTGAGTACATCACTTAAACTTGTTTGCGAAATTTTAGTTTAGATAAAAATCAAAATACCTAGGAGACCAAATGGAACACATTTAATCCTTTCATGATTGCGTGCCGTTGTGAAAATCAAAAGAAGGTGACCAAGATCACCACAAGATAACGTAAATAACCTAGGAATCAGGTTTTCGTAAGACTTGGAATTTAGCCGCAAAACCAGGTCCTGAATATTTTGAAAGTACAGGCTGAGTCAATAATCGATGTTTGATTGTGTTTATAGGGAAATGATGATTTATGATGACGCTAATAGCGATGACTGACAATGATGATTTGTGATGATAATGATTGGCTATGATTGAGGTTAAGATTTATGATTTATGATCATGACAATGACGATTTTGTGATGAAATGATTGGCTATGCTGGAGACTAGGACTTATGTTTATGATTTATGATCATGATTGATGATCATGACAACGGTAATGATAGTAGTGATGACTGTAATGATCATTTTGATTGGTGATGATTAATCCGGATTGCAACCATAACTCTTCCCGGTCTAACAGGTAAACAAACTGAACGATAAACGGTGATTTTTTTCAAATTCTGATAATGAATTCACTACAATTGAAAACTGCATCCAGTACTGTGCTCTCACAAACAATGCTGTTGCCTCATGAAATGCTAACTTTTTCCGGCATCTTCTTTGAGGGCAATGACTCTGTTAAACACCAACTTGAACGAAAAGACAAAAAAGCTGCAGCAGCTGGAGAACATATTCAAGGAAAGATCAAAAATAAGTAAATATGTACATTGGAGGGCAGCACATTCTTGGAAGCTTGTTGACATTTTCTGCAAATAATAAACTAGCTGACTTAAGAATTGGGGAGCAAAACCAAGCTTTGCATATCTTTGTTAATTGCTTTGCAAGAGAAACGTCACGTATTTCCAGCAAATTTCAAACGATCAAATATGCACACGAAAAAGTCACTTAATTCTGAGAATCATGTCGCCTTGAAGAAAAGCTGATCACCTTGGCAATATTTTAGAATCAGAAATGGTAGTTTTTTATCAACGGCCTTGTACTTAAATGATGTTACAAAATTATTGAAGCTAGAAAGATGAGAATTAAAGATATTGAAATGCCCCTAGTTTCTATCAAAAGAAAAGTAGAATGAAAACACTATGATGATTATTATTCCCAGCACAGTGCGTATCCCTCGTTATAACTCTGTATGTATGAATCAAAACACTCCACAAGAAAGCATACCTTGTTGTTGACTGAATCTGGATCAACACTGAAGAATCCCAGCCTCTCAAACTGGAACTTCGTGAAGGTAGAGGCTCCCTTTACTGTGACGTCAACCAAGGCATTATCAATCACCGTCAGAGAGTTCTGAAAGTTTGTGAACGGATATTTCAAATTTGCATAAAAGAAAAGTGTTAAGGGCAAGAGTTCAAAAAATTAAAAATCAAATACAATTAAATATCTTGATGAAAGTGGTAGAATACCCTGAAGACAGCCGAGTGTTTCTAAATCCTTTGCTAACCCATCAGCTGGGCACTTTTTCTAACCTATAAGCTAGAAACAATTTGTACCTTGTGCCCATGTCTCTCTTTCTGTTTCTTACCATTGTAACTGTGGTCTTAGAATCATTATTCAGTCAAACAAGTCAAAATCAATTACAAAAAAGAGACACAAGCTTCTTCTCTCAGTTCCTTGCTTTTCAGTCTTTCAGTCGCTTGATCCTCTTTCATTCGAGGACCAAATAATTTCTAAAACCCACTTCAAAATACCAACATCCATATTTACGTCAAATCTTAGTGCTGAAAGTGATTTAATTGCAAATGCATTAAAAGCATCAGAGTTAAGGTAGACAAGAATGGAGGTATGTGCAATCCATGTGTGGTTGTCACCACTGAAATCCGTTTGCGAGCTGTAGTTTTGCTTAAACTCAAAACACTCCCCCTCTAAATTTATGGTTTAAGCATGCAAAGTCTACAAACACTACCGTGACGATTAGTGAGGTACTTATCTATGTCCGCCTTTTCTGTTTATCCATCTGCGGGTGGGAGTCCCTTGATCTGCCTTAATTATCAACAAATATAGCTTTGACACAAAAAATTACAGAACAAAAGTAATGACAGCAAAAAGTATTAGAAAAAGTCCATTCCGTGTGACAATGAGATTACCTCGCTTATGTCACTAAGAAATCCTCCTGGGACCTCTGAAGGATCTTCAGGATGGGGGTGTTTAAATCTGGAAAATAAAAAACAAAATCAAACTAAGAGTATGATTTGCATTAAACTGACTTAGCAAGCATAATTATCCAAAAATAAGGATATGATGGGATGATAAAGTGCTCTGTGTTTTGCACTCTATAGAAACAAGGCCCACCATTTGGTTGTGTTTCTCTGCACTTCAAAGTCATGAATAACAGTTTATTAGACTTGAAAATTGCCTGTAGCTATCAAAGTGAGAATCGCAAAGTAATAATTTTAAACAATAATGTAACGGGATTAATATAGATTCAGTCAAGTTTACTAGGCTCGCTATAAATATGGGTCAGGGACCCCTTAATGAATATGATATCACCTACTGATTTCATTGGCTATCTTGCAATTTGCGTCAATAATAACCAATCCGATCGATGAAAACTGATCATGTGACAGAGTTGGCCTTTTTAAAAGCCAAAAAGACAGTTAAAATTGAAGATGGCGTTCAAAAAGGGGTTTGATACACTGCCAGTAAAGGACAACTTTCATGGAAAAGGGAAGCATTTGCTGTTCAAGCATTTGCTGTTTGAAACACAAACAAGCAAACGTCTTAAACAATAAGATCCGTCGAATCAAAAATACAAAAACGAAAGGATATAGTTGGGTGGTCCGACTATTTTAGCATGAATTGGATGTCCAGACCCGTTCATGAGAGTTATAAATTGCCCAAATCTTCGCTCCTATTGAAATGCGTCTTCAAAAGGACTTCAAAATACCAATTACTTACAGCCGATCGTAAATTCGAACTTCACATTTGATTGGACTTGAAACCCAGTGTATGAAAGCCTTCGGCTTGGCGACATTCTTTGAGTCATCACAAGTCACGTGGACCTCCTTCAATGATCCATCTGCATTCTATACAATGACGAAATATATACATAACAGTTAAAGGAATTAACTAGATAGGCATCTGAACTATAAAAAGCTGAGCTTGTTCTATGCAGTTGCAGAGAGTAAATGCCTATTGCAGAAAATATATTTAAAGACTCATTGCTAACAATGAGCCTTTGCGCTACACAAGCATCCCATAATGCATTTTTAAACTGTCTGCAATCAATTTTGGTTAATCTGTAGAAGTTTACTGCCATTGTTTGGATCGTCGCCACGCTCGCAAAGGCCCATTGTTAGCAATGAGTCTTAAATTGCGTCATCAGTAGGTTTTATATTATATCTGTGCCAATTTCTAAGCATTGGCAAAATCTGTTTCCAATAGAATCAATCAAAAAAGTTTCTATAATCCAGTTTTATCTTGTTCTTTCCTCAAAAGTTTCAATAATCCAGTTTATCTTTATATTTTCCTCAAAATTACAAGAGAAGTTGTTTTCTATGTTACAGCCATGAAATATGATGTTAACAAAAACCCATTTTCAAGACGCTAGTGAGATAAATCATTTTATCAAAATAACAGATAAGCTTTCCAGTTACAAAATGATAAGATTTAAAAAACCACAAACAAGGCAAAGCAAATCCATGCTCTCTTGAAAGTAATTCTGGTTCATATGATAAAAGTATTCAGAATAGCTCCTTAGAAAAGCCTTACAAGAATGCACAAGAAACAAAGCGCTCTCTGCAAAAATTCTTTGGTGGTACAAAGATTGTAAATGGCTTGAAACACTAAAATTGTGATGATTAGTTTTCGGCACGATCGGGGTTTTCCAATTTCCAGCAAATGGTGGCCGATAAGAAAGTAAAGCCTAGGTATGTTTCAATTTTTTTTTCTTTTTTCGAAGCGATTTTTAAAGATCTCTTTGTACTTGGATAAATATCTCATTTTTATATTTTGCATGTCGTTTCCGGCAAATAACCTCCAGCCCCTAAAGCAATGTTCATACTATAAGAAAATATCATACAAGTCAAATAGAAAAACGCTTTTCCTAATCCCACACGTCAGTTTATAGGAAACCAACATTGTTCCAAGGGGGAGCTGGGGAATGGCCAAGTTTCTCTTGGAAACTGGCGTTAGTGTTCCAAGACTTTTAGTAGGGATAGTACTTCTTTGTCACCTAAAACAAGGCACGCAAAGTTCCCATCTGAGAAAAATTACATTGAACATTTTGACAGGGTCACTACGTCAGGGTCCTTGGGGAGATCGGAGACAAAGAAACTGAAACCAAAGTTTTTCTGTTAGAACACGACATACAGGACGCGCCATTTAGCAAGTGGTACTCAGTGTATGAAAAGACTTTGTACGAAACAATGCTTTTAACAAATGCTTGTTTCTTACACGATAAGAAAAGTACAAACCTTTACTACTTCTTTCACTGAAATCACAAGACCCGCGTGACGTAAGCCTACAGATTGGTCAGGCGTCAATCGCCTGTAATCCTTCTCACCAACCTACAAAAAACCGGAATTTCACGTGAACGTCTTTTAATCAGTTTCGGCTTTATAGCAGTCATGCATCAGATATGACCGGTACTTGCGCACTGACGAACAATCAGTTAGGATCCCGATTGCTTTAAAACTGTCATCAAAACACACATGAATCATGTTACCGCAAATCTCGCTTACATTTCCTATTAGTTCTCTCTCTATTTGAACGTCTTCATCCATGCATGACAGCGGTGAAACATTCCCCCACCTGGAGCAACAGCCTTGTGCCTCACTGAACACTTCAGCAAAAGAAATATTCATTCCTTGTGTTTGGAGGCGTAGATAGACACCCTCCTTTTTAAATATACCCCTATAACGAATCTTTTACGTAGATTTGATAAGCCAAGGAAAGATGTATATACCTACTGCAAACAACAATTTCCCGTAAACAGCAATTGCTATTTTGAATTTTCAAATCAACGAAAGGCATTCGGAAATAAGAATTAAGTGACTACCCCTTGGCTAACCTCCTTGGCTGAGACGATGACTGCATTGAATATTAGGTTTAAACTGTAAAACAATACAAAAAAGAACTTGCGAGAGAATGGGGGCAGGTCTCATGATCTGATAGACGTTTCTCGCTGGTTTGCCACTTCAAAAACATAATTATTTGAGCCAATGAATGCAGAAAAGCAATTGAGCGCTCTTTTCGAATCTTGTCACCTAAGATCATTTTAGAAAATTTTATATAAGCCTCTGAAAATTTTCTCCCTAGACACAAAACACACGAAAATACCATCTAATTTAGTTTACCAAAAAAACTGTATCAAAGAAACACCGCTGCTAATAGATTAGCAAAATTAAAACTTGTTTGAACAAACAAGTTCCTGATAGAAACTTGATATGTTTCAAGAATGCCCTACAAAAAGGCATAAAATAAAACCCATGGAAAAGTTAATTTTACAAAAATTGTGTTGAGGGTCTATATAAAAATGGTCAGGAACATTTTCATTTCAAAGGAAGCTAAAAATAAAACGCTGGTCATTTTAGTTTTGTTTAGACTTTGGAAAATCAAATGAATTATTAAACAACTTTGCGAGATACGAGATTTCTTTGATTGTTATCTTGAAACAGAAGTAGAAAAAGTCGAATTCTTTGCAAAAACGAAACAAAAATTTACCTAACTTTAGCTCTCCACGTCATTCACTTGCTCGCTATCAACTTTTACTCATAATTATACCAAACACCCAAAAAGACAAAACGTCAAGCATTTTTTCAATGCAATTTGCATAAAATAAAGTAGTAGGAAATACGTCACAAATTCACGTGTGTTTACTTACCTCCTTGAAATCAGAACCCTCAATGTAAATGATATTTTCTAAGGGGACTTTGTGAACTCCACTTGACTCACTACCAGGGATATTAGGAACTTCGATCATTCTTTTCTAAAAGATTAAATTCAAGCACCCTCTGAGTCTCCACGATAACTTTAAATCATGGAACAAATAAAAACGACGCAAATTGCAGACCTGTCAACCTTAAATTTTCAAAACCTGGAGATTTTAGATTTTTCCTAAAGAAAAACAGGGAGATTTGGTCAAAAACAGGGAGATCACAGTAATTTGTTAAGGGAATAAACATTCCTGATAAAATGTTATGCTCGGCAAACAGTTTATGATAAAAGTGATCACGAGAAATATCTTGACAATAACTTTTAGTGATTTTTTGTTAATCAGCACTAACAAAAAATTGTTGTCATATGGAAGTCAATGTCATATGGAAGTCAAAACTAGGAGTCTCCCGGCTGAATCAGGAGGGTTGACAGGTCTGAAATTGTTCAATGATTAAAACTTTCGTTACTGTCAATGTATCTTTCTTTTAACGCTAGGTACATGTATTTTTCCTAAATGTAATTCAGGCGTGAGGATAGATCGTACTTACCTCGCCAGACAGGTTTGTAATGATTACTTTCAGTGGTTCGAGAACAGCCATAACTCTGCCGGAAAATTAAAACAATCATTATATATTATTTCTGCTTACAACGTCTTGATTTAATTAATCTAAAATACATTTAAATACATAATTTTACAATTGTGTTGTTATTTCAGAACTTATGTCAACTGATACTGCTGTATTCGCGCACAAAGAAAAAAAGGCAATTTGACTGTACAGGCTGAACAGTATTTTACAATGTAAAAAAAGCTACAATCTAGTGAGTTTTAAAATAAAATAAAATACTAATATATCAGTTTCTGCAATATCAGAGCAACCAATATTCTAATTGAATTCTTAGAAGTCTTATTCAAAGAAGAAGTGCGAGAAATAGCAACCATCATAGACATTTCCTTTTGTAAAACTGGTTGGGAAAGAATTATCATAGTACAAAAGGGACATACCTTGTAGCAGTGACATTCAAAACATCTCTGACACAAGATTCAAGAAGAGCCGGATCAATCGTTGACTGGGACATTGTTACGCCGATCTGAAAGAGAGTGAAGAATCGGATTCTAGGAAAAGCCAATTAGTTTGTTCTACGAACTGTTAGATCACATGATTTACGATCCTCTTTGTTTAGCTCTTCTCTACTTAAAGTTTATTTGTCTTTATTTACTATACTGAAGATTAAAGATGACTCTAGCTAGAGTCGAAATTTTTATCTATTCTTTTGACTGGATTTGTCACTATTAATGGCTCAATATCTCTTCTTCGCACTTCTTGGAAGGGATGTGATAGCGATCTAGGCTTCAAGGCTCCACTTTTACATCTACGTCTTCGTGCGCCAAACAAAATGGATCAACTGCCTCTGCGTAGCAGCTTGGGGAAACGTCATAATCGCAACGTAATCTCCAAATTTTGATAATCGTTTCTAATCGATACGTGACTTCGGAAAAATACACTGAAGAATAACAAACGCCTTCAGATTCGGAAAACATTGTCAGCAATGTCAGCTATATTGGTGACGACGAGTTAAAGATGCCGGGTGAATAAATGTTGAAATAATTTTTTGAAGACTTTCCGAGAAGAAAGAATTTCTTAATCAATTTTTGATCGTTAATTGCCTGCCGACCCAAGGAGATAAAAAGGTCGGTACAGAAAACCCGTCGATGGTTGATCCAGGTTTCGTTTTTCGGCGGCAGTCTCAACGTCGTCACGACTGTATTGTACACAAAATTTCCAAAGCTTAAACGTTCATATTCAGTTCGAAAACACGAACAATGTATGGTGTAACCTGCATACGTAACTCTATATGGAAGATTCTTTCTTTTATCATCCTCATTTCCAAGAATGATACTGAGAAAACAACACGGAAGTTGTATGGTAAGGTAAGATGGCGTACCTTTGAGCAGAATAAATTGATTGCTTCAGGTGGAAACCCTCGTCTTTTCAGAGCAGTCAATGTAAACAGCCTTGGGTCATCCCAGTCTCTAGAAAGTCGGAAAGATTTAGCAAATCCTAATTTCTTGACAGTTTAAGTAGAAGAGGTGATTATTTTTGGAAGCCTTTCAGTGCTCTTTCAAACGTGTAGACATTCTGCCTTTAACATGGGGGGGGGGGGGGAGTGGTGCAATATAAAAACCAGTCTAGAGAAAAAATTGGACAAGTTCGACATGGGTGCAGTCTTCAGATAGGAGCGGGAAGTATATAAATAGCATGCAGGTATTAGTGAATTAAAAACAAGGTGGTTTAAAGAAAATGGGTACAAAACACGTTGCAAATCAAAGGTTCTTGTAGTAATTCATTTACTCATCATTTAAAGACATATATACATACTACATAGCATACAAACAAATTACTAAACATGTAAATTACTATTTCTCACGCTATCCAATACCACTGGCAGATGATTAAACAAAAATGCGTGGTAAATACATTTAGCAGTCATACACTTATACGTGTGTGACCGATCTCTCATAAACCTGACTTAATTCTGAGTTCCCAAGATGGAATTACAAATATAGCACCTTACTGTCAATTTTTACGAACTTTTAACACAGAATTTTTAAATTAGCATTGAATAGGTTAAAAAAAGGAATTTTTTGGTCAAGCTGAAGAAAAGGTTGAGGTTAAGATAAGTGAAGCAACTTTCAGAGGGTGTCAGGAACTAAAAAACTGTTAATGCATTTTGCAGAAATAAAATAAGGTATAAATTTGTAGAAAGCTTGTAAATTGTAGAGATAGAAGCAGGCTCAGAACGGTTGTTCGGAAGGGCAGACATTCTAGGAATAAAGGAATAAGACAGAAACATCTTCCCAGAACCCTTGAAAGGAAGATGAAAGAATCTAGGTAAATTCATTGAAAACAATTAATCGCCGGGGAAACACATTAAAACACTGTAAATCAAATTACAAACAGCGTAAAAACCAATTTTAATCCATCTTCCTGTAAAAAAATGTTGCTCGCACAGCCACAGTTAAGAAACAGGATTAAACTGGTCAAGATGGAAGCATTCGCGATCATATCGATGTTTTAACAGGGAAGGAGAAGGCCATAAAACGTTTGCAAAATAGATTTACTCACAGCTCTGGTTTCTAGCAGAAAATATTACAGCCAAAATACTGACAAGGAAAATCCTTGACTCTTTTGAAGCCATCAAACTTATAAAACTTTAAAAAACAAAGTTTAAAACAAGCTTATACTAAAAAACACTATGGCCCGACACATTTCTCTGGCTATTTAAATTCCCATTGGTTAGAACACACAATAGACCTATTGTTATGTATCCAATCGGCTAATTCTCATTGTTTTCTCGATCACCAATGCGCTGCAAAGCCTATTGTCAACTCTGAACCGTTGACTGACGGGACATAGTGACTGATGGGAATATATACAACATACCTAACAATTTTGTTCAAAATCAGCTTGGCAATCTTTCGCTTTGACACGACAGTGTACAACAAATTTAACCTTCCGTATTCCCACTGTACAGGGCAGTAGGCATCAAGTGCGTTGCATAGCCAGTAATACGAAGAACGCCTGAAATCAAAATAGAATTTTGGAATATCTGTTATGTTTTTACTAGGTGGTTTTTATTTATTGTTTTTTCAAATACTGAGATTAACTGGGCTTTTTTCATAGGTTTTCATACTTGCGATCAATCTACTGTTGTTGAGTCCTCATAAAACCAATTTGCTTGGAACCAAAAAAGTGGTTCGTTATAAAGGAGGTTAAATGAACGAAGAGATTGTTAAACAAGTATACAGTTGTTAAGCACGGAAAATGCTTAAAGCAGAACTGAAGGAGCCAAACATTTAGTTTGCTACATTGGGAAGTTAGCGCTGTTAGTTAGGTCGTGATCTCAATGTAATATTGATCACAATGTAATATAATCACGATTATCTACAAAAAACACAATTTCATTTACACAAGAGAGATACGTACGATGACAGAAGTCCTGTGACCAATCCAGCTATTAGCTATAGATTAAAACAACCGCATTGACTGCCGTCTTCATACGGTTGAGTAAAGAATTCCAGGGCTGGAAAATGTCCGGCAAGAATGCCATGAAATTTTTGGCACAAATTCATTGCAGGAAATTGTTGATATTTGCCAGGAAATTTTTAGCGTGAAATCTCCATCGCTTGATTTTAATATGAACATTAAATTCATGTTACAATATTTCTACGGAATGCTGTTTTCTTGAGATATACATAATTTTTGTTCTGCACTACTAACAAAAAACGAAGATTAGCTTTCAATCATCTGGTATTATAAGCGTCTGTTATGCCAAATTTCCGTGCATGATTTTCAGCTACTAATTTAATTCCAGCAACCTAAAACACAGTTCATTTCCTTTTTACATTAGCCATTCTATATATGTAAAAACACTTAAAGACAGCCAATCTTGTTACTATAATTGTTTTGAAGGTGAACATGCCCCAAAACCTATGTGGATGTGTCCATTATTATTCGTATTTTTCTACTGGCAAACGCATACATTTTTCATCACTTGCTTTATAAAATGTAAGCGTTTTGGTCTTGAATTTTTGCCTCTAGCACCACCCCTGATTTAAAACATTTATTTTAACTATTGAAAAATAAAATAGTATTCTTACATGTCGTATGAACTACTAGCTTTGATGATAAACCCACCCAGAGCAAGATGTATAGATATATTAATACTTATAAAGTATCTAGTTTGCTAGTACTGGTAGGAAAGTTATTGTAGATTTTCAGATCTACTTTCTTTAACCTTGAAAACAAACTATGAGTATCATGCTTGATCACGTTATCCTTGATCATCTAATACAGTATAAACAAAATGATTCCTGTTCGAATAGCTATGATCAAAACTGCAGGACCAATAATTAATTTTTTCGTGTGACAGTTTGTTTTAGGGCAAATTTTTAAACAAATCAAGCAACTTGAAATATCAATTTCAGTGGCTGGAAACTTTCTCGAAGCTTCGCAGGAAATCTTGAATTCTTTATTTTGCTGCCAGGAAGAAAATTTTTTTTTCAAGGCCTGAAGAATTCCTTGATAGTTTCAGCGCACCCTGATACCACTAACTTTTAAACGATGTTGTCATACTAAACTACCCTCACA
This sequence comes from Rhopilema esculentum, assembly GCF_057945365.1. Classification (NCBI taxonomy): domain Eukaryota; kingdom Metazoa; phylum Cnidaria; class Scyphozoa; order Rhizostomeae; family Rhizostomatidae; genus Rhopilema; species Rhopilema esculentum. Next base: position 5,984,491 of record NC_142817.1, on the reverse strand, counting down.
ATGTCCAAAAGTTTCACTACAACACCCCTACAATAATAATTTGCATACTTGATCCTTAACTTCACTCAGTATTCGATTTTTAAACTCAGTAACTGAATGTCGCAAATTAGCAAAACCTGAATAGATACGAGCTGAATAGAAATTCCTGGAAAATGCACATAGAAAGTTTTTGCATCGGTCCTAACAGTCTTGGCAAAGATTCTAGTTTGCAGTAAGGTATATCAAAATACTGTGTTTATACATATAAAAAACATAGCAAAAAACTTACCTAGATTGGAATTCTTTAGTACACAGCGAATGGGTGATATGTTCCAACGAATCGTTGAGACAATGTGTGAAATCATAAGTTGGGTAAATACACCTATAAAATAGTCAACGAATGGTAAAATTTTGAAGTATATATCCAAAGCTATAAGCCATTTGAGTTTCGATCAGAGGAGCAGGCTAACCCTAACCCTTAACCTTTACCATAACCCTGACCCTGACCCTGACCCTGACCTTAACCTTAACCCTAACCCTAACCCTAAATCTAACCCTAACTATATTATGGTAATAGCTTAAATTCTACAATACCCCAATGACTGTAAACCTTTTAGTTTCTGGTAAATTTTTCTATTCAGACACCAGGCAGTAGTGGAATAAATAATTCAGTTTAAGTCGATCTTAGGAGAAAATAAAATAAAGATTGTGCTTCTATTGCAGGACAAGGCTGTGTACTTATGCGGTGTTTCGCATATTATCGGAGAAAAATCGTCGCAAGTTAATCAGAACCGTTTACATGGTATATTTAACACATGTCAGTTCCCCTCTGTAGAATCAAACTGTTCTGTAAAACGTTTAGGACAAAAGAAAATATTCACTTAATAAGATATGAACAAAAATTTTCAAGAACTCTAAGCAATTTAAGAAAATGCATGATTGACTATATAGCACATCATCAATCTAAAATAAACACAAATTGGTTTGCCTATTGGTTTTACGAAACATGTTATTGGCCATTACCTATGTTTATGAAAAAGGCTTCAAATAATTTTGATATTTGATAACTTAAAAAAATACCAACGAACAGAGTTTGTCTATAAGGTAACCAAATCTATAATACTTTGATGATATAAACTATATAACACAAGCAATATTGCAAATATTTGTAATGTGAAACGAAATTGGTCTTCCTGAAAACAGCAGTAAAGAAGCCCCTTAACATAAAACGATGTGATACTTAAAATACAGACAACAAAGTGATCTTTTGAAAAGAAATATTAAAAGGATTTTGTCAATTTTACCTACCATTTATCGCCAGTTCGGTGATGAGGAGTAAATTTGATTCTGTATGCAACAGGATCTGTTTTACCATCTTCAAGGGTGCATTTCATTCGAAGAGTGGCCTGAACAAAATGACATTTTTTCTTTCAAAATCAACAGAAGGCATTCAGCGACAGCTTATAGCGTTTTCTGTAATACTATGATTTTATGCTAAGCCTAAAATTCGAGCGAAAAAGCCTAAAATTCGAGCGAAAAAGCCTAAAATTCGAGCGAAAAAGCCTAAAATTCGAGCGAAAAGCCTAAAATTCGAGCGAAAAGCCTAAAATTCGAGCGAAAAGCCAAAAATTCGAGCGAAAAAGCCTAAAATTCGAGCGAAAAGCCTAAAATTCGAGCGAAAAGCCTAAAATTCGAGCGAAAAGCCTAAAATTCGAGCGAAAAGCCTAAAATTCGAGCGAAAAGCCTAAAATTCGAGCGAAAAAGCCTAAAATTCGAGCGAAAAAGCCTAAAATTCGAGCGAAAAAGCCTAAAATTCGAACAAAATCAAAACAAAATATACAAAATGTTAAGCATACCTTTCCTTCATCAATTTTTCCAAGCTTCATGTCCTGTGTTTGGTAAAATGTAAATATGTAAAAACTTATTGTAACGCATAAAAAGAGAAGCGATAAAGTCTTTAAAAACTTAAATTTGCAATAAAAGTATATTTATAATGATTTGAAAGTTCGTTGATAGCAATTCAACAAGAATATAACGGATTTTACAGTGCATAAAAAGATAGACGACCGTCTTATTAAGTAAAATCCTAAATATTTCACACAAAAACAAAAAAAATGCAAAAAAAATCATTTCGGCTAAAGGAAAAGGTTATGAATTAAAATATAGCAAATAAAAAACCCTGCAACGCGCCAAAAAAAACAACAATAAACACACGTAAATAAATACCTGACACTGTTTTGTATAAATAAACAAATATTCTAAAAAATTGTTCCATTGCAGAAACTATGTGCATACCTTGGTACGGAAATTTTAACGTTACAAAAATTATGCTTCCATTTATGACTGATTTAATAAGTGTGTTAATATCACATTTTTGTTAAGAGTTTAGTAAACGGAGAAAGCTGAGTCAAGTACGCGATTTTTTTGGGAATGGACCAAAATTACTGATGCATTTTGGGAAGAGCTAGCAAAAGCTGTTAAAGCTGTATACACGGTGGAAGTTGTAAAATCAGTTTTGAGATCTGATAGAGGCAATAAATGAATATATATCTGATAGAGGCATTAAAAGCTGTTCAAATATCACATGTGTCACATCATATGTGATCAATTTTCAACTGACAATGAAGCTGTTGATAACAAATGGAAAGTTGAACGAGTCGTTAGAAAAAGTTTCAAAACAGCAAATAATTGTTGCTAGCTAGATTTGGTTTTGATTTCGTAACAGTTACTATTTGGTGAGACAGCTGAATTCTTATTGACCAGCCCACAGGTGGATATACAGAAATTAAGCCAAAAAGACGCCGATCTTTGTTTTGATTGGCAGCTAGTTTTGATAACATTTCTGACTATTATCTGACTATAGAAGAACGTTCAGGTATTACAAAGCATCGGGGATGTATAAAACGCGGAAATATTTGTTTACTTTATCCGTTTTTTCAGCATATAAGAAATCTTTTGTCACCTTGGACATTGGACATCTTCAAAACAAATTTCGACTGACTACCAAGTCGCATAAGTTAGTCTTTACATATTAGAGAGGCCGTATTTAATGCACACGATCTTATCATCGTCATATTCGTCAAGAGACCCACTAAATGCGCATGATTTCTATGTTTGACATGAAAGGCTAAAGAGGAGAGGCTTAATAGAGAGGGGGCTTATTTAAAAATTTTGCTTGATAAAGGGGACTTAATAGAGAGGGGGCTTAATAGAGAGGGGGGCTAAATAGAGCTTTTGCGGTAACTTCCTTTTTTCGAGCAATGTAGAACATAGCACACATCTCAAAAATTGACTCGGAGTACGATTAGCTACGTAAATACAGGCTAGACACAGCGAACTTTAAAAACAAAATATACGTCACCTCGAAAAGAATGAGTGATTCGTCTATTGGTCTGTCCCTCCAAGGACTTGGTGGCGGGTTGCGGCCTTTGATTTCCTCATATTCTTGGTGGCACACATAGGCCTTTCCTCTGAAAGAGAATGAGAGAGGCGTGTCATGGTAAGCATGATATGAGGAAATTATGGCAATGAACATTACAAATTTTTATTTATGATACTGAAGCCTTAAGTTAAGAAAATTGTTCATTCTTATTCTGCCTAACGGGTCAAAACTTTCTCAAAATAGAAATGAAAAAGTGGCTGGACATGGCTTTCCTCGTTACATCAGCAGAACGACCACCACTTTGCTTGACTCTGAAATTCATCAAGTTTATGTCTAGATTTGGATAAAAGAAACGTGACAGGAGGTTTGTGTGTTTGATTGGTTCCTAATTTATGACCAATCAGCAATAGCTACTTCATCGCCAAGTTGAAGTGTGCAAGAGAGAAAAAAGGTGTTTACTTTTTTCTAACCAAAGAACTAACCCAAAAACCTTGGAATCAGGAAGTAGATATCTGTGTCACATTAGACCCTTTCATTATTAGAACAACAGTGCTTTATTACGAAATGTGGTACACATTTACGTAACTTTGAATGGAGTACTCAAGAATGAGGATGTCCTATCCACAAAGAGTCTAAGAGTTCGCTAGCTGGAATAGGTAGCTATACAATTTTTTGTGACTTAGCTACACACTGCAACTGATTTGTTGATTTACTAAAAATATCAGCATTGTTTTCAGGTTGGGGGGAGGGGGCAAAATTGGTAGTATATTTGAAAAGAACGAGACAAAAAAAGAGTTACCAGAAGCTTAAAGGAGAGACAAACTGGCTTACCTTTTGATCAAACTCACTGCATAATCGTACAACTCTTGAAAATAGTCAGAAGCATGGGTTATCTTGTAAGGTTTAAAGCCTGTAAAATGGAACAAAACTTAGTTACAAATAATTCGATATATTCGATATAGCTACAAATAAAACATCGCTTTTCTAAATAAGCACCCTTGAATTGACCAAAAGCACTTGGTCCCATAAATTTCGCTCTCGGGCGACCATTCCCCTATTCTCCGCCTGGTCTATTCTGGTGAAACAAAAAAACCCTTCATAAAATTCTACTTGTGAGAAAAAATGTTTATAATTTATGAAAATCGGGAAAAATTAATATGAATGAAATACTTTAGTTGGTATCTCAGCTATTCAAAACATCCAAACAAAACAGATAAAAATTGATTAATATTTTTGTGGCTGATCAAAATTCCTGTCAAACTTTGCAATAATAGACCGCAAGGAGGACCTAGTCACCGAAATCTCCTTAAAAGAGTTACATGTTTTTGGCATAGGCTTAGAGCTCTTCAGAAACTCCATAGATTTGCCAGGTGCATAGAAAATGAATGGAATTATCACCAATAATCCAATATAAGATTCTAAATCTTCAATTTGCCATAATCATTTTTAGGTAAGTGATTTGACCCTGAGGCTTCCAATGTATGACTTATGCATATCTGGCTATTAAGTTCCATGGCAAAACAGTTAGTTATATTGTTACTCTGAACAACCCTGGACTTCAACCAAGGTAACAATGGCCAAATAGAAATAAAGAGAAACTCTACCCTATGCAAAAGCAAGGCCTGATAGAAGGCGGATATTTCCATAGTTTTTTAAAGGTAGATCACCTGTTTGTCGGGTCTAAGAGGAGAAGAATGGCAAGCTAAAGAATATCAACTTATTATTTTTAAGGCCTATTAGAACGGTCAAATGAAAAAACAAACAGAAAAAAGGGAATTCAACTTAAAGAAAAACTTTGAGTTAAAACCGTACGAGTACACTAGAAACACAGAGTTGCTAATATGTTGCATCTAAAAGTTAACAACTAGTTCACTTTTTGGGAACAAATTTTTGGGAGATTTTTCTACTAAAGTGCCATAAAATTATACCAAAGATGGATGAGGGAGACTCCGAGGGGGGCAAGGGCTATTACTAAAAGTTTTTCCTAAATTGATAAGAATAGTGAGTTAGCAATTAAAAAATAGAGCAGATAATAAATCAAATTACTAAAGAAACAACGAAATCCCCATTTATCATTTCATTTCCAGTACACTACTGAAACTCAAGAGGAAGATGTGCTGAAGACAGAAAACATTGGTCGTTGAAATGGCTGGAGTCAAAATCCGTCGATGTCGAAGTTGAATTTAGGTCTAGAGTTTGTCTATGCTCAAGTTCTAGATATGTACATAAGTCGAATGAAGCTTAAATCGAAGACACGTTGCTAGTGTCGACTGGCAGAATGTCAAAAAATGTGAAGCTAGACGCAATGTTTATGTAAATTAGACGTAAACGCAGACGTGAAGGTAGACATAACATACGGGCTAGATATGGAGATATACGGAGAATAAATGTTTTAGAGTTCTGAAGACAAAGAGAACCTTGCTAGAGACCTAACGTCAAACAACCGACGAGGTAGAACTTACAGTAACTGTATTTAAAATACACTAACCTAGCCATTCGACCATCTCTCTTATTGCAGTGAAAAATTTTTCTTCCTCTTTTTCTGGATTAGTATCGTCATAGCGAAGAAATGTTATACCACCATAAGCCTGCAAAGTCAAAGTGCTGCGTCAAAGGAGATGATAAATTTGGGTAACAGATTTTTGAACCGTTCTGTACTACACGACAAAGCACATGGACAAGACGAACATGAAATGAACATATAATAAAACTTATTAGGAAAATTAGAATGAGTACATTCCATGAATATTGCAAAAAGAAGTGTAATCTTATGATTGTCAAAGTTACAAAACACTGAACTATCAATCTAAAATATTTTATTTTTTCCACGAATTATTCTTAAAGTCTTTTAACGTGAAGTGGATAGACAGATATCAAATACCAACAAAATTCAATTTACCTTGGCAAAACCAAAATTGAAATTAATTGCTTTTGCATGACCAATATGGAGGATTCCGTTTGGCTCAGGTGGAAATCTTGTTCTAACCTTAAATTAACATTACTTTCATCAATGGTTTTAAAAATGTTGATTTCCCGGGTTAAGAAACCCAGGAGAAAAAAATAAGTCTTCAGATTAAGGTGCAAGCTAAGAATGTCAAATGTGCCATCAACATCTTAAAATTTCCGATTAGTATTCCATTGTTTTGCAAACTAAATGAACGGAGAGCATCCAACCACAAACTCTAACAAACAGAAACTTGATGAAAATTTGAAATAATAATTTGAAAAGGAAAACATTTCAAAGCATATTTAAGCTTTTCATCTGATATTCTTCGGAGTACAAAATATAACGATTGAAAACTCTAAGCTAAGAAATAAATGAGTATAGCCAAATGGGATCGAAATTGTTGCCTAATCAGTGCCGCTTGTCTATTGAAAATATTACCAATGGAGTCCAAGGGTGAAATGGAACTCCTTCTGTCTTTACAAAAGCGGTTTTCACGTTTGTGTGATAGATTCGAATACTGCTAGGTAGACCGACGACCGAGTTTTTACTATAATTAACACAAATTTTGTCATCGGCTAGAGCTTTGCACTAACAACCTCAAGACAACTGATACCTCCCTAAAACAGGCAGTATCTTTACTCCAACCTGTGTCCACAGAATGAAAGTTTCAATAAAATAAAGTACACATTTAACTGACAACTCTGCAAAAATCTAACGGGTTTCCTCTGTTCTACTATAGTCTCTAAACAATTCGACAAGGTTTTACCCTGTCAAGTGGCAACTGGGTTTAACTGTTGGCCCGACCAGTAAATAAATGTCATCAAATCATCACAAGCTCGTCCAAAATTTGGCAGAAAATCGTCACTAACTTTGTAGTAATGCATGTGCCCTGAAGGTAACGCTTCACATTCAATCCCGACCCTATCCCCATCAAAAAAGTCGCCATTCTTTAGCAAACAGTAAATCCTCGAACATTTAGTTTTAATACCTTCAACTTCCGCTTACTTAAAAAATTTACTTTCAAAAGCCGTCAGATCAATCTTGGAAGGGCGCATTGAGATATAAAGAGCACGATCCAGTTCGCAAAATCTCGTGGTAAACAAACTGTCTTTTAATGAATTCAGCGTAGACAGATTGGGCGGAAGCTTTTCATCTTTCGCTTTTAAGCTATGAGAACTTTTCCCAGTAACAGCAGTTGTTACTATTTGGTCAGGTATCCAGACTGATGAATAACTAGGCTGGTTTAATTCTATTGGCTATGCCGCTCTTTTGTTAACTCTCCTGGGCGATTTGCAGAATCCATGTTCCTTTGGCAGTCAATACTAAGATAACAAACTCAATTCAGCTGGCCGCTTTCTCAGCCTACTCAAGCTAGCGAATTAACAGACTCGTTTTGAACAGCACAGCCTCCTTCTTATGAATTTCCTTCCTGTAAGATAGCAGCAAAGAAACGCCCTGTCAGTCGTAAGATCCGAGATTGAACCTTCACGACAGTTTGAGGATGTCAATAAGTTATCATTTTACCTCAAATGCGATTATAACTTTGTTGTTGGTTCTCATGACTGTCTTTTTCCCAAAAAACAGATAAACAGGGAACTGATATTTGTAGACTTTTCACGACCATTTTCAGCAGGGCATTTGCAATGGAACCAAACAATGATTACTTTATCGAGTCTTCTCAACTTACCTGATTACCAAATATCTCTAAATGTTCCTTCATTAATTCCATTGTTTTGGGTGTGATCACATACCCGTCGGTCTTATAATTCTCTCCTAAAACAAAAAATCAATAATAATAAGAACCTTAGAAAAACTGCTTCCAAATATGAATTTGAATCATATAATGCTTACGAGAACGGTCGAGTAGAACAACAAACAAAAGTTACCCATCTAAAAGAAGATTACAAGTTAAAGCCTAAAGCATTAGAAACCTAACAAAATTATCAAACTAGCACTATATGTGACCGACTAAAAGGGAAACCGGTACCGCTTTAATTGATATTATAAAAAATTAAAAAAACAGTAAACTAACGAAACTTACAAACAAAAACAAATAAACTAGTAATGATTAGTTCATTTGTCAAATAAAAAAACGAACATTGACTGGGCCTAAATAACATGACCACAAACATTCTGCATTTTGCCGTCTTATGTTAAGTTACACTGTCCCAATTAATGAAGCGACCTAGACTTATTCAATCTAATAAGAATAATATAAACATCCTTAAGATCAGGATTCACTACAACCATTCAACAACAATATCATCTTAACTTCTGCTTAAATCCGAATTTTGCTGATTCTTACTTGAGGACTGTCAAGTTCTTAACATGAACCTCAGGCAGACCCTACCCTGTAATTGAAACGCAGTGACCAGAGTTCGTCTTATTGATGCTCTCTTATCGAAACAGCATTTCCTCTGGCTTACAATAATGCTTGAAAAAACGGGAACTCCCTATATGCTTCCCCTTTACCCTAAGCAAAGTTAACGTATGGTCCACCTATGTCGGAATAAGTTTAATCTTTTCCTATATCAAATAATAAAATGTAACACGCTAAGCAGTTCGTGGCACTTAACTTTGTAAATAGGGCTGTTCCTGAAATAAAAAGGGCGTAATTTCAAACAATTTACACAGATATGAATCCCTATCGTTTCCCCAACTTTTTTACAAAAGGATCTTCTAATTTCGTCAGGATTAATTTTACCCCAGGTTCAGTCCATATAGGCGAAAATACTAAACCTGGTTTATGGAACTTTGCTGCTTCTCCAGTCAAGTACATCGTCTTTGGATCAATGGCATCTAAATGCAAAGAAAATATACATTTAAGCCTGAATGTGTCAGTCAAACAAATTTCAATTTACAGCACGAGAGTATGAGAAAACGTTTCCCATTAAACTGAATTCTACTGGCTACTTAGCAATAAAATCACATTTGACAGCATAGGCTGGTTTTCACAAATTAAGAACGAGCGTCGTTAAGAGTCGATTTTAAACAAATGCTGAATATTGTTTTTACAGAAAGTTTCAATTGGTAGAGACAAGCCATATCCAGTTGTCATGTGTTTCACAATCTATACACAATGCTTCGTATTACAAATGCACATATTGAGCGGATGCCAGGCTGTATGCGATGTTATAATCTATATACAAAGATAATAGATAGACTTCATGCTTCAAATGGAGTTAGTCAGAATCAAAGTATTACTCAGATATGTCTTGATGTTAGCTAAAACCAGGCAGATTTATCAGTAAGAGTTTTACTAGACTCACTCATGATGGCATCAAGATCAAGAGCTTGATGGACCTTTGGTTTCTCGTCACCAGACTTCTTCGACTTCTCAGGCTTTGATTGCTGTTTTCCTCCCTGGTCATAATAATAATCATAACTTCAAAGGTAACAAAGCTTTGCAATTGTAGGTTATATTAATAAAAATTTGAAAAAAACTTTTACACCAATCTGTCATATAATGTCGAATAGACAGAGCTTTACATGATTAGATGTGTAGAACAGGATGGTTCTAAGACGCAACTCTGGAACAGTTGCATTATGACGGCATGAAGAGTGAAACAAAGAGTTGCACAAGAGGCTGTACCTTATTAAGAAAAAATTGTTGATTCTCATGATTGCCTTTTTTACAAAGTAGTGATAAACTACTATTTGCAGACTGATTCACAACGATTTTCAACTGGGGACAAGGAGGGTTGTCAACAACCATTGCAAAGGTACCCTTAACTGTGAAACTAAGAGTTTTAACTTAGAACCACCCTGATCTATACACCAAACCATTGAAAAAAATATGACCCTTTGTTATATAATTTTAAGCAGTTTGGCTAAAAATATCACAAAACGAGTTTTTTTGAGATATACTGAAACTTGGACAAGAGCTCTGATAGTGATACGTGGCTAGAAATGCATAGACCAAGTGTTGGTGACATTGATACTCAGATGTTTCTCGTGATTGAGAAGTAAGTAGCAATAAAGAAAAAGCTTGTGATTATTGTAACCAGTAAATATGATAGGAAAAGCCAATCAAGAGCACTGATCTCTCTACAACGACTTATGATTAGTCTTATAATCACCCAACACGAATATCAAAAACATAATTAGACATAGCTCGAAATGAGATGGACAATACCTTCTCCTTTTTAACTGGAGCCAGATCTTCTTCAGTTTTTGGTCCAAGAAGATCTAACAGCTGAAGATATGAAAGGAGAGTTAATTTATAAGAAGGTGAGTGACTTTATTTGACCCTAATGCAATGAAAGGATGCTGGTAATAACTTATTTATGTAAAATTCTAACAAGATTCAAAGCTTAGCCTCAAAACACATCTTCAAAACCAGAAAAAACATAATGCCAGGAATTAACGTAGATTTTGTTCATATACCCAAATCACTGGAATGATAAAGTTAAGCAATAACATGAAAACAGGTTTCCTCCAATTCTGTTGAATATCTACCTATATATTCCTTACCTGTATAATAGTATGATTAATTTTGGGGCATGTTAACTGATGTTAAAGTTAAATGCTAGGATGTCTTTTCTCATAATCTGGAACTCATATTGCCTTAAAAACATGAGCTCATATTGCTCATACTTTATATTCACAACAACAACAACAACAGCAACAACAACAACAGCAACAATAACACATGTTTTATTCAACTTTTGGTACGAGATTGAGCTATATTGTAGCAATATGTTTTAAGGAAAAGGGGCAAGGTGTCAAATGAAAGATATGAAATTGGGACAAGATAAACAAACCTGCATATCTAATTCAGCTTTGACGATCTTCATGTCAACCCATTTTAGCTTTTCACTCACTTTGCCTGTTTACAAAGAACTCTGAAGTTAACACTAAAAATATCTCCTTTGTTGTTTTAAATCACTAGCAGAAAGCTGATTGATTGAAAGGAGAATGTCTAAGAGACCTAAAAGACTGAAGATTTTTAAGATAAATCAGTAAAACTACAATTCAAGATAAAATTACCATAGTTACCGCTTATAGGACCTGCCATGCAGGGCTTTCTAGAACCATATGAATTAGAACAAAAGGCCCTTTATTACATGGTATGTTATCAATACCATTTTTAAAATGAGCTTCTCCTTGGAGCTTCAAAAAAATTATTTTTTTCTGTGCAGTTTACTAAAGCATTATCAAATTCAGCAAGTAGAAAATCAAAACATTGGTGACATACGTGTTGCTACCATACCTAAAAGCATCCCTGTGTTGAACCTGTATCTCTTTGCTTTCACCTCCTCTTTGAATTTAGATATTACACTTTCAACCTAAAATTCAGATCAAAGACTAAATCAAATTGGAGCACATTTCTGTATCATGAAATTCTAACAAGAGTTCAAATTTGTTCAAGATAATTCTACTTGCGTGTTAAAAAGAATAAAAAGCCTTAGTTGCAATGCTTTATGAAATACGGAATATGGCACAATAAGGAATTATGAAATATAGCACTAGGGCAATTGCAAAGGTATTGCAGTTTCATCAGCTAGCTTTTAACACTAGCAGTTTCATTGTGTATATACATTTCATTGACAAGCTTTTAAAGGCAGAATAACAATGAACAAATATGCGAACCTTTCAACAATCAAAAAACCTTTTACATTACTTTTGTTGTTTACTCATTGATGCTGATTCCAGTTATTCTTTACATAATTGTCTATAAATTTAACAATACTTAAATGGTAAACCAGCATAAAACTTGAAGGGAAATTTTTAAGACAACTTACTGCATCTTCAATTTCATCAGGAGAGTATTTTATGCCGATTCCACATGACTTTTCAAATTCCTCAGTTTTTATTGGATCAGTTGGGTGACTTTTTAAGAATTCAAAACCAGCTATTTCAACAAAGAGGCAAAATAATAATTTATCAGGTACAGAAAAGCAGGTTTTCTTACAACAATAAAATCATTACTTGTCAGCTTTCAGTATCAGCTACTATTAAAGCACACATTTTTCAGCAAATTTTTGGAATTTTCCTTCTGTGTTAGAATCTTTGGACCTGTCTGGGTGTCAAGATTTGGTTGCACAAAAAGTTTTTAATTTCTACTGCAAATATCCTTATATGGGTAGGGAAAATTCCAGTTGGTCAGAACTAACCCATTACAACCCTTGCCAGGTTCTCAATACTTAAAATATTTTAAAGAAGTAATTTTAAGTGGTTATGACAATACTGTCTATGAAACTAACCAGCAAGCTGAAACCTAAAACCATCAGCGTGCAAGACAAGGCTAATACAACTACCGCCCGGTCAGTTCCTCTTCTTTTCCAGACACTTACAGGTCAAACATTGTACACTAGTAAATTGTCAATCATACTATTCCCAAGCTTAGGGAAGAAGAAAAAATGCCTGAAATGACAAAGGTTGTTCTTTTAAACAGTTAATAATGTTGGATATATTTAACAAAATTATGATGTTTTACCATTAAGCTGATTTACTGCAGCAATTTTCTTCTCCATGATATACTTGATAATCATGTTTTCCCGCCCAGCAGACTTCAAATTTGCATTTGCCAATGTGTATAACAGTACTCCAGTTGGCTTCTGAATATCAGAGCTAATTGACTTTGCCTGGAAAATGGCAAAATTGACCTTTAAACATGGTTTGAATAGCGATGATTGTTAATCACTAATAAAACATCTTTAACAACAAGCTAGACTTTCTTGAGATGCAAGTTATGAGATTCAAGGATTTCAGCTTGGACTTTTTAAAACCATTGTACAACCCAGGCAAGTTAAGGTTTTCAGCCTTTTATTTTGAAAATTTAGTTCTTCATGCAAACTGTTTTGCAAAACAAATCTTATTAACTGAATTGTGCTAGAATGAGTAAACTTTATGGCACCACTACACAACAACACCTATGCCCATGCTTAAAATGATAACCACCTTAAGGAGACAAATGCAGACAGACAAATGAGACAAATGCTTATTTGCAAAGCAACCTTTAAGCTACACTTTGAAATTCTCTGATTTTTTCCAGTCATTATATTCTTTAAAAACATTATTGAGACATCACTTTGGTAGTGAAGATATCATAACGGTAACAAAAAAGTTTAGTCCAAAAAAGCAGCCAAGCTGTGACTAAATACTCGACACGTGACTGAGAATATAGATTTATTGCATTTTAAAAGGGTTATACCTGATCTATAATCTGTGCAAGTTGAGACGCTAGTTTTTCATTTTTTGCAGTTTCCTTTGCCTTTTGTTCGCTCAGGCCAATTTCCTGAAACACTTTCAATCTGTTCTCCATCCCTCTCCTGGCTGAATGCACAAAACTACGCGATGACAGGACAAGAAAACCAAAGGCTCTGGCACATTTGCTATTTATCATTTGCTCTAGGCCTAAGCACGAGGCTGACGTTCCATTGCATCATCAGAGTCAATGGAAACGAGGCACAGGAACTCGAAATCTTTTTCACAGCATCAACAAGTAGATTACAAAAAATCATTGAATCCGATCATAAGAGACGGCATGAATTTGAGCCTGGGAGAGGTGGGGGGGGGGGAGCTAGGAATCAGGTTTGGTGACATGGGAGGTCCCACCATGGTTGGGTCCGACGCGAAAAAAAAATTTAAAATTAACCCTTCTAGGATGGCTAAAAATGCATTTCCCAGACTAAAATTCAATAAATTACTATACCGCTTAGAATAGACACGATTCTCAAAAAAACATTATTGATTTATAGAAAAAATTTAAGAGGGGAGGATTCATGCGTTGGGGAATAGAAGAAAGAAAGGATGATCTTTGTTCAGAGTGCACATCAATGCAAATAACAAGAAACTGTTGTATTGATTGGTAGGGTACATTCCATGTACTTGGGTCCGAAGTTCTTCGGACAATGAGGCTCTTTTAGCGTTCTGAATGCAAACTAATAAAAAACATTTTTGACATACGGAAAATCTTCGTTAGTTGGCGTGCTAAACATGAAGCCTGATTTCCTCACTGGGGGTCCGAATAGAAAATTCATCAGGTTTTGGAACGTCCAGTTAAGTATCGTATTGTTGCATTAGGGACAGTGAGCCCTGGGCCCAGGATTCTCCTTGCTTACATGGGGCTGGGGCCCCAAATTTTGGAAAATGCTTCTTCAGTACTTAAATACTGCAAAGTGATCTTTTTATTCATTCGGTATCCACTAATCTTGAGAGAGTCTCGGTGTTCTGGCAGCAGGAGAGGGCCCCTACCAAACAATACGAGTTTTCATTTAATAGCAAAATTAAGAAAAAATTGTAATAATTTTGGGAGGGCCCACCGGGCGATCGTCAGATGGCCCGACCGGCCAGTCCGCCCCTGACTGAATTTATTAAAATAATCAACAAATAATAGAAATATACCCAAATAAGTTAGTGAATAGATCAAATAAAGTCGAGAAGTATATAAACATTTTGTTCTCTTTTGATTTCATATTCTGTTTAAAAAAATAAAAGAAAGGACGGTAAAAAATTTTTTTTCTCTGAAAAGTGGGGGGGGCTTCAGCCCCAGTCGCGCCTTGCCTGTGAAATGACACGATATGTTAACGTAGGACCCGGGGAGTAGGTCACGTAACGTAGAACACGTGCCCCCACTTTTCAGAAACAGAAGAGGTAAAATGGCTATTCGCAGCTCACGGAAGTGCAAACTTTTTGCTGCCCTCTAATAGTTCCAACAACTATGTCGCATTCAAACCATCTTGAAAACTTGTGGTCAGGTTTCCTTAACGTAGTAGTACTCTGACATAGCCCCAGATTGCCTGGTTTAAGTACACATCCCATCCTCTCTGCGTCACCTAGAAGTCCGTGCTTCTAATCAGTTGCAGTTAAATTTCGTTTAACTGCTTCAGGCTTCTAAGGCCTGGTTCGAACGTCGCGCTTCTCATGTGCCGAACCTAACTCGGCGAAGTTAGCTTTTCATATGAACAATTGTGCATCGCAAGAATACTAACCAATCGCAAACCGTTATTTTGATGGGTGGCTTGACAAGTTGGGCATACGCAGTCCTTTTATATGGACACACTACCTTTAAGCACTTTATCGATTATTTGGTAAACATACAAAAGAATTTGAAGAATGTTTCAAAATGAGGCCGTACGTTGAATTGGTGTATTGTTCTTTGGTCTTTCCGCTGGTCCTCTCCTTATTCCGCAGCCATTTGCTGGTCGTTCCGCTAGTTCTTTCCTCATTCCGTCGTCTTTCCGCTAGTTCCGCGGTCATTGCTAGTTCCAAGCACGTTCTGCTAGTTCCTCGTTTTAGCAATGTCGCTAAATGACAGCGTTAGGAATTGTTCACCTGATATAACTTTCAATAACCTAAATCCTGATATCTCAGCCAAAATGATCTTCTCAGTAATATATAAAGTCAAAACAAAGTTGCACATATCAAGGTTCAAGTTTATTTACACTCTTTTCTTTTTATAAGAATAATTTTATAAGAACACGAGCATCAAAACTGGTCAAAGGTTGAGATAAAATTAGGAACAAGCTAAGGCTGAGTTACTGTTTAATGCATTTTTGAACAACATTTTATCCCCAAACGAGGATTTTTAGCCATGTGTGGTTGCTTTTCGGTGAAAATTCAATCTTGTCGTCAAATGAAGGCCGTCTCACTCACTTTGTTAGCAAATAATGCTTGAACACCTCCCAAGAGCGAAAAAGCTAGCAATCGCACTGCTTACACCCTATTAATTTAAGAACAAATTAAGAACAATCCACCCTCGGATTTTTGCGAAAATTAAGAACAGTCAGCCTGAACCTAAATTCACTGGCTTTTATAAAAAAAATAGTGAATACAACATGCACCTAGCAGCATACCCTTCCCTCTACAACGCGTATAAATGCTTGATGACACTAAGCTGCACCCAAGTTTCCTTTGAAAGATTATTTAGCGCTACTGATAATTTCAAAAGAAAAGAAAACTTTCCACTTGATTAAGAGCAAGTCATTGGCCAATTTGCTGATTCATTTGCACTTCTTCAAAAAGAGTTGAAACTCTGAGAATTTAAATAAGTTTTGATCTTGATTCTTAATTCTACATGGGATTTTAAAGCCTGTTTACAGGAGAGGAAAGGTATGGATCCAATTGGGTCCGAATTTACGAATTAAAGTCGATATACTACTGCTGTTTAGCATGTTGCTTTATTATCAATTTTTATTGAATCAATCGAATTCTAATCCACATTTTTAGTTGGTGTGGCTCCATTTTTCCGGCCAGGCCCTAAACCGGACCCTTGAGTTTTATAGCCACCCTGCGATTTTGACCCCAGACCGCCCCTGGTTTCGAAGCTGCTTATATCTTGACCAAAGTGCTGGATCTCTCTCAGCCCGTCTCTTAATATGGTCTCTCTCGCACATCAAATTCTTGATATATGGAGAAATCCATAGTACATATGCATGTCCCGTCTTAGCGGTCCTTTTTATCAACGGGGCATGCACATCCAAGACAGCGAGAAAGAGATCGTAGAAATTGCTAGCCATCCTATTAGGGTCATCCGATCTACATGACATAGCCATCTCCCAGTCAATACTAGGCAAGTCGTTAAGGAAAGAGTCACGGTCATAATTTTTCAAACTGCATGACTCTGTCTTAAATTTCACGTCATTGACATGAACTCTAGCGTTTAATTTTCTAATACCGTATGTCATATAGTGGTCTGTTATACCGATTTTTACGGCCGAAACATTACAGAGGTTGTTGGGTCTGTTTGAAGAAAGGTGATCTATAAACTTAAAAGTTTTATTAGGCTCTTTATCTTTCTTTTAGTTAAGTTAAGTGAGCTTCTGCTAGATGCCCAGAGCATGATAGGACAACTGATAAATTATTACTGAATGTTTTATCTTCGACAGGATCAAATTACGAAATTTACAGCAATGCTGACATTTACAGGAGATGTTTTGTTTTTGATTCTGGGCATTTCGCTTTGTTTTAAGTTTTGATAAGAGAGTCTTTCCGATGGTTATACGAGAATTACAATACATGAACTCTATATTGAACTGACGAGGAAAATTCACATTTTTTGAACAAAGCAGGAATCTGGGATAGCCGCAAAAAGACATTTTCACAAATCCCAAAATTCAATACTGCACATTTTCGAAATCAATACTACACGTTTTTAAATTAATACTGCACAAAGTGTGTAATACTGCACACTAAAATAGGCCCTGGAAAGAGTATTATCATTCAAGAAAGGAACATGCACAAATTACATAACAAAATATAGGCAACATTGAAAAAATCCTCTTCCCCCTAAATTATCATCTAATTTGCATCATTTATTGATCATTATGACCGTTAAAATTTGTGTGGACGTTCTTTCTTTGTGTGAACCCTCCATCTTTGATTAGGTAATATGTGAACGTTCCCATACCCAACTGCCAACGCATCGATAATCTTATCCATATACAACCATTCTGAATGGAAATAACATAGGATTGTACTCAGTTAATGCTTCAGAAGTGAGAACCCTCTCAGCTATTCGATATCAGGCATTTGAAATAATTCGCATTAGTCATAAGTGAAGAAACTAATATTCGCTGGTCGTAAGTCTTGGTTAATCACAACTCTTGGGCGTTTTTGAAGATTTCGGAAAACCATTCAATAAATTATACAATTACAAGGAATTAGCAAAAAGCTGGTGGAAATTTGATACATCATTGATACAGTTTTTCTCAATCTAATGGTGAAGCAAAACTAAACTGTAAAATCTTTGACGCCGAAACCATAACCACGGCGAACATTTTATGCAAACGTTCTTTCGAAAGGTCAATTGATGGTTGTAATCAATTCTAGATCTTTGCGAATATAAATAATTGCCTTTCGAAAGCTATTAAGTTTTTTGAAAAATATAACTCGAAGCAAGGGCGTAGCGGGAAATTTCGCCGTGTCCTGGTAGGCCGAGAAGCGATGGGTGGAGAAAAACTGGATAATTTTTCGGAGGTGAAAAGGCCAAAATTTGGTATATCCTACAAAGCAGTGAGAGATCGCTTCCAGAATATTTTCACCGACAAAAAATCCAAAAATAGAAGAGAAGAAAGTGCAAGTGGAATTAACCCTGAGCACACAGAAAAACGTGTTCTCCTTCTCTCTGATCAGCAAGCAGCATCCCAGCAAGTTAAAGAAAAACAAACAGCAGAAATGGAAAAAAGCTGAAGAAATGAGAAGGAAATCAGTGGAAACATCGAAAGAAAGCAGGAAGAGAAAGGAAGGGGAGGTAAAAAATGTAAGTGAAAAGAAACGTAACGTTAGGCAGAAAACCTTTCAAAATTATTCAAGAAAAAATCAGAGTTGGCAGTTGACTCAATCCGGGCTGACTCACAATTGCGTTTGGAAACCAAGTTTAGACCCACTTTCCGTTTCGAATACAAATTGAACAGAGTTTACCCTGGGTGAGCTCAACACAGGTTGAACCCGGGTAGCTTTTTGTAGTGTAAACCGGGCTTTCGATTGGAAATAATTTCACTTGCTTTCATTATTAAGCATCGGGCGAAGAGTTCAAGTGAATTTTGTTCCACTTTTAGAGCTATTTTGAACATTATTTCCTCTTTGTACTTATACTGTAGTTTTCTAAATGTATTATCAGTCATTCTATCAGCTCAATTTTTGCGCAGACACGACATGCTCAATGCATTCTAAACAACAGGATATACCATTCAATCTTTTCCTCTCTTGGGTACAGTTGAATTTTGGCTGTAAGTCAGCTCTGTGAGTTTTTTTTCTCCGATCGCAGTAGCTGCTAAAAAAATTCACCATATCTTTGAAACGCGATGAGATTTGTAAGAGTTGTTAGTTTCTATAGACTAAACACTGAAGAAACGAACGTCGTCGGGAAATCAACTATGTTGATTTTCTTGATTACTTAGATAAAATGTGAATCAAAATTATGGACTAAAATTTGCATAAAAAGAAGCATAAATAAAGGATTTTCCTGGGAATTCGGAGCTGGAGAAATCCCAAACGAGGCAGGCTTAAGAAGGTACTTTTCAGAGTTGTTTTAATGTTCGCAACTTTTTAAAAATATAATTTTCGCAACTTTAGATCTGCAAAAATTTTTTATGAATGAGAAATTATGCTTTTTTGCTTTGCTCTACTTTTCAAATGAATGTATAGCGAAGGGCGGGGGTGGGGAGTGTGAGAAGTGACGTAATTGGCAATATAATAGGGGGGTTCAGAAAGATGGTGACACAAGGGTGCAGGGGGCCTAAAAATCTTTAAATTATAGGTGATATCATTTATATATGACCCTGTCATGAATGTAAAATGTCTTGTCTACACTTTACTATCAAACCTTGTTTCAGCCTATGTAGGGGATAGAGTGAACCCAAGTAATATTTTCTGCAGTGCGAACACAAAGTTATCTCGCCAAAATTGTTGCCCGGGCTGACTCGGCCCGGGCTGACTCGGTCCGGGCTGACTCGGCCCGGGCTGACTCGGCCCGGGCTGACTCGGCCCGGGCTGACTCAATTGATTTGAATTAATGTATTGTTAATGCGAAAGAGAGTTGAGCCCGGTTAACTTTTCTACTGCGCATGCGGAATAAGGTTGCGGATTGAAAAAGGCGCCAATTTTTTTTGCATCTTTTCGCACAGTTAGTGCCGAACTTTTAAGGCACACAGTTATGACAATGTTTGAAACTAGCAGAAGTTTTGAAAATGCAAAAAGTTCCTTGTAAACGGAAGTTTCCATAACTTCTTCATCAAAACTACTAGTTGAGGTCTGAAAATCTCTTCACCGGTTAAGGCGATTATCGTTGCTTTGCGGTTGTGGTCGCATGTCTCATTTACAATATCGCATGGCACATCCATGTATTCAATGTATGACTATCTTTATTCAAACAGGCTTATTCATCTTAAAGCTTCAAGTGACTTGACCCGGATTTCACTGTGGTTTACGAGTGTACCTTGCAAGTGCGATCAGTAAAATTCCGTTTTCTACGAACTTACAACCTCCTCTACATACAGGTACGAAAAAGCTATTTTGTACTCAAGGAACTAATCGAATGGCTCAAAAATTTGCACACGGTCAGGACAGCTGTTGGGTAAGCAAAATGTGTCTCAAATCTGTGTAGCTGGGAATTAGTTTACTGCAAACTATGTCATAATTCAATTAAACTAGGAATTATACTTGAAAAAATTAACGAATTAATAAACGTCTTTTCGAGCATAGCCCGTTATCAAATTAGTATATTTATGTCATAATTCATTCTTAAAATCTCATGCAATGTATGACGGAATGAAGGATTATATTGCAAGCAAAACGGGGGCTTGTCCCCAGGGATGGCGCCAGAAAATAAATGCTGGGGGGCTGTAATGTCGGAGTGCCGACAGTGAGTGAACCATCAACAAAGATCTAATATAACACCATTTCTGCTGTGGTAATTCCAGTTCAAAAATGAAAAATAACTGAAAAAAAATCAAACAATAAAAAAAAAATAAAAAAAATCTTGAAGTGGAAGTTATGAAAATGCCGACATTGCTTAAAATTTTTCAAAAATTGAAGTACTGACTCGGCCCGGGCTGACAAATTGACTGTATTTGAAACTCTGAAAGGGTGGCAAAATATTTAGGTGTCAAATTATGTAAAGTGGTTTGCAGATTTTGAAAGTTAGACTAAAGCCCAAAGCCTAAAGCCATTTTTCAGTTAGCGCGAAACTATCTTCTAAGATTTTACAGCGAAAGCAACTTCTCTTTCCAGCGTAGGAGATGAGATTATTTTCGATTAAACACGCAATCTTCTGAAATTTAGCAAAATAATGACTTCATTCTCATCAAACGGTAATTTATGAATTTTTGAAAGTCTCAAAGCGTTTCTTTGAAAAAATAAAGAGGAGCTTTAGCTCCAACTAGCCTATTATAATGCCCGTACAATTATGCGTAAGTATGGTCAGGTATTGAACATGTGCTTATAAAACTATTGACTTTTCAGAAAGATATCTGACAACATCATTTGTAAAAATAATGGGTTCTAAGGAATCCTCACGCCACCCGTTTGTGCAAATTGATAATTTTGCAGATTGATGGGCTCCTTCTGTATAAGAAAGATATGGTAAAAAGGACAAAGAACCTCTTAAGAAAAAACACAGATATTATTCAGTAACGAAAATTATTTACGTTTGAGGAAAGACTGGAATACTTTTATAAGTTATTTTCAAAACATACGGCTTAATCTTCCAATAATAGTTGTAGGAGTTTCATATTTTCCAGGCTCTTTCTGTAGAATTCCAGGTTTGAGGTGTTTCTGCCAAGTTCCAAACAAGGAGAAGGGGGGGGGGGTACGGCTGATCATTAGTCAGGGAATAAAAAGCCCGGTTTGTCACTAGACACGACTTTTGAATAAAGTTGGACAAAATTTCTTTTTAGTACAAAACGCAGGAGTTTTAGCGCTTCAAATACAAAATCAAGATGCCTTTGGGTTCTTAGTAAAAATGTTTATCCTTTATCATTCCTGGAGCAGACTTGACTATTAAGGGATATTTGATGGTGCAAGGGAAGAGCCCGGGCCTATTTTAAGAAATTTTCAATACTGCACATTTTTAAGAAACTTTCAATACTGCACATTTATAATCATATTTTTTATAGGAAATTTTTTGTTGCAATTAGTGCAAACCCATGCAAACCCCAAGTATCTTGGCCATGCAAGTGTAGCGAGGAAATTGCCCGAATTTTGAACATGTGTATAGGCCATGACGGAGAAATCACAAACAGATAGACGATAAAATACACAATCAAGAATAACATTTCAAAACAGCAACAAAACAAACAGTAGCAACAAAACCTGAATAGAAACATAGTCATTTATCTCTTGTAAACGGAGTCACTATCTCATGTTTTGTCTGGACAGTAAAACAAAAAAGTTTTATTAGGCTCTTTATCTTTCTTTTAGTTAGTTAAGTTAAGTGAGCTTCTGCTAGATGCCCAGAGCATGATAGGACAACTGATAAATTATTATTGAATGTTTTATCTTCGACAAGATCAAATTACGAAATTTACAGCAATGCTGACATTTACAGGAGATGTTTTGTTTTTGGTTCTGGGAATTTCGCTTTGTTTTAAGTTTTGATAAGAGAGTCTTTCCGATGGTTATACGATATTTACAATACATGAACTCTATATCAAAGTGACGAGGAAAGTTCACATTTTGTGAACAAAGCAGGAATCTGGGATAGCCGCAAAAAGACATTTTCCCAAATCCCAAAATTCAATACTGCACATTTTCGAAATCAATACTGTACGTTATTAAATTAATAATGAACAAAGTGTGTAATAATGCACACAAAAATAGGCCCTGGAAAGAGTATTATCATTCAAGAAAGGAACATGCACAAATTACATGACAAAATATAGGCAACATTGAAAAAATCCTCTTCCCCCTAAATCATCATCTAATTTGCATCATTTATTGATCATTTTGACCGTTAACATTTGTGTGAACGTTCTTTCTTTGTGTGAACCCTCCATCTTTGATTAGGTAAGATGTGAACGTTCCCATACCCAACTGCCAATGCATCGATAATCTTATCCAGATACAACCATTCTGAATGGAAAGAACATAGGATTGTACTCAGTTAACCCAAAGTGAGAACCCTCTCAGCTATTTGATATCAGGCATTTGAAATAATTCGCATAAGTGAAGAAACGAATTTGCGTTAGTCATAAGTCTTGGGCAATCATAGGTCTTGGGCGTTTTTGAAGATATCGGAAAACTGTTCAATAAATTGTACACTTATGAGGAATGGGCAAAAAACTGGTGGAACTTTGATACGTCATTGATATAGACTGACTGACTGACTCGGCCCGGGCTGACTCGTTTCTTTAAAAAAATTAGTGAATACAACATGCACCTAGCAGCATATCCTTCCCTCTACAACGCGTATAAATGCTTGATGACACTTAGCTGCACCCAAGTTTCCTTTGAAAGATTATTCAGCGCTACTGATACGCATAGCACACCGGAAGCAGTAGACATGGTTTCTATTATGCTTGACAACGCAAGTGTGGCAAAAATAAAAGCCATCCCACTGTCCAATGACACTGTCGCAAGACGCATTGGTGCCCTTTCGAGAGATCTCCAGGAACAGTTGGTAGATAAACTCAAAGGCAAACGACCGGGGCGACTTCAACCCGGGTTTATTTCAACCTGGGACGACTTCAACCCGGCACGATTTCAACCCGGCACGACTTCAATCCGGGTTGATTTCAACCCGGGACGACTTGAAATCATTCGTTGGTGGAATTATTTTTGTACAGGATCTTGCCCCATTTGATGATTTCAACCCACATACATTAACAAGATAAACTCCGTCGAAAAGAATTTCAGACAAGTTTTCAGAATTTCGTGACAAAAATTTCATCGCCTATTTTACCACAGAGATAGCAACCTATTACCAAAATCTTAAAAAGCAAAACCATACAGGTTGCTTTGTATTCAATCCATCCCATAGGTACCAGCTTTGTGGAGACTTGAGGGCTTGAGTACCCGTTCGGATTAAGTTAGTTCAAGGACCGACAATGATTAAGATGTTGATGCCTACGATAAAGTTACTTATGAAGATAATATAAATGAGGACAGGCCTGTCGGGAACGGGGGGCTGGGGGCTGGAGCCCCCCCCAATAATTGTCAAACTGTAGTATGCTTCCTTCATAACAGTGTACTGAATGAGAAGGAATACAACGGGCAGCCCCCCCCCCCCCCCCATATGAATTTCGTTCCGACGGCATTGGAGGAAAATGATGTAATTGAGAATTAATGGATCAAAAGGATACATAAGTTTGATTCTTGACCTCAAGTAATAGTTTTTCTATTCGAATTCTCGAAAATCTTAAATGCAAAAATTATCGTCGTGAAAAAATTCCGTCTCCTTTTGAATTTAGTTAGAGAAAATTTCGTCATAATTTTTGTCCGAAATTTTTTGTAGTTAATGTATGTTATTGCCCTTTCAGCCGCAATGATATTTGTTTGTTTCAGACAACAGACTTTTGCTTTGCCCCGTTTGCTGAAGTCCTCTGGAAACAATTTTGACGAGTTATCATATCAAAATATTATCAAGGGGAGTTTCAATACCATATACGCATCGTAAGTGGTTCTCAGCTCAGTTCACCTACACTTTCAGAACCCCCCAAAAATAAAAATTCAACTAACTTTTAGTCAAAAATGCTAGGAAACAAAGTTGTTCCTAGTTGTGAACCTAAATAATCATCACAGATGTTTTGGACCTAGCAAAGTATCTCGTATAAAAAATTACCTATCCTAAGTAACACGAAAATACCTATCCGAAAACTTTCAAGCCACGATGCCTAAAATAAGCGTGGATCTGACTCACTTTGTGGAGTTGTAAATTAAAACTGTGGAGCTGTAATTGTAGAAAGTGTGGATTTTTAGATTGTGCATTTTCTTAAAAGTGCTGCATAAAATACTAATCAAAACGCCTAAGAAAGAATTAGGATCTTTTTCCAATGCAAAGTGAATACCCAATCCCAGCCTTGTGTAAATTGCTACGAGAAATGAAAAATGGACAATTAAAAGAATTAAGAAACTTCAAAACTGTAAGATTCAGTGCATGTGGAGAAAAACCAATTGTGCTTTACAATATTGTCGTCAGTGGCGTCGCCAGGTCGAAAAAACTGGGGTGGACAAGAAGAAATGTTCTTGGCCACGCCCTTCAGACACTTGGAAAAGCCTTTTCTTTATATATTTCGAAATCTTTGGACAAACAACTTTCTCAAGCAGCTTTTTTCGTAACGGTGGCTATCGATCTTATCAGTCCAACTCCTCCCCCTACCCAAAGGTTCTTCGACGGATTTCGAGAAATTAGAAAATCGACTTCTGGGAAAACTAGGGTGGACATTTCCACCCCAGTCCACCCCGTGGGGACGCCATTGATTGTCATGCTGTTTTGAAGTAAGATTGACTCGGTGTACAGCTTCAACTTCACGACAGCATCTCAAATATTTTTGCTTTATGACTTACTTAAAAAAGAAGACACTGAGCCTGAAGACCAAGACTGAGATTATGATTTTCTGTCCGTAATGAATTTTGGGGTGTATGTGATATCTTACAGTAGATTTAAGAAAAATTTGCAAAGCAATTAAACTAAGGTGTTTTGAATTGGAGAAGCATTGGAAAGGTTCCTCTCAAGGCTACAGCAGCTGAACGATGATAGGCCTCTCGG
Source organism: Rhopilema esculentum (assembly GCF_057945365.1). Classification (NCBI taxonomy): domain Eukaryota; kingdom Metazoa; phylum Cnidaria; class Scyphozoa; order Rhizostomeae; family Rhizostomatidae; genus Rhopilema; species Rhopilema esculentum. The sequence goes on along the minus strand of NC_142817.1, from coordinate 5,959,033 downwards.
TGGTAGCTGGGAGGAACATTCAATTAGGAATATGGCATTACAGGGACTATTGTCCTTCCCAAATTTTTTGCAATGATAGGTTAGAAAATGTTTTGAAAGTTTACGCTAACGAACGCATTAGTAGCAGTTCTGCTGGGAACACGTTTTTGTTCTTTTTGATGGTGCTTTATCTTGTGTTGTCAAAGATGGATTTGTATTTTATCTAACTCGGTTTTGTTTGTTTATGTTAATCGAAATCTTCTCCAAATCGTTATGTTTATGAATAAGGAAAGAAAGAAGCAAATATTTTCTGAAAGGGGTGTTTTCCGGTGTTTCAAATGGCGTGGCCGTAAAAAATTTAGGGACAAGCCTCCTAGTTCCGTTCCAGCCACTCCCCTGTGGGCTGGTGCGTGGTGTCTGCGGTACAAACAAGATTGGGGCAAATATGATCCTTTCATACTACGCGAAAAGAGAATAAGAAGAGATAAGCACAACTTTTACATCAGAGAGAAGATATTATTTGCCATCCCTAACGTTTGATACCTCCTTTATAGTATCAAAACGTTTTTAAGAAAATATTTGAATGACAAATAATTTGATGGGCTGAATGCAAATAAAAAACTTTCCATAAGCAAAAAACGACTTTTGAAAGCCTCACCCAGCTTTTGCCCCGGATAAAAATTTAGCAAGATTTCATTCAATCATGCATTGAAATTTGAGAAATAAATGACTAAGATCACAGAGATCTCAAACTTGTTCTCAGAGGAATTCTACCAGGCGAGACAATGTCACGGATTTTGGCAGCAAATCCTAATTCTGCCGATGTAGAGAGGCTGATTCCCATCTACACTTTTCAAATATATGAATATTGCAATGAATATGCTTGATCTCGCAAGTTTCAAGTTCCATGAACAGCTGCAAAGATTTTGCTTCAAGAAACCAAAAACACTAAAGTCTGGAAAGCAAGACTGACATGAGGGGGTTTTTCAAGGTTAAAGGAAAGAAAAAATAACTTTGACAGATATCCGAACAAACAATGTAAAAGGGTTTCTTTTAGATAACTTTTTGCTCATAAGTTGAGACATAACTATATGTTGCTAATTTTCTTATTAACCCAATTACTGTATTGAAAAGAATCGGCTTCTTATACTTCGTTTATTTAAGTTTTTGCCAAATATTTGCCACGTCCATTGTGCCAATCCCAGCAAGGTACCACGCCCAATTTTTATAAGAAAATGTGGATCTGTAAAATTTTTCTTATTTTAGGCCCTGAGGCCCTGCCACGACGCTATTCTTGTTGCAAGTTTTGCTGCAGAATTTAAGATGAAATCCATTTCAAATGGACATCGATAAATATCCTTCTTAATTATTCAAATAATGATTCTATCTTGGAAGCATCTTGTCAAATGTCTGTTTACAGCGATAGAATAATCCGTGTTTGCGAGAAACAAATGTTCTGTTGGTAAGGAAACTTTTGTAAATATTGATATTTCTTTGCATATCAAAATCTCATTGTTTCTTCATTTTCACTGCTACCCGATGTTTTGGTGGAGAAACTGTCGAAACTTTGAAGAATAGTAGAGCAGCATTATCTGTTGAAAAATGTTTCGTTCCCTTTGAAATTATAATAAAACAAATGTTAATTGAGTTTGAGATATGACGTGATGAAATTATTTGTCAACCAATGAAAAGTACGAGAGTCGATGACGTTTTGAACACGAGACTTTCCTTATACCACGACAACATGGAGGCTGGGTGTACACATCTTTTTAGTGTTTACAGTTAAACTTTAATAGATCGAGAAAGCATGTATCGTCAACGGGTACGTAAAGCAATATAGCAGTACTTCAAAACAAACAGAGGAAGCCAACAGCCTGCTAAATGTCACGGCTAAGCTTTGCGAGTTCAGACAGGAAGGACTCTTGCACTTCGACCCAGGAGGGGCTCAAACTTATAGAGCTGTTGCAAAATTTCCTGGTTCAACAGAATGAGCAGATCGAAATTTTGAAAAACAGTGTCAAGAGTCTGGAAGAGGAAAGGGATGCTTTATTAAGTAAGAGATGTGTCAACGACACGTATTCCTTGAGAGATATTGCAACACAGACTGACGAGAATAACGATTTGTTTCAATGCCAGCGCAGTTTCGCAGAAGAAAGGCCAGAGTGAGTTGCCTATTTTTTCGATTCTATAAAAACAAACTTTCCAGTATGAATCCGATAACTGGCTCAGAAAATCCAATTCGTATGGTTTAGAGATAATGCTGTTGAACCTCGCGCTGAATCGCTTGTTTTGTTGGCAGATTAGATTGAACTGTCGCCATTGAAAACTTACAAAGTTTTTTATTTTTGATTTTCTGTGTCAATTTTCAAAAAGAAATTTCCACTGAAATAAGTATACCCCGTTTAGATTCCTTGACATTTTTTTAACGATGAAATCAAGTTTACCGAGTTATGATCGATATTGGTGGCTGGGAATATTTGTGGCCTAAAGTAAAACCTTAACATTATTTGCGGCGTTTTTATGTCATTCTCAAATGGGATAAAACACGTGATGATTTCGCATTTCTCACCACCAACCATTGCGAAAGTTTGCTAAATATACTAAAGTTCTGTTAAAAATTTTGGCAAGAAAAGCGTCTGAAAAATATTGAAGTTGGTACCGACCCGATTTTGACAGTATAAGAACTGTGTGACCCCCTGTCATGTAAGACAATAGAGAATGTTTTAACAGGCATGCTTCCAATTCATGTTTATTTGATGACAACTGTGTTGGGGATGTTTAAACTTGTTATGTGCAACAGTACACTTTTTGGGCAAAGGGATGTTCAAAAGTTACACTAAGCAAAGGAGTTTTTGAATTCTACATTCTGTTCCTATCCATGAAAGTTTTTTTTGTAATAAAATTTGAAAAAATTGTTCAAATTCAACATTTTGTAGGATTTTGGTCCAGGGTGTGCATATCAAATAAAAAAGGACCAAGTATGTGCCACATGTAATCAAAAAAGGACAAAGCCAAATTTTTCCCATTGACTTAGGTATTGTGAGATTAGAGAAACATAGTATAAAATAGAACACTCTTCTTGTCTATCTTTGCAATAGAAATATTATAGTATTTGCTTATTCCTCTACCAAGCTAAGAACATATGTAATTTAGCAGATCTTTTACCAGCTTTGGTATATATTTAATTAGGGATGTGTCTATTGCCTCCAACTTGCATGGCTTGATGATCTCTTAGTCAATTGAACTCTGCCTTTGATATGAAACAATTTCATCACAAAAATGATTTAAATTAAGGATTTGTGGCTTCCAGTTGAAGAAGACAGGGAACAGATGCAACACACCGTAACTAGATTAGCCTAGGTGTATGAACCAAGGATTTTGGACTTTGTGAGTCACAATGTTTCAAGTGTTTCAATTTAAGAAAAAGCCTTTCAGTATGATTTATGTATCAACATCTTTCCTAAGCTCATTCAGATTTTCCAGGCAAAAAAATATTTGAAAGCGAAGGAGCCAAAATGTTAAGATTGTGGATGTTTTAGAAAGGCAAGAAAAGTTTTAGAAATTTGGTTTTTCTGGCATGGAAAATTTTTTCTATTTAAATGCTGACATGAAACGGGAGATGTCTTCTAAAGTTTTGAAATGTAGAATTTGACAGGTCTTCAAGTATTTCTTAAACTCTCAAATAACTATATTTATCTTTTTAAATACTTCATTTGGATTATTTGTTCCCATAGAAACCACAACCCAGGAAATATTCATGGTCACCAGAAAATGGATGTGGAGAAGTCCTTTAAGCAACAGCATACAAAGACCAAAGAAACTGAGGTGCAAGAAGTGGAGATTGCACTAAGTGACAGAGACTCCAGCTCATTAGATAGTGCAGATGGTGTTCCAGCCATCAAGAAGGGCAATTCTGAAGTAAGATACAATAAAGATTACGCAAGCTTGCTAGACACACCAGTGAAATCAACACCAGAAGCAAAAGGAGCTTCAGTAACCCCACAAAAGTCAATAAAGCGTACTAGCTCAATTCATGTGAAAAGGCATGATAGTAAGGGAAGAGCAGACTCTTATCAACTTTCACCTGATTTGCAAGCTGTTACAAATGATTTGCTGGCTAATAAATATGGAGGGAAAGAGAAGGCTAATAGTGCTGCGAAGGTAATACAGGAATATTACAGGCATTGGGTCCTGAGTCGAAGCTTCAAGCGAATGAGAGCGTATTCAGAGAAAAGAAAAAAGTCAATAACTAGGTATCCAGAGAGAATATTGGACAGTGATAGGAAAAGGGGTCAAAATACTATGTATAACATTGAAAACCCTGTCCTTATTGTTGATCTAGAAAATGGCCAAGAAAAGGATAGTAGTTTATACTTACAAACGAAAGAGGAAGATGAAAACACTACTCTAGAAGCAGAAAGAACTGAAAGAACTTCATCATTTTTGAAGACTATGAGTCGTGGGAAAATTGTTGCAGATGAGAAGGGGGCTGTCAATGGTGATGGGCGTAAAATTTTGTTACCTTCAGATACTATGTTCTATTGTGGTACTCCGAAAGAAAATAAGGTAGAAAAGGAAACCCTACTTGGGTCATCAAGACCAGTAAAGCCTAACAATGAGGCTGCATCAGTGGATGATGAGGCTGAGGAAGAAAAGCAGGGAAGTCCAGAGAGTGAGGAAATATCAAAAAAGAAAATCACAAGGTCTGACAGCTCTGATAGCTATGAAATAATTGATGGTAAGAAATTTCTTTTATATTTCATAGGTTACTGCTTGGAAGTGCCTGCAAGAAATATTCTGAAATGCATTTAAGCTTATCTTAAGTGTGTGATCACAGAAATAATCTCATCTTTGGGTTTTGTCCCAGGGCCTCCAAAACCTCTTCTCTTGCCCTGCTTATTGGTGTATTCTTTGCAAGAAATATTTTCAAGCTTGTTGGAATCCAGAAAGTTCAGAAAGTTTTGATAAAATCTTTCTTTTCAGCACAACAGCTCATGCAGGTTTATGCTCGAGATGCACAGTCAGTAGGATCTGTTTCATCTGTTTCATCAGACACAATTGATGACAGGCAAGATGTGTATGACTCAACAGCATCATCAATGTTTTATGATGATGATCGTTACCCTCCAACTGTTGACAAATCTAGGAAATGGAAGTACAGAATTGGGATAAATCTTTTCAACAGGTAATAGTTTCCAAGTCTTTAACTAGTGTCCTGTTATATCTGGTTATCTTCTGACTGTTGGTTTCAAATCAATTTTTGTGTTATATGCTGCAAAAACTATAAACAGGAGAAGACATAAATCCTCATGAAGTACCTAGGAATATCATGTCTATTTTTGTCTAATGCTCCTCATATGAAGAATTGGTACAAATTACCGTATTTGATTTGTGGCGCGCGCTCTCTCTCTCTAATAAACCCCTCCTCCAAGGAACATAACCCATAAAGCTTGGTTTCCACTATGAGTTAAAGTCAGTTAATTTGAGATAATTTTGTGATCTGACATGGTTTAAAAATTATCTCATAGTAGAAACGCTCATTAAAAATTTACAAAATATATCTCATGAAAATTTACTTGTGTTAACTCACACTATCTCATGAGCTTGGAAACAAAATTTTTTGATTTCAAACTCATGAGTTAACTTGAGATAACATCTTATCAAAAGAAGCCGATGCGTGGGAGGGGAATGTGCTACCATTTCCACTGAGATTCCTACGCAACGCACTTGCACTGAGCATTACTTTAGATTTAAAAAACAGTTTTCTTCACTCAATGAAAAGTCAATTGTGAAATAAGAGAAACATATTCTCATTTTGAAGTTCCTTTTCCAATTGGCCGTATTCACCAAACGCATATCTTTTTTGGTAGATTTTCCATACTCAAAAACCTTGGCGCAGATCCCTAACGGCATTTCTAGCAAAAGAATCTTATCTTTCTATGCATTCTCAAAAGCAGCAGTAAAACAAATTGTTCTTGTAAGATGCCTGCCATAACTGCAAGACTCAAATAAAATATGATTTCTGGTATTTCCATACTTAATTCTATCTCAAGTGGAAACTGAATCGGTACATGGGTTAATTTTGAGTTAGCTCGCTTTATCTCACGCTATTTCACGCTATCCCAAGTTAACTTGAATTTAGACCTTGAGTTAATTTTCAAACCTACTCTCTAATAAATACCCAGGGCTTTTGTAAAAATTTTTGCATAAAGGAGAAATCCCATGTTTTTATGTATATTTTATAAAACTATTGCAAAAACAGATCTTTGTTATTTCACCAATGATTATTTTTTTGTTGGGAGTCATCTCAAATTTCTTGTCTATCTCCTGAAAGAATATTTGTCTTCATTTGAAATTACATTAACTTTTGCAGAAGTCCTTGTTTCAGTTTTCTTCCACCTGTTACTTCAGCCTGGAACCTGTCTTTGCAATAAAGTGAGAAATAGAATGAATATTCTAAGGAATGAATAGGTACAGTTCAAGCAAGCTCTAAACTCTAGGATGATTTTTGTAACAATTGGTAGAAATTTTTACCTTTCCCATTAAGTGTGGATTGATATAAAAATAATGTTATCAGTGCTGCTTGGCGTAATGCAATCAGACCAACATAACTTTATACGAGAGGTCAAACCCCAGACAATGGGGAAAATTGATGTTAAACAGAATACGATGATGATGATGATGATGATTATGATTATGATTATGATTATGATTAGGATGATGATGTGATGATGATGATGATGATGATGATGATGATGATGATGATGATGATGATGATGATGATGATGATGATGCCCTTTAAGAAATAAACGCCGCTCTCTAAGAAACGCCCCTCTACAATAGTCACCTCTCCAAGCAAAATGTGAAAGTTGCAAAACAGAATTACTGTTTTAAACATTTGTTTAAACACTGATTCATTTGTTTTAATTCTACAAGAGTTTATTAATTTTCAGGAAAATCAACTAGATTTTCTTGTAAATAGTGTTTTAACAAACAAAGTGAGTGTAGTAGAATGGCAAAATGGGGTAGAACTTTGGGCAGTTATTATTGAAAATAGATTTATGGCAGTGGAAGCTTGGGGGCTTAGTGGTTACAACTGTCATTGAAACAACCACTATAGAATTTCAAACAGTTGTTATAAAGAATTTGAAATATTTTCTGGTTTTCATTTTTAAGTGCACAAACACAAAGTAATTCAAATAGCTTCATTGTTTCAAAGTTAAAGATATTTGCTGAGCACATTTTTGTAGTAATCAAAATTTATGTTTAATTGATGAATGTAAGCTTTTTCAATTGAGAAAGGAATCTTAAGTTACAGATATCTCAGAAATTATTTGTTTTTACTTAGTTGAATATCAACGACATATTTTGCTATTTTAGCAAACCTGAGGATGGCATCGAATACTTGGTAGACAATGAATTGATACAGAATAATCCAAAAAGTGTTGCTGATTTTTTACGAAAGGAAACATCTATTGCCAAGCAGAAAATTTCGGAATATTTCGGTAACTTCCGGAAGGAAATGAACAGACTTGCTCTCAGGTATTCATTTAGATTAACACGTGGGACTTGAATTAGCATATGGTTTTTCACCATGACTTTCTCTTCCATTGATAGCACAGAACAATATATACACGATTCATTTTCATCAGACTTTTAAGTATGCTTAACTGTTTTTCTCTATCACATTAAACATTTCCTCCATGCAAACATGTGAATTGCTCTTTGTTGGCGGAGTTTCCATTCTTTGTTGATGTTTTAAAATCCCATTCAAATACTGAATTTTTTTCTGACTAGTGAATTTGCTTCATCATTCGATTTTGCAAACAAGGAAATCGACGAAGCATTGCGACAGTTCCAGTCTTACTTTAAACTAACGGTATGGCTTGACTTTTCTAGTCGAATTGCTTATTTTCTACATCATTAGATAGCTAGATTGTCTGAAACAGCTGCAATTGCATATAAAGCCATTATATATATGTGTTGTTTTTGTTTATGTGGCGTATTTTCGAAATTGCTTTTTGAAGAATACTCAAGTGTCATGACGGTGCTAAAAGATTTGTACTCCTTGAACAGAACTAGCTTGCTAACTATTTTTCATAAACTTGGTTCATTATAATTGCTACCCGTAGCTTTTTTTAACAATATTTTAGCCGTTGATTTGTGATTACATTGTCAATGTAGTGTGTATAAATGTGTATTTGTAAAATCCAATTTGTTATTTTAATTAGAAAATACTTGACATTTTCTGTTTTGATTATTCAGGGGGAAGCTCAGTCTATAGAAAGATTTCTCCAGGTATTAATCAATTATTGTAAAATTACCCGAATATCAAGTGATAGATGCATCAAATTTTATCAAAGTTAGCATTCTCTATAAAAGCCCTAGTGATATTTTAATCTAAAGAGCTGTATTCTAAAAAGCTCTTTTTAGAATATTTTTAGAATAGAGAGATTATTTTCAATGATATTTATGAAAATTTCTGTTTTAACTCCTTGTCATTAAGTGTTTGATGGTGATAATCAGAACTGTACACACTTTGGTGTATATAACAGGACAGTTATAATTGGCAACCCCGTGTTAAACGCTAAATCGCGTGTTTTTATAGAATTGACCGTGAAATGAATTGAATTCTGATAGCTTAATGTATTCCTTCATAGGTCTTCAGTGAACAGTATGTAGTCTGTAATCCAGATGGAATGACTATAAACGTTGACACAGTCCTGTTGCTAAGTTACGCCATGGCCATGCTTAACACGGACCTTCATAACGAAAACGTCAAACGTAAAATGACTGTAGATGATTTTATCAACAATTTACGAGGTAAGCTTTGTTAAGTGTTAACTGTTGTGGTATTCGGGTTATTTTCCTTGGTGAAATTTGTGTGTAACTTCATGTACAGCGTATTACCCGCGTGTAATGCGCAGGTATCTCTCGGAATTTCTACCTATTAATGAAGGGTACTCTCTAATGTAACCTTAAGTTCTCATTTATCTGAGGGGAGGGGGGGGGGGGCAATTAAATACCATTTAAATTTATATTGCATTTGTTGCTATTAATATCGAAAAAATTGGCTGTAACTCGTTTGAAAAGTTGATCTCTTTTTCCGACAAATTATATATCTACTATTTAATACGTTTTGTCAATTCTTTGACATTATTCGTCTCTTGATTCAAGTATTTTTTGTTCATTCGTCACCTTTCATTTAGGTACTGATGATGGCAAAGATTTTCCACGCGAGATGTTGCTCAACATCTACAATCGAATACAGAAGAACGAATTTTCAACCGGAGCTGATCACATGACACAGCTGAAGCAAATAGAACAAAGTTTTATTGGCAAGATACCAGTATGTATTCTTCTTTTTCTAATTAGGTCGATGGAAGTTCTTCCTTAGGCCCTGCTCATATCTTTTTGTATCTGTAGTGCCATCTGTTCGTCACTTGTGCCTTTCACTCTGTGACATCACGTGACATTTGCTTCAAATACTTACTCACTTACACTTGAGGTGGCGCTGTTTAGTTTTACCAAAGTAACTTCCCTATGGCTATTAGAAGCTGTCAGAGCACATGTTAATTATCTGGAAATCTATATGTGCCGTCTTATGTCATTTGTGTGAAGTGAAGAGAACTTCGCTTGACTAGCCACGCGAAGGGAACCTGGTTCAGTCTTCGGTCAACTTTTAGTTTTGAATTTGAAACAGCTGGGTCTTTTTTGGCTCAAAACCAAGCTAAGGTACTATTGGACAATTCTTGAACTTATTCATGGTTGATCTATTCTTGAACAACCAAACCGCCAACAACTTTCAAATCTTTTTTTAGAGAGTGAAGCAGATTTTGTTTGTAGTGATATTTTTCTAACTTTTGCGTTAACTTAACTTGGAAGAAAATTGTTTTTGTTTGAATGAGTTTTGCACTTAAAGCTGTAAAATATTGAATACTTTCTGCGTTGCTGTGCTCATTATTATACTCTTTCAAGCTCTTTCTTTACTTTTTCTTGATAACTTCAATTTGCTGTCTTACGTCACCGTGTCCCCGTTTTCTCTTTCAGTCGATTGCAGAACCTCATCGACAATTTGTGAAACTGTTTACTCTAGAGGAAGTCCACGATCCAAACAGAATCGACAAACCGCATATGAGACTGGCCTTTCTCTTCAACGACCTGCTACTGGTAAGTGTGCTTTGTATCGAAAAACAAACTAAAGAGAGCAACGTGGATTGTTTGTCACTGTTATAGGCATTGTTATTGTTCCACCAACAATGTATAGCTTACAGTAACGGCATAGGTAGATACTTGATGACTACACCACAAGAGAGGTTCATCGATGAATGAGAGGTCGTTTGGGCGTCCCTGGAAATGGGTATTCAAGTATCTAGCAGTTAATGAATCGATATAGTTTGTTATTTGTTATAAACATTTATGGTGTTTTTAATTGAACTGTCACGAAATTCGCTGCATTATTTCATGTGGGCATTTTCTATCCTTAATGAATACGGTGTCAAAGCATTTTGTTCACATTGTTTTATGCAGGTACCTAATCTTGTACAATATAGCATTCCTTAAACAGAAATGCACTCGATTCTTTCAAGTTGCCTTTTTGACAGCATACGTAAGATTCCTTCATGCAGTACCCGTGAGGCTAGTTATAGGTGGTTTCCACGCTACTTGAAACTGATGTTCACCCGTTACCTGTGCCATAAGAATTATCTGGCTCTCCCCAGAGCTTGGAAAAGTTGCACACCTCGGGTCGTAAAATGAATAATCAAAGGATTACATTGTCTATCTTGGGTATTTTACTTGCAGCGCTTTTGGTGCGGAGAACAGGAGCGGTTTAGGCTGTTTCTCCAGGTTTCATGCTTTGTACTAGTCAAGGAACTCTGAGTAACAAGTCAGAACCGCCTTGTACTCGACACCAAACCTATAAAGCATTTTAAGAGGGTTTCAGGGCGCTCTACAGCATACTGATTAACTGTAATATTCATTACATTGCTACGTTTCTAGCCAAAACTCGTCCTTTTTTAGAAACAGAGCCTGACTCTGAATGTTTGAACTGTGTAAACGTTCTTTAATCTAATTTTACTCCTAAAATTGTTTTACTCCTAAAATTTTTGCTCATAGAACCTGATTGTCAATCTAATTTTACTCCTAAAATTGTTGCTCATAGAACCTGACTGTCAAGTTGCAAGCTAGTTGTCAAGTTGCAATGTTCTTTAACCTCAATTTGTTCTGATACATTCGTTTTTGCCATCATTTCTAAAGAAACCTTTTTTCTTTGTAGTTGGCAAAGCCAAGGATCAGGCAAGGTGGTCACGGGGGTGGGCAAATAACCTTAAAAGCATCGTATAAGTTGCTAGGCATGCAGTTGGCCGAGTTTAGCAATGAACGTAAGTCTTTTCAATTTCTTTTTGCTTGCAGGTCGATGCCAATAAAGGGCTTACAATTCCTTCGTCGTGATTTTTATTATGAAAAATTAGATTTACTCTTTTATGCAAATTTTCCATTCACCCAAAGGAATGCTGGTTTCAAATTTGGTAAGGTGTTGAAGGGTAAATGCAGCCTAGCTTTTATGCCTGTAATTCTTTTAGTAGCAGTCAGGGTGATTTCAAGTGGTCAAGAAATTATTTATATTCTGATCTGGCACCTTAGCTCACCTCAGGAAAAATTCCTGAATTCTCTTAATATACCTTTAAGAGCACTTTACCGTGACTGCTAATTGGAGACATGGTACAGTAATTTTGTTAGTAGTATAGTAAGGATATGTTATTTTAACTATAAAAATAGTATTTTTATGCATGGGAATGATCTCAAGGAATGTCTTTTGCGCGGGAAGTGTTTTTTTCCTGAGCATGGATTTTTCTGTGAACAAAGAAACTGTTTTCGATTTAAGTATATCGGAATTTTGATAGATATAAATCTTGCAGTGCAGTGATATTTGCCTGATTGTCGCAGAAGGCATGAATTACGGAGTTATGGGTTTTTAATGAATTTATGTCTTCCATCAGTCAGTTTAATTTTTGCTTTTTATTATGAAATTATGCACGCAAAATTTGTAGCGATTTTTGAAATAACTTTTTATAAAGGTTTTAGTTTGTGATGAGAAAGCATCTCTTCTAAAACAATCTTTTAGTTGTCTTATTTTTATCTATGATCTGATGTGAAACATCTTCTTTTAGATTACAAATACGGCGTTTATCTACAGACAAAAATCGATTCAAAGGTACAATCTTCTAAAAACAAGCTTTTTTATTTGTGTATTTCTTTTGTGATGTAGAAGTATATTGGGCAAGAAGAATAAATCAAGCCTTTTTGTCTTCATGTCTGTCGAGCTTTGAAATCTTGCTACTCAAGAAACTCACTTGCGTATGAAAGATTTCTGATTTTCTTGAGCTATAACCCTTTTAAACAGATTCTTTTAAAGTATTCATTTCCAATGAAAACCAAACATCTGGTATTTATGAACGCGTGGTAGCTTTAAAAGCATTTGACTAATTGATGCCACGTAGCACCAGATGTTTTAATTTCAAGGATAGTACAGTCTAATTATTTTGTTGCAACTATGATCTTTTTTGCTTTTAGACTGTAGCTCGTTTCAATCTAAAAGACGAAAAAATGCGGAAATCGTTTGTAGAAGATCTTGACGACTGTATTAGAGAGGTAAATTTTTGTGTCATTTTCCCCGATGTCGTTTAAGTATATCAAGGACCGTACCAGTCCCTTTTTTGTTAACTTTTCAGGTGTGCGGTCAGTTTTAATTTGCATTTATCGAATGATGACTTTTCAAATCTAGAAACGCCTAATTTTCCAGTTCGATTTTTTCAGCAATATTATTTCTGCAAAATTTTCTTGGATAGCTTTGTTGTTATTTGCGTCTGCCAAGTCTCGGAAATCATTTTTAATGCGCGTTTTTTCTTTGTAGACAACTGGAATGAACAATATTCGAATAGGTACGTCGTTGAATCAGAATTATGACAATTTAACTTATGTATTGTAATATGAAAAACTTAAGGATTACAAGTTGCTATTATCATGTTTCTCTTGTGAAAAGGAAGGAAAAGAGAGTAAACAGATAAAATATGTAAGTTAAAAGGATTAAAAATGTGAGAGCAGATGAAATTCAAAGTTAAAAGGGCATTCGAGAAAAAATTCGTTTAGTTTTGGATTTTAGATACTCTTTACATTTCTCTCTCTTTACTCTTTACAAATAAAAAGAGTTCTTTAGAGATCTTAATATCTAAGTAGAAATGGTTTTTCGCTTATAATGTTCGGGAGGTGCACGCTAGACCGATTGCTCCTTTTGGTCTGGCAATGCTCTTTATTTATGATTTACAAGCACAGATTATTGTAAAATGATTTTATGAAGTGTTTTACAATGTCACACAATCAAACAATCGGCTCGTGCAGATTCAGTAACTAGACGATTTATGTTTTCTATTAAAAGTGACTTTTCTAGATCATTGTCATCTTCATTACTATCATACTGACAAGAGCAAAGCAAATTTCATTTCGATCTCATTTCGTATATCTATTGTCGTTTTTAGCTCTTAGCAAATCAAAACATGCAGCCAGGGGCAACTATATTGGACCACAAAGTATGACATTGGACAGAAAGAAAATCAAACGAAAGACAGAAGGAGGGGGCGAAACTCTTAGCTTATTGAATGTCCAAATAACTTCACTGGAAGCTGAAGAACTGACTTCGAAAAACAGAGCTTCGTCGATGTTAAATATAAGCGAGGCTGCGTCAGGTGTGTTTATTTATACCTTTCTGTAGTTCATCGAATCACCGTCAGTTAATCTTCACATGTTTTCGCAGCTTTCCCTACCAAGATAATATTGTTGGCCAACTAGCAGAATGTGGCATTTTCATAGCCCAATATGAATCAGGAATCATCATCTGCCACAAGTTACTGCTGAAGCGTTTAAACATGTCTCTTAAATTGAAACATCTCGTCCAATATCACTTTGTCTGCTTTGATGCATTTTAGTTTATTGATGAACATGCTTGATTTTGACAAATATTTGAAACCCACCTAATCTGACATCTTTTTCCTAAGATAATCCAAAAGCATTTCTCACTTTGTGGCCTGACCAAGATTTCCCACTCCTTCTTTCTCGCACCTTGTTTGATCAGATTAATTGAATTTGGTATAAAGTAAAGAAATCGTTTTCCTTTGTATGATGTGACGGTAATTTCCAAGATTTTCCATCCCTGTTCTTGCATTCCCCCTACTCTTTTCCCATATTCCAAAAACCAACCCAGCTCCTCAACGTCATGGAAGAATTTGCAATTGGAAAAATAATAGTCTTCATAAAATGTGGATAAACGAAACAATGGAGTGGATCAACACCAAAGAATTCAACCTAGTGCATTTAACCTAAGGGGCCAAAGATCAAATTAGGGGTCAACGGTAGTAGTTCAATGTCATTTATCTGTAGAATGGAAGGTCGAAAAGAAAACGCAGGGATTTTTTAACCAGCTAATTGAAAAAGTTTATCACATCTGTCATCGTGTTTATCATTTATTATATATTTAGATCCATTACTTCAATATTGACTATGCGTCTTATTCTTTTAGACACAGAATCGGAGCCATCTATGAGGCGGTCAAATAGTTCGAATTCGTTAGACAACGCCATAATAAACCCGGTGAGATGTTTGTAATATCATGAATAATTTGATTGATGAATGAAGATGTATCCAGGGTTTTTGCAGTGCATCATTCACCACAGAAAATACTGGATACCTCGCTGTAATTTACAGGTTTTTTCCTGTCATGTTTCCAAGAAATAACCTAGGGTGTTCCCCCATCGGGGAATGCCGTTCTTGTATGTGTCATGCGATAAGTTGAAATCTAATTTTATTACCAACAAAGAGAAAAAATCATGACCGCCTGGATGGACCATAATTGCTTTTTTGGTATCCATTTGCTTCATAACAATTATTTCTTCCGTTTGGAATGAAAAAATTTGGTAGATAAAGGAATGTCACTTTTTGACCGAATCGCGTAATATCAAGTGTAATTGTACCTATATCTTTTTAGATAACGATTGGGAGTCAAAGTTTATATCAACAGAATATTTTTTGCGCGGAAATGTTTTCATGTCTAAGCCATTAGAGCATTTTTTATACCTTTATCGTATAAGATATTCGTGTTTTTAGCTATCTAAGCTATTCAAATCATCTACATACTAATAGCGTAACATACTAACCCATTAATCATGCATTTACGACTTTCGCACATTACAAAAGAGAAGAAGCGTATCAACAGGCTTATTTCGATCAAAGATTCTAATTTTTCTGTTTAATACTAACAATTGAATTTGAAAAATAACACTTTTGAACGTCATGAATGTGTGTCTTCAACGTGGCATTGCTAACTTTGTCTCGCAATTGTTCATATTTAACACAAAAGATGCGAATTCACGTTCTGATTCACGTTAACCCATGCTCTCTTTAACCAGTCTTTAGTTTAAAAAGTTTACACTAATTTTACTTCACATCAGCACTTGTGCTGCCTATTTTAGCAACCTGCCTAAAATAGATGACTTCCAAATTTCTGCAGTAGTTTAGAATTTCATCTAAAGTAAGTCAATCAAAGATGAAATTGTTTCCCTGTTCAAGATCAACAAGTCTACGATGAAAAACGTTAGCTCCTTTTTTACTTAGATCTCTATTCTAACCAATAAATTTTTGTTGTTTAACACCGTTTAGTCTGGATGCGAAACCCCTACACAATGACTCAGAGAGTCGTTACCGAAATATGACAGTTGAAATTAACCGGGGGTTGCTTTCACAGTTAGAAATACGTTGATCAGGCATCAGCTTTCCTAGTCAATTAAAAGTAAAATTAAGCCAATTATAATTTCGATTCCTAAAATCATATTTATTTTCATTTTATAAATATAACATATTAATTCTTAAATATACAGGGTGTCGGAAGGAGGGGTCTGCAAAAAAGGAATGCAGCTGTTATTTTTTATTTAAATATGTGTCGTTGAAAAAAAAGAACGCCCCCTCCATCTTTTGACGGCACGGCCCTGAAATAGTTTTAAATCACAAGGATAAAATTGAAATAATAATAAAATTTAAATAGCTTGTATCATAAAACATACTTCTAAATCAAAATATTTTCCTAATAAAAACAAGTCACAAAAAGTATGCCAGTAATTATTGAACATTAAGGGTGACAAGAATGCTGTTCATGTCATTGATGACCAAATATTATCCACATGTTTATTTCCTTTTTATCTGGTTTTTCTTGGATTTATCTTATTTCCTACTATATATATCCTAATTTTCTATGAATTCCCAATATAAATCATAAATTTAAAAATATGTTTATGCTTGCATGCAAAAATCGTTAAACGAATTTTAAAATTTAATTTCTCGTCTTTAGCCGCGGGAACCGCGCCCGCTGAAGAAGATCCGCTCCGCGATGAGATGGATGAAGCCCGCGTCTTCGAGTAGACGCAGATCTGAATCATCTAATACTGTGATTTCTGAAGTTAATACTCAAGATGAGAGTAAAATGTAAACACCAATCATACAGTAAGCATCTTATGTACATCATAAACGTTAATGTTTTTATTACGTAGTTCATACCCAGACTCCTACAACTGTGAAACTGCACTAAACGAACTTTTTCAACAGCAAACGTCAAAACAGCAAACGAATTAAAAACGTAACGTAATTTACAGTTTTGATAAGAGGTCAGAACAACAGTATGAAACAATAGCCTATCACAGCTCTAATGGTAATACTAGGGTGACAGCCCCATCCCAGTCTACCTTTGGGCTACGTTTTGTCCACAGCTATTAGGACACCCATGCAACATATCACTCTCTGCAACTAACCTCACAGGCATCTGCTATATGAATGTCACTAACTCTTAACACTGTGTTTGCTTTGCATAAATATCCTATATCTTAGACATTGTATATAACATATCGTATGCAATGTATCTTGGAAATGTTTTGTTTGGTTGGTATCTGTGTCTTTGTGTAAAAGGGAACTAAATTCAATCTTATTTGCTTCCGTTTCAGAGATTAAAACATTCGTCTCTCCCGCGTATCAGTGAAGCAGTTCAGAATTCGTCTTCTGTTCCACGCCGAAAACACACGCTGTTTGGGTTTAGTTTAAGAAGAAAAACGTCCGTAGAAAATAGTGACAGGCGTCGTGAGGTTGGAAAATCAACGTTTTTCGAAGAGGTAGACGACATAATGGAGAAAACAGTATAATTTCAATTTCATTGGTAAACAGATGTTTATAGATATTGAAACTGTTTATATAAATTTTAATAATATGAATTTCAGGGTGCTCAGGGGTACTTATGTCTTGCGTAAAATATTTTTAACCTAATTTGTGAACCTGGATTATTTGTGCAAATCTGTTGAGTTTTTCACAAGAACTTCAACATCTGTATGCATCGAAAAGGCCTTTTCTAATCACCAAGATGAGTATTGTGAAATTATTACGCTAAGGCCACAGAACCTTAGTGCAAGAAGGATCACAGAGTTCTAGGCATCTTTCTGAACGCTTTTAAGTATGCGTTAGTCTTGTTACCGTTAAAAGGTCCACCCTCCCAGCCTCCTGATGTCATTTTATGTTTTACATGTATAGCTTCCAGTTTCGGATATTTTTCCAAAATTTACGGTTAGCTTCGCATGAAATATCACATTTGTTTCGAAATATATGTTTTGAATACTTGCAGAATATCCATGTAGAACTCATAAAGGAAAGTTAAATAAAGCACCATTAAGGTTTGCTTCAATTTTTGTTTTAATTTTGGTCCTTAACCCCTCAAATTAGATTGATTTTCATGTTCATTTTGGGTATAAATTATTCTATCACCCGTTTGAATCCCGTATCCATCTTTGTACCAGAATAATGAAAAGATAGAACAAATTGTTGATGGACTTTGTATATAGAAGCTTCTTGGTTAAAATTTTAATTTCATGCTGCTTTGCCTTTTTTCATGTTGTTCTTGCAAATCATTCGTAGACTTAGTCTAAGAGCCTGCGTTAAGCTGCCTCTTTTAAGGTTAAACTTCACCCATTCATTTTCCCGCATCCTTTTTCCTGCAGAACTAGATCGAACAAAAGCTGATAGGTACCCCATCAAGTGTAGACGGCGATTGTTTGGATACGTTTTTTACACACGCCGTGTTTTGATCCACAAAATGACCGAAACCGGGTTTTTGCGGTTATAGGTCCGGTATAAGCAGCCGATAAAGATCGAAAAGCTCCCCAGATTCAGTTCTGTTGGAAGACAATTATGATTTGTAACGGTACCGAATCAGGATTCATACAATTCCCAGGAAAATAGCATTTTACTTAAAATTCGATTTGATTGTTGTAACAGTGCTCTTTTGTAGGCTAGGCCGATGCTAAATAGATTCCGATCGTATCGACTTTCATTATATCCAGTTTCTTTCGAACAGAACCCAATCGTCTCAACAGAACCCAATTGTCTCAACAGTAAACTAATCAGTTCTCTTTCGAATAGATACCGATTGTTCCGACTTTTGGTATATCAGGTCTCTTTTGAACCGACACCGATTGTCCCAACGTCAAAGAAACACTGTCTCTTTCGATACTTACGCGAAGATGCTAGCAAAGACTAAGTGAATTTGGAAACTGTTTCAACGGTCAGTTAGCTTTAAAGATTGCTCCAGATCCTTCTATGTCTCGAAATAAATTTTTTTCAGTCAGTGTTCCATTATAAAAGACTTCATGATAATACATTCCTCAGCATTTTGGTATCTAGAAATTTTCCCACCTTATAATTAACCAGTATTGAATGATATCATAATTTGTTTGTAATAACAATAATTAAGATCTCTTATAAATTCTTAGAAATGGAGTTGTTACCAGTGTAAACAATGAAAGGATTAATTCACAAGAATATTTTTGTATGCATCTCTCTTAAATTCAGTAGCCGATGTTTTCCAGTGAAGCTAGTTTTTCTGGAAAAGTATGAAATTTTGGAACTTAATTGTATTTTCTTTTGTAATTGTCACCAATTCCATAACAAAACAATTGTGTGTAAATGTTGATTTTTCCGTAATCCCTGTCTCAATTTGAATTTCTATGTGATTTTTGACATGGTTATGGATCTAAGCATCCACTATGTCCGGATCTACTGCATCAATGTAGCATTTCGCTCCTGAGCACAATCTAAAGATACTTAGTAGCACAAGCCATATGTCAATCAACTATTGGACACTCAAAGAAACGCAAGTATAGTCATTGACAAATTAAGTATCCGTCAATTGCTTTTTAACTGCCTGACTAAACTACCAATAAATCCTTTTTAGTAGTCTTGAGCAGGGTTGATGGTGCTCCCTCAATTTTTTAGCCCCCGAACAGAAAATTCCTCAGCACAGTCAATTCCTTTTCCCTTGTTCATTTTAATTTCATTTTATATTTTTAGATGACAGTAGTCTGTTGAGAATGCTTTATGAGGGACCTTGCTGCAAATTAAAATATAAGGAATTTCAATAGCGAATTCCAAAGAAAAGATGAAAGAAGAATTAGAAGCAAGCCTCTACAATGTTTTCTCCAATCATTTCTTTGAAAAAAAGAGAAGCTGCCTGTTTGCGTATCTGCTCAATTGGTTCCATACCTTAGCCCAACGAAATATACCTCTGCCCATTGATGTTCTGAATAGAGGAACGCACAAGTCTGTTTTACTTTTTCATGATCTCAGTGTTTCTTGAGCTGAATTTTCTGGAAACAGTTTTGGTGCCTAAATTTTGTCTTAGCGTGTCAGCTGCTAAGCCAACAGAGCGCATGTTGTACTTACAGCATGATATGATCCGAAAGAGGGTGTGTTTCCTTATTTGGAGAGATTCTCTCAATGGAAGAGTGCTCTCGGGGATAGGTTTCGCCTTGGTTATATTTAGCAGCTGTCAGAAACCCACTCCTTCCCTAGTATGCACTGGTGTGCTGGGGATGAAGTCACAAGGGGGCAAAGGGTCAAAATGGCGCCCCGCATACCTTCAAATTTTCCTTCAAATTATTGGAAATTTGCAGAAAAGTACAAGATTTCGGAAGTACGCCGATCTATCTCTATCTACTTGTGACGTACTGAAAGACCTTCAAATGAAGGGAGAGGGGGTAGTCAATTACTGACAGGACGTGAAAGAACATTTTCAAATAGAGTATGTTATTCTTTGTAAAACCTAACAGTGTTTTTGAGTATCGTTGTAGCGGTGATCTTATTATCAAACTCCACAACAACATCGCTATAGACTAATGGAAAATCCTGGACGATACATTTCTTCAAAATATGGCCCCAAGGCCGTTGCGAGGCAGGCCTTATTTGGGTTTTTTTACTACGAATTTGCCGGATTGAAAACCGTCCTCCGCAATATATTGTTGTGTTGATTCACAATATTTATTTACATATTATCATTAGATCTTCCAACCCTTTAGATCGGAAACAGCCCAGGATATAAATACACTGTCCAAGGCGGCACCATGGTTGCCACCGAAGGGAAAACACTTTCGTATTTTGATGCTTACAAAATTGCTGGAAATGCACTTTTTGAAGTACTTATTCAATAACGCAAACTTTTTCTTCAATAAATGTTCACAGGCTGAAAGCTATTTGATGGTTCTAATCGATTTTCTGGTGTCGTTGCTAGATATTTTTGCTTATGCAACACAATTTTCTTCAGATTGGGGCATAATCTCTCAGCTTTTTTTCCCAGCATTGCTTTTCATTTAAGTGAATTAAAACTCCTTGCACATTCTCTAAAATTTTATGAATTGATGCCCAATCTGAACTTTTACCGACAAGCCAAAGATTTTTGATGGGTTCCTCAAAAACTCCCCCACGACCTTCCTCGATACGCCCATGGTAAGAAAATCATTTAGATTTAGTTTGAGATATTGAGATGGTGTTTGACGATCGTTGTTCAGTGCATCAAAGTTAATAAAAAAGGGATTTCTCTTCGAAGCGATTTATCGTGGATTGTTAAACAGTGTCCGCCTTTTGTATTGTTGGGTTCTTTTATGTAAATTGTCCGCGGTTGGGCTTGTAAATGCAAAAAAAAGTAACCCTTTCTTCTTTTACTGTTATTTTTTGAGACACTTTGCTGGGTAAAATTTCATTTTTCTCTGTGTATAAATTTAAAATAGAAGATGGTGGTGTCGGATGGGTGGACCATTTATATATACATTAACTGGTCCGTTTACTTTTGCTCTGATTATGCCCAACTATAGTTTTTTCGTCGTTTGTTCTCGCAAGTTGCGGTGGTTCTTATTTTCAATGAACTCTTATACCCTCTGCGAGGGAGAGTTAGACTACTATGGCCTATTCGTCCTCCCCACTGGGACTACCTCTGACAAAGCGTCCCGTGGGAAAACGAAGGACTAGAAAATGTCTGAAGAAGAAACAGATAAAACTGATGGAATCGTCTGGAAAACTTCTAAGCCAAAACTTATATCAAGAAATTTATCGACAGGAAATCTACAGAGTTTAGAGAAACAGCCTGCTGTTCTCGAAGCTACAAGCATTGACCTACCAAAACCTGCTGAAGTTCCAAAAAGATGGGAAAGAAAAAGAAGTTTGGCTTCCTTGCTTTCAATGCCGAGTATACAACCCCAAATTGAAGGAAGGTCTACGTCTGAATCATTCTTTAAAGAGTTTGCAGAGAAATATGATTCAAAGATAGCACAGGGGTCACAAGGCAAAAACAAGAATTGATGCCGCACTCATTCATTGGCCTAGATTTGGAATAAGTCACCTTTTTAACACAGCACAGCATGTACGCAGATTTTCGCATGAGTTTAACAGAGCTCTTCCAAAGCTCAAATACATTTGATATCTTTTGGAAGGGCAAATAAGATGAACTCACGTCATAATATTTTTGAAATTCAATTAACCTGAAACCTGCACCTGGCTCGTCAGTGTGACCCAATGTCATCCGCCCACTCTAATCTCTTTAAATAATCTTTCTAAATTTGATAAACTTGTTAAGTAGGTGGCCACACTGATTATTATATTGCCATTCTATCAATTATAGCCTTGCCATGCCCTTTCAAAGAAAATGTCACAGAAATTTAAATGCAAATTAATGAACAGTATAGTTATTTTTTACTTTGTGTGTATTCTTAGTACATTTTATAAGCTGTGTCACTGATCCTCGTCTTGACCCAATCAGAAAGCTTTAATTTGTTTCTTTAAAAATAGCTTATAGGTTTCTTGTTTCCATTATGCAGAGCCTGGCAATTGCACACTCAAGATTCAGACTTGTTAATATTTAGGGTGCATCAATAAAGAAGATATTTTAAATTATAAACAGGAAATTTTTTTGTGCTGGCACACCTGGCATTTTCTTATGACCCCTGATATGTAGAGCTGTTGATGCACCCAGAATCTTGTCAAAATGGGCCATTCTCTGCAAACTGGCCTGGTTTCCCTGGTGTGAGATGATTTTCTGTTAATCCAAGCATTTTCTTTTTTGTAAACCATTTTAAACCTGATTTCCACTAGGCAAATCCTTTCGCACGAATCAAATGAATAGTCATAGCAATAGAGTAGGACCGTGATCTATTTTCTGCGAATCAATTTTTTTGCTGCAAATTTTGAGAAAATAACACCATGCATGCTCACATTGAAAAAATCTTTGATTCACGCAAAATAATTCGCCTAGTGGAAATCAGTCTTTATGATCACATTATATCAACATTTAGCAGTAAATTTTCATTTATTTGTTCAAAATTGTCTATTTTTAGCATAAGAATGAAAACTTTTTTAATGCACAATAATACAGGGAGCCTATTACAGGTTTATAGATTTGCAGGTTTGACCTTATTTTTAATTGAACCTTTCCAAAGACAGATGAAAATAAATTCTTAAGCTGATTTTATGCAGAAATCTGTAATAGGTCTCCCAAACAAACATCAAAACATGTTTTGTGTATATATAACATAGCATTCAAATTGTAAAATATATCTATTTAAATTTCATTTGAAAGAGATTGAAATGTGTTTCAATACTTTTATTTTTGTCAATTCTTCCCTCTGCCAGGGTCAAAGATTGTTATGCTTATATACTCCAGGAGCTGATCCAGACTATAACAGCTGTAGCTCGAGCTATAGTCAAAATCTCTGTGTTTGATTTTCAGAAGTCAAAGTTTCCTTGCAGTCCCTAAAATGTGTTTATCCCCACAAGTGTTTATTCTTTCTCTGCTATCAAGCCTATCAATATTTGAAAACAGCCTATCCGCTTATCAAATACGATCTACAAATATATGCTGGCAATGTGTCATCACAATGCTTCCAAAATATTTCAAACAATGCTACAGATAAGATATAAAACACTGAGCAGAATGGTCTAATAGTAAAACTTAGACGAATCAGAAGTTCCATTCTTTGTTGACAGTAACCAACCAGCATTGAGCTATAGTGGATATTCCAAGCTACCCCCCTGTCCCTTGTAAAGCAACATTGGACTATAGCTCGTTTTCACAACATGTGTCCCGTGTAATGTATCTTCAAAGGCAAGGACCCACTAGGAAGTAGACAGGGACGGCGAAACGACAAAGCGGCAAAAGGGAGGGGGGCAGGCTTGGGTGAAAAGGGCATTTGAAAGATAATTCTCAGCTTCTACAAATTTAGCATAAGGCTAACTTTCGGCATAAGGAATTATTTTACAAGTTATGAGACGTCTAGAAATTATTATGAATTTGTCTGACTATTACAAATGGCCGCTTTCAATGGCAATTTATTAAAAAGGAAACTCTGACACCTTTGCCCCTCCTATCAAAGGACAACAGGAGCGGTTGAAGCCCACACCCCCTTCTCCAGCGTCCCAGGAAATAGAAAAAGGAAGTTCGAAGCAATACTTATGAATACGAAGCGACTATAAACACACATGGTTACAGCATTTACCCATATAGTGGGCGTGTTTCACAAGCAGAAAGGCGTGTTCCCAATCCCAAAAGATTTGAGCTATAGTCACAAAAAATCCTGGATCCGACCCTGTACTCCCTTAATGCGTATAGACTTGTTGCTATATAGTAGGACTGTATATCACATCATTATTCTAACCTTTCACTTATATATAACCTTTAGTTTATTAAGAATGACGAATCAGTTTATATTCTCGCTACGAGTCGCATGATATTTCTGTCTTGCTCTTCGCTCTGACGACTACTCGAAGTAATAGGTACAACTAAACCTATTATAGCTATTAAGGGGGCTTGTGGGGTGTGGCATCCCTTTTAAACAAAATTTCATTGCAGAAACAAGGAAGTGTTTGCCATTATGTGTTTTTTCGGCAAACTTCCAAACTTGCTCGCAAATAAAAGATGACTCACCAACTTTGTTGACAAATGGGACATGGAAACCCTCCTTGAGCACAGTAGCTAGCACCAGGCCTGACTGTGCATACTTTTTAAATGTTATTTTAATGGAAAAAGCCCTTTTGGTTTGATATTGGCATCTGTAAGTTTGCAAAGCCTCCTTTGTCAGGCAGTGGCAGGCAAAGTTATTTTGATGGAAAAAGCCCTTTTGGTTTGATATTGGCATCTGTAAGTTTGCAAAGCCTCCTTTGTCAGGCAGTGGCAGGCAAGCTGGAGCCAGGGGGGGGGGCTTTGGGAGATTTTTGCTGAAACATGATGTTAGTTTTGCGGCATCCAAGATAATGTTGAAAAAACTATGCCATAAAAGTTTGCCAATTTGTCTAGAGCCCCAGCCCTACACTGTGCTCTATGGCGCGCCGTTGCGGCAAAAAATGATGCGCGTACGTCCGTGAGTTGGCCGCATGCGCAGCACAGCCAATCAGGGTTCGTCAGAAAACCTACGGTGCATTTGTTTTTTATTGCACAGCAACAACAACCGATTACCGTTGTTTGTAATGAAGTTTATTTCAAGAGGGAAAGTGATATATTTACTTCCAGTCGCCATTGGATACATTAGTGGCCAAAAGCTTTTAAGGTGGTATTGAGTTTTTTTGTCTATTTTACGTTGATATGTAGAGTGTAACAATTGGAATTTGCACGTTATCTTTTGGGAATATCACAGGCCTGAGCCCCCCTAAACAAAAGCCTGGATGGATTGAGAAACCCCATAGACACTGCTACATCATATTACATTTGTACCCATTTGTACATAAGTTACATTTGACTCTGCTTATAGTCAAAGACAGAGATACAACTTTTTGTTTTGAGGAGGTTGCAGCCTTGATAAATAAATGTAACACTGCCATGTCTTACAAAATAAAAACATTTCACATATTCTACCTTGCTTATAGTCACATCAAATGTTGCTTGAAAGCTGCAACAGTAAGCGGGGCATGTCTGTTAACAGTGTTTAATTCATGGGCAGCACCAGAGGGGGGGGGGGGGGGTTTGGGGGCTTCAGCCATATTTTTGCACATATTTGCACAAGCATATTTTTGTAAAGACAAAAAATAAAAAAAAAGATAGAAGAAAAGAATAGTGCAATAAATCCTTTTATTGCTTAATTTCTTGAGGAATAGTCAAGGTCTATAGTTCCTCATAAAGTAATGAATTCCATTTGAAGACTGGAAGTAATCAATTGTAATAAAAGCATGCCTAAAAAATGGTAAAATGTTGTAAACGGTTCCAAAAAGTGACTACAAGAAATGTTCTGAAATGTATTTTGAGTTAATCTCAAGGGTGTGGTGGCAAAAATTTTCTGCTTGCTTTGCTAGCAAAGGAAGACTTTTCTTTCTGATGTACCTTTGGCCTCTGACAACCTCTCATCAGCCCTTCTAATGAACCACATAATGACTGCTCCATAAAATCATAGGCATGAATTATCATGAAGCATTTAAGTGCAATTCTCAAAAAAATGGTTTTTTAGTCTAATATTGCTGTCAACTCGACCCCCCCCCCCCCCCACCTTAAATTTCTTGGTGCCGCCCCTGTTATTGAGAAGTTTTGCATATTTTGGTCTTAATTTTATGTGACAAAGAGCAGAGTGACTATAATAAGAGTTAGCTCTACTCTACCTCAGAAGCCAACAAAGCTGATCTCATGTCAATGCATCACCAAGTAGTATAGTTTCACACCAAAAGTTTTTTTTGATTTTCTAAGTGAAATTCTGTCTGGCATCCAATGAACTTGCATCCAAAGATCATCACTGTACAGTTGCATTCTTTTGTCAGCATATAATTGATCTAAGCATAAGGCCAAAATGATTCCAATAAAAATATTCCAAGTGATTAGTCTATATTTCCACGATAAGCATGGCAATGTCATACCTTTAATTTAGAGGTTGCATCCAATGAACCCTGGGTTTTTATGTGTTACAATTTTTCAAAAAAAAAATTTATTGTATAATATATTGCTCAGCCTGTGCCTATAAAACTACATTCTTTTCATGCAGCTCCCAAAATTTGATGGCAGAATCGACGGCAGAAATCAAGGAAAAACTCCCGAAACCACTCTTCATCAATGGGAGGTTTCAAAATTCATGGGGGAATCCTGGGCGACCTGGAAATTGGGAGGCACTGAAGTTTTTGACAGTTTACAAGAATGAAACCAATCTACCAAGCCAAAAGGTAAAATGGCCTGTATATCAAGCTTCCAACTCACTTGTTGACAATATTGATTATAATGATGATAATCATGGTAATAGCAATCAGTCTTCTTGAGAGTGATGAGGAGTGTGAGTTTTTGAATAGAAAACAGACTAGTACAGACCAAACTGATTTTGAACAGAGTCTAATCCAAATCCTCTGTCCTCCCAATTCTGTGGGGGCCAGTGCTGTCTCTGTGCAAGCTAACCTAAAACAATCCCTTCAAGATTTATGCAGGCCCATTGCAGGAGTCTGCTGATTCTTTATTCTGCCAATTGCACTTAATTCTGACAGAAGCCACAAAATAAGGTAGTGTTCTTCGTAGGCAGAACAGTGTAGGTGAAAATCTTTTTTTCCAAAAAGATTTATTGGGAAAGACAAACAGTTTTGAAATAAATTTGTTTTCATAAAGTTTTTAACTTTAGATTCAGATGAAGAATCAGAAATTTAGTTTACATGCAAGTTTTCTGGATGCCAGCGCTTTTGATTTCATGAAGATTGATGATTGGCGACAAAGCCACACCCCCCACCCTACAAAGACTCATTACTATCGCTGAGCCTCTGTGCGTGTGTCAAATTGTCCACGCGACGATTTACGGTTTAACCAACATTGATTCTCTGTCTGAAAATGCATCATGGATTGCGCAGCGCAGCGAAATGGCTCATTGTTAGAAATGAATCTTTAAGATGAAAACGTTCACCCAGCACAATTTTTGCGGTGAAATCCTCTTTAAACTCCCTTTAAAAGTTTTTGCTGTGACGATCTGTCTTTTTTCGGAAAATATAGATTGAAGCGAAACCTTTAACTCTAAACCTTTAACTCGAAACCTTTAACTCGAAACCTTCAAATCCAAAGATCGAAACCAAACTAGTTTAATTGGTTCAACTTTCCTGTCTCTTTAATTTTTTCGGGAAGAAGTAAGCAAAGATAGTAAAGTATGTCACTGTCAGAAGCAAATGCAGCTAGAGATATTGGAGTTTTCTGGCTGCCTAGCAAACCAAAACTTATTTGTAGAAACTACTCGACAGGAAACGTACAGGCTTTAGAAAAGGACGAATCATTAAATGCTACAAATAGATCAGGCAAATTTCCGCGGATCAGAAGTCTGTCTTCGCTGGTAAGTGAGAACAGTTGCCAGCTAGGAGAAAGGCCTATTTCTGAATCATTTTTTAAAGGACTGGCAGAAAAATATGATGCGAAGAACGCGGAAGAATCGACAAATAGCAGCAGGACTTGATGAATTAACTGTCAAGAAACCTTTTTACGGAGCGTAAATTAGACCAATTAGCGTACTCTCTATTGTCACCTCGATAATGGTGTAACGACAGTGGACATTCAATTGGTTATCCGAAAAATTTTATCACCACTGCAACCAAAATTTCGAAACATCAAGAAACATTGAAACTGTAGACATCGCACAATGCAATGCACATGTCGGAGCATAATTAGAATTGAAAAGAGGACGCTGCCTGAGGGCTAAAGCTTTGATCACAAGTGTCCTGTGAAGTGAATCGATGTAAAAAGATCTTTACATATAATTTTAATCTTCCGATAACCTGAAGGTGTTCTCAGGCCACGCGAAACATGGGAGTGTATGCACAAGGGACGCCGGGACGACCAAGGGGCAAAGGGGGCAGACTTGACTAAAAGAGCATTTGAAAGATAACTCCCAGCTTCGACTAACTCCTTCTACTAACTGCCATTTAATTTCGATCTTCTGTATGTATCTTAAAATTGGTTAACTTTTGGCATAAGGATTTATTTTACAAGCTTTGAGAAATGTCGCCATGAATTAAGCACTACAATCAAAATTTAATACGAATCTCTCTGATTACTACCATCGGCCGGCTACAAAGGCACTTTAATGAAAAGGGAACTCTGGCCCCTCTTGCCTCTTTATCAAAAGGCAACAGGGGCGCCCTACTTCTCCGGCGTTCCTGGTATGCACATACAATAGACGTTGTTAACCTTCCTCGGTTCAGTTAGGACCTCCACAAGACTGTTTTCCTACAAGTTGGAACACCTACGGACAGCTTGAACCTTTTTAAGGTTTTTTACCCAATTTCCATTACAATTTTGCTAAATCTCACTGTTGTATAGTTGCCAGTGAAAACTTCACTTTTATGGTTTGTAGACCAGTTCCCCGTAAATGCTTATTTAATGGTTCTACTTGACCAAATAATTTCTTAAAAACTAAACCTGGTGCATATGAATTTAAGGTTGGTAATTTGTAAAAATTTTTACTACCTGTAAAACATTTCTATATTGAAAATTATCATAACAGAAGAACGATTTTGTATATTGGAAAGTGAAATATTATTACAATATTTCTATAACAGCGGTTCAGGATTGATATATTATAATATCTGGTGTACCGTTGGGTTCAGTACTTGATTTCTTTCTGTTTACCATCTTCCATCTAATCGTTCTTCCTTGGTTCAAAACAAAAATCAACAAACTTAATTTGCAGATAAGTTGCTAGTGATATTTGTAATTTATAATATCTTACAAGATTCGTAAATACTAGCAATAATAGCAAAGGTTCTAACACACTCCCTTGTGGGACCCAACAACTAATCGTTAGATTTTCAGAATTTACACTATTTATTGGAGCATTTTGATTATAATTCAAATTTGAATCAATGATACACAGTGCCTTATATTCCATAGCACTCTACAATGTCTAAAAATGACTGCATGGTTGACTTTATCAAAGGCCTTAGAAAAATCAAGAAAGGTACAGTTAACTCAGGCTTAGATACTGCAAAAACAGATTCTTTCTATTTATATGAATTTACCAATTTGGTTTGTACAGATTAAAGTTTAGATCTGCTAGGTGTGTAGATTCTGGATTTATTTAGCGAAAGCCAAACTGTGTTCGAATAAATTTTAAGTGAAAATTGTGATCAAATTTTTTTAAAGAACATTCAATCACTGTTCAGCGACTGAACAAGGCTGTCACGATATGAACATTGTCTGAACACGAATGTTTGTTATGCAATGAAATGCTAGGAGAGCTCTAGCTCTGTGGCCTAGATTATTCTCAGTCAAGAGATCTTACAAATACCGGATATGCTTGAAACAGAAGAAGACAAAACTGATGGAATTGTCTGGCAGACAACTAAACCGAAGCTTATTTGTAGAAATTACTCGACAGGGAACCTGCAGAGTGAAGAGAGGCAAGCTGTTAATGAAACAACAAGTAAAAGTCTGTCCTCGTTAGCTGGTGTACCCAGCAACCAACTGGAACAAAAACCTGTTCCTGAATCTTTTTTTAAAGGATTGGTGGAACAATACGATTCAAAGAAAGTTCCGTAATTGCTGGTTAGAAGAAGGGATTGATACAATAACTGATCGATACTTTATACGTGACTACATTTATTTAGGCCCATTGTCGTCCTCTGTATCAATTTGCTTTGACAATTGGGTGAAGGGACATCTGAACAAAAAGCCTCATCATATGATCAGCCTCAGCATGGCAAAATGCTAACATTAACTTAAATCTAGATATGTGTGAAACCAGGGTGGTATATATTTGTAATGTTTTGAACATTCAAGTCTTATATAAAAAAATCTTTTTACGTGGTTTGTTTCAGCCTCCGCCCCATGATCCCATGATGCTGTTTCAGCCATTAGGACCATAGTTAGTTTGAGATAAATTTCTGCATTATCCTCGACTCTCGGCTCAAAATTTGTATAATATGCCAGTAAAGTAAGATGTGCCTAATTCAGTCATGGACCTAGACCTGTTTTGTTTGGTCTGCCTCGATTTACACTGAATTACAGTGCAGAATGATTTACACTTGAAGTATGAATGTCTTCTCTTGAATGCCCCTACTCTTTTTAACTCGCTCTTATGTATGCCCTCTGTTAGTAGCCAAGTAGCCAAATTAGGACCCCATGATGCTCTTCTTCAATAAACACAGTCCAAGGATT
Organism: Rhopilema esculentum; assembly: GCF_057945365.1. NCBI lineage: Eukaryota > Metazoa > Cnidaria > Scyphozoa > Rhizostomeae > Rhizostomatidae > Rhopilema > Rhopilema esculentum. Next base: position 5,928,561 of record NC_142817.1, on the reverse strand, counting down.
TGAAGCAAGGAGGAGGACGGAATAATTCACCAGATTGTGCTTTCTTTGTTATTTTTAATGTCATTTTTTTGCTCTTAATGTCCCCATTTGCTGAAGATTTTCAGGTGGTTGCCCTTGCTGACCTTGTGCTGCAGGCCTCCTTTAAATTTAATAGTGAAAATCAAGGAATGTTAAACATTTCTTATTGGCTGAAAATTTGAAAGCACAAAGTGAATGCCTTTATTATCTAAACAATGTCCAAATGCTCCTACTCTTTTCAATGAATTCCTTTTTTTTGCCAATTTTCAAAATAGGTATGGGTGTATTTGAAGGCAGTCTGTCCTCTCAATGATTGGCTAATATGAACAGTTGGTTTTCCTGCCTTAACAGATTACGCTCCTTGATTAAGCTGGCCTAGCTGCAGTAGTGGATGACATTTGAAACTGCGAGCAAAATGGATATCGGGAGTGGCAAGAAGATTTAATTACTTGAATTGGGTGATGATAATTGAAGCATTGCTTTTCCCTGTTGACACATCTGTCCCACAAACCAAACAGGGAATCAAATTCTTCTAGCCACAGCTTAACTTCAACTGTAAAACAGCCATTTGATACAAAAGCTCTGGAATCAAGTTTGTCTCCGATTGGTTTAAATCATTTAATTATCGATCAAGCTCAACTGCGTGATTTTCATTATCGTAAAAATAAATTTGAGCAAATAGGGGACAGACTGCCTTTAAATATATTTTTATAGTCTTGAGACTTTATTAATAGATGTGAATGTAAACTTAGTGCTATATTTTAGCATTCAAAAGTGAAACTTATAACTAAGTTTGTAATCCAAATGAATATCAAATATTGTCTTTAAATTACAAATAAGTTTTGAACTTTTGTCTTTATTTTATTTTGATCAATCAAAATTCATATTGGAATGTGTGTCTTTTTACTTTCTTTATGCCTGTTTTTGAAAAATTTTCTTTTGACTTAAACAATGCAAAATATATTAAACAAATTTAGTTCTGCCTCAAATGGCATTTCTGAGATTGCATCAAAGAACTATATAGAAGTTTAACAACAGTTGCAAGGTTGTTTGGTTGATAAGAAACTGTAAATATTCTAAATCATTTTTAGGACTTGAAACTGACTCTTCGTGGAAAATTTAGGGGATTTTTTTTATTTAGGGCCTGACCATTTTATTGTCAGGTGTTAACAACAATAATGATAAATGGATATACATCTTATTAAGATCTTAATGAAATCATGGTAATCTATGTTATATTTCATAATTTTTTGACCGGAAAGGCACTTATAAAGGATTTGTTTCTGACTCACAAATTTTCATAGCCTCTGTCCCAAATGCTGTTCTCCTATAAAACATTACATTTGTCCCTTTTGGTGGAAAATATGAGAAGAACTCGTAATTTTTTACAATTGATTTGGTTTCTCAACCCTGCTATGCCGATTGGAGCAGGGTTGCCATTTGGCCGTTTTGACGGCCAAATTCCTCTATTCTGGCCGTTTTCCAAAGCTATTGGCCGTCCGAAATTGATTTGGCCGAAAAAGTAAAAGTTGGCCGAATTTTGGCCGCATGTTGAAAGCCACAAAAATACAAAGAAAATGACAATTTTTTACAGAAAATATTCAACATTTTCTTAAAACAATCTCAAAGTTGCAAATAACAAAGCAAGAAACAAAGGAAAAGATAACAGAAAATTGAAATTGAAAGCAAGTTGGAGCTTTTGTAACAAACAAAGCCAATTTTGATTACACTATTACTCTAAAGACTTGGCCAAAATGTAGCTTTTTTGTATATAAAAGGCTTGCCGAATTTGGCCGTCACGCGTAAAATATTTGGCCGCCAACCATTCCAATCATCTGGCAACCCTGGATTGGAGGTATTCAGAAATTGCTTATTGTCTAAAAACATCAATTCGTCATTTGTAAGTCATTTTTGAAGTCCCTTTAGGTTGGAAAACCAGTCTGAGGACTGTGACATGGTTTTTACCATCAAACAAATAAAATAACCATTAAATGTCCTATTTTAAAATAATTTTAGCAGTCTATTTACCTCCCCGCTTTCGTAAAAGTAAATAAACTAAACAGGGCAAATTTGAAAAATGCTCAAGCATGCAAATATGCAAAACCACAACGAGTCTCACAGATGTTGTTCTCCATCAACTGACATTCAAACACAAGTTTACGTATTTATATTTATAAAATCAGTTTATCTCAACATGTCAATTCCTTTTTGCTTTCTTTTTATAGGAGCTTGATGAAATGCCTGACTTTGTGGTACATACCCCAAACTATGACATGATGACATCAGCAGCCGACGATAGTCTCCAGGTCACCTGGCTTGGTCACGCTTCCGTTCTGTTTCAAGTCGATGGGATGAACATCTTATCGGATCCTGTATTTGGAAAGTTCTGTGGTGCCACCCAGTCCCGACCTTTTGGTCAAAAACGTTTTCGTGACTGCAAAACAGATGTTGATAATTTGCCAGAAATACATGCTGTGGTTATAAGTCATGATCATTATGATCACCTTGATTACTACACCGTGAGTATGAATGTTGCAGTTGCTCTCAGATCAAAATATTGGCTTATCGGTCAGCCCGACAGATCATAGACGAAGAAAGCATTTTAAAAGAGGTGGGGGCACATGTAGACAAAATAGGGGCACCAAGTAGGTACTGTCGCATCCTGGTTCCTACATCTATGCTATAGATTAGAAGAGGGGCTTTAGATTGTCAAAACCCCCAATGGGGATTTTACTTAAATTGGATTTTTTCTCTTTTTTATGGGTGTTTGATTTTCCTTTGCCCCCTCTCCTCCCTCCCCCACTTTCCAACTAGTGTCGGAGCCTATGGTGTTGGATGTCGTCTCAACGAGCCCCCTCTCCAACCCAAAGTTTTACGAGGAGTGTGAAGAACCTCCTTATGCAAGGATAACTGGCGGCAAAGCCTGCTGGGATACTTACTCGTTTGCTATCAAATAGTGTAGTACATAAATGTGATAAGACTGTCTAAAAAGGGGAGGGGTTTCTGGAAAACGTTGCAACATAAAAGTTAATTAAATCCAAAGAGAAGGGAAAAAGTCAAAGTCGTTAGGTTACAATAGTGTTGTCTATCAAGCGCAATAGTGTTGCGTATACAAGCTATTCCACTTGCTGCATGTGAAGTTGTGACAGTATAAATGTTAAACTTGCTAGCACCGCTGTAATGAAAGACTGGTATAAGTAACTGTAACTGCTTAAAGACTAAATAACTCTTGTTATTTCGACTGAATGAAATTAAATTACTGGGGTCGTGGAGCGTTTCTTGCTGCTAAAGCAAATCTAACTTTGGCCTTTCTCATTGCACATTTCGTTGTACACTTAAAATGGTGAACAGCTACAATCTTTTTACCCTTTTCAAATAAGCTTTTTGCTGAATTCAGTCTTATTTGATGTTCACTTAACAACTGTTGCTTTCATTTGCTTTTTTGCTCAATTTTTTAATTTGTTTGCTTAAGCTGATAAAACGAAACAAAAATTCAAACTACAAACGTGGTTTTTTCCTCCTTAAGGTAAAGAAACTAAACAAGAGATTTGGCGATAAGTTAACATGGCTTGTTCCCCTTGGAACCAAACAGTGGATGATTGATTCTGGTTGCTCTAATGTTTTTGAGCTTAATTGGGGAGATGAACACGTTTTGACGACGAAGTCTTCTGAGGAAAATGGAACATCTGATAATCCGGGGGTGAAGTTTGTTTTTGCTCCTGCACAGCATTGGTGTACAAGAACATTATTAGACGAGAACACACGTCTTTGGGGTAGCTGGATAATTATTGGTCCAAAGCATAGAGTGTACTTTGCAGGAGATACTGGATATTGCGACATCTTTAAAACGATTGGTAATCTGTATGGTCCATTCGATCTTGCAGCAATACCAATTGGAGCCTATCGACCAAGGTATTTTTCTTGACTTGTGTTTTTCTTTGCTATTGAAAATGATGATAAACAGTAAACAGGCTTTATTCTCCATTCGGGAGCAGTTAATTTTAGTTAATATTTATACAGGATAGCCTACTTCTAGAGCATGGGTTATGCTAAGCAAAATTTGCATAAAAAAGGATCGTAGGTCTATAGAAAAAACGCATTGTAAAATCATTGAAAGCTGTGACTTGATGAAATGCTGAATTGAATCGGTGTCAAACCCAGACATTGAATACAGCGAAATGTATCCATCTAGTGTTTTGGGTTGCTTTTGACCTAAATGTAATGTTTTTTCATGCATATTTTTTATTCCATTGAAAATTGTTTAAACGAAACTAAATAAACTGCACAGATCTTTTGTAAGATTGTTACAAAATTTCCAGTTTTGATTCGATTGCCTAACCCGGCAACTTTTCTTTCTTAGAGTTTCTAAATTGATTATACGAAACTCTAGCGAATAAATTTGTCTGAAGAACTGTTAAATAGTCTCTGATAACAGTTCAACAACTCGTTAAATTTAGTACTCGAAATGATTTTGGACAAAGCAGTGATTACAAAGAGAAGATTATGGAGGAAACCATAAATTTGAAATAATGGTACCATAAATATCTTCACAAGTGGAGGATAATCATATTTTGTCTCTGCCTCTGGAAAATTGGGAAACTATTGTTTTTAGTTATTTATTTAATGATTTGATTCGTATTAAGAATGAACATTTCACTACAATATTCCACTTTATAGGCATGTGATGATAAATCAGCACGTTGATCCAGAAGAGGCAGTGAAAGTGCATCAAGACGTAAAGGCGAAGAAGTCAGTGGCAATCCACTGGGGAACATTTGCTCTTGCTTATGAGGTAATGTGAACCTGTTAAAGATAGTTGTAGTGCACCAGAGACATTGATCGTAACTCACTGTGTTTTTTAATTGTATACAATTTTTGTCTATTCAATGTCAAATGCAGTAAGCAAACCAATAATTATTGTACAAAATATATTGTTTTGTTAAAATTTTCAGCTTAAATAAAGAAGCAAAACAGTTTTTGTGCTAGATTATTATTAATAGACCTTGCACTTGTTACATTTCCAAACATTCCGAACAATTCATTTGCCACAACTTAAAAGGACCAAAACTTCTCAGTGATACTGTTTTTATTTTTTTTAGAACGCAAGAGAGCCTCCACAGCTACTCCGGCAGTGTTTAGAAGCTGCAAATGTGAAACTAGAGGACTTCTTTTTATTACAGCACGGCGAGAGTAGAAAAATAGAGACTGATCAAGATATTTAATGTTGGAAGAAGTCAGTTTCAGGTAAATTTATCACGAATTATGGAAATCTCCCCACTTCTCAACGGGACGACGGGATGCTCCACACTTGTCGGACACGAATTTTTTCTAAAATGATGCACTTAATACAGTATTTTTTAGAATGTCTTACGGATATGCGGAATTTTTCACCTGCTGTCTTGTAAACGAGGATCTGGTCAAATTTTGGTTTGTCTGGTTAGCAGCATCTATCAAAATTTCCGAGTGCGGAATTTTGGCTGAAAATGACCGGAACGGTAGATTTCTGCCCCCCCACCCTGTTGATGACTCCCATTGTAATGATGTCAGCTTGAACAATGATGAGAATTGCCCTTGTTGGGGCTAGGTACCCTAATGCATAGATGAAAAACAGATGGTGCCCTAACTTTCAAATGTTACCTTTTCTTGGTTACTGATATATCAGAATATTTTCATATTTTCATTAAGTTTCATAACGTACTTTCTTGCAATAGTTTTTACGTAGCCAGTATGATAAAGTGTTTGTTTTCGCAGTCAAACATGCAATCTTTGTACACTTTTGTAGACAATGTAAATTTCACTTTTGTAAAATGCAACAATTTTTTGCAAAATGTATCAAATGAAATAAGGTGGGTGTCATGGATATTTAGTCATGTATAATTTAAATGATTAAATTTCTCCAATTTTATCTAAATGTTTACATATTTTACAAAATATTTAATCAAAATTTTTGCTTGAGTCCTTAAGGAATATTTCTGCAACGTAGATTTTCTATAAAATTTCCTTGTGCCTAAACTATGTCCAAAGACATTATGGGTCATTCAAAGTCTTTGTCCTAACATTGCAGGGAGCACTGGACACGATGAGTTCTTGAAATGGGTACCAGTCAAAAATACAGTTGAATAGCTGATTAAATTACTGTGCAAGCATGCTTTCCATCAGTTGTGGCACCAGCTACTGTGGAGTGGGAGGGTAACCAGTGAGACTATGCCCCTTTTGCCTCGTTTCAGAGGTTTGTACTAGGTTAATCTTCCTTAGGAAATATGATCTACCCCTATCTAGCGCTTTTTGATCAATTTGTAGATGAAACATGTGGACCATGTTATAACAAAAATGGATAGGGGTTCATAAGCAGAGGTTGCAAAGTTGCCTAAGCATTCAGGAAATAAGCCAGAGGCAATCACTCTCAACTAGCTTAAATTTAACAATACAAAATACACATTCTGGCTGGCTTCAATAACACAGCTATAAAACTTACAGTGATAAAAATCAACATGTTTAAAACGATTAGTAACACTTGTAGTGTTTCAATATAGGTAATGAATAAATACATTCAAATACACAAATCATAGTAGAATAATTCATAGAGATATAAAGGTATTACATGAAAATTTGTAAATATTTGAGGCAATTTTAGGAATATTGCTATCATCTACTTAAATAGTCATTTTTCACATGAATTGGAGAAAACTAAACCTTAAAATGATATAACGTAGATGCTATGCAAATTAAAATGAAGAAAAATGTTTCCAGAAAACCTTACAAAGATTGTTTTGCCTATGCTTTCTAACCCTGTGCAACAAAAGAACTTGTTCAAATATTGTGTGTTCTTTGCAAGGAAAGCTATAATTTGACTTTGAAAATTATCTATTTTCTAATTAGAGAAATTGTTACCATACCAAAATTTATATTTCTATCCCAAAATATTTGCCAAAATTAAGGAAAAACAGAAAAACCTAAATGTAAAAAGGTTTCTAAGGAGGCATGATAACAAAATCACTCAAAGATACCCAATTATCACCCTAAAATATACAATAGTAATTAGCAACTATACTTAGGAGCTTTTTTCTAATAGAGCATTTTGGAGTCAAAATATTGCATTCTTTGGAAACCATATTCAAACAAGTTCAACCTTGATTAAGAAGACTAAAAATACGAAATAAAATTTAAAAAATAAAGGAGTAAACAAACAAACATTAAATAGTTTTTATTGCAAATATCGCTCATCGAAAATTAAGACACAGCTATGCATTAAAGGGATATTAAGGGGGTAATGAATGCATTAATGGGATATTCAAAGCTAGTAGAGAAAACAAGTATCTAAACATTTTCACAACTCCAATGTTTTGTTGAAGTTTGCGCACATGCCATGCAACTTTTGAGCTGCCTTCATGATATATTAAATTGTAGTGTGAAGCAAGGTCACTGGGAATGTACAGCTTTGCTTTTTTACTTGCAACTATTTCATACTTGGATAAAAATTTTGACAGCGAGTAATAATTTTTCCAAATCATCAAGGAGTATGTAAAGGATCATTTTAAGATTTTTGTGACTCAGGCATGCTCTCTCACTTGTCTTTCTTTAATAAAAATCTTACTTTAATTGTATAAGAAAATGCCTGCAACTGTCATATGCTCCTAAAAATACAAATCCACCTAATGCTAACCACACCACTCTTGGCACCAAGCCAGAAAACAATCTGTGCACCCCTTCGTCCCTGCCAATTTTCATTGCTAATTGTATAATACCAGCCTTTGCTGTCTCTGCCTCTTTCTGCAAAAAGTTACAGAAACAATTTAATCAATACAAAGAAAGAAAAGGTCTTGCAATGAAGTGAACTCTTGCAGTGAGGATGAGGAGCACTGAGTTTGGCAGCAAAAACTCTAATTGAAACAATAACAATAAAAAACTAATTGTATCAATATTAATTTGTAGTTATTTATCAATACTAATTTGATGATATCTCCAGCCAGCTTTATGGCTATTGACTTTATTTATATCAGCTATTTGTAACTTTTTTATTTATCTGGAAAATTACAATTAATGTGTGAATAAAGAAAAGATCATGGTAGCAGGCTACTCAATGGACTCCTAGGAGTTTTCTGTGGCGAAAAATTAATAAAAATGTAGCAAATAAGAAACACCGCAATGCGACAAGAATGAACAACAATAAATACACGTAAATTAGTAAATGCTAATATATTGCCCCGGCATACGAGGATTCATCAGAGCAAAAGTGATGCTACCATGACCTTTTCACTTTTACGGTGCTGAAGCCCCCCATGCCATTGCATTGCAGTGTTACTTATTTGCTACAAATTACAATCAACCTTCTTGAATGTAGGCATGTAGGAACAAAAATACACAAGAGATGGGATTATTATAACCTTATTTTATAATAATTCACTTTTAAAGACAGTAAGCCAAGGCAGAGAAAATTGATAAATGATAAAGTTTCATTGTGAAGTAAGCAGAAATTTTACAATTTATGTAACAGATATTACATAGAAATATTCAGTTACCTCAGCTAGCATTACTCTTGTTTTGACAACATCCAAAGGAGTCGTTATTGCACCTGAAATAGCACCAGATATTGCACCAGCTAACCCAGAATGTAGTGCATTTATTGTGCCATCATGATTTGATAACTGTTTCTAAAAAATGAAATAATAAAAAAGTTAATCAAGAATTCATCAGGGATCCCTTGACAGTACTAAAAATAAACATCAATAACAGGAATAAATCCTCAGCCTCAATCATCTGGTGGGGGAATACATTATTCGAAGCTATCAAACCTCTGATAAATCAAAGTGATCATACAAAAAACTCTAGGGAAAAGGGGGAAAACTGTTTTTCAGTTTGGAGATACAAGTTCCCTGCTACAATTGTGAACAAATGTTGTATCAACAAATCCAGTACTATCAAAATACTTCAGGTTCATTGAAAGTGTCCCAGGTAATGTGTTTAGCTAGTGTTTTTACATTCAATAGATGCTAAGTCATTACACAATTTTTCAAGACACACTTCTGTTGAGACTGTACTTACACATTGCAAGAAATCTAAAATACCAGTCCTACCATAGTAGATTTTTTAATAATTTCTCGTGGATGCTAAGAAATAGGGACACTTGTTTGCTTTCTACTTGTTTAAACTATGAATAACAGCTTTATACCTTGAGATACTCCCATATTGGAAACTGGATGAATGAGAATGGAATCTGCAAAAAATAGAAAACAAATTCAAGGATCATAAACACTTGATTTCACCTTTACCATTTCACCAGATATTGAGCAAATCATATTAGTACCTTTCTTTTGATTCAAGAAACGGTACAAATGTGTTGGCCACATGTTAAAAGAGAACTATCCTTGTAAAAATACTCTTTTTGCACCAATATGTTTTTATGAATATTTATTAATAGAGTGAAAACATAAATTATATCATGGATAATTTTTAGTCTCTCCACTTTTCCTATGCTAACATTCCAAATCAGTTTAAACTCATTCAAATGCTAAACACATTATCATTTTCAGCAATTTATTCTAAGGCCGGGTATCTGTTGTCCGGGGGGTAATAAGTTCTCAGGAAGCCTTGCATCTTGTGTTAATGTAAATCAAGTGCCCTTGTACATATCAATTTTCTTACCTCTCTCATAACTGTTTTGAAATATCCACGATAAAGCCCTCGAAATCCCTGCAAAAGTAAAATGTTCAAATTAGAATTTGTCTGAATTGCATCAGGGTGAGAATTACTTGAAAATTATGTCAATGAATCATATCAACTTCTAATGCAAATTTAAACCTACATTGTTTACATCCGTGAAAACATTAAGATACAGCAGATGTAATGAGCGTTGATGAACCCTCTACACACTCATGCTAGTTTTTCTGGAACAGCTACCAAGCATCACAAATACAAACTGCAATAAAGATAGGTTGACAAGTGTGTATAAGGTCAACAATTTACCACAAAATTTAAACAAGATGTCTCAGTTGTTAGAGGCGCTGACTACAGACCCAAGGGTCTGTGGTTTGAGTCCCTGGCATGACTAAACTTTCACCCAGAGTGAGAAGAGTCTCCAGCTCTCTGTAATTCCAGGCATAGGAATCCCGAGGTGTAGTCACATCGTGAAGAAGGACCAGGACACTGCTTAATAAGCAAAGCTTCTCATTGTCCTAAAAACTATCTTCGGATGCTAGGTAGAAATAAATACAAATCCAGAAACAAGTGTAAATTTTTCTTCTAATTCTAATTCTACTTACCTCTTCTCTTATAGTAAAAAGGAATGAAGAATAGCTGTTGAGATTTTTGTTTGCTTGAGCCCGCTGCTTCACTACTTCAGTTGGCACTCTTATTAGACATCCACACTAAAAAAAATTGAATTACTGAAAAATTGATCTGAAGTCTGAAGTATCATGAGGCATAGATTTAATAGAAATAGCCTAGATTTAATAGAGTTATTTCTGTCGAGTATCCAGATACAGTGGTGCCCCTACTTAGTATTAATTTCAACGACAATAACAAACAATGGTTCCACAAGGTACCTAGGCACTGCCAAAGTTAAACGGCTGGTTAAATGATGCAATAGAGCTAATTCTTTTTTAGTTCAAGTTGATTTTTATTTAAAGCCTGTATCACCTACAAATTCTCAGTTAATAGAAGATTATAGAAGAGGGTCTGTTGTATATTTGCAATATATCATATTGTGGGGGCAGCCAACAAAAGCTGAGCTTCTATTCAGAATTGATTTATTATATTGATAGAAGAAGTAGAAGAAACTGACTTGGTATATACAATCAATATATACCAGAAAGGTTAGGTTAATTCAATTAAGCTAATCTACTAACTGCAAAATGCAGTCTAGATGCCTTAGAAAATATCATATTCAATTTGAAAATAAAGTTGCATAGCAATATACATGTTACGCAGTTTTGACTTGTGTTCTGAAAAGCATAAATAAATGACATACCATTTCACCTATGCTTGCTGAAATCATGTAGACAATTGTTGGTCGATTTAAAATTGGATGTAATGTACTCTTTGAAATTTCATATCCACAGAAAAACACAGCTCCTACAAATTATCAGAATTCAGTCAGGCGCGAAACCAGAATTGGATTTGATGAGACTCAAAGCTAAACTTAAAATGTTGGGGACAGTTGACAGTGTTAATAGTAAAATAAGTTTAATTACAGTATTTTCAAAAGCTATCAGTGAAGTGACCCTCAATGTTTGTTTCCACAGCCCCTGGTTTGGATTTGTGACTTCATATTTCAAGGGCCTACTTTTCTGAACTTCTGTCAGCTTATATCTTGTTTTATCTTCTTGAATCTTCAAGAATAGCCCTAGTTAAATATAACCATTTTTAAGGTGGTGTTTCTAATAGTATGAATCTAATAGTATGCAGTCGCCCCAGCCTGAGGAGAGCTTAGCATGAAGCTTGCCCAAATATGATTTGCTTCATTGGAATATAACTGCCTGGTTAGGGGGAGGGGGCTGCAGTCCCCCCAGCCCCTATGTAATCTTAACCTATGACCTGCAGCATTTGTCTTTGCATGGCACCCATTTGAATCCAAACACTAAATTGGTAAGCTTACATATCCAGTTGATTTGTGACTTAATGCAAACAAAAAAGCTATACATTGTCATTCAATAATGTCATGACACAGACCAAAGATGAACAGGTGAGTGATTTGTATGTTGAGCAGCTGAAGCACAAAGTCCACCACAGACATCACAGCGTTGTCTAGTAGAAAGTGTGTGGTTAGGATCCTTAAAGAGAAAGGGAATAAAATATCAAACAACTCTTACCACCAGGAAATGATCCTAAAGCAGCAGATAAAACTCCTCTATAAATTCCACCAAATCCACCAGACTTTAAGAAACCTTTTGATGACTGCAATCTTGTTTTGATTGTGTCTAATGGGAATAATGTAACGTCAACAATGGTTCCTGCGAATCCACCTGCCTGGTAAAAATGAATATAACAAGGTGAAAATTAATGAGGTTTTCAGTTGAAGACATATACAGTCTTCTGTTCAATCATGTTAACTAATCTTTGAGACTTAATCGAGTAATCAATTTTCTCATGTAAGCAATTGTTTAGTTTCCAATACAGGGAGGAATATGTGCCTGACCTGTTTAACCCCTCTTTCTTTTTACCGAAAATCTCAAGTGTGCAGGTGTGCTTTTTGGTATTAGTGTGCACTTCAATAGTGCACATACATTACTGTGCACAAATGCTCAATCGTGTCCATAAATTGATGAAGATAGAAAATGTACATGATTGCTAATCATTTCTTATTATGAAACCAATGCAAGGTTATGTCCATCTTGAGGAATCTTAGGGCCTGTTTGGAAGTGGGCTAGTTTCCACAGGTGAAATCGTATTGCAAGTGTTTGCACAAGGACGCCATTTATCCTCCTTAAGTGAAATGGTCTCTTATTTGGAAATTGTAAATTTTTTTTTTAGTTTTTGGTGCCACAATAATGAATATCAGTTTTCCTCAACAATGGCAAATAACAATTGGATTCCTTTTCTGACCGTTAAATTATACGTTATGCTCGGATTCATACTTCAGTTACACATAATTCTGATTTTGTGTTCAATCTATCAAACGTTGTGATTGACAGGTTCTTGTTTCTTCAATTGAGGAAACAAAATTCTCTTTGTTTGTGTACGCTTTTGATAAGGTTTTAGCAGAAAAGCCCAAACTGTTGCTGCCGATTCGTACAACATTATGATTTGGTTTAGTTTGGCACTGGTGTCAAATTTCTCCACACAAGCGCACTAAAATTCAATGAGTCGGGCAGACCACCCGACTCGATTGCATTTATGTGGATAAATTCTATCCCACCTGTCCTTCTCACGGATCTCGCCTGAGCTGGCTGGTCCACTTTCCATGTAAACACAAATATGGAGAACAAAGGAATGTATAGAAAGCATAGATCCCAAAGCAGTGGGCTAGCCCATTTCATGTAAACAGACCGGTACTTCTTTACTTGCCCTAAGCAATAGGACACACCCATGCCACGCCTAGATCTCGAATTGCCACACCCTTTACAATGTGTGCAGGGACATTTTAGAAAAATTATTTCGGGTGTGCAGGCACTGGTGACAGGTCATATATCCTGCAGTCGGGTTTGGGGTATTGTTTGGAAACAAAATTTGCTTACCACCAGTGGGACCCACAAATCTTTGTTCATCATTAGGTTGCAACCATGGTCGATCACTGGACAGAGGATTTGGAACAAAGGACAGCAACAGTTTCAATATAAGCACGCAAACCCGACATTTCTGCTGACATTCCCGCACTTATTCGTCCAGCCTCGATATCGCAACGAGACTTAGAATTGTTACCGCCAAGAAATAATGGAGGTGAAACCGTTGTTGGTAAACAGTTAGCTGAAATAGGAAACAAGACGCAACAATGCAGAATGCAGGAATTATTTTGCCTGCTCGATTCCTCTGTATTATGGCTCACATAATCATCACTATTACAATTTTCTGGTCCAAGGTATTTTATAAATTTAATTGTTTTTTATCAAGTTTTGCATCTACAATCTACACTGTTAGTTAGTCTCCAAAAAGGCTTAGCTCATGACGGAGATACACCATACTCTCGCTACAACACACCTACTTTACCTAGCGACATATAACTACACACGATATTGGTTAACGGATTAGTAGTTTTGTCGCAAGGGCACTTGGTCAACATGTTCTACTTTTCTTACAGAATGCAAATGTTGTTGCTTGTTTACCACTGAGATATACAACTACAGAATATGACACAAAAGATACAGAGTATGTAGAAATTTATTTATTTACTTGATTAGAATACATTGTTTTCTGTAGCCCTCTATCTTAACTATGATTTTGTTGTATGTTGGGTACCTGATTTATCTTCCTGAATTGTAATTGGAAAGAATACATTTAAACCACTTGATCAAGGAGATGACAACTTTGAATATCTTCTGGAATCTGTTTTCTTCCCCCGTTTTCAAGGAAATCCATAAAATGGTTATCCATTAAATGTACTACGTAGGATAAAATCTTTTAAACACTTTTCATTGACATCATATCTCAATTTATATAGGTTGACAGTTGGGTTGAGCATCTCTCTTGGTCTCCTGGTCATTGAACTGATAAGCTTTTTTGCCGGAGTCTCAATGTTTAAAGCTGGAATAAGCATGCTGTGTATCCTTTTGTAAAGAATTGAAAATCAATTTAATGGCTAATTTTATTTGTTCTTACAGATATTATTAGCTTTTTGCATTATTTTAACTTTATAATCACCATATTTTGAAATTATTTTCTCTTTTGGATCAAACTTTCTGTAGCCTTTACAATACATATTTTGTCATAGATTATGTAAGAAAGCTAACATTGTTCCTGAAAATCTCCTTGTTTTTCCAAATTGAGTTCAGCTTCTTGTTCAAATTAAACTTGGTTTGCTCACAAAAGGTTATTTTCTTGACAAACCTCTAGCTGTGATTTGCCATGCATCAGCTGCTATAACACTCTCACTGTTTGTTTTAAATTCTATGGATTGTGATGCCTTCTGGTATGTTTTTGGCTTTTGCTGGTAAGTCAGTTTGCTTGTATCCAAGTCAGTTAAAAAATTTATTTCACTAATGTCAAGGAATAGAAAATCAGTCTTTTTGAAAGGGATAGATCTCAATTCATGTTGGTCATTATCTAGAATTTTATACTTTGGGGAGTGTCAGAGGAAGAGTACTTTTGCATGCTATGTTTCTGTTTTCCATTATATTTCAATGCTTAATTGTAACATTTGCTTATTTTATCTTAAAACATTGTTTGTGTGACATAGTGAGAGTGCTCACCAGTAATCAGGTACCAGGGGCACCGTAGCAAAAAGTTTTGTCAGAAAATTTCATAAATCTTTCTTCTTTGTCTGAATTTTTGCTTGAGATTGTTAGCATTCACAGTTCTTTCCTAAAATGCAAAAGGCTTTCACCACGTTCTAAGAGTGTCTAAAGGGCATGGTGGATGCAATTTTCAGGGGCTTTTATGCTGGATACCAGAATTCCTTTCATGCATTGTTGAAATATCTCTAATAACTCCTGTTTTCATCTGTAAACTAGGTGATGTTTCTTATTTCGATTCGGTTCTAGTGCTCTCCCAACAGTGATAGAATTCTTTGCCATAATTGGTTACTGCAGATCCATGACAAGGTAAAAGGAAGGCAGATATCATGTACCTCAGTAGCCGGGGATGGCATGGACTCCGTCACCTTGATGGCATTGCCGTCGTTGCTCAAAGTGAAGTATCCAAGAAACAAAGAGTTTAGCAACAGAACAAGATGTAAAGATCAATGTCTTAAAGAAATTCCTGTGCAGCACTCTTATTGATGGAGAATCTAAAAGGATGGCTGCTAGATTTTACAGAATCAAAAAAGAGAGATGATCTTTAGTGTTTTATAACTTCAAAAGCAGTTCTGTATTGTAACTCTGAGAGATTATGTAAAAATGTAGCCAAATCATCAATATTTACCGGAGTCAAGAGCATTACTCGAAGTATTTTGTGTTCCTGTAAACAGTCTATTTTACAATGCACTATCCGTTTCTTTTTAAAAGCAAAATTTTATTGCTGGTGTTATCTAAAAAATGACTGGCATCTTTTAATCTCAACATTATATATAATTAGATTGCATTTAGGTTTTACTCATAAAATATTATGAAGCCTCGATGGCAGTTAGGCAGTGTCTCTTTAGTATGAACAAGAAACTTTGAAGTTAAAGTGAGATTACATAAATTGACCTACTTATACTGGCATGCAGTCACCTTACCTTGAATCTTTGATAATGAACAGTTTTGAAAGCCGTGTTGCTTTAAGTTATTCCAAACTTAATCATAAGTTTTCGCCAAACTTAATCATCGCCAAGTTTTCTTGCTTCTTTTACGAGGCTACTTTTACTTCATTCTTGCGAAAGTTGATTTGATTTAATTATTCATTCTCAGCCTGTTCTGTTTTTGTATTCTTCCCGAACTTTATCTCAGTCTATTTAAAAATATTTGCTTTAGTTATGCACACTGCAAAACATGACTTGTTAACAATATTTAAAATATTTACGAAAAATGTCACTGTATATTCACATTATTTGTTAGTATTTTGTTGTATTGTATCAAGTTTAATTTAAGTTGTAAATAGTTTATTGATCGTTCATTTGATTCCTCTCGCTTTTGTTCTATCCATTTCGCTTTGAAGGAACTGGCATAAACTACGACACAATTTACGAATAGTCAGTCAAAGCTTATGAAAATTAAATTATTGAACGTTAATGAAAATTTTTAGCTCTTTGTTAATACCCAAGGCTGTAAGTTTAGTGGAAAGTATTTTCAGGTATCGTCAAACAGAAACATTAAATATATCAAAGTAACCTTGAAAGTCTAAAATGGCACAGGTTAATTTTCATTCAATTCTACAACACGTTGTATACAGCATTAAGTTATAAGAAAAACTGCTAGATACTTAGAATATTAATGGTAATGTTGTACGACTTCATGAATATTTGAAATATTGATGAATTGTAAATATCAAAAGAGTTCTCTGGGACATTGACTTTTGTTTCAGTAGTTTTGGCAAGGATTGTACCTCAATGCAGACAGGCGTGACAGCAACAAAGGGCATTATCAACTTCAGGAACCATTCTTTATTTTACTTGTTCAATTTTGTCATAAATAAACCAGCACACTGGTCAAATTGTTGGGAAAGTTTACCATCGAAGGGAAAGAAATTATGCATAAGAATAAATATCATCTATATGTTCCATCAATTTGTTGGTACGCAGTGGCGTAACGCTATTGAGCAATTTTTTCAACCTCTGCACGAAGTCTCTGGCAGGTTAGAGATAGATGCCCCTGCAGTGGCGGATTTAAGGGGGGCAACTAGGGGCAGTTGCCCCTCCCTCGATGAGTTGAGGCAAGTATGGCGCCCTTTTTTGGAAATTGTGCGCCCCTTTTGAAGAATGAGAATCAGGTGAAAAAGTTTCTAAGGCCAATAAGTTAATTTGCTTCAAGGATTACTGCAAAGTTATGTTGTTTATTCCGAAAATGGATCTAAAATTGTTGAATACAGCGTTCTCTCGTCATCAATTTTTGAAAATTTTTCATCGCCCCCACTACAGACGGTCCCTCCTTCAAGTTTGCTCTGGATCTGCCCCTGCTACCCTGAAATAGTTCCCAAGAGCTGATCCTCTTGCTATATCAAGAAACGACAAGATTCTAAGCATCGGATCGTCAGAACATGCATCTTACGTAGTGGTGTATAATCAGGGATTAAACCATCTTGTTAATGCCTAGAAGCAGCCTTCTGGGCAATTCTTGCAAATGCTTGTGAAAAAGTTTTTTAGAATACTATTCATTTCATAGCACTACACCCCTTTCGACCTAAACGTTATGAATCCACAGAAAAGAATATGAGCCATTCAAAATATACAAATTTCGATTGCCTCAGTAAGAAAGTAGATGAAGTTAAGACAAAGTTATCTGTATTAAAATTTGACTTTGTCAGATTACCAAAGTTTGTCTAATATGCATTTCACTCACTAAACAAAGCATACACTCTTTTATTTGCACACGCTTTATAGAAAACAACACAAGAACAACATAAGAGCATGACCAGCCTCAGACTGTTTTTGAAAAGTTTACCTTGTATTAATAACAAATAATAGCATACTATATCTGCTAGGTAACTCTATCTACTTTTACAAAGGTCATGCAAAACTGTTATTCAGTGGTCTTAGAAACAATTTAAATGATATATGTAGGAAAATCAATGTTGGAGAAATAGAACATTTAGAACATACAAGGCTGTAGTTATCCGAAAACTTTCAACATTGAGATTCGCAGAAATTTATCTGGTTCACAAAAACGAGTGAAGTGAAACAGAACAGTATTAAATGCAGGATTTCATCCCCACACAGTTTCGGAAGAATCAACAGAAGTTATAGCTTTTTCGGTATAATTTTTAAGTTCAATAACAGCACAGGAAGACTCCCAGAAAATTTAATCAATGAATCACCAAGTCAAGCCTCTTTTTATTCGGTTTTAGCCCCCCCCACTATTTCAGACCCCCCATTTCTCTCAACAGTCTGCGGTGCCTGAGGGTTATATCGAATCCAAACTGGTCAGGGCAATGTCAGCTGCCGCTGAATGAACAAGAACACAGAGGCGGATCCAGATGAAAATAATGATATCCTCACAAAGAAATAAGGGTTGCATAGGGGTAGCCCCTGGAAAATGCTTTTGGACCACGCCTGTCAAATGTCTTAAAAAATTCCTTTTTTAAAAAGTTGTTCATATCGACTACACACTTTATAACATACACAAGAAACTTTTGGAATTTTTCAGTACTAAAAGTTTCTTAATTTTTCATAGAATTTAGTGCTCAATTCAGAATTAAAAATTCAATTTTTTTAAATTTGTAATTTCTTGAAATTGCAAAATAACAATAGAACCCCTTTTAATACATTTCAAGCAAAATGCCATGCTCACGCGAGAAAAGTGAAAACATGTAGATCCGCCTCTGCAGAAAACGCACAGTTGCAAGTGAGCACAGACAAATCCACTCCATATAATCATTACATCAACCATGGAAAAAATATCGTATTTTTCTTCGATGTATAAGACGACTTTCAGCGACTTGTGAAAAGCTCCAGCCCTTATCTTATTTTTTCAAAATCCATGGCATACGGAACAACATGTCCCGAAATTTATACCTCCTTGAAAAGCATGCTTATACTTGTGCTATAGGGTTCTAAAATGATGACGTCATAAAAATCTATTTTTGAATTTGGATCCCATAGCCTGAAAGAGCATCGTGAAATACCTCTAAATATGCACAATCAGGCAAGTGTGTTACGAATTGGCTGAAATATGGCCACATGTGTATTGGCTCTTTCCAGTCAAACCTCTGTATTTTGGTCTCTGTTCATAACTTTAACTTCAAATCCTTCATTGGCAATATCTCAACTGATTTTGGGCATATTTGCCTAATTTTTAATATTTGGAAATATTTCATGGTGATCTTTTATGCTATGTGGCTTAAATTCAAAAATTCTAAAAATATTTTTTCTGGTAACGTCACACTTTAGAACTCTATTCTGAAAAAGACTAAGAAGCTTGAACCAACTATCCTTGTACAATTAATAGCTTGAGTGGACGTAGAAAATACAATAATTCAAAACGACACGAGCTGAAATTTTTATACAGTCGTGGAATAAAGCTTCCAGAAGAAATCATTACAGAGCCTTTTTTAAGATACTAACTAGGGGGCAACTGCCCCTGCAGCCCCAGTGACTTTCCATTGTTTAAAACAATAAACTTTTATCCTCCTTTTTATCCTCCAGCTAATTTAATTAACTTCAGGATAAGTTTAGTTACAAAAACAGATTTGCCTTTTATGATTCTAAGGCTACGTACGAGCCATTTCTTTGTCATTATCACCCTTCCCTCGAGTGTAAACGAAACTGTTCCCCCTAAAAATTTGTCACGCATCGATGCCCTTTGTCGCCTGCCTGAGTTTCTCTAGGAAAAGAAAAGATCAAATATTACCATATTACCAAGAATACGAAGTAAACTTCCGTAAAATTGCAGACCCCCTGTTTGTTTAATCCTAAGGCTCGAACCCGAACCAGGGGACACCAACATTTGCGGGAAGAGACAGTAGGTGTCAATTAATGGCATTTGTTTTCCGTGAAAGGTACCTCCGTGCTGACTTGTTAAGAAGTTGAATGTATAATTCCTCTCATCAAACATGAGACAGCACTGCAGCACAAATCTTTTATGTGCTTATAGACAAACAATATGCCTTCCCTTTCACAATTTATCTGTATCTTCATTAAACCATCACAGAAAATTTCCATATCTTTTCTGTCGGGAATCGGGAAAGATATAGAAAACAATCTGACAGAAGCTCTGCATTCCCTTCGCTATGTTATGATAATTAGCATGCAACCCCCCGCGTAGCCACCATCGTCACGGGGAATTGATCATCGCATCTAGCTAGGGTGTGGAGTCAAGATAATTTTGCACTAAAATCCAAGAGAAATTATCTGCAAAATCTTCCAATTTATACACGGAACAAAAAGCCTTTATTTAACGGAGGTCTCAGTGTGTTTGATGGCCCTTGCAGATATGGCGAGCGCCGGAAATTTCGCAGTGACTTCATCCTCCCTTGCTCGGCAACAAGATGGCGGTGAAAGTGCAGCTGCACTCACAATGAAAGCTGAAGAGTTGCGCGAATCAAACAACGTAAGCTGATTTTATTTGATATCCTACCTTAACATTGGCTAAATTCATGATACGCATCCAAAACGGTGCGATATCACTTTATCTGTCGCATGATTTATATCGTTATCGTGTTTGAGTTGTTTAGTTGACTCCCCCTGAGAAGCGCTCACCAAGGGTTGTGCCCACCAACTTGAACCTGTAGAATTTCCCCCGTCTACTCGAGTGAAAGAAAACTGTAGTTTATCCCTGCTTCCCTCGGATCGTCAAGCAATTTAGCTCGATATTGCTAGCTTAGAAGCGTGCCCCCGATATTTGGATGGGATCGCCGATACTTGCTCTTCATTCATTGCAAATTATTGGCGCCTTGTGTAAGACGAAATTTAGGCCATAGACATAAGGATTATGGCACCGGCTGAACAAACATGAAAGCCATTACACACTTTATGTACTAGAAAATACGGCTAATAAGTATACTACAAAGGGGCTGCTCTGTAATGCTAGGTTTATAATTGTGCCGCAGCCCATTTTGATATCCTAATAAAATGATTGATGTTTGATTGTCAAATGAAAATATGATATACATGTGCATGTGGCTGTCTCCCTTACACAATACAGCTCCACGTTTATCGTTGCCAGGCACTTAGCAATATTCGTCTGCCCGTGCTTTGAAGAAATCTATAAAATAACTGTATCTTTGTGCATTTTTCTATCAAATATTTGTGCAGGTGCATGCATATTATAACAACTTATAAATCAATCATTACTGGTTTTTGCCTGGCATTTCTCTTCTTCCTGGCACAGAAAAAAATTCCCGACAAAAGTTTAATTGAAACAATAGGTCTCAAACTAATAATTAAATAAACATGAAAGGTTTGCTTTTGCTGTCTGTTTAAAGGAATTTAAGCAAGAAAAACAATCATGCCTCATAACCTGTTTTAAATTTAGCAAATTTCCAATGTCCCAAATGTTTGCAGAAAGATTGCCCATATAAATGTTTTGTGCAAATTGTTTTCCCAAAGTCTAAACAAAAGATATTGCTTATGCTCTTGTGAAAATGCAGAGATGCATTTTCTTTTTGAATTTGAATGTATTGATACGTCTGTTTTGACTCCAAATTTGCAAACTTCAAAAGATTGTATGTAACTTCAAAAATGGCAAATCCTCTTTTGTCAGTGAATATTTTCTGTAATACTACCTTTTATTAGATGGCAACTTCTTGTTCCATTTTTTCTAAATATCCTTTATTGAGTTGTAAGGAGTTTTAGTATTAAAATTAAAAATCTGGTCAAAATACCCAGAAATTAGTTGCAAGAAGTTACTTCTAAAAGGCTTAAAGCCCTAGACAAATTCAATAAAAAATTTTCTCAACATTTTAAAAGCAACAATTTTGCAGAATGTTAGCCCTGTTCATGTACTTTCTTTAATATAACAGTTGTTTGACAAAGCTTTTACCAAAAATTTGATCTTGCACACAACAGATTTCAAAATGGCTATTGTTCCTGCTATTTTATCTGATGTCATAACCAGGAGGATTAAAGCAAAAATTATTCAGCAGTTTTGCCATCTGGAGCTGTTATTTGTTATATTTGAAACTTAAAAAGGGTTAATAAAATTGGGTCTTATTAACACCAACAACAACATGGTAACTGCACAGGCACCTCCTGCTGGTCTTGATAAATTGTCACATGAAATGCTGGTCCAGTTTGAACACCGACTGAGCTGCTTAATTCTTTAATTTGCTTTCGATTATCCTGTGTTGTATTTTTTGAGATAAAAGCCTTATAATAATTGATTCCATTAACATTGAAATTGAATTTTTCCCTAGTTTTAATTGTCCAAATTATATTTTTTCAAGGTTTTTTTATGGGAAAGTTTTAATTTTGTACAGTAAAGAAAATACAAAGACAGGTGTAAGCCTTTTACCTGAAAATAAAGATTTAAACCAGGGCAGGAGGTTTTCTTGTAATTCGCACATCCGTGACACTAAGTTTGCTTTGATACCTTTTTGGCGGTACATAATAGATTTGCTGTAGTGAATCTGTTTTAAACTTTTTGACATTCTGACTTTTCTTAATCCTTATTAGCTTTTCCCATTGCTATTAGGTTTGTCTGGGAGCTTCTTATCATAAGTAATTTTTCCAAAACTTTTCTTTTCAAGAGTTTCCATATTTAATGTAACTAGATGAACAAATTAAAAGCTGAGCATGAGTGATAAATACTGATGACAGTACGCTGACGGCATGACAATACCCCAGGCAAAATATAACATTTGAATTAAGGTTGAAAAAATTTGTGTGTGAATATTTTGTTGAAGAAGAGTTTTAGAATAAGTTCAAAACCTGCACAATATCAATTAGAAAGTTAGTGGCAGTTAGAAATCTTGATATTTCTTGACAGGCTTTCCATTTCAAGTATAATGCCTTGAAATCAAAAGTTCTTTGGAATTTCACTCTTGATGATCAAAGCTGTGAGATCATTAAATCTCTCCTGATCCATCATACTTTGCATAAAGTTGTTGATCAGCTTGAGCTTCCTTAAGGAGGATCTCCTTGAGATTAAGCTTTGTTATTTGAATTAGTGGAGTATATGAACCAATTCAGTCATCTTTGTTTCCCATTGTCAAAAAGTTTTGAAGTCTTGTTGGTTTCACTGAATAGGAATGTGAAATTAAATATACTAATACAGTAGTGGGCAAATCCTGGCTGGTCAGCTAAATCTGGCAAGCAAGCAGAATTGTTTTGCTTTTGACTTGTTATATTATTTGAATTATGTGCACTGTTTTGGAGTAGTAATGAGGTAACTAAGTGCCCTTTCATATCTATGAATATTTGAAAAAACACAAATAGTGAACAAACCTCAAATGTTCTTAGGTAGAGAAAATTGAAATTTTAAGATAAGCAAGGTTTGGTATGGTAAATTGAACTTGAAGTTTTCTTTAGTTATTTTCTTAGTTGGATGTAACATTTTTTCTATTTTACAGCCTCGGGGAATGGTTGAAAATGAAGGTGATAGTTCAGGTTGGTGTTTTTAGTGACTACAGCCCTTTGACTTTAAAAGTAATTTTAAAATGGCTTTGAAAAAAGCAAACATTTTACAACATACTAAAAGCTTTACAACATACTAAAAGGCTAAACATAATAAAAAAAAAAAAAAAAAGCTTTTAGTATGTTGTAAAATGTTTGCTTTTTTCAAAGCCATTTTCAAATTCTGTACCGCAAAAAAATTGTTCAAAAGTAATTTTGCAATTTTGTTATATGTACTCTTAGACTTAGTGGTTCTGGCTATACAGATTAACAAGAAGGCCCTGCCAGAAACTTGCAGCTGAAAAAGGCATCAACAAAATTTTTGCGTTTATGTGACCTTGCAACCAGCTTTCTCCAAGTGGAACCTGATGTATCAATTTCCTGAAAATATCATCATTTTCCTTAAATCTTTTACAGAAAGGAGTATTGAGGGCTTATTAATCAACCATAAACATCTTTGATAAACTACTCTTTTTTTACCTGGCTCATTTATTCAAAAAATAAGTAAAGCCTAAATTGCTTTCCCAAAGTTTGCACATTTTTTATAAGCAAGTTTGATTGATACTGATGCCAATTTTGCATGAAAGGGAGTTTTTGCTTAATAAGGGACTTTAAGATTTTCATTCGAATTTTTGCTAGAAAAAATCGAAACATTTTACCTAGGGGTGTTACCTTTGTGTGCCAAAACACAATCTGAAAAGATGTAGACAGTTACGTAAGAGAGGTTAAATAAAAAAGTTGATTTCTAAACAAACTGTTTGTGGTTAATTCTCTCTTTGTGACAGCAATATCAAATGTTTCTATTCTTTCCTGATGATTCAGACCTTGTTCATGGCAGTGATACAAAACCCTGATGTAACAGTTGGCTGCATTAAATTTTTTGTAGATTTTATCAGCTTGCTATTTTCATTGCTTAGCAAAGCTTTATGTCCAGATTTTTTCTCTGCTGCAATGCCTTAAAGTTATTAAAATGGGCACTATTCTGTCAAATTTGTGCACAAAATATTGAAAACTTTAAATTTGCTTTGCATTCTTCAAAAGAAACAGTTTTCAAGAATAGCAGTTTTGAGCTCTATACATTTCTCTTTGGGCGAATGCCAGTAGTTCTGTGCATTTAAAAGGGAGAATGGCAGATTGTTTGTGTTTTTGGACAAGTATTGAAAGAGGCCACATGTCAGCAAATATTTAAGGGGAAGTTCTTTAATCCAACGACACAAGGAAGGATGGTGTAATCTAAGAAAAGATCTGAATTTATTGTTTTGTCTTTATCTTGTGTTTATTTTGTCTGCCTTTAACTGCTATTGCTGAGAAAATAGAATATCTTATTTTATCAGAGAGTGTATTGTGTTATGGTAAATTTTAATTTAGAGAGTCTTATTGCATTTAGCAAAGATTCATGTATGATGTAAGGTTTGATAAACTGTGAGAATTTTCATTTCCTATAGATGAAGATGATGTGCATCAGTGTGGACGTTGCAAAGATATTTTCAGAAGTCTGCAGTCATACATGCAGCATAAGGCAAGCAAAGTTTGCAGGACAGCAAAGATCCCACAAGTTCAGAAAAAGCCTGAGGCAGAAGAGCCAATGCCTGTACCTCCACAGCAACAGGAAACGAAGGCCCAAGAGACAAGGACAATAAAGCCATCAAATATTCTGGAGGAAGCTGCAAAAGATACCATTTATAAACAACTTGAAATCTTAGTGGTAGAAGAGGAGCCAGAGCCAGAGACCCATAGTACTGTTGATGTCCAAAGCATTAGCAGTGAGCAGACAGTGTCATATGTGGCACTGCAGAATAAGCAGGATCAAGGGAAAGTCAATGTGCCATTATTGGTTTCCAATGAAACCCAACCTGGTAAGAAAGGTATGCAGTTATGTACTGTGTGTGAAACCAGATTTGTGGGATGACATTGAGTTCATAAATCGGTTGGTTTCATGAAAGAATGGCTTAATTTAAATTAATGCTGATGTTAACAAAATTTGCTTCGTCATGCACTTTAAATAAAGCGTAAGGGAAGATTGAAAACTAACTATAATGGCTGCTAGGTAGATTTTTTCCCCTTGTTCAGATCTTAGGATATTTTAGTTGGTTATCTTATAACAAGGAAACCCCCTTTAGTGAATCAACTTTTGAACCTACTTGACTGGAAACTATTATTCATTATGTGGCATTGATTTAGCGTTTGGGATGTCTGACCTTTTTACTCGCTGTACAGGGGACACAGTTATGCTTAAAACATGTTTTCTGATAAGGAACAATTGATGATTTGGAATGCTTGGTCACCCCTATGATACTGCTTTAATTTTTTTGCCCAGGCAAATTAATCTGATGTTGTAGCCATAAATAAAGATCCAGTTATTTTTTGTGGTATTTATGGGTAGAAGAAGGTAGATCATGTCAATAAAAATTATACCACTTATAGGCAGCCCTACTCATTTGACAGCACAAGGAGACGGACTGGTCACAACAGATGCAAAGTCAGACGCAGCTGTAAACAGCAAAAAAAGATCAAAGTCAAGACAGATCTTCCAAGCAGACATCCAGCCTCTCACTGGTGAAATGCTTACTGCTGACTTCACTCAAAATATCGATGAAGATAATTTGGACGAAGAAACCAGGAAGAAGAGAAGGCTGAAAATGAAAAAGCAACCATCTTCATTTCCTTGCTCCATATGCAAGCTGGATTTTACCAACAAACAGTTGATGTTAGAGCACAGAGCGAAGCATACAAAGCTGTATAAATGTAAGGTTTGCAGCGAAGGATTCTACACTGAAGAGAAACTGAACAGGCATAATGAGAAAGAGTCGCACAACTATCCATGTGAGTGTTGTGGCAAAGTGCTTGTGAGCAAGGCCAGCCTTCAGCGACACAAAGTTGTTCATGGTGAAAAGAATCACGTCTGTGATGTCTGCAATCGTGCTTTTAAAACAGCAAGGGATATGAAAAATCACAAGCTTGGTAAGTGCTTCATTTCATATCTATATAGGCTTTTGGTCCTGCATGAAAGCTTGAAAGCGTGATCATAGCATACTGAAGAGCTACGTCAGAGCGTAAATGTTGAATAATGAACCAAAAGCAAACAGAAATATATCCAGATACGGATCGACAGTAAAAACTGTGCGTTTGATTGGTTCGCAAGTAAAAACCGTGCGTTTGATTGGTTCGAAAGTAAAAACAGCGCGTTTGATTGTTTCGAAAGTAAAAACAGCGCGTTCTGATTGGTTCGAAAGTAAAAACAGTGCTTTTGATTGGTTCGAAAGTAAAAACAGGGCATTTGATTGGTTCGAAAGTAAAAACAAAGCTTTTGATTGGTTCGAAAGTAAAAACAGTGCTTTTGATTGGTTCGAAAGTGAAAACAGTGCGTTTGATTGGTTCGAAAGTAAAAACAGTGCATTTGACTGGTTCGAAAGTAAAAACAGGGATTCTTAAAGAAGTTGAGAAATCCAAGAGAGAAAACAAGTTGGTGTAATATGACATTGTAAAGTTTTATGATATCATATCGTATCAAACCATAATGTATATATCTCATAAGAAGGTATGATATAAAATCGTATAATGTCAGATAATTTTCGTTATGCTCTTTTTAGCTTAACCTTGCTTGTACAATCAACTGACAAACAATTAGAGTACAAAATGACTCCAAGAAGGGGGGGGGGGCAAGAAATACATTTCTACCCTGCATCTTGGACATGCAAATATGTTGTCGGGACAGGATTGAGGAGAAGCAAGTGCAGATAGATACAATTTATAACTGATGCCAGTCTCATGTTTTGCTGATATGTCATTTCTTGTGTATATATAAACTCAATTGAATTATCTTTAACAGGTGTCCACAGTGAAGAGAAGAACTTTCTTTGTGAGCATTGTGGAAAGGCTTTTGCTCGAAGGGAGAAGCTGAAGAGACACAGTCTTATCCATTCACCATCTCGACCTGTTTTCACGTGCCCGTTCAAGAATCACACGGGATGTGACAAAGTATTTTACAGAAAAGACAAGCTAACACGTCATCTTTACTCTCATTCAAAGATCAAGCCTTTCAAATGCGACCACTGCATGAAAACCTTTGCTAGGACTGATAACCTAAGGGAGCATATGAGAACACACACAGGTTTGTTTCAATTCCCTCTTCTGTTTATAATTTTTCTCTCAAGAACCGTAACGGAATCTTTTATATCGAGCTAAGGAATCATTCACTTAAAGCGACTACTCTGTTACAGCTCCATTCATTAAACCTTGTTCAGGGGGCGACGTTGGTAACGTTTTCCCAAGTATAGGGCGCCTCAGTATACGTTCGAGACCCAGTATAGGGATTGTCAATCAAAATTAAGTTCTAAAGTGCCGCCAAAGCAGTTTCGGACCGGTGCGTTATTATCGCGATGATAGTTGGAAGTTGTTTACCAGTATGGTTAAATTCAGGGAAATAGAATTCATAAGCAAGTACACACACCCCGTCTTACTGTTATGTAGGTAGCTTTATTCGCTTTCCTGTAGTCGTCTGTGCAAGATTCATAGAATGTCCTGTCCTCCTTTTTGTATCCAAAATGTTTTCCCCGTTAATGCGCAGCTTATGCATCATTAGCCTGTCTAATGTTTTAGTACAAATTTTTTTAAGAGTTGTCTTAAAAAATTGATCTTTGCAAAGATATTTTCAAAGGTGCTACAGATAGTCCAACTTGCTTGCTCGCAGAGTTGACCTTTCTGTATTTCCTGGTAATCCCTAGTTTCAGAGTTCCCATTTCGTCTTTGTTTCCATTGACAGCATTGTGTTAATTCAGAAGTCTTTGCAAGTAAAATGCAATTTCCTATGCTTCTTAAGATATATTCTTATTTCTTTCCTGTGCTCCTGCAGAACGCACCTTGCTCTTCTTATATTTACCTTATTGTTTCCACCCTAGTCTATTAGAAATTAAAACTTTGTGATAGACAACAAGAAATTAAACCTGCCTTGTTATTTCTACCATTTCGAGACCCGACACCTTTCTCTATTTTCAACTCATAACTGTCATTCTTATCGATAGCTTTACTTTTCAACTTCTTGTTGTTCAGCATCAATACCATTGTGTAACTTTATATACTAATCTAAACTTTAGTCGTCAGTAAAAAGTTAAAAAGTATCTCCTAAGAAACCCTCATTGTCACATCTTTTATCAAGGGCATTTTCTTTCCTGCATGATTGAAGTATCATATAAGTTTTTATGCTTCTTCTGTCTAGAAGCTTTCAGTTTTTGTATCCAAGAAAATGAAATCAAATTTTGATGTTGCCTGGCATGATTATTAGTGCTGAAGAGTTCGATCAATCATTGATGTAAATCCACCAAGTATGTTTGCCATTATAATCTTTAGTAATTTTCATATAGTTTTGACATGACAATGTGTTTCATTGGTTTTACAGGTGTATTCCGGTACTATTGTACAATCTGCGGAAAGGGCCAGCCAGGACCTAAAAAGTACCAGCAGCACATGCTAAAACAGCACAGCATCGAGAACTTTGAAGTGCCAATGCCAATTGAAGATAATGCACCGTCAGAGCTTATTGAGCAGCACAAAGCCGTCGTTCTAGCCGAGACGACCACCAGGGCATCTAGAGGGACCAAAGGGCGTAAAAAATCACACATGGAAATGGGCCGACCTCATGACGTTGAGCAAGATTTTGCGGCTCTTCATCATACAACAATGGTCACCTCTTATTCAACAGTATCGCTTCGGGATATTGACCCAATTGCTACCATGCATACTGGAGAACATCATTTACTACAGCAGGCAGCCGCAGCACACGAGAACCCATCGACCCCAACTGCCATCCACCCACGGCCGCCTCAAGGTGATGACTCAATTAGAGTCAATGACCATGACTCATCGAAGCAGGAATTCACAGTGCAGGATTTGGGGAGAAATGTTCTTGAAATGGGTAGAGTTTCTGTTGCTGATATTGCCAGAACCAGCGTCCACGAGCTTGCAAGGCGAAGTATCCAAGATCTTACTCGGAATGTTCATGATCTAGGTCGAGCAAGCGTAGGGGATATCAGCCATGGAGTCACAACTGTAGCAGGGGGTGATGAAATGGGCAGGGTGACACCACAGATGAACCGGCAAGAAATGAACCGACCTGTCCAGGAGATGACCCGCAATGATTTAGCCAGGGCTGTGCCTGAATTGAGATTGAAAGTACCAGAAATAAGACAAGCGGGACCAGAGATTATCAGATCCATAACTGACATTACCAGGGCCGTTCAAGAAATGCCGCGAAGAGGCCCTCAAGAAATGTCCAGGGGTGCAGACATGGTTTCAAATATCATGGTACCAGCCACACATGCGGCAGAAAGATCAATTATGGTATCCACTGTTCATGCCGACAGAGGAAATATCATGACTGTGACGTCACAAAATGATCGCCAGAATATCATGCCTCCAACTTCGCATGCAGAAAGAGGTACTTTGGATATAAGCTGTTATTTCTAAACAGTTGTCTATGACATAATGACGTCATGTTGTTGTCTTCATTTTATTTTCATATTTTGTTAATGTTCTTTCAAGTTTCAGGTGAGGGACCGTTTTGGCTGCACAGGTTTAGAAGTCTGTATCAAGTGCTTTCGAATTTATTTGCTATGTTTTCTCGTATGTCGCAAGGTGCCGCCAGAGTCAAGGAAAGCTACCATCTTTCCTGTAGGTGATACCCTACAGCAGTGGCGGACACCTGGGGGGGGGGGCCGTCGCCCGCCAATATTTGGCTGATAACGATCTTTTGTTCTAAAACAATCGGAAAATGTGTCGCCATCTTATCAAAACAATATGCTTGCCTCCCCCCCTAATATTTGACCAAGTGTCTGCCCCGGCTCTTAAGCTCTGAACACCCTCCTTAGAAAATCAATGCAAAAAGGATGTGGTTTGTTTGTATTGGCCTCTCTCCCCATCGTTGACTGTGGGACCGCCATTTTTTCTGGGCTGTGGGTGCCACAAATGCCAAGTGTCAAATATTGTTGTAAAGCATTGACTTAATGATTAAACACTGCCTTGCAAGCTACATGGTTAAAATTCCTATCAAACCGCCTTGTTACACCCTGTCAAATCACTTTTTTGAGATAACGGGTTGTTTTGTGTTGCAAAAACAGCATGGCTTTCAGTAAAAAAGTTTTCTTTTAAAAGCCGTTAACCCACACTCGTCATATTAGTTTAATTTTAAGCTTCGAAAAGGGAGAGGGTGCTACGACGTTTGCGAAAGTTTGTGACAAGCATTGTGGTAGCGAGCAGACGATTTCACATTTAGGCTTATCTTATTGCCATGTTTCAGCTTTTTGTAGTACCCTCATTAGGCTATGCACGACTTAAATTTGTTTCTGTTGTTTGAATTTAGATTAGATTAACTTTCATCCTTGAGTTTCACATTTAGTAAAATGGCTATTTCCTGTCATTGATGGTGAAAAGAATTTTCAAAGCAATTCAACATCAAAACACTCATGTAATGTAAAGGCCCAACGCCGCAAGATATTTGGTGTATCTTTCTGATTTAGGCCTCTTTTGCTCAAATGTAAACCTTTGCTTGAATGACATACTGTGCTTCCCGTAACCATCTGAAAATGACGGGGCCGTCTATAGCAGTATTTTAAACTTACAGCTGATGTTTTAATTTCAGGTAACATCATGGTCCCTTCGTCGCACGCTGGCGAACGTGTTGGCATTCATCTGCTTCCTCAAAGCGTCATACAACAGAACATGCATTTCACCAATCTCTTAAACATGAACAGTGATTTAGTGTCGATCGGCGAAGCTGTAGTTCGTAATCAAGGACTTCCTGTTATGAGTTCTATTTTCAAGACATTTCACGGACAATCGATGCAGTAGTTATTACTTGTTTTCAATCGGCTTCACGTGGATGTACGGTATTGCAGGTGACGCATTATCCAGAAGTTTGTACATAATCTATGCGCATGCCCAGGACATGACACCGCCAAGAACATCAGGGACGTGTGCCAACATTACTGCGTAAATTTTGGTTGGCAACTACTATTTCTTTGACTGACAGAGAAAAATCCGCCCGGTTTAACAACATAACCTAGTCCGGTACTTTGATCTTTATAAGTTGAAGGAAAATAATGGTAATATATACGTAACACAATCTACATTTTGCTGAAGTTTTACAATCTACAAAATTTGCCTACTTAGAAACGCCGGAGGAGAGGTTTGAGGGCTGTTTAGGTGACGTCATGTCTGTAATATTAGCAATAATATGTGCTGAATTTTTGAGTAGAGTTTACCTCTAATTATGATTCATGGAGAACAAGACATAACCAAGTGAACCCTTAATATAAGAACATTATTATGAATTTTCAATCATTCTTTAACTCCAGAGATGACAGAACTAATTCTGATTTTAGATTGAAAGCATTTCACTAAATAATATTTAGTCATGTGACAGTAGCCTCGTATCGGCTGCTGTTGTAATGGAAGGTAGATATTCCATTTAAATTTGTTAGCTCGTCTGCCTGGAAATCTAGTATTCTTTTTCATTCCTTTAACTTGTTTTATCACAATATATGGTTGTAAAGATATGTATGTATTTGTTTTAAAAAGTTCTTTAAGTTCCCTAGTCGTTATAATTTTGGCAGTCCAAATTGTTTATTGCCTTTTGACAGTGTTTTACTATTATCCTTTTATTCCCTTCAGCTGTGTGATAGATAGAGATAAGATTGTATGTTATAAGTATATGAATCGAACTGTCGACCTATTTCCCCGTCATTAAGCAAAATGCATTGAAAATAATTATTTAATTTCATGATCCCAGCGCTTTACTTACATCGACAGGTGATTGTCCTGTCGCGCCAAGAACTTCTGTATGCTTCTCGCCTAGCAATAAGTGTCTGTGACAAATACGATCTAGTCTCTTCTAAGATGCTACCTTTATAAAGCGACCACCCTATCAACGGTCCACCTCACCTACCACCGGTATTTTTAGGCAATTGATCTTTGGTTTGGATTGATGTACTTGCACCGTGATCGCGTTACAGAAGACTTTCACACAGAAGACTATGAGAGGATCAGTACATATAATACAGGCTGAGATGTAGCCACTTGGTTCTGAAATGTATGAACCAAGCAAATACATAAGCAAAAAGGTTCTATGATTTAATTTCAGATTATAGGACCCAAATCTACAGATATGCTATATGATGAAATCGCTTGGCAGCTTTTAACATGTTTTGTAGGGAGTAGACCATATATTGTTGCCATAATGTTACAGGTGTATTAATTGTTAGCCGAACATGATTATGTATAACGTTGTGTAAATATATACGGTACATTGAATTCTGGCTGTTTTCTCCTTGTCTGGATCAGAATGTAGTACAGTGTTGAGTTAGGGACCGTAGAAGTGTGAGAGGTGATTTTAATTACATCGTTTGGATGGTAGAGCAAAGAAAACACACTCTTAACATTTTCATATCTTGATTGATAACTGAACGGAGTTACAAAGATAACTGAACTACGATATATAGAACTGGAGATTATATAGTGTCTACAATAAGTCATTACACGTGATTAAAATAGGCTATGTGACCTGGGGAGCGTCCTACTACAGAAGGTGGAGGGGGGCTGGGGAAAGTAA
The DNA here is from genome assembly GCF_057945365.1 of Rhopilema esculentum. Classification (NCBI taxonomy): domain Eukaryota; kingdom Metazoa; phylum Cnidaria; class Scyphozoa; order Rhizostomeae; family Rhizostomatidae; genus Rhopilema; species Rhopilema esculentum. The sequence continues at coordinate 5,895,670 of NC_142817.1, read as the reverse complement.
GCACTCCACCTCGGTGTTTGTCAACCCATGTTTGATCCCGGGCACATTTCCATTGAAAAAATCACAAGGAACACCATCAACGTAGAATATTAGGAGTATTATCTAAGTCGTTCACACCGAAGTATGAATGATCTTGGACAGGAATCGAAAAATACAAAGCAAAAGTATCTTAGAAAAAAATAGAATATTTTTATTACCCAATGTGAAACCTGGGCCTGTCTTTAAGACCAATCAGATGAAATTGAAGAATTCTCCACAACATGCCAGACAGTACCTGACGGCACACTATTTGCCACGGCACAGTGGTTGAAAAACAGTGCTCTACTTAATAAAATTTCAAAACTACTCAAGACAAAAGATTCCCCATAACGTTTTTCCTTACTTTCTCGTCCCCATAGATCACACACAAATTTAGGAACGCTGTCTCCTGCATGGGTAAGAGCTGCGTTTAAAGAGATAGAAAAGCAAATTTGAGAAAAGTCCAGTACACTATCATAGGTTTTAACCATAGCCTGTGTTCCAGGTCCCTAATTTGAAGATAAAGGACCTGGAGCAAAGTCTACAAAAGGTTACTTCCTTTGTCTTCATTTCCTATTCATTCTCGCTGAACATGAGCAGTTTCTCTTTGTATGATCTCTATGCAGTCAAGCGCTTCTAAAATAGAATTAATGCTTGCAAAATAGAACATATTGATCATCAATATGGTTACGTGTAAGACTGTGACAGGAAAAAGGAACGTGTTTAAACAAACGTCGTATTAGCTTGCAAAGAAAATTGATTGTCCAGTCTTTTACTTTCATAAGATTATTCCAGCAAATAAGAAATTTAGGAAAAACCAAAAGGAGCTGTAAAAAAGGGTAGTAATGTCCGACAGGGCTGTGTTGATTCAAATTGGCCTGTTTGTTCTGATGAAGATATGAAAAGGTTTTACAATTTTCAATAAATAAAAATTTTTGTTATACATGAAATGCTTTCCTTCGAGTTGTACTCAAAATAATTTAAAGATAAAGAAAAAACCATCCAGGCAACACAGCTTTAGCTTTGTAAGGGACAGGGTTTATTAATATCTTAACAAAAAGAGATAGCAAAATTGGGTTTTGTTGTCCAAATGTGGACCAGCAATTTCCGTTTATTTCACAACATTGTTTCAAACACGAAACTCCTGTGAATGCAAACATAATATAATAACAGAAAAACAGAATACAGCTAATGATAACTGCTAGAGAAACTAAAGACCCAGGGGGTACTCATATATATTTAGGATTGGGGCGCTCAGGCTTGGGTACGAGCCATCAGCCCAAAAAAATAATTTTTAGCATACAATATTTTTCTTGCCTTGCACACCCAAAAAAATAACAAATTGTTAGCCAATTGTTAGCTTTGTGGGATTATGATGTGTCAATTAATCCTTATATCATTCTGGATACTCTTATGATTATGAAGTTTTCATCTGCAATAAATGAAAAATGAATCATGTTTAGTGTGTAAACCTTTTTTTCCTCTATTTTTTAAAATTTTCTCACATTCAAAACCCCAAAAAAATCATTCGGCATTTCATGAACCTAAAAAAGTAATTGCACAATTGGCTGACCCAGAAAAATAACTTTCGCTCAAATTTTAGTTCCAAAAAGTAACCTGAGCACCCCTATCTTAAATATATATGAGTATCCCCCTGGGACTTTAAGAATATCGTCTTTCGGGAAGAGGGGGCTATATTTGCCTCTAAACCAGGGGTGGGGTACTATCCTATAAAGAAAGGAAGGGAGCTGTGATATAGGCAGCTTCTAGAAGCAACACCCATGACGTTTTGGAATCATTAAAACAGTTCACCAACTCAAAAAGGTCAATAGGAAATAGCGAATTCACTGAAGGTTGGCAGCCGTGCTCGCTTGTTAAAGGGGGAGGGGTGAGGGTGGCCAGAGTCCCCCGAAATCTCTCTGAATTTTAACAAGGAGAATTGGCCCTTGAGTCCTCTTCATGACATCCCTGTCTTGCACATCACTATCCAAGATGCTACAAAATGACGCTTATAGTCTATACATACACTCTCTTTTTTATAAGAACACACATTTCAAGAACACAGAGGCTGAGACAGATTTAGCGGGGGTTGTAGGGGTGTGACACCCCCTAATATTTCTGTGTCCTTCGGTAAATTTTGCTTCCATTCGGTAAGAAACATTTTTGGTAGGCCTAATCAGTAGTAACAAAATAACGCCACGTTTTTACATTATTAATCTTCTTATCTTCTTTACCGTAAAGTTTAAAACCTAATCTTGAAAATGGGAGTTTCTATCATTTTCCAGTGACCCGAAGGGTGTGGCGCCAAAATCCAATTAATATCTAACACCTCCCCCCAATCATTGTTGCTTAAATCCGCTCCTGCACAGAGGCTCGATTGGTAAAAAATAAGCTTTATTCATCGATGCAAAAATTATGCGAAAATATCAATTACGCAAATATCGAAAACTTTTTCAACAATTGTAGCTAAAAAGAGCGTTTCTCTAGTTCTCCGGGAGACTGAAGGGCGTGGCCACAGAAATTTTTTGGGGGCCCAGTTTTGTTAATCACCCCTGGGTCCGAGCTGGTTGTCGACGGCCCTGGTGGCTGGTGCCGCCACAGCACTGATAAATTAGATAAGATCATGATTATTATTAGTAACAAAAGTTCTATGACGACACAAGCTTGATCCTGCCGACAGTACATTGGGCAACTTCTTTGTGAGGAGGCAGGTGCTGAGGTGTTGTCTGTTAATCGAGGGCAGAACCCAGGGATGTAGGGTTAGTTTTATTAAAAAGGACGATGAGGTGACACTGAAAGTTTGCTGCAAAGATGCAAAGAATCCTCGAAGACCATGTTAACAGAATCAATACGAAAGTAAATGGGAGAAACATCCTGCTAGCCACCGGTGTTACATGTCTAGGGGCCTATGGTGCACGGAAACTGTTTCAATGCGCCTACCCAAAAATCGTAGAAAAGTTTCAAGGCAATTCTTCGGTTGATAATGCCAAAAGGAGTATTAATTTCTTGACGACGCCTCCAGATGATGGCGAAGTTGCTAAAAATGAAAAGGGTTCACCACGTGTCAATTTTGATTTTGTGAAAGAGCTTTACAAATTGATTCGTGTTATTTTGCCTGGAATATGGACAAAAGAATTTGGATTTCTCACGCTTCATTCTGGTGCACTTGTAACCAGAACGTTTTTATCCATATATGTTGCTGCTTTAGATGGTCGACTGGCAAGAAGCATTGTTCAGAAAGATGTTAAGAAGTTTTTAGCATATTTGTTAAAATGGATACTGGTTGCAGTTCCATGTTCATTTATAAACAGTTTGCTTAGGTATCTGGAGAAAAAATTAAGCCTCGCATTTAGGAACAGGCTTGTTACTCATTCATACAATCTCTACTTTGATAAGCAAACTTATTATAAAATTGGAAACTTAGATAATAGGCTTGTAAACCCAGATGAATGTTTGACAGAAGATCTAAGACTTTTTGCAGATTCAGTGGCACATCTTTACTCCCACATAACTAAGCCATTGCTAGATATCATTGTCATTTGTTTCACATTGAAAGGAATTGCCTCAAAACGTGGCAGTTCTTGGGCTGTGCCACTGTCACTGGCAACACTTGTCACATTTGCCACCAGTGAAATTTTGAAGACATTTTCACCTCGTTTTGGGAAGCTTGTATCTGAAGAATCACAAAAACGTGGATACCTCAGGTATATTCACTCAAGGATAATCACAAACTCAGAAGAGATCGCTTTTTATGGTGGACACAAGGTAAAGATCAATGGAATTGATTTTGGCATCAAATTTGTTTATATTTTTGATATTTCTTGACATCTATGATTCTGGGAAGGGTGTTGGTATTTTCCAGCCTATCCCCAAAGTTCAATATTGTAAACTCTGAGCAGTTCACCAATTCCACATTACACAATCACTGGCTCTACATTTCTTGCACTGGATTTGTGTTTAACATATGCTCAAAAGCTAAGACTAGAACTAAAGTTCATTTACAAGCTTTTTAAACAGCCACAAACACTAATATCTATGATAATAAAGCCGGTAAATGCTTCTGAGACAAATGCCATAGCATAAGCAAAGTGGCAGAAATGTACAACTGGATTTGAGTATTTCACTTCCAAATATGACAGTTTTCAGTTCAGTTCAGTTTTCATTTTTTAAATTCCACTACATACAATTTATCAATAACAAGACAAGCATACATCTAAAATACAAGAAATTAATACGATATACCAATACTAAACATAGACACAAGATAGATTGTATGGAGGGAATTACTTACAGGAGGAGCTCTCTCAGTAGTTAGACTAATTGAGGAGAGAACACCCCCTATTATAAAAGTATCTCATATAAAATTGATTTCTTTAATTGACATTATGATGTTGACAAAACTACTTGATGGGCAGATGGTGACATTTTTAATATCCACTTTTCCAAAATTTAGTAATTAGTTTCAAATAGGAAAGCTTTGATTTTTTGACAAAAACTATTAACAGATGGAGATTGTTTTATTTCCACAGGAGTGTCATTCCAGTATTTAGCTCCACAATAACGCACTGACCTGAGACCATATTGCAGGGTATTTTTTTGGGTTAGGAAAATATTATTTTTGATGACTTGCCGAGTACCATATTGATGAACAGACACATTTTTTCTTATAATAGACAAAAATATGACAACATTGAGCTACGGAAATAGGTGCAAATGAGTTGAAAAGCCATCATCAGATTCTCATGTTACTTAAGCCATCTGTATGTCAAAAGTCGGCCAATGTGTGATACCAGGGTCATAAGATTTTTTCTTGTTGGCACCTCTCTATTTTCTCTCCAAGGTAAACCCCCTAGCATGGCAGTTAGATATGGCACTAAATTAGTTTCTATAACCCTTCAAAGTAATTGATTCTGATCACTGTCTTTATTTAACATTTAATTGTGATAATTTGTTTTTAGGTGGAACTTAACTTGCTGAAAAGAAGCTACAAAGCACTGTCAAATCAGATTGAACTCATATTGTCAAAACGTCTTTGGTACATTATGCTGGAGCAATTTTTGATGAAATATTTATGGAGTGCTAGTGGAATGGTGATGACGGCCCTACCAATTATTTATGGTTCAGGTATGCATACATTTTATAAATCCCTATTAATTTAAAAACTTTCTGGAAATGCATTTGCTTATAATATGTAACAAAATGTACCAATGAGGTGTTACACTCATGATGTATAGAATAGGAAGGTTGCCTAATGATTGCATTAAGTGTGAAACTCTTGATCTATGCACCAAAAGCATGTGCAGCTCTGCGTATCTCATCTATCTCATATTTTTCTCTCTCATATATTCAAGATGCCAGCCTGAGTTGAAAGGATTTTGCATGTACCCAAAGCATGTGTATTAATAGCTTTTAATTTACGCTATCTTACAATTCAAATACTCCAGGAGCAGACCTGGGCATAAGAACTTTGGCAGGTGGGCGGTAGATTGCTCTCTTTGTTAGACACCGGCAGATGTATTTGACAAAATGTAAAGTTTATTAATTTAGTGTTTTGAATACATTTTCAAAAGACCACATGATTTAGTAAGAAAATATTAAAGACAAGAGGGTCTTGAAGCTCAAGAAGGAAATTAGTAGATGTCAAATACTGCAACTGAAAAAATGAAAAAGTTCTATCTACTGTTGTCCTATTTATAAAATTCTTCCATGCTTGAATCTGGTTCTTATTCACTTATTCTTAAAATGTCCTCTATTTCTCAACTCAACAACTGATTTGTTGTAAAAACTGATTTACAGCCTAGACAGTGGTGAAGCCAGGTTTGGTTGGACAGTCAGGCCCAGATACGGATATGTCATGCCTTTTTGACCATGCCCAATAATAAAATGCCTACTTATAATGTGAAAACTTATTCTTGGTGAATCAACCATAGGGAATTGGAACAATTTTGCAACAAAATTAGTTCTTTTTGTGATGGTCAAAGAGCTCTTTTGTAAAATTTTCATTTTCATATGGTAATGTCAAAAGGCAATCAAAAGTATATATGTAAAATTTTCAGAATGACTGGCTTCTGATTTTTGGCTAGTACAGCAATTTCATCATTTAGCTTATAGGGGATTTTGAATTCTTTTGGGAAAAAGGAAGAAAATAACACAGAAATAATTTTCTAATTTACATTACTCTGGCTCTCAACAAGTATGGTGCAAAAAAGACACCTTTATTTATGAAGATTCACTAGCAAATAACATACTATTCACACTTTTCAAGTTCATATTTCCACACATTAACTTAAATCAACAAAATAAATGTTATTGTGAATTTTTCAAATTCAGTACACTGCAGTGTAATAACACACTTTAGCTCTGCCTCCTCACAATGGCATACAAAGAAGGTCCAAACAACGTTGGAATATCGATACAATTCACTTTTAATGAGCGGCATATTGTACCAATTTTTCTTAGAATAGACAAAAATATCTGCATTTAAAAAACATTTGAGTACAAGTAGATGGGCCGTTAAGAAAGATAGAAAAGATTATTTGAGTACAAATTTCCGATGTAGCACTAATCCATGGAATATCATCCTCAATATTTCTATGTGATTAACATAACCAAGTTATGGTCTCTGGAATGAATGGAGGTTAAAGATATTACAAAGATTTTACTTAGAAATTGGTTGAGAACCGAATGATTGATGGCCCTTCTTGAATGATTAAGGAGGCTGCTAGGGCCCGCACAGAAGGTCACTCATAACAAATGGCAAAGCCTGTTTAGGAAGAGACACTCCTACCACTTTCCTCTACTTCTTGGTTTCTTCTTTATGCGCAAGCATATATAACTATATATTTGTTTTAAGCTTACATTTGTCTTTGTTTCCAGAATACAGTGGTTACCTGAATTCCTGGAGATTAGTTGGAATTTAAACCTGGAATTGGTTCTAATAAACTAAGAAAATCTTTTTCTGTTAAGTGGACACTATTAAAAGAACTTACTTTGACTCTTTTGTAGACAATTTGCCCAATGATGAGATAAAAGATGGTGGAGATGCAATCAGTGAAAGAGCTCAAGCTTTTACAATATCACGTAATCTTTTGGTTTCTGGTGCAGATGCCATTGAGAGAATATTTTCATCTTATAAAGAGGTTAGCATTTGGGTAATTCTGTATGAAATTGACAAAAAATTCATGAATTTATCCACCACCACAGAATTTGCAATTTTTTTGTATAAATGTTGCCTAATAAGAAACCAGTGGGGAACCAGTTTTTGGCCACTGGCCTAGAAAGAAAGTTTAGACCAGTGATTTTGACAGCCAAATTTCTGCATTTTTGGTATTTTTTCAAACCAAAAATGCAGAAATTTGGTCTTTTGCTCAAGAAGTAAAAGTTGGCTGAATTCTGACCTCATGTTGAAAAAACAACAAAGATACAAAGAAAACAACAATTTTTTGCACAGAAGATATTCAACACTCTTTAAAAATAAGTTCAAAATTGGAATTTACGAAACATGACAAAAATAAAAAGATATCAGACAGTTCAAGATAAAGGCTAGGGAAAGCTTTTGTAACCTTCGAAGCCAATTTTTATAACAGTATTACTCCTCACATTAACAATTTTTATAACAGTATTTTATAACAGTATTACTCAGCAAAAATCGAGCTTTCTTGTATATTTCGTTTAAGTGGTCTAATTTAACTTTCAACCATAAGATATTTGGCCACCAACCACTCCAAAAATCTGGCAACCCTGGACGTGGCAACTTAGACAAGCTGAAGATTTGTGAAAACATTCCAAGCACAATGTTTTGCAAAAACACATCTTTTGTTTTTTCATGTTTTCATAAAAACTTTTATTAGGAAATGTTTTTGACTGAAAATGATTTTTTGGCTAACAGAATGAGCCAAGATGTTGTAATCTGGTGTCAAAATGAACAAAAAGTGGATAAGGGCGATAAGGTTATATTTGGCAATATCATTTAAAAGAAATATCTTCTATAATTGACAAAGGGTGTAGCAATGATCTGTTGCTAAAATGTTTCTATGTTAAAAGTTACCTAGTTTTTGTCTACCTAATCCCTCCAGTCAGTTGTACTTTCCTACAGCAGTTACTTACACCCCTTCTCCAACAAGCCAAATTTAAAGGCTAGGACAAATGTATATATAGGAGCAGACAATCTTACATTGTCACAAGGGCTTACCAAGGCTTAAGCATCTAGACTTTTACAAGCTGACTTGAAGGTCTGTATTACTCTCTTTGAGATCATATTAAAAGATGATTGAATAAATTCCTCTTGTAACTTTGACGGCTGAGCCCGAGATAAAAGCTGTAAGCATTTGATATGCTTAATGTATAGGTGTCATGTGACAGTGGAGAGTAAAACCGATAACTGTACTTAAACTATATAGCTAAAATTTAGCAAATGAAGTTTAGGCCCTTATTTTACCCTCTTTTTTGATAACAATCATCTGTTCATAAACGATTTTTTTGCTTTCAATGTTACATTAGTCTTCTATTTCATTAAGCCAAGGCTCATTGTCAGAGTCGAACTTCCTACACTCTTTTTACGAAATTTAGAGGTGCCGTCAGTGTCGAGGCTTGGAAGCTCAAATGTTAGCAACTGTTTTCGAAGTTAGCTCAAACTTAACCATTTAAACAACCAGTTTCTAAGTAGCCATTTAGAATATCTAAAACAGGACTAAACCACCCCTGACAGCTTTCTGATGCTGAAAATATATTTGGGGGACATCAAAAAGGCCGCTTTGTCTCTCAGTTAAGGCCGGTTTACACGATCATATTCAGGTCACATTTGCATCACATATTTTATGTGATCACAGAATGTGATCGTGTAAACGACCTTACAAGTTGCTTGAAGTTGTACGAAGCAGCAAAAAATAATCCTTTTTAATTGCCTGTTAATTCGATGTCACAGATTTTTCATTTGACTAGCGATCAAATGGAAAGTCTGTGATGCAATTTTTTCAAAGGCACCGACAAGTCTTTGCTGTCCTGAGTACTATTTCGAGTTCATTTGTATCGACGTATTTGAGGAAAAGGACCTACGTTTCTAGAAAGATGGGCAACATTGACGTGGAATTCATTCCTGATACGCAATCAGAATACTACGAAGAGTCTTCATTCTCATTTCAGGCCATTAAATCAGCTGCAGGCAAACCGTACCAAAACAGAAGGAAAGTCAAGAAATTCGAATGGAAAGACAAAATTGTCGAGTTGGTTATTGACCTGTGGCAAAATCAGCCATTGTTATTTGAATTTGAATTTTAGGGTGCCCGTGAATTTTTGCAATGATACCCTTGAGATCAGCTCAAAATACATTTGAGAATCCCCCCCCCCGCTACGCTACTGATAAGAAAATAAATACTGATAAAAATAAATAAAGTAAAATCTTAGCGTTATTTTTTTACCATTGACTACCAACAAATGATTTTTACCGAATGAAACAAAATTTACCGAAGAACACATAACTATTGGGGGGTGTTGCACCCCCACACCCCCGCTAAATCTGTCCCTGCAGGCCATTATATATGCCCCTTTCGTAGTGCCTGCATAGCCAGGGCTTTGTCCAACAACTCCTTTTCCGTCTTTTTTTATTTTTGTTTTCATCACTGCGCAGGCTAATAAAATAGCTGCTAAAACTCTCTTATCTTCCTCGCTCTCGACTTCCACTGACAACAAATGAAACGTAAACATTTAATGAAGGCAGATCACTGATAAAATGGGCGCCAAACAGTTCCCGATCTACCCAGGACAGCAAAGACTTGTCGGTGCCTTTGAAAAAATTGCTTCACAGACATTTCCATTTGATCACTGGTCAAATGAAAAATCTGTGACATCGAATTAACAGGCAATTAAAAAGGATTAAGTCTTGCTGCTTCGTACAACTTCAAGCAACTTGTAAGGTCGTTTACACGATCACATTCTGTGATCACATAAAATATGTGATGCAAATGTGACCTGAATATGATCGTGTAAACCGGCCTTTAAAGCAACTGCAAATTTAAAAAGGTACCCTTTGCCCTCAAGACTCTTTATCAAAAAGACCATCCAGTTACTTTTCAATTAATAAGATTGAATGACGTCATTAACACATTGCAAATGAATTGATCTACTTTTTAGCGACATTTTCATTTCGAATTTATAGCCACCTCAGGAAGTAGGCTAGAATTGTTCAGCTTACATTTGGTGAGAGCATAAAAAAATGTCAAAATTTCTCGCTGCAGTTGTATTATATATTTATTACGATGATAAAAAATCAAATGTTACTAAGGAACTAGACACAAGTTGAATGTTACTAAAGTAGAAGAAATATTGATGCCTCTAATCTATTGAGCTTCAAACTTTTTTAACACATTGTCAAGTTATGTTCAAGTTCTTGCTGTTTTCGTTACAGATAATCGAGCTTGCTGGATATACACACAGAGTCTCGCAAATGATAAATGTTTTTGAAGACATAAACAAAGGGCATTTTGTCAAGACTGGTAAATTGAAAGAGATATCACAAACGAAAAATTATGGTGTTCTGGAAGTAGATTCTTTAGATGGGAGTCTGGGTCATGGGCAAGTCGTTGATCTGCATGGATTGATGAAGGTTCAAGCCAAGAAGACTGATGGCGACATTATGCTGCAGAATATATCTATCATTACACCCGGGGGTGATGTCGTTGTTCCGAATTTGTCATTACAGGTGATTCTCTTTGTAATTGGTTTAAGGGGGCATGAAAAACAGTGCAGGTATTTTGGTTTGTGCTGAGTGTGGAAGGTGCCAGCTTGGAGCATTATGGATGGAAACCTCCTTGCATATTGACTTTTGCGTGTTAATGTTGCATATAAAATTTTGCTTATTTATTTTTACCTTAATCCCTTAGCACAATCCCCTAATCAACTCCTCTTTAATCTTGATTTGATTGACGCCTTAAACAACACCACCTAAACTCATAATCCATTTCTAGAACCCTGTGGGCTAAACTCATTAAAGCCTGGTTATTAGACAGAGTAACATCATTTTTAAGGTGGACTCGTAACCAGAGGTAGACCATTACTAGCTGAATAAAATACTACCGACTTTGTCAGTGCTTTAAGAAAAGATCGTACATTACCAATTAAAGAAGCATCTAAAAAGCCAAAACAAACTCTGCTTACACCATTTTGCATTCAAAAGGTACACGGTACAAAGAAATGTCGATTGAATTTTATAAATAAATGGTTCAAGAATTCTGAATGGAGGAAAATAAACTAAGGCATATTTTGTGTGTCAAGAAAGCATTCGATACCTTAGATCAAAAAAATATTTTGTGGAGAATTGTCTGAGGGTACTTCCCACAGCTTGTTCACTTTTTATCTTACTAGAAGCGAACAGTCCTGCAATTTTCATTGAATTCTAGCAAAAATCAATGAGTGTGATGTTCCACAGGACTCGTGTTTGGTACCCTTACTTGCATTTTCTACCAGAACGATTTTAAAAACGATTATAAATGTATGCCGATGATGCATACCTATGTAAGTATCGCTTAAGAAGGCCTCGACGAGCTGAAACCAGATTTCTGAAGTTAGCTGGATAGGATATCGAATCTGATGAGGATTAATAGAACTAAACTTAAAAAAACAGACGATGACTTAACGGACTCGCTCCCGATATTGCTTCGAGGAAATCACGTCGAGGATCCAGTCGAAGAAAGCCTTAACTGAAAAGGGGCCCACAAAACCTTCAGTTTGAAATAGAAAATCTCTTCCGTCTATTTATGCCGAGCTTTTTGTATAATCTAGCAAGTTTTAGTAAGTTTATTTGCATCCCCTCTTTCCATTTACAGGTTTTCTGTACGTATCTCTCGTGTCCCATCTTTTCACTTTGTAAACAGACATTTCGATTTAAGAATATTCCGTTTATTTGACATTCATGTTTGCTTACTCATAATCCCGCGTCTTGTCTTTCATAGATTGACTCGAGCACCCATCTGCTAATCGCCGGGCCAAATGGTTGTGGAAAGAGCTCCTTGTTCAGGATACTAAGTGGATTGTGGCCTGTTTTCGGAGATGGTCAGCTTGCAATCCCTTCACCTCAAGAAATGTTCTACATTCCACAAAGGTATATGCTTTTCTTAGACTGTTTAATTTTATTTTACCTTAGACTTAGATGTTTAACTTAGATTTTTCTTAAAAACCTGTGGGCTGGCTATATATTTGTTTTTAAGAAAAGTTTAATTTTACTTTCTTATTAAATTTTATCTCTTTTAATTTTAGGCCTTACATGACTGTTGGTTCCTTGCGAGATCAGGTGATTTACCCAGACACCTTTGCGGACTTTAAATCAAAAGGAGTGACAGAGGCAGAATTAGCTGAAATTCTTGACAATGTATATCTTGGGTATCTCGTTGCAAGAGAAGGGGGTGAGTTTGTGTTCCATTGACTTTTGTTTATTGGCATATTGTATTGGATAGGATGTGTAAAAATTAGAGTGACAGAGGCCAGTTCTTACCAAGATACAACTTTAAAGGCAGGGTCGCAACAGGAAATGATGCAATAAACTTCAGGCAATTTCTAATACACCACTCCAATTAACAGCCTCGTTCGGGACATTTCGCAAAATACGAAATTTTTGACCTCGGGTTTGGACGAATTCTATATAGGATGAATTTTGGTGCTAAAGGCAGAGTTTGGATCAAAGATTTTTATGAGCAACTTGAAGAAAGTTTTGACTAGTTTTCAAAATAGTGCTATGTCATTAAACTTTTATTTTAAATACATTTACTTTTATGTTAGGATTTCATTTAACTTGAATGCTAATTATCTCAACCAAACCTGAAGTCACTGATAACTTAGCAAGCATGAACTAATAACTAACCACCAATTGTTGTATCTGTTGTAAAGGTTATGTAAGGTTATGTGTCTATCGCAGAGGGTTTTTTTCTTAAGGAATCGATTCTCTGCCATTTGGACATGGTCTGAGAAAAACGTTTTGCTTAAGTACTTAGACATTTATTTATATTGGAGATCTATTTAACCTAACGTTCCCCTCCCCGCTCTGCTCCAGTGTTTATTCTCTAGTGACAAGTAAGAATAGTATGAAAATAAAAGTAACAGTTAAAAATAGACGGGAATCAGTATAACGTCAATCCAATGAAAACACAAGCAATATAGTTAACAATAGAGCAACGTGTTGTCTATTTACTAACCATTGCTTACTGTCTATAACTTTCAATACACGTTATTAGGTATTTTGACACCACCGCAATGAATTTTATGAACTGATTGATATACAGTAAGAGCCTGCATATTAGAAAACCCCTTATATAAGAAACAGGCCTCGTTTTCTTCAAAAGGGGCTCATTTTATAAGAAACAATTTCAGGCCTGAAATTAAAAAGTATCTTATTTTCAAGTATAAACAGTCGTGTTTTTTTATTCTCTATTTATGCTCTAGGATGGTTGTAGTGTGTGTATTTCGTTTTCTTCAAAAAGGGGAAAATTTTACATAAAACAATTTCAGGCCTGAAATTAAAATGTATCTTATTTTCAAGTATAAACAGTCGTGTTTTTTTATTTTCTATTTATGCTCTAGGATGGTTGTAGTGTGTGTATTCTATTGATATGAAAAATTATACTGTAGATTATGTATTACATAGTACTAACAGTAATGTTAAATACACATATTGAATACAAATATTAAATACTGTCATATAGCTTGACTTGATTTAAATTGACAGTACCTATTGATAAGAAACTTGGACCCGGGTGATATAATGTCTCTGTTAATAAGGAACTTTCTGAGGCCTCAGTTTAAAAAAGCTATTTCTTATATGTGGGTACGTACTATCCTCGTATTATATGACTCTGACGTCCACATTTGTTGTTCTTGTCGTAGGCTGGGATGCAGTTAACGATTGGATGGATGTGTTGTCCGGAGGTGAAAAGCAGCGAATGGGAATGGCCAGATTGTTTTATCACATGTGAGTAGCTGAAGTTGAAGGGCCCAGGGGTAGTGCTAAGGGAAAGCAATTTTGGGGGTATAGCTATTGGGTTACAGATTACAGATTTAGCTGGGGGGCTAAGCTGAGCCAAAATCAAAACACACTGCAATGAATCTGCAAAAGTTGATTTTATGATTTAATTCTAAGACCAAAAGCTTCAAGTTAGATTGAAATAAGTCTGTCAATAAATGCAAAATGTCCGAATTTGCATACTTTTATTAAACTGGAAATCTATTAATGACTTTGAAGAACAACAATTTTCGTGAAGCCAAAAAGAACATTGACTACATAGTATACATGTCCCTCCAGGTATAGACATCAGTCAGCTTATATCACAGATCAAACATTTGTTTGGAGATTCCTGTATTGGATGGAGATTCTTGTAGAGCACTCTTTGGAACTGAAAAAAACTTGTAGAGCACCCTTTGGAACTTGTCTTGATCTCGTCTGCAAATGATTTATCCAAGTTTCTCCATGTTGATTTTCATACATAATTTCTCATCGTAATTTCTCATCGTAATTTCTAAAACAAGAATGAAAAACAATTTTAAGACACTCTGTCATAAAAATAAAACCGACAAAATATTCGATTGTGTAGCAGAAAACTTTCCACCGAGAATGGAATTTTTTGCCTGATTTGCTGTCAATTTTAGAGATTTATTCAACCTTAGGGGGTTGCAGTCCCAGGCCTGGCCATAAGACTTTAGCAAGTGGGCAGTAAACAGCTCTCATCGTAGGTTTCAGGTGAGCTATAAGAATAGAATCAAAGAAAAAATTGATTTCAAGGAGAGCAATTTGCTTTTTAGAACAATTTAGGAGAGCCTGGAGGGGAGCAAGAGCTGTGGCTCTCCTCAAATGACCTGGCCTGCAGCCCCAAACCCCCGTGCGCTCATGCACTTAGTGACTGTAATGTTTTCTGTATCTCGCTTAAAGATCCGCATTACCTAATGTGTTTGTTCTTCTCAGGCCAAAGTATGCCTTGCTTGATGAATGCACTAGTGCTGTCAGTATTGATGTCGAGGGCAGCATTTTCCAGAAAGCTAAGGATCGTGGGATAGCGTTGTTAACTATTTCCCATCGGCCATCTTTGTGGTAAGTTTGCGATTTGTTAGAATTTCTGAATATGTTATTTCTGAAGGATGTACCTCCAAGAAGCCTTCATATCTTTTATAGCTAATCCTATGTGTTGTATCATCTTTATCCTATTGTTTCTTATAGTACTGTATCGTAAGCCTTTGATATCGAGTTCTATCATACCAAATTGTATCGCGTTTTTAATATCGCTTTGTCTGGTTTTGTAGCGTATCATATGATAGCAAGTCATGCTGTATGTATGGTGTTGTAACCGTACAATTTAATACTGTTTTGTATCGTATAATTTATCTATCAATTTACAAGACTCACTTGTGTATCACATCACGTTACATTTTGCGAAATATCAATGTGACACAAAAAGGTCATTTTTGCTTCATTTCTTTGAAAGTTTTTAAGAATTCATCTTTATGTCAAATTTGAGTGATTCTGTGTGTTTTTGTAATTTTTTTCCAGTTTCCAAGGACACTAAAGTGTTTATTTTATTACCTTTATAGAGTGACTTTCGCGGCATAAAATTTGTCCCTTTTCTAATTATTACAAAAGTTTTTCCACGTTATAAGAAAAAGAATAAATAAAGATAATTCCTTAAAACTCCTATTATAGTTCCCCTCGAATATAATCCCCCCAAATATAAGCCCCCAGAAAAGTGTCTTTGAACCGTTATAAGTCTCGAGCTTCTATTCGGAATTGTACGGTATCTTATGTCTCAATCGATAACTTAAAGACAGTCTTGGAAGGGGCAAGGGGCAAGGGGGAATAAACATAGGCAAGTGGGGATAAGCCGGGGGGGGGGGGGTGGTGAAAGTATTAAAAAAAAATTTGTGAAGGATTTGAGAATGGTTGACTAATTTTAGTTTTTCTATTTCGTATTTTTGTCTTTTTTACTTTGTAGGAAATTTCACACACATTTGCTACAGTTTGATGGTGAAGGAGGTTGGCGGTTGGAAATGCTTAATACTGCCACACGGCTCACACTGCGTGAAGAAAAAGAGAAGCTAGAAACACAGCTTGCGGGAGTCCCTGAAATGCAGCGAAGGCTGAACGAGCTTTGTACTCTTCTTGGTGAAGATTCTGTCTTGAACATAGCAATAGATCAATAGCGAGTTGTCAGATTTATCACGTAATTTCATCTTCAAATTATAGGCTCTTTAAATTGTTTCTTAACCTAGTAATTTCTGAATGTGTTCATAAAATTCATGTTAATGTTTGTTTGGTAATCTATTCTTATTTTTTAGATAGAGCAACATTTTAACGTTTTGTTCGATGCTCTAGTAAGGGGGAAGGGGGACTATCCTGGACCTAAATTTGCTGACGTCAGACAGCTCCTCGGAGTAGGCTTTCGTTTTACAGAGCATCGATCTGCTAATCTAATCTAATCCTAATCTAATCCTATTGTAGCAATGAATGTCTTACTTGCAGTCGAGCAACATCGTTTATGGACCATTGAGAATTTCTTTATTTGCACGTGACTGATAAGATAAAGCTAATTGGCCCAAAAAATGACAGGTTTGATTGATACTTTCTCATTTTAAGGCTCTTTATGCTTATCAAATTCAATGAGACATTTGAAACAACAGGGCTTTTCAAGTATTTTTTGGCTGCAATTTCGACTTAAACTGTATCTTTTCCAAATTAGTCGCTGAAAAGTAGGCATACTTTTGTCATAAATAGAAATTTCCATTGCCAATGGCGTTTATTGTGATTGGATGCATTGAATTTGAAATGTTTGTCAATTGTTGACAATTGTTCAACTTATTGGTGAGAATATTTAATTTTGAGAATTAGAAAGCTGCCTGTTTTAAGAAATATATGCTTTGGAAAGAAACTTCTTACATTTTTGCATTCTTCTGCAGTTGCCTTAATTGAAAATTATCTGGTTATCCCTTACTGTAGTGTCCTAACTACGTTATTTTTCGTGCAAATTTTCGATGCATTTTGTCTGAAACTTGAGCTAGAATGACTTTCCTCAGAAGACCAAGGAAGTGAAATTTACTGGAAAAAGTGAAGTTTCAGTAAGTTATTTTTTTGAGTGCCCAAAAGTGAAGAAGCTCTTCCCACCCACAAGGAACTCGTAAGGATCGCCTTACCATAGGCAAATTGCTAGTCTCTTTGCGTAAGAATGGTGAGCACCTCTTCCCGCCTACTTACAACACTGGCAAATATCACCAAACCATACACGAATCACGCAAGCCAAGCGTGTCTTCCGATCGTGAGTGACATAATGACTGCCAATTGCAATATTCTTTACAAAACAGTTCGACACTGCTGCGCTTGAAATTTGTACAAATATTTTTATTATTTGGTTTTTATCATATCCCGGAAAAAAAGGTATAAAAGTTCTCATACGAGTCACAAGAAAGGGGTCTTTTTAACCCGGATGAGCTTGGGTAAACGCCGGGCATTCACACAATCAGTATTCAAAACACCTGGCTTTTCAAATAAGAAGGGTCGTGACAGTTGAACATCGCAATAAAGTTGTATGGAATGGACCTTGTCTGCAGATTTGATCTACAATCATGGACAAAATATAATTAGACAATCCAACAAACGGTGACATCCCCTTTCCCCCTTACTTCATTGTTGAATGAGAGCCGGATGACCATCATGTTCTTTCCTTGCTGCCTCACATTGACCTCAACATTGGTATGGGGGAGGGGCATTAGCGGACACCCGGGGGATGCCCCAATACTTTGGAAGACAATAGTCTTTTGTTCTAAAACAATGGACAAATGTGACGTCATCTTAACAAAACTGTAGGCTTGTCACCCACAATGCCTGGCTAAGTGTGCGCCACTGTGGGGAGGTGATGGACAAATATCTGTTTGTCTCATAATTTTTGTCCAAGATTGTAGTTGTTGCTGCTGACCATTGCGGTAGTATATAAAAGGCTAAATAAATTTTCTCGAGACTAAAAAATGATTTGTTTCTCTAATATTAAATTTCAAAAGTCGCTTGTTTTTGATAATTTCATGTTAGCAATGTCAATGTCATTTTAGCAATGTTACAATGCCAGGACCCGGACAATTTTAAGGGTGTTTACTACTTTTGAAATATTACTGCTCTTTCAAAGATTATTTAGTTGCAAAAATATGTTTCTAAAAGAGAAATAATTTTCAGAAAAGCTTAATCAACATTCTAGACCTATAGCCTTAATTCACTAAAGAAAATTTACTTATCTAGAAACGTGTGATTTTTACAAAAATTGCCAGCTTTTAAAAATGGCAGTTAATTCCTTGCTTAGTTCAACCATAGAGAAGCAAATAAACAAGTTTTTAGAAGAGAAATTGGATCAATTTACTTAAACTCGATGTAGAAAATGAAGAATTCTTAAAACATTACAACTTTTTAAGAATGTATTTGAATTCAAGCCGATTCCAATTATACCAAAGGTAATAAACATGTTTGTAGAAAAAAAAACTTCTACTTTCAATAGAACATCGACCAATCTAGAAGAACAAGAATTTTTATTAATTTTGCTACTTTTTTAAAATGGAATTGAGTTCATGCCCATTGAGACAAATAAACATGTTTTAAAAAGAAAATTGCGCAAACTTTTGAGCAGTTAACCAAGTCTATAGTCTTACTCTTTTAGTACAAAATTGAAAGATCTAGAAAGATGGGATTTTGTCAAGTATAACTACGTTTCAAGAACACAATTCAATTTTTGCGTATTTTGATCGTGAAGAAGCTAATAAAAATTCTTGCGTATTTTGATCGTGAAAAAGCCAATAAACATGTTTTAGAAGAATAAATTTCAGAAAATTTTGAACAGTTTACTAAGTCCATAGTCTTACTCTCTTAGTACAAAATTGAAAGATCTAGAAAGATGGGATTTTGTCAAGTATAACTACGTTTTAAGAAGAGAATTCAATTCTTGTGTTTTTTTATCGTAAAGAAGCCAATAAAAATGTTTTAGAAGAATAAGTTTCAGAAAATTTTGAGCAGTTTACTAAGACTATAGTCTTACTTTTTTAGTACCAAATTGAAAGATCTAGAAAGATGGGATTTTGTCAAGTATAACTACGTTTCAAGAAGAGAATTCAATTCTTGTGTTTTTTGATCGTAAAGAAGCTAATAAAAATGTTTTAGAAGAATAAATTTCAGAAAATTTTGAGCAGTTTACTAAGACTATAGTCTTACTTTTTTAGTACCAAATTGAAAGATCTAGAAAGATGGGATTTTGTCAAGTATAACTACGTTTCAAGAAGAGAATTCAATTCTTGTGTTTTTTGATCGTAAAGAAGCTAATAAAAATGTTTTAGAAGAAAAAATTTCAGAAAATTTTGAGCAGTTTACTAAGACTATAGTCTTACTTTTTTACTACAAAATTGAAAGATCTAGAAAAATGGGATTTTGTCAAATATAACTGCGTTCCAAGAAGAGAATTCAATTCTTGTGTTTTTTGATCGTAAAGAAGCTAATAAAAATGTTTTAGAAGAATAAATTTCAGAAAATTTTGAGCAGTTTACTAAGTCTATAGTCTTACTCTTTTAGTACAAAATTGAAAGATCTAGAAAGATGGGATTTTGTCAAGTATAACTACGTTTTAAGAAGAGAATTCAATTCTTGTGTTTTTTTATCGTAAAGAAGCCAATAAAAATGTTTTAGAAGAATAAGTTTCAGAAAATTTTGAGCAGTTTACTAAGACTATAGTCTTACTTTTTTAGTACCAAATTGAAAGATCTAGAAAGATGGGATTTTGTCAAGTATAACTACGTTTCAAGAAGAGAATTCAATTCTTGTGTTTTTTGATCGTAAAGAAGCTAATAAAAATGTTTTAGAAGAATAAATTTCAGAAAATTTTGAGCAGTTTACTAAGACTATAGTCTTACTTTTTTAGTACCAAATTGAAAGATCTAGAAAGATGGGATTTTGTCAAGTATAACTGCGTTCCAAGAACAGAATTCAATTCTTGCGTTTTTTGATCGTAAGAAGCCAATAAAAATATTTTAGAAGAATAAATTTCAGAAAAGTTTGAGCAGTTTACTAAGACTATAGTCTTACTCTTTTAGTACAAAATTGAAAGATCTAGAAAAATGGGATTTTGTCAAGTATAACTGCGTTCCAAGAAGAGAATTCAATTCTTGTGTTTTTTGATCGTAAAGAAGCCAATAAAAATGTTTTAGAAGAATAAATTTCAGAAAATTTTGAGCAGTTTACTAAGACTATAGTCTTACTCTTTTAGTACAAAATTGAAAGATCTAGAAAGATGGGATTTTGTCAAGTATAACTACGTTTTAAGAAGAGAATTCAATTCTTGTGTTTTTTTATCGTAAAGAAGCCAATAAAAATGTTTTAGAAGAATAAGTTTCAGAAAATTTTGAGCAGTTTACTAAGACTATAGTCTTACTTTTTTAGTACCAAATTGAAAGATCTAGAAAGATGGGATTTTGTCAAGTATAACTACGTTTCAAGAAGAGAATTCAATTCTTGTGTTTTTTGATCGTAAAGAAGCTAATAAAAATGTTTTAGAAGAATAAATTTCAGAAAATTTTGAGCAGTTTACTAAGACTATAGTCTTACTTTTTTAGTACCAAATTGAAAGATCTAGAAAGATGGGATTTTGTCAAGTATAACTACGTTTCAAGAAGAGAATTCAATTCTTGTGTTTTTTGATCGTAAAGAAGCTAATAAAAATGTTTTAGAAGAATAAATTTCAGAAAATTTTGAGCAGTTTACTAAGACTATAGTCTTACTTTTTTAGTACCAAATTGAAAGATCTAGAAAGATGGGATTTTGTCAAGTATAACTGCGTTCCAAGAACAGAATTCAATTCTTGCGTTTTTTGATCGTAAGAAGCCAATAAAAATATTTTAGAAGAATAAATTTCAGAAAAGTTTGAGCAGTTTACTAAGACTATAGTCTTACTCTTTTAGTACAAAATTGAAAGATCTAGAAAGATGGGATTTTGTCAAGTGTAACTGCGTTCCAAGAAGAGAATTCAATTCTTGTGTTTTTTGATCGTAAAGAAGCCAATAAAAATGTTTTAGAAGAATAAATTTCAGAAAATTTTGAGCAGTTTACTAAGACTATAGTCTTACTTTTTTAGTACCAAATTGAAAGATCTAGAAAGATGGGATTTTGTCAAGTATAACTACGTTTCAAGAAGAGAATTCAATTCTTGTGTTTTTTGATCGTAAAGAAGCTAATAAAAATGTTTTAGAAGAATAAATTTCAGAAAATTTTGAGCAGTTTACTAAGACTATAGTCTTACTTTTTTAGTACCAAATTGAAAGATCTAGAAAGATGGGATTTTGTCAAGTATAACTACGTTTCAAGAAGAGAATTCAATTCTTGTGTTTTTTGATCGTAAAGAAGCTAATAAAAATGTTTTAGAAGAATAAATTTCAGAAAATTTTGAGCAGTTTACTAAGACTATAGTCTTACTTTTTTAGTACCAAATTGAAAGATCTAGAAAGATGGGATTTTGTCAAGTATAACTGCGTTCCAAGAACAGAATTCAATTCTTGCGTTTTTTGATCGTAAGAAGCCAATAAAAATATTTTAGAAGAATAAATTTCAGAAAAGTTTGAGCAGTTTACTAAGACTATAGTCTTACTCTTTTAGTACAAAATTGAAAGATCTAGAAAAATGGGATTTTGTCAAGTATAACTACGTTTTAAGAAGAGAATTCAATTCTTGTGTTTTTTTATCGTAAAGAAGCCAATAAAAATGTTTTAGAAGAATAAGTTTCAGAAAATTTTGAGCAGTTTACTAAGACTATAGTCTTACTTTTTTAGTACCAAATTGAAAGATCTAGAAAGATGGGATTTTGTCAAGTATAACTACGTTTCAAGAAGAGAATTCAATTCTTGTGTTTTTTGATCGTAAAGAAGCCAATAAAAATGTTTTAGAAGAATAAATTTCAGAAAATTTTGAGCAGTTTACTAAGACTATAGTCTTACTTTTTTAGTACCAAATTGAAAGATCTAGAAAGATGGGATTTTGTCAAGTATAACTACGTTTCAAGAAGAGAATTCAATTCTTGTGTTTTTTGATAGTAAAGAAGCTAATAAAAATGTTTTAGAAAAATAAATTTCAGAAAATTTTGAGCAGTTTACTAAGACTATAGTCTTACTTTTTTAGTACCAAATTGAAAGATCTAGAAAGATGGGATTTTGTCAAGTATAACTGCGTTCCAAGAACAGAATTCAATTCTTGCGTTTTTTGATCGTAAGAAGCCAATAAAAATATTTTAGAAGAATAAATTTCAGAAAAGTTTGAGCAGTTTACTAAGACTATAGTCTTACTCTTTTAGTACAAAATTGAAAGATCTAGAAAGATGGGATTTTGTCAAGTATAACTGCGTTCCAAGAAGAGAATTCAATTCTTGTGTTTTTTGATCGTAAAGAAGCCAATAAAAATGTTTTAGAAGAATAAATTTCAGAAAATTTTGAGCAGTTTACTAAGACTATAGTCTTACTTTTTTAGTACCAAATTGAAAGATCTAGAAAGATGGGATTTTGTCAAGTATAACTACGTTTCAAGAAGAGAATTCAATTCTTGTGTTTTTTGATCGTAAAGAAGCTAATAAAAATGTTTTAGAAGAATAAATTTCAGAAAATTTTGAGCAGTTTACTAAGACTATAGTCTTACTTTTTTAGTACCAAATTGAAAGATCTAGAAAGATGGGATTTTGTCAAGTATAACTACGTTTCAAGAAGAGAATTCAATTCTTGTGTTTTTTGATCGTAAAGAAGCTAATAAAAATGTTTTAGAAGAATAAATTTCAGAAAATTTTGAGCAGTTTACTAAGACTATAGTCTTACTTTTTTAGTACCAAATTGAAAGATCTAGAAAGATGGGATTTTGTCAAGTATAACTGCGTTCCAAGAACAGAATTCAATTCTTGCGTTTTTTGATCGTAAGAAGCCAATAAAAATATTTTAGAAGAATAAATTTCAGAAAAGTTTGAGCAGTTTACTAAGACTTTAGTCTTACTCTTTTAGTACAAAATTGAAAGATCTAGAAAAATGGGATTTTGTCAAGTATAACTGCGTTCCAAGAAGAGAATTCAATTCTTGTGTTTTTTGATCGTAAAGAAGCCAATAAAAATGTTTTAGAAGAATAAATTTCAGAAAATTTTGAGCAGTTTACTAAGTCTATAGTCTTACTCTTTTAGTACAAAATTGAAAGATCTAGAAAGATGGGATTTTGTCAAGTATAACTACGTTTTAAGAAGAGAATTCAATTCTTGTGTTTTTTTATCGTAAAGAAGCCAATAAAAATGTTTTAGAAGAATAAGTTTCAGAAAATTTTGAGCAGTTTACTAAGACTATAGTCTTACCTTTTTAGTACAAAATTGAAAGATCTAGAAAGATGGGATTTTGTCAAGTATAACTACGTTTCAAGAAGACAATTCAATTCTTGCGTATTTTGATCGTAAAGAAGCCATTAAACATGTTTTAGAAAAATAAATTTCGGGAAATTTTGAGCAGTGTACTAAGACTATAGTCTTACTCTTTTAGTAAAATATTGAAAGATCTAGAAAGATGGGATTTTGTCAAGTATAACTGCGTTCCAAGAAGAGAGTTCAATTTTTGCGTATTTTGATCGTAAAGAAGCCAATAAAGATGTTTTTGAAGAATAAAATGCGGAAAATTTTAACAGTTTACTAAGACTATAGTCTTACTCTTTTAGCAAAATATTGAAAGATCTAGAGAGATGGGATTTTGTCAAGTACACGAAATTCTTTCTTTCGACAAAAATATCTTCCATGAAAGATGGACTTAAACTGTTTTTGGTTTTATATATCTCTATCAAAAGCAACTGCAAGTTTCTTTGGTGAGCTGATACTGAGTTATCTTTTGCTAAAAGTTCACCAAAAGAGGATTCAGTGTCTCTGTATACAATTCGCAAATCTCTTTCCTGAATTTTATTAATTCCATTATTTGCGGCTCTGTCATGAAACAACAGCTGAGATGACACTCAACAAAAAACTGCATTATCAGCTTTATATTTTCCGTATCCATGTAATTGGATACCCTTGCTAAGGCATAGAGTAATTAACTTGCCTTCTCACAGAGCTGATCAATATGAGCATTAAAATCTAGCTTGGAATCTAATGTTACACCAAGTAATTTTTCAGATTCAGATTCTGAAATTTGCAAGGCACCAATATTTAGGGTCAAGGCACCAATTTTTTGCTCCGAAAATCAAAAGATGACTCTTTTCTTCAGTTGGTTTCACGAAATTGTCAGAGAACCATTCTGATAGTAAAAGCCTGTCTTTTATTAATTTTGAGAGCACTGTCCTAAGGTTCTTATCTCCAACATATAACGTTTATCGTCTGCGTAATTGCATACTTCAGTATCATTCACTAGATAAAAATATCGTTGATAAAGATATTGAAAAGGAGGGGCCATAATACTGGTCCCTGTGGTACTCCTAATTTCTTGAGTAACACAAGGTGCTGAATGTAACATTCACCTTCACCCGTTGTCTCCTATCAGAAAGGAAGCTACATATCAACTTTAGAGCATTCCGACTAAATCCATAGGCATCTACAATCCTGGACAAAAATGGTTTAGACTTTTCAAGTAAAGCTTATATTTTCACTTTCCTTTCAAAAATAACTTCCCCCCTCCCCAAATTCAATGTTGAATGCATGATTTTGAAGGAGAAATGGTAGAATTACAAATCCAACTTTTAGTCGGGGAAAAGGGAGGATTCAAAATTTATAAGGGCAGGGTGAAGTAGAAAAATACAAAAATTGCATCTTGTCTCAACATTCTTGTCTGGGATTGTAGTTTTGCTAAGTGTATATCGTGATCTAAGGAATCAAAGGCCTTTGAAAGGTCCATAAGGACAGCACCTACATATCCTTTATTATCGAAATATGTTTACACATTTCTAACAGTCTTTGGAGAGCATGTTGAGTGCTATAGCCCTCAGGAAAATACACAAATAACGTGAAAAAAACACTTTTATTTGGTCATGCACGATTCGCTCGAACATTTTTAATTCGGATGTAAGGATTGTGTGGGACGATAGTTCTTTTTTGTCATTACATCTTGATTTTTAAAAAGTGAGGCGATCACTCTAAGTTTGTCAGGAAGTTCGCAACATTCAGCCATGTTATTAAAGAAAGAAGTCAGATACATTGATAAAATATCTTCTGAGTTTTATTTAAATATCTTAGCTGGAACTCCTCCATATGGAGTGGCCTTTTTTAGCTTAAATTTCCTAATTTGCTTTTCAACCTCCATGACAGATGTCGTTTGAAAGTCGAATTCATTGGCCTCACTGAGATTGTCTCTTATTCTTTGAATATTTGGATGAAACGGGTCAGTGCCTTTGATAATAGGGGACACATTTCCTGTATTTTTTGACAATCCTAATGTCTCCGTAATGTTTACAAAGTGACCGTATAATTTCTGCAACTTTGAAATTATCTGAGATAAAGGTTCCACTTTCAACAAAGGTGATATCAGAAGATGTTTGGACCTTTTCATGAAATAAAGGCTTCACTCTCTTCCAAAACTTTCTATTATTCGTAATGGATTTCACCATAGAAATAGTAGAGCTAGAATGCGCGCTCTATTGTTCGCCTATTGTTTTCTGCGTAATGCCAATGGGCAGCAAAGATGGTAGCAACATGTTGGCAAAAAGCTTTTGTGGCGTACGTTGTACACAAATAAGAAGTTATGGACTTACCGCTTCTGCGTGGTGATACGAGAAGACAAATTTCATGGAACCTTTTCAGCAACCTAAATAGAAGAAGGTAAGGCACTTATTTACTTTTTCCTTACGCCACAGCGAGTCGTTTTACGGTTTTTCTTCGTATTTTCTTTGGACTCCTTTCTCTGCCAAATTTCCTTTCGTAGGCCAGCTTAGTAATTAATTATGTCTAAATCAAATTTCAAGTTCATTATCATTAGACAACCTTCAACCATTACAAATGAGTATGCGATATTATTTTTGAGCAGTACTTAATAAATTCCTCAGGTTTTTGGCCTAGAAGAAACGCGGAAGTTACTGGTAAACAAAAGTGTCAACAACAGCGTGATTCAGTGTCTAGAAAGTCTTGTTGAAACTTGATGCATTCGAGGCTTATATTTGCTTAAATTACCTTGAAATCAAATCCCAGCCACTAGGTTTGGGCAATTTCCAAGTTTTGAATCAACATGTTCCAATTCAAATGAATATATGTGAACAGCGTTGTTGTTTTCAGCTTAAATGATGTGCAGTAGAACGAGACTCCAAGTGACCCCAAACCTTAAGCAAAAGCAAATATGAATCTAAAATCCAGTCGCTAGAATTATTTTATCCTTGAATATGGTATCTTAGAACTAAATATTTACATTTTTTTACAGATTGCAGATAAAGATGGCATTTCCTCCATCTATAATAAAAAGCCCACCAGGTTACTTAACCGCCGCCTGGCACTCGGCGTTACCTCATGGTACAAGTTTTATAATATTTTTTGAAATTATTTCTTATTGTGTAATATTTTTGAAATCATATTATATTATTCATTGTAAAACAAAATTTGCTTTGTAAGTTTATGCCTTCTTGAAGACTGATTTCCTTTTATTATACGTTCTGTATAGACCCTTCCAAATTGGTGGTAAAACAACACAAGGTAATTCTTAATGATCTGTTTAATCAAAATGGTGATATGGTCATCTCTAAGGTGTTCATCAAGGACATGACAGTGTTGTGAGTGCTCTTGTAGAGATCTGAAGGTATTGTTTTTCATTTTGTGCAAGACTGCTGATGTTATTTTAGCATTGATTTTACCTTTGAAATACATTGCCACCTGCATAATTCTGTTCTAGCTAGTTTGTCTGTACACTCAACTATCTTGTACAATGACTATGATGGAACCAACAAATTTCCATACCGTTTGCAAGAAAGAAAAGAGAGGTGGCTCTGGTATCTATGGTCACCTGAACTGTCAGAACTTTGATAAAGGGAAACTGCACAGTCTGGACAATCTAATGATTCCAAAATTTTTTTAACAATGTAGCCTGAAATGTAGTGGAGGACATCAGATCTCCAAACATTGTTTGTAAGTAGCATATTTGAGATGTTCGAGTCAATCTTATTATCTGGAATGTTTTTAGAATTTTCAAAATCAATACAGTTTGCTGTTGATGGAGATTCAATCTTATTTTTTAGAAGTAACTGTCTCAAAGCATATTTGAACTGGAGTGCAGTTGGATTATTGTTCCAACCTAGTCTACTTCGAATTTTGGAAAAGTACATCTCCAGTTGGTCTTTAGAGAAGCGATAAGTTAGAACATACTCAAATGGTGCTTCTGATCGTTCTAACAAGCCTCTGCTGATTTTCAAGATTGAAATTGATGAGACAGCAAAACCGAGAATAAAAGCCTTCCTTGGACCATTTACAATTGGCCGGCCTGCTGTATCTTTAAGGGATTTAAGGGTCTCAATTCCATTCAGTAAATAGGCATCTATATCATAGAAATTTTCTAAGCTTATAGGCTTCTTTGTATGCTTTCCAAATTTACTTTTCGAGATAAGCATATCAAAGATATTGTTCATCAGAAGAATGATGTCGCTGGTTGCTTTGCTGTCCTTAAATTCTTGCAACCCCAGATTTCTCAAAAAAGTTATTGCAGATGCCACAGAATGGCTTAAAGTCTGAGCTGCAACACTGACCTTCATTTTATGATTCTGCCACTGAATATGCTTTGTCTTGAGTTTATTTGCAAGATTAAGTATGTCATTTTTTTGTGTTCTATAGAGTGCAAGAACATACTCCCAAGATATTCTTTGTCCACCTGGGGTACAAAGGATCTTGATGGTGGAAAAGGCATTTCTTGCAAGCTTCAGCATGTGGCAGATATCAAGAACTACAAAGATCTTTTCATTGGGGTTTGATGGATGTGGAAATGATGTACCAAGGTGTTTTATATCACATCCAAGTTTCTCAGCCATGCTAATATTTTTAAGAGCACCATCAAAGATGACTGCATGAACTTTAGCTCCTCTCTCAGTAAGGAGATTAATTGCTTCACTTATGAGCTGTTTCAATATATTTGCATTTAGGTTGTTCGTTAAAAAGTACTTAATAGGGACATACCATGGCTTTTGTAGCCCTGAAGCCATTAAAACAAGAGCATTTGTTGCCATAGTGTCTGGGGTTTCTGCCTTAAAGTTGCCATAGTCAACATTGCCAGCAAATTTGGAATTCTTCTTATCCCATTCCATTTGTTTTCTTATAGCCATTTCATCAAGCATTAGTACACAGTCCTTCTGCCCCTCTTGAACCTTGCCTGCTACATATTCAAAGGTTTTTTTCAAAAAACCAGGTTCACAGTCAATGTTTATAGACCAAGACCTTATTGTTGCTGGGTGTGGCAAATTAAGTGACTTTCCGATGAACTTATAGGCTCTTGGGCTATAGAAGTGCAGAGAAATGGCAAACTCTTTCATTTCTTCAGAATACCTGGAACCAGACCCTTTTTTTAAAATTCTGTGCTTCGTTTCTGAAGAGCTCTGTTGTCATATGCCCAAAGTTATCTGCCAATGACTTCTGATTTTCTTCAGAAAGCAATCTATACTAATGAAGCTGTGTCATGAGACCCTCAATAGTTTTTGCTTTCCTAAAATTTCGTGACCTGAGTTTGTTTATTATTTTGTTCTTTTGATTAAGCTTTTTCTTATATTTGTCTTTCATTTTCCTTGGTGAAATAGTTGATGCATATGCATGATCGAGTTTGACCTGCTTTGGATCAATTGTGGGTGGTGTTTCTGCTTGCTTAGGATTAGACCTTTTAACAGGAAAGGCTCTTTTCTTTGTCCATGGCTTTTGCAGATGTGCAGGGAAATTGAAAACAGAGGGGACAGCATCTTTATTCAAATACTTTTTACCTAAAGACTCTGAGTTTGGCATGGAGGGAGGATAGCTATAGTCACTTGGAAGAAAATGCTTTTCACAAATTTGTTGCGATGAAGAAGGATGCCAATGTTTACGACGCATTGCAATTAGCCATTTATGTAACAATGACTGATTCTGAAGTGGAAACCTGTTTAGAATTGGGCTCATAGTTAAATATATAACAGTATTTTTTGTACAAAATATATGGTTTGTGATTCTTCCACATTATTTGCATAATTGAAAACTAAGGACTTGCTTTTGAAAATACAATTTTGTAATATTTGGCAAAGTTAACATTTTGATCGTTTTATATACTAATAAATGAAAGAGAATTGAGCTCAAGATATTTGTCTGTCTTTGAATTTTAGAAAAATTATGAGCTGCTAATCTTAAATGAATATTGCTTAAAATAACCTGTATTCTATACTATATTTACTAAAATACATTAGAATACTATATATGCCCCCCTTTTTACCAGTTTGTTGGGAAATTTTGCTAGAATGTTAGAAATTGTTGGAAAATTTATCTTAAAAATCCGAATTATTTCGTGAGATGGTTATTATGTCTCTACCATCTGCTTGTAAACATAGTAATAATGCTTGTAAACATAAATATCGTTGATGAAAAGCAGTTTATCAAAATAATTAATAATAGTATAATAGAATTTTTGGAAGTTTTTTTCTTTTTAAATTCCTATGAAGAATAAAGAGAAACACAGTACACACAAATGGGCCTACTTACTTGTGGAACGATATGTTTGTTTGACCGGGAAGCAAGTCTTTTTTAGGAAAGCATCGATTCTGGCAGCCGAAAGCAGCACACGACACTACCATTTTCTTATCTGTAAACGCTGAATTATCTTTAAATGTTGACAACAGTATATTAGATTGATAAGTGAGCCAAGCGCGTATACGGTGATACGAGGCAATACTGTCCGCTGTGATTTCCCGCGTATTTTTTTGCCAACTTGTTGCTACCATTTTGGATCCCCATAGTTCGCACGCGTCACGTGATAGACCGCGCATTCTAGCGCTACTATTTCTATGGATTTCACATCCAAATTGCCCTAAGAGTCACGTTTTGCTGTCTCAGAATTTTGACACACTTGTTGCGCTGTTTCTTAAAAGCATTCCACATAAACCATAAAAGTTTTCTGGAGTCTTTTCTCTATTGTATTTATTTCTTAAACCTGCTCTTAGCATGATAGCTTTTCTTGAACAGACACGCAAAATTAACTTGACCTCAAATGAAAGCATATCGAGCATAAATACCTGATACATTATTATTTTTTAATAATCAACACAGTTTTCGAGTTATTGAGCGTCAAAGTTAGCCACCAAACATTTTCCGAGCACGGACGAGTTTGCCCGAGCCTTCCACATAGTCGTTACGTCACAAATACCATGTTCACATCACTTGAGCAACACGACGGTCTGGAAGGCCGTACTTTCATGACTCTCCAGATGAGTATCGATGCATTAATTGAGTAGGTTTTGGCTCCATTCCAACAACCTGATTGAAAAACAGAT
The DNA here is from genome assembly GCF_057945365.1 of Rhopilema esculentum. Lineage (NCBI taxonomy): Eukaryota > Metazoa > Cnidaria > Scyphozoa > Rhizostomeae > Rhizostomatidae > Rhopilema > Rhopilema esculentum. Next base: position 5,865,204 of record NC_142817.1, on the reverse strand, counting down.
TATGACTCCTTTACAAACCTTTCATAATAAGACTTGTAAGAATATCGTATTATTCAACGCGTTTGAGGCCCTTCCTCCGTCTTGCAGGACCATGTGGCGGGCCAACATATCATATAATAGTAGCGATAAATATATGGGCAGGATTTTTTATTTTTCTGGAAACTTAAGTAAAATACTTTTAGTTTGTTAAATACGGCTGCTGTTAGACTAATTTATCAGTGTTTATATGGATGTGGAAACAATCTATCGAAGTTATAATATTTTCAATTTATTTGTAAAAGAAGCTAGATTCATGACAAAATGAAAAGATTCTTACATTCGTCCGCATGATTGACTTCAGAATTGAGAATTTCTTCGAGCAGCTAAAAGTGCCTATTCCTTCCAAACTTAAATTCCCTCCTAACATAACGCAGTACCAGCCAGCACATATCCTTCGTAAATTTAATTAGCCTCGAATTTTAATGTATCTTGGATCAAAGGCTACGTAGATTTCCTTGAATAGTAACTGAACAAGATGAACTGAACTGTCCAGTCCATGCGTGATTTCCATTCTAGGAATAAAAACATGGTGTTTCTGACGTCACACGCACTGGGTCACATTAAATGCAGACAATGGTCGAACACTCGACGATAATTTCATGACATTTAGAGCGGAATTAACCGAAAATTTGAAGTTAAGATTCCATGCATTGTTTTATGCATCATATCAAAATATATTTTTGCATGTCAGTTCACCTTTAACGCCTTGGTCATGAAAGGTCTATCATTTGGTCTTACGTACTTCGCCTTTAACAGGGCGTGGACACTCAATACCTGCTCAACAACGAATTTTGATAACGAATTTTCTTACGCCCCTTTTTAACAAAATTGTAAGACCTGAATACCATTTTGGCCAGTTTTAGTAAATTTTATGCTAAAATCTTGAAGATAAGAACTTGGTCATTTTTAAAAAAAATCCATGACCCCAGACCTGTAAAAACATCGAAAATAAAGACATTATTTAAAAATTATTTTTTCAAAAAATCATTTCGGGCAGTTTTAGTAACTTTCAGCTCATATTTTGAAAAATAGCCTAGTGTTTTTAAAAAAAAATCCATGACCCCGGACATGCAAAAGAACTCCAAAACTTTGAAACTTTTCAAAATATTATTTCTTCTCAAAAATAACTGAAAAGCCTTAAGGACATTACGAGCACCATTTCGAAAAAATTCGGTGAATTTTATGCTGATTTTTTAAAAAAATTCATGACCCCGGACCTGCAAAAATGTTGAAAAATCTTGAAATTTCGCAAAAAAAATTTTTTTACTCGAAACGACCTAAAAAGCCTCAAGATACGTTCTGAACGCCATTTCGGGTCGTTTCGGTAAAATTTATGCTGATTTTAGGAAAATAAGGACTTGGTGACTTTTGAAAAAATTCATGACCCCGGACCTGCAAAAAAGTTGAAAAATCTTGAAATTTTTCAAAAAAATTTTTTTACTCGAAACAACCTAAAAAGCCTCAAGATACGTTCTGAACGCCATTTCGGGTCGTTTCGGTGAAATTTATGCTGATTTTAGGAAAATAAGGACTTTGTAATTTTCGAAAAAATTCATGACCCCGGACCTGCAAAAAAGTTGAAAAATCTTAAAATTTTTCAAAATTTTTTTTTTACTAGAAACAACCAAAAAAGCCTCAAGATACGTTCTGAACGCCATTTCGGGTCGTTTCGGTGAAATTTATGCTGATTTTTTGAAAATAAGGACCTATTTATTTTTGAAAAAAATTATGACCCAGGACCTGCAAAAAAGTTGAAAAAATCTTGAAACTTTTCAAAAAATTTTTTTTACTCGAAACAACCTGAAAAGCCTCAAGATACGTTCTGAACGCCATTTTGGGTCGTTTCGGTGAAATTTATGCTGATTTTTTGAAAAAATGGACTAGGTGATTTTAAAAAAATTCATGACCCGTACCTGCAAAAAAGTTGAAAAATCTTGAAATTTTTCAAAAAATTTTTTTTACTCGAAACAACCTAAAAAGCCTCAAGATACGTTCTGAACGCCATTTCGGGTCGTTTCGGTGAAATTTATGCTGATTTTAGGAAAATAAGGACTTGGTGATTTTTGAAAAAATTCATGACCCCCGACCTGCAAAAAAGTTGAAAAGTCTTGAAATTTTTGAAAAATTTTTTTACTCAAAACAACCTAAAAAGCCTCGAGATACGTTCTGAACGCCATTTCGGGTCGTTTCGGTTAAATTTATGCTGATTTTAGGAAAAAAAGGACTTTGTGATTTTTGAAAAAATTCATGACCCCGGACCTGCAGAAAAGTTGAAAAACCTTGAAATTTTTCAAAAAAATTTTCTTTACTCGAAACAACCTAAAAAGCCTCAAGATACACTCTGAATGCCATTTCGGGTTGTTTCGGTGAAATTTATGCTGATTTTAGGAAAATAAGGACTTGGTGATTTTTGAAAAAATTCATGACCCCCGACCTGCAAAAAAGTTGAAAAGTCTTGAAATTTTTGAAAAATTTTTTTACTCAAAACAACCTAAAAAGCCTCGAGATACGTTCTGAACGCCATTTCGGGTCGTTTCGGTTAAATTTATGCTGATTTTAGGAAAAAAATGACTTTGTGATTTTTGAAAAAATTCATGACCCCGGACCTGCAGAAAAGTTGAAAAACCTTGAAATTTTTCAAAAAAATTTTCTTTACTCGAAACAACCTAAAAAGCCTCAAGATACACTCTGAATGCCATTTCGGGTTGTTTCGGTGAAATTTATGCTGATTTTAGGAAAATAAGGACTTGGTGATTTTTGAAAAAATTCATGACCCCCGACCTGCAAAAAAGTTGAAAAGTCTTGAAATTTTTGAAAAATTTTTTTACTCAAAACAACCTAAAAAGCCTCGAGATACGTTCTGAACGCCATTTCGGGTCGTTTTGGTTAAATTTATGCTGATTTTAGGAAAAAAAGGACTTTGTGATTTTTGAAAAAATTCATGACCCCGGACCTGCAGAAAAGTTGAAAAACCTTGAAATTTTTCAAAAAATTTTCTTTACTCGAAACAACCTAAAAAGCCTCAAGATACACTCTGAATGCCATTTCAGGTTGTTTCGGTGAAAATTATGCTGATTTTTTGAAAAAAAGGAGTTGGTGCTTATTGAAAAAATTCATGACCCCGGACCTGCAAAAAAGTTGAAAAACCTTGGAATTTTTCAAAAAATTTTGTTTACTCGAAACAACCTAAAAAGCCTCAAGATACGTTCTGAACGCCATTTCGGGTCGTTTCGGTGAAATTTATGCTGATTTTTTTTAACATAAGGAGTTGGTGATTTTTGAAAAAATTCATGACCCCGGACCTGCAAAAAAGTTGAAAAATCCTGAAATTTTTCAAAAAAATTTTTTTTCTCGAAACAACCTAAAAAGGGGCAAGATACGTTCTGAACGCCATTTTGGGTTGTTTTGGTGAAAATTATGCTGATTTTTGGAAAAAAAGGGTTGGTGATTTTTGAAAAAATTCATGACCCTGGACCTGCAAAAAAAGTTGAAAAATCTTGAAATTTTAAAAAAATTTTTTTTTACTCGAAACAACTTAAAAAGCCTCAAGTTACGTTCTGAACGCCATTTCGGGTCGTTTCGGTGAAATTTATGCTGATTTTAGGACAATAAGGACTTTGTGAGTTTTGAAAAAATTCATGACCCCGGACCTGCAAAAAAGTTGAAAAATCCTGAAATTTTTTAAAAATTTTTTTTTTCTCCAAACAACCTAAAAAGGGGCAAGATACGTTCTGGACGCCATTTTGGGTTGTTTTGGTGAAAATTATGCTGATTTTTTGAAAAAAAAGGGTTGGTGATTTTTGAAAAAATTCATGACCCTGGACCTGCAAAAAAAGTTGAAAAATCTTGAAATTTTTAAAAAATTTTTGTTTACTCGAAACAACTTAAAAAGCCTCAAGATACGTTCTGAACGCCATTTCGGGTCGTTTCGGTGAAATTTATGCTGATTTTAGGACAATAAGGACTTTGTGAGTTTTGAAAAAATTCATGACCCCGGACCTGCAAAAAAGTTGAAAAATCCTGAAATTTGTCAAAAAATTTTTTTGTCTCGAAACAACCTAAAAAGGGGCAAAATACGTTCTGAACGCCATTTTGGGTTGTTTTGGTAAAAATTATGCTGATTTTTTGAAAGAAAAGGGTTGGTGATTTTTGAAAAAATTCATGACCGCGGACCTGCAAAAAAGTTGAAAAATCTTGAAATTTTTCAAAAAAATTTTTTTTTACTGGAAACAACATAAAAAGCCTCAAGATACGTTCTGAACGCCATTTCGGGTCGTTTCGGTGAAATTGATGCTGATTTTAGGAAAATAAGGACTTTGTAATTTTTGAAAAAAATCATGACCCCGGACCTGCAAAAAAGTTGAAAAATCTTTAAATTTTTCAGAATTTTTTTTCTACTCGAAACAACCAAAAAAGCCTCAAGATATGTTCTGAACGCCATTTCGGGTCGTTTCGGTGAAATTTATGCTGATTTTTTGAAAACAAGGACCTATTTATTTTTGAAAAAAATTATGACCAAGGACCTGCAAAAAAGTTGAAAAAATCTTGAAACTTTTCAAAAAAATTTTTTTACTCGAAACAACCAAAAAAGCCTCAAGATACGTTCTGAACGCCATTTCGGGTCGTTTCGGTGAAATTTATGCTGATTTTAGGAAAATAAGGACTTGGTGATTTTTGAAAAAATTCATGACCCCCGACGTGCAAAAAAGTTGAAAAATCTTGAAATTTTTGAAAAATTTTTTTTACTCAAAACAACCTAAAAAGCCTCGAGATACGTTCTGAACGCCATTTCGGTCGTTTCGGTTAAATTTATGCTGATTTTAGGAAAAAAAGGAATTTGTGATTTTTGAAAAAATTCATGACCCCGGACCTGCAGAAAAGTTGAAAAACCTTGAAATTTTTCAAAAAATTTTCTTGACTCGAAACAACCTAAAAAGCCTCAAGATACACTCTGAATGCCATTTCGGGTTGTTTCGGTGAAAATTATGCTGATTTTTTGAAAAAAGGAGTTGGTGATTTTTGAAAAAATTCATGACCCCGGACCTGCAAAAAAGTTGAAAAATCCTGAAATTTTTCAAAAAATTTTTTTTTCTCGAAACAACCTAAAAAGGGGCAAGATACGTTCTGAACGCCATTTCGGGTCGTTTCGGTGAAATTTATGCTGATTTTTTGAAAATGAGGAGTTGGTGATTTTTGAAAAAATTCATGACCCCGGACCTGCAAAAAAGTTGAAAAACCTTGAAATTTGTCAAAAAAATTTTTTTACTCGAAACAACCTAAAAAGCCGCAAGATACGTTTTGAACACCATTTCGGGTTGTTTCGGTGAAAATTATGCTGATTTTTTGAAAAAAAAGGGGCGGTGATTTTTGAAAAAAATCATGACCCCGGACCTGCAAAAAAGTTGAAAAATATTGAAATTTTTCAAAAATTTTTTTTACTCGAAACAACCTAAAAAGCCTCAAGATACGTTCTGAATGCCATTTCGGGTCATTTCGGTGAAATTTATGCTGATTTTTTGAAAATGAGGAGTTGGTGATTTTTGAAAAAATTCATGACCCCGGACCTGCAAAAAAGTTGAAAAATATTGAAATTTTTCAAAAATTTTTTTTTACTCGAAACAACCTAAAAAGCCTCAAGATACGTTCTGAATGCCATTTCGGGTCATTTCGGTGAAATTTATGCTGATTTTTTGAAAATGAGGAGTTGGTGATTTTTGAAAAAATTCATGACCCCGGACCTGCAAAAAAGTTGAAAAACCTTGAAATTTGTCAAAAAATTTTTTTTACTCGAAACAACCTAAAAAGCTGCAAGATACGTACTGAACGCCATTTCGGGTCGTTTCGGTGAAATTTATGCTGATTTTTTAAACATAAGGAGTTGGTGATTTTTGAAAAAATTCATGACCCCGGACCTGCAAAAAAGTTGAAAAACCTTGGAATTTTTAAAAAAATTTTTCTTACTCGAAACAACCTAAAAAGCCTCAAGAAACGTTCTGAACGCCATTTCGTGTCATTTCGGTGAAATTTATGCTGATTTTTTGAAAATGAGGAGTTGGTGATTTTTGAAAAAATTCATGACCCCGGACCTGCAAAAAAGTTGAAAAATCTTGAAATTTTTCAAAAAAATTTTTTTACTCGAAACAACCTAAAAAGCCTCAAGATACGTTCTGAATGCCATTTCGGGTCATTTCGGTGAAATTTATGCTGATTTTTTGAAAATGAGGAGTTGGTGATTTTTGAAAAAATTCATGACCCCGGACCTGCAAAAAAGTTGAAAAATCCTGAATTTTTTCAAAAATTTTTTTTTACTCGAAACAACATAAAAAGCCTCAAGATACGTTCTGAATGCCATTTCGGGTCATTTCGGTGAAATTTATGCTGATTTTTTGAAAAATGAGGAGTTGGTAATTTTTGAAAAAATTCATGACCCCGGACCTGCAAAAAAGTTGAAAAACCTTGGAATTTTTAAAAAAATTTTTTTACTCGAAACAACCTAAAAAGCTGCAAGATACGTTCTGAACGCCATTTCGGGTCGTTTCGGTGAAATTTATGCTGATTTTTTGACCATAAGGAGTTGGTGATTTTGGAAAAATTCATGACCCCGGACCTGCAAAAAAGTTGAAAAACCTTGGAATTTTTAAAAAAATTTTTCTTACTCGAAACAACCTAAAAAGCCTCAAGATACGTTCTGAACGCCATTTCGGGTCGTTTCGCTGAAATTTATGCTGATTTTTTGAACATAAGGAGTTGGTGATTTTTGAAAAAATTCATGACCCCAGACCTGCGAAAAAGTTGAAAAATCTTGAAATTTTTCAAAAAAAATTTTTTTACTCGAAACAACCTAAAAAGCCGCAAGATACGTTCTGAATGCCATTTCGGGTTGTTTCGGTGAAAATTATGCTGATTTTTTTGAAAAAAAGTGTTGGTGATTTTGAAAAAATTCATGAACCCGGACCTGCAAAAAAGTTGAAAAATCCTGAAATTTTTCAAAAATTTTTTTTACTTGAAACAACCTAAAAAGTCTCAAGATACGTTCTGAACGCCATTTCGGGTTGTTTCGGTGAAAATTATGCTGATTTTTTGAAAAAAGAGGGTTGGTGAATTTTGAAAAAATTCATGACCCCGGACCTGCAAAAAAGTTGAAAAACCTTAGAAGTTTTAAAAAAATTTTCCTTACTCGAAACAACCTAAAAAGCCTCAAGATACGTTCTGAACGCCATTTCGGGTCGTTTCGGTGAAATTTATGCTGATTTTTTGAACATAAGGAGTTGGTGATTTTTGAAAAAATTTATGACCCCAGACCTGCAAAAAAGTTGAAAAACCTTGAAATTTTTCAAAAAATTTTTTTTACTCGAAACAACCTAAAAAGCTGCAAGATACGTTCTGAACGCCATTTCGAGTCGTTTCGGTGAAATTTATGCTGATTTTTTAAAAAAGGAGTTGGTGATTTTTGAAAAAATTCATGACCCCGGACCTGCAAAAAGGTTGAAAAACCTGGAAATTTTCAAAAAAATTTTTTTTACTCGAAACAACCTAAAAAGCCGCAAGATACGTTCTGAACACAATTTCGGGTCGTTTCGGTGAAATTCATGCTGATTTTTTGAAAAAAAGGACTTTGTGATATTTGAAAAAATTCATGACCCCGGACCTGCAAAAAAGTTGAAAAATATTGAAATGTTTGAAAAACCTTTTTTCACTCGAAACAACCTGAAAAGCCTCAAGATACGTTCTGAACGCCATTTCGGGTCGTTTCGGATAAATTTATGCTGATTTTTTGAAAATAAGGACTTTGTGATTTTTGAAAAAATTCATGACCCCGGACCTGCAAAAAAGTTGAAAAATCTTGAAATTTTTCAAAAAAATTTTTTTACTCGAAACAACATAAAAAGCCGCGAGATACGTTCTGAACGACATTTCGGGTCATTTCGGTGAAACTTATGCTGATTTTTTGAAAATAAGGAGTTTGTGATTTTTGAAAAAAGTCATGACCCCGGACCTACAAAAAAGTTGAAAACCTTGAAATATTTCAAAAAATTTTTTTTACTCGAAACAATTTAAAAAGCCTCAAGATACGTTCTGAACGCCATTTCGGGTCGTTTCGGTGAAGTTGATGCTGATTTTAGCAAAATAAGGACTTTGTGATTTTTGAAAAAATTCATGACCACAGACCTGCAAAAGAGTTGAAAAATCTTGAAATTTTTCAAAAAATTTTTTCCTCAAAACAACCTAAAAAGCCGCAAAATACGTTCTGAACACCATTTTGGGTCGTTTCGGTGAAGTTGATGCTGATTTTAGGAAAATAAGGACTTTGTGATTTTTGAAAAAATTTATGACCCCGGACCTGCAAAAAAGTTGAAAAATCTTGAAATTTTTCAAAAAAATTTTTTTACTCGAAACAACATAAAAAGCCGCGAGATACGTTCTGAACGACATTTCGGGTCATTTCGGTGAAACTTATGCTGATTTTTTGAAAATAAGGAGTTTGTGATTTTTGAAAAAAGTCATGACCCCGGACCTACAAAAAAGTTGAAAACCTTGAAATATGTCAAAAAATTTTTTTTACTCGAAACAATTTAAAAAGCCTCAAGATACGTTCTGAACGCCATTTCGGGTCGTTTCGGTGAAATTTATGCTGATTTTTTGAAAATAAGGAGTTGGTGATTTTTTAAAAAATTCATGACCCCGGACCTGCAAAAAAGTTGAAAAATCTTGCAATTGTTAAAAAAAAATTTTTTACTCGAAACAACCTAAAAAGCGGCAAGATACGTTCTGAACGCCATTTCGGGTCGTTTCGGTGAAATTCATGCTGATTTTTTGAAAAAAAAGAGTTGGTGATATTTGAAAAAATTCATGACCCCGGACCTGCAAAAAAGTTGAAAAATATTGAAATGTTTGAAAAACCTTTTTTCACTCGAAACAACCTGAAAAGCCTCAAGATACGTTCTGAACGCCATTTCGGGTCGTTTCGGATAAATTTATGCTGATTTTTTGAAAATAAGGACTTTGTGATTTTTGAAAAAAGTCATGACCCCGGACCTGCAAAAAAGTTGAAAAATCTGGAAACTTTTCAAAAAAATTTTTTTACTCGAAACAACCTAAAAAGCCGCAAGATACGTTCTGAACACCATTTCGGGTCGTTTCGCTGAAACTTATGCTGATTTTTTGAAAATAAGGAGTTTGTGATTTTTGAAAAAAGTCATGACCCCGGACCTACAAAAAAGTTGAAAACCTTGAAATATTTCAAAAAATTTTTTTTACTCGAAACAATTTAAAAAGCCTCAAGATACGTTTTGAACGCCATTTCGGGTCGTTTCGGTGAAGTTGATGCTGATTTTAGCAAAATAAGGACTTTGTGATTTTTGAAAAAATTCATGACCACAGACCTGCAAAAGAGTTGAAAAATCTTGAAATTTTTCAAAAAAATTTTTCCTCAAAACAACCTAAAAAGCCGCAAAATACGTTCTGAACACCATTTTGGGTCGTTTCGGTGAAGTTGATGCTGATTTTAGGAAAATAAGGACTTTGTGATTTTTGAAAAAATTCATGACCCCGGACCTGCAAAAAAGTTGAAAAATCTTGAAATTTTTCAAAAAAATTTTTTTACTCGAAACAACATAAAAAGCCGCGAGATACGTTCTGAACGACATTTCGGGTCATTTCGGTGAAACTTATGCTGATTTTTTGAAAATAAGGAGTTTGTGATTTTTGAAAAAAGTCATGACCCCGGACCTACAAAAAAGTTGAAAACCTTGAAATATTTCAAAAAATTTTTTTTACTCGAAACAATTTAAAAAGCCTCAAGATACGTTCTGAACGCCATTTCGGGTCGTTTCGGTGAAATTTATGCTGATTTTTTGAAAATAAGGAGTTGGTGATTTTTGAAAAAATTCATGACCCCGGACCTGCAAAAAAGTTGAAAAATCTTGCAATTGTTAAAAAAAAATTTTTTACTCGAAACAACCTAAAAAGCGGCAAGATACGTTCTGAACGCCATTTCGGGTCGTTTCGGTGAAATTCATGCTGATTTTTTGAAAAAAAAGAGTTGGTGATATTTGAAAAAATTCATGACCCCGGACCTGCAAAAAAGTTGAAAAATATTGAAATGTTTGAAAAACCTTTTTTCACTCGAAACAACCTGAAAAGCCTCAAGATACGTTCTGAACGCCATTTCGGGTCGTTTCGGATAAATTTATGCTGATTTTTTGAAAATAAGGACTTTGTGATTTTTGAAAAAAGTCATGACCCCGGACCTGCAAAAAAGTTGAAAAATCTGGAAACTTTTCAAAAAAATTTTTTTACTCGAAACAACCTAAAAAGCCGCAAGATACGTTCTGAACACCATTTCGGGTCGTTTCGCTGAAATTTATGCTGATTTTTTAAAAAAGGAGTTGGTGATTTTTGAAAAAATTCATGACCCCGGACCTGCAAAAAGGTTGAAAAACCTGGAAATTTTCAAAAAAATTTTTTTTACTCGAAACAACCTAAAAAGCCGCAAGATACGTTCTGAACACAATTTCGGGTCTTTTTGGTGAAGTTGATGCTGATTTTAGCAAAAAAAGGACTTTGTGATTTTTGAAAAAATTCATGACCACAGACCTGCAAAAGAGTTGAAAAATCTTGAAATTTTTCAAAAAATTTTTTCCTCAAAACAACCTAAAAAGCCGCAAAATACGTTCTGAACACCATTTTGGGTCGTTTCGGTGAAGTTGATGCTGATTTTAGGAAAATAAGGACTTTGTGATTTTTGAAAAAATTCATGACCCCGGACCTGCAAAAAAGTTGAAAAATCTTGAAATTTTTCAAAAAAATTTTTTTACTCGAAACAACATAAAAAGCCGCGAGATACGTTCTGAACGACATTTCGGGTCATTTCGGTGAAACTTATGCTGATTTTTTGAAAATAAGGAGTTTGTGATTTTTGAAAAAAGTCATGACCCCGGACCTACAAAAAAGTTGAAAACCTTGAAATATTTCAAAAAAATTTTTTTACTCGAAACAATTTAAAAAGCCTCAAGATACGTTCTGAACGCCATTTCGGGTCGTTTCGGTGAAATTTATGCTGATTTTTTGAAAATAGGGAGTTGGTGATTTTTGAAAAAATTCATGACCCCGGACCTGCAAAAAAGTTGAAAAATCTTGCAATTGTTAAAAAAAAATTTTTTACTCGAAACAACCTAAAAAGCCGCAAGATACGTTCTGAACGCCATTTCGGGTCGTTTCGGTGAAATTCATGCTGATTTTTTGAAAAAAGGAGTTGGTGATATTTGAAAAAATTCATGACCCCGGACCTGCAAAAAAGTTGAAAAATATTGAAATGTTTGAAAAACCTTTTTTCACTCGAAACAACCTGAAAAGCCTCAAGATACGTTCTGAACGCCATTTCGGGTCGTTTCGGATAAATTTATGCTGATTTTTTGAAAATAAGGACTTTGTGATTTTTGAAAAAATTCATGACCCCGGACCTGCAAAAAAGTTGAAAAATCTTGAAATTTTTCAAAAAATTTTTTTTACTCGAAACAACATAAAAAGCCGCGAGATACGTTCTGAACGACATTTCGGGTCATTTCGATGAAACTTATGCTGATTTTTTGAAAATAAGGAGTTTGTGATTTTTGAAAAAAGTCATGACCCCGGACCTACAAAAAAGTTGAAAACCTTGAAATATTTCAAAAAATTTTTTTACTCGAAACAATTTAAAAAGCCTCAAGATACGTTCTGAACGCCATTTCGGGTCGTTTCGGTGAAATTTATGCTGATTTTTTGAAAATAAGGAGTTGGTGATTTTTGAAAAAATTCATGACCCCGGACCTGCAAAAAAGTTGAAAAATCTTGCAATTGTTAAAAAAAATTTTTTTACTCGAAACAACCTAAAAAGCTGCAAGATACGTTCTGAACGCCATTTCGGGTCGTTTCGGTGAAATTCATGCTGATTTTTTGAAAAAAAGGAGTTGGTGATATTTGAAAAAATTCATGACCCCGGACCTGCAAAAAAGTTGAAAAATATTGAAATGTTTGAAAAACCTTTTTTCACTCGAAACAACCTGAAAAGCCTCAAGATACGTTCTGAACGCCATTTCGGGTCGTTTCGGATAAATTTATGCTGATTTTTTGAAAATAAGGACTTTGTGATTTTTGAAAAAAGTCATGACCCCGGACCTGCAAAAAAGTTGAAAAATCTGGAAACTTTTCAAAAAAATTTTTTTACTCGAAACAACCTAAAAAGCCGCAAGATACGTTCTGAACACCATTTCGGGTCGTTTCGCTGAAATTTATGCTGATTTTTTAAAAAAGGAGTTGGTGATTTTTGAAAAAATTCATGACCCCGGACCTGCAAAAAGGTTGAAAAACCTGGAAATTTTCAAAAAAATTTTTTTTACTCGAAACAACCTAAAAAGCCGCAAGATACGTTCTGAACACAATTTCGGGTCTTTTTGGTGAAGTTGATGCTGATTTTAGCAAAAAAAGGACTTTGTGATTTTTGAAAAAATTCATGACCACAGACCTGCAAAAGAGTTGAAAAATCTTGAAATTTTTCAAAAAATTTTTTCCTCAAAACAACCTAAAAAGCCGCAAAATACGTTCTGAACACCATTTTGGGTCGTTTCGGTGAAGTTGATGCTGATTTTAGGAAAATAAGGACTTTGTGATTTTTGAAAAAATTCATGACCCCGGACCTGCAAAAAAGTTGAAAAATCTTGAAATTTTTCAAAAAAATTTTTTTACTCGAAACAACATAAAAAGCCGCGAGATACGTTCTGAACGACATTTCGGGTCATTTCGGTGAAACTTATGCTGATTTTTTGAAAATAAGGAGTTTGTGATTTTTGAAAAAAGTCATGACCCCGGACCTACAAAAAAGTTGAAAACCTTGAAATATTTCAAAAAAATTTTTTTACTCGAAACAATTTAAAAAGCCTCAAGATACGTTCTGAACGCCATTTCGGGTCGTTTCGGTGAAATTTATGCTGATTTTTTGAAAATAGGGAGTTGGTGATTTTTGAAAAAATTCATGACCCCGGACCTGCAAAAAAGTTGAAAAATCTTGCAATTGTTAAAAAAAAATTTTTTACTCGAAACAACCTAAAAAGCCGCAAGATACGTTCTGAACGCCATTTCGGGTCGTTTCGGTGAAATTCATGCTGATTTTTTGAAAAAAGGAGTTGGTGATATTTGAAAAAATTCATGACCCCGGACCTGCAAAAAAGTTGAAAAATATTGAAATGTTTGAAAAACCTTTTTTCACTCGAAACAACCTGAAAAGCCTCAAGATACGTTCTGAACGCCATTTCGGGTCGTTTCGGATAAATTTATGCTGATTTTTTGAAAATAAGGACTTTGTGATTTTTGAAAAAATTCATGACCCCGGACCTGCAAAAAAGTTGAAAAATCTTGAAATTTTTCAAAAAATTTTTTTTACTCGAAACAACATAAAAAGCCGCGAGATACGTTCTGAACGACATTTCGGGTCATTTCGATGAAACTTATGCTGATTTTTTGAAAATAAGGAGTTTGTGATTTTTGAAAAAAGTCATGACCCCGGACCTACAAAAAAGTTGAAAACCTTGAAATATTTCAAAAAAATTTTTTTACTCGAAACAATTTAAAAAGCCTCAAGATACGTTCTGAACGCCATTTCGGGTCGTTTCGGTGAAATTTATGCTGATTTTTTGAAAATAAGGAGTTGGTGATTTTTGAAAAAATTCATGACCCCGGACCTGCAAAAAAGTTGAAAAATCTTGCAATTGTTAAAAAAAATTTTTTTACTCGAAACAACCTAAAAAGCTGCAAGATACGTTCTGAACGCCATTTCGGGTCGTTTCGGTGAAATTCATGCTGATTTTTTGAAAAAAAGGAGTTGGTGATATTTGAAAAAATTCATGACCCCGGACCTGCAAAAAAGTTGAAAAATATTGAAATGTTTGAAAAACCTTTTTTCACTCGAAACAACCTGAAAAGCCTCAAGATACGTTCTGAACGCCATTTTGGGTCGTTTCGGATAAATTTATGCTGATTTTTTGAAAATAAGGACTTTGTGATTTTTGAAAAAAGTCATGACCCTGGACCTGCAAAAAAGTTGAAAAATCTTGAAATTTTTCAAAAAAATTTTTTTACTCGAAACAACATAAAAAGCCGCGAGATATGTTCTGAACGACATTTCGGGTCATTTCGGTGAAACTTATGCTGATTTTTTGAAAATAAAGAGTTTGTGATTTTTGAAAAAAGTCATGACCCCGGACCTACAAAAAAGTTGAAAACCTTGAAATATTTCAAAAAAATTTTTTTACTCCAAACAATTTAAAAAGCCTCAAGATACGTTCTGAACGCCATTTCGGGTCGTTTCGGTGAAATTCATGCTGATTTTTTGAAAAAAAGGAGTTGGTGATATTTGAAAAAATTCATGACCCCGGACCTGCAAAAAAGTTGAAAAATATTGAAATGTTTGAAAAACCTTTTTTCACTCGAAACAACCTGAAAAGCCTCAAGATACGTTCTGAACGCCATTTCGGGTCGTTTCGGATAAATTTATGCTGATTTTTTGAAAATAAGGACTTTGTGATTTTTGAAAAAAGTCATGAGCCCGGACCTGCAAAAAAGTTGAAAAATCTGGAAACCTTTCAAAAAATTTTTTTTACTCGAAACAACCTAAAAAGCCGCAAGATACGTTCTGAACACCATTTCGGGTCGTTTCGCTGAAATTTATGCTGATTTTTTAAAAAAGGAGTTGGTGATTTTTGAAAAAATTCATGACCCCGGACCTGCAAAAAGGTTGAAAAACCTGGAAAATTTCAAAAAAATTTTTTTTACTCGAAACAACCTAAAAAGCCGCAAGATACGTTCTGAACACCATTTCGGGTCTTTTTGGTGAAGTTGATGCTGATTTTAGCAAAATAAGGACTTTGTGATTTTTGAAAAAATTCATGACCACAGACCTGCAAAAGAGTTGAAAAATCTTGAAATTTTTCAAAAAAATTTTTCCTCAAAACAACCTAAAAAGCCGCAAAATACGTTCTGAACACCATTTCGGGTCGTTTCGCTGAAATTTATGCTGATTTTTTAAAAAAGGAGTTGGTGATTTTTGAAAAAATTCATGACCCCGGACCTGCAAAAAGGTTGAAAAACCTGGAAAATTTCAAAAAAATTTTTTTTACTCGAAACAACCTAAAAAGCCGCAAGATACGTTCTGAACACCATTTCGGGTCTTTTTGGTGAAGTTGATGCTGATTTTAGCAAAATAAGGACTTTGTGATTTTTGAAAAAATTCATGACCCCGGACCTGCAAAAAAGTTGAAAAATCTTGAAATTTTTCAAAAAAATTTTTTTACTCGAAACAACATAAAAAGCCGCGAGATACGTTCTGAACGACATTTCGGGTCATTTCGGTGAAACTTATGCTGATTTTTTGAAAATAAGGAGTTTGTGATTTTTGAAAAAAGTCATGACCCCGGACCTACAAAAAAGTTGAAAACCTTGAAATATTTCAAAAAATTTTTTTTACTCGAAACAATTTAAAAAGCCTCAAGATACGTTCTGAACGCCATTTCGGGTCGTTTCGGTGAAATTTATGCTGATTTTTTGAAAATAAGGAGTTGGTGATTTTTGAAAAAATTCATGACCCCGGACCTGCAAAAAAGTTGAAAAATCTTGCAATTGTTAAAAAAAAATTTTTTACTCGAAACAACCTAAAAAGCGGCAAGATACGTTCTGAACGCCATTTCGGGTCGTTTCGGTGAAATTCATGCTGATTTTTTGAAAAAAAAGAGTTGGTGATATTTGAAAAAATTCATGACCCCGGACCTGCAAAAAAGTTGAAAAATATTGAAATGTTTGAAAAACCTTTTTTCACTCGAAACAACCTGAAAAGCCTCAAGATACGTTCTGAACGCCATTTCGGGTCGTTTCGGATAAATTTATGCTGATTTTTTGAAAATAAGGACTTTGTGATTTTTGAAAAAAGTCATGACCCCGGACCTGCAAAAAAGTTGAAAAATCTGGAAACTTTTCAAAAAAATTTTTTTACTCGAAACAACCTAAAAAGCCGCAAGATACGTTCTGAACACCATTTCGGGTCGTTTCGCTGAAATTTATGCTGATTTTTTAAAAAAGGAGTTGGTGATTTTTGAAAAAATTCATGACCCCGGACCTGCAAAAAGGTTGAAAAACCTGGAAATTTTCAAAAAAATTTTTTTTACTCGAAACAACCTAAAAAGCCGCAAGATACGTTCTGAACACAATTTCGGGTCTTTTTGGTGAAGTTGATGCTGATTTTAGCAAAAAAAGGACTTTGTGATTTTTGAAAAAATTCATGACCACAGACCTGCAAAAGAGTTGAAAAATCTTGAAATTTTTCAAAAAATTTTTTCCTCAAAACAACCTAAAAAGCCGCAAAATACGTTCTGAACACCATTTTGGGTCGTTTCGGTGAAGTTGATGCTGATTTTAGGAAAATAAGGACTTTGTGATTTTTGAAAAAATTCATGACCCTGGACCTGCAAAAAAGTTGAAAAATCTTGAAATTTTTCAAAAAAATTTTTTTACTCGAAACAACATAAAAAGCCGCGAGATACGTTCTGAACGACATTTCGGGTCATTTCGGTGAAACTTATGCTGATTTTTTGAAAATAAGGAGTTTGTGATTTTTGAAAAAAGTCATGACCCCGGACCTACAAAAAAGTTGAAAACCTTGAAATATTTCAAAAAAATTTTTTTACTCGAAACAATTTAAAAAGCCTCAAGATACGTTCTGAACGCCATTTCGGGTCGTTTCGGTGAAATTTATGCTGATTTTTTGAAAATAGGGAGTTGGTGATTTTTGAAAAAATTCATGACCCCGGACCTGCAAAAAAGTTGAAAAATCTTGCAATTGTTAAAAAAAAATTTTTTACTCGAAACAACCTAAAAAGCCGCAAGATACGTTCTGAACGCCATTTCGGGTCGTTTCGGTGAAATTCATGCTGATTTTTTGAAAAAAGGAGTTGGTGATATTTGAAAAAATTCATGACCCCGGACCTGCAAAAAAGTTGAAAAATATTGAAATGTTTGAAAAACCTTTTTTCACTCGAAACAACCTGAAAAGCCTCAAGATACGTTCTGAACGCCATTTCGGGTCGTTTCGGATAAATTTATGCTGATTTTTTGAAAATAAGGACTTTGTGATTTTTGAAAAAATTCATGACCCCGGACCTGCAAAAAAGTTGAAAAATCTTGAAATTTTTCAAAAAATTTTTTTTACTCGAAACAACATAAAAAGCCGCGAGATACGTTCTGAACGACATTTCGGGTCATTTCGATGAAACTTATGCTGATTTTTTGAAAATAAGGAGTTTGTGATTTTTGAAAAAAGTCATGACCCCGGACCTACAAAAAAGTTGAAAACCTTGAAATATTTCAAAAAAATTTTTTTACTCGAAACAATTTAAAAAGCCTCAAGATACGTTCTGAACGCCATTTCGGGTCGTTTCGGTGAAATTTATGCTGATTTTTTGAAAATAAGGAGTTGGTGATTTTTGAAAAAATTCATGACCCCGGACCTGCAAAAAAGTTGAAAAATCTTGCAATTGTTAAAAAAAATTTTTTTACTCGAAACAACCTAAAAAGCTGCAAGATACGTTCTGAACGCCATTTCGGGTCGTTTCGGTGAAATTCATGCTGATTTTTTGAAAAAAAGGAGTTGGTGATATTTGAAAAAATTCATGACCCCGGACCTGCAAAAAAGTTGAAAAATATTGAAATGTTTGAAAAACCTTTTTTCACTCGAAACAACCTGAAAAGCCTCAAGATACGTTCTGAACGCCATTTCGGGTCGTTTCGGATAAATTTATGCTGATTTTTTGAAAATAAGGACTTTGTGATTTTTGAAAAAAGTCATGACCCCGGACCTGCAAAAAAGTTGAAAAATCTGGAAACTTTTCAAAAAAATTTTTTTACTCGAAACAACCTAAAAAGCCGCAAGATACGTTCTGAACACCATTTCGGGTCGTTTCGCTGAAATTTATGCTGATTTTTTAAAAAAGGAGTTGGTGATTTTTGAAAAAATTCATGACCCCGGACCTGCAAAAAGGTTGAAAAACCTGGAAATTTTCAAAAAAATTTTTTTTACTCGAAACAACCTAAAAAGCCGCAAGATACGTTCTGAACACAATTTCGGGTCTTTTTGGTGAAGTTGATGCTGATTTTAGCAAAAAAAGGAGTTTGTGATTTTTGAAAAAAGTCATGACCCCGGACCTACAAAAAAGTTGAAAACCTTGAAATATTTCAAAAAAATTTTTTTACTCGAAACAATTTAAAAAGCCTCAAGATACGTTCTGAACGCCATTTCGGGTCGTTTCGGTGAAATTTATGCTGATTTTTTGAAAATAGGGAGTTGGTGATTTTTGAAAAAATTCATGACCCCGGACCTGCAAAAAAGTTGAAAAATCTTGCAATTGTTAAAAAAAAATTTTTTACTCGAAACAACCTAAAAAGCCGCAAGATACGTTCTGAACGCCATTTCGGGTCGTTTCGGTGAAATTCATGCTGATTTTTTGAAAAAAGGAGTTGTTGATATTTGAAAAAATTCATGACCCCGGACCTGCAAAAAAGTTGAAAAATATTGAAATGTTTGAAAAACCTTTTTTCACTCGAAACAACCTGAAAAGCCTCAAGATACGTTCTGAACGCCATTTCGGGTCGTTTCGGATAAATTTATGCTGATTTTTTGAAAATAAGGACTTTGTGATTTTTGAAAAAATTCATGACCCCGGACCTGCAAAAAAGTTGAAAAATCTTGAAATTTTTCAAAAAATTTTTTTTACTCGAAACAACATAAAAAGCCGCGAGATACGTTCTGAACGACATTTCGGGTCATTTCGATGAAACTTATGCTGATTTTTTGAAAATAAGGAGTTTGTGATTTTTGAAAAAAGTCATGCCCCGGACCTACAAAAAAGTTGAAAGCCTTGAAATATTTCAAAAAAATTTTTTTACTCGAAACAATTTAAAAAGCCTCAAGATACGTTCTGAACGCCATTTCGGGTCGTTTCGGTGAAATTTATGCTGATTTTTTGAAAATAAGGAGTTGGTGATTTTTGAAAAAATTCATGACCCCGGACCTGCAAAAAAGTTGAAAAATCTTGCAATTGTTAAAAAAAATTTTTTTACTCGAAACAACCTAAAAAGCTGCAAGATACGTTCTGAACGCCATTTCGGGTCGTTTCGGTGAAATTCATGCTGATTTTTTGAAAAAAAGGAGTTGGTGATATTTGAAAAAATTCATGACCCCGGACCTGCAAAAAAGTTGAAAAATATTGAAATGTTTGAAAAACCTTTTTTCACTCGAAACAACCTGAAAAGCCTCAAGATACGTTCTGAACGCCATTTCGGGTCGTTTCGGATAAATTTATGCTGATTTTTTGAAAATAAGGACTTTGTGATTTTTGAAAAAAGTCATGACCCTGGACCTGCAAAAAAGTTGAAAAATCTTGAAATTTTTCAAAAAAATTTTTTTACTCGAAACAACATAAAAAGCCGCGAGATATGTTCTGAACGACATTTCGGGTCATTTCGGTGAAACTTATGCTGATTTTTTGAAAATAAAGAGTTTGTGATTTTTGAAAAAAGTCATGACCCCGGACCTACAAAAAAGTTGAAAACCTTGAAATATTTCAAAAAAATTTTTTTACTCGAAACAATTTAAAAAGCCTCAAGATACGTTCTGAACGCCATTTCGGGTCGTTTCGGTGAAATTCATGCTGATTTTTTGAAAAAAAGGAGTTGGTGATATTTGAAAAAATTCATGACCCCGGACCTGCAAAAAAGTTGAAAAATATTGAGATGTTTGAAAAACCTTTTTTCACTCGAAACAACCTGAAAAGCCTCAAGATACGTTCTGAACGCCATTTCGGGTCGTTTCGGATAAATTTATGCTGATTTTTTGAAAATAAGGACTTTGTGATTTTTGAAAAAAGTCATGAGCCCGGACCTGCAAAAAAGTTGAAAAATCTGGAAACCTTTCAAAAAATTTTTTTTACTCGAAACAACCTAAAAAGCCGCAAGATACGTTCTGAACACCATTTCGGGTCGTTTCGCTGAAATTTATGCTGATTTTTTAAAAAAGGAGTTGGTGATTTTTGAAAAAATTCATGACCCCGGACCTGCAAAAAGGTTGAAAAACCTGGAAAATTTCAAAAAAATTTTTTTTACTCGAAACAACCTAAAAAGCCGCAAGATACATTCTGAACACCATTTCGGGTCTTTTTGGTGAAGTTGATGCTGATTTTAGCAAAATAAGGACTTTGTGATTTTTGAAAAAATTCATGACCACAGACCTGCAAAAGAGTTGAAAAATCTTGAAATTTTTCAAAAAAATTTTTCCTCAAAACAACCTAAAAAGCCGCAAAATACGTTCTGAACACCATTTTGGGTCGTTTCGGTGAAGTTGATGCTGATTTTAGGAAAATAAGGACTTTGTGATTTTTGAAAAAATTCATGACCCCGGACCTGCAAAAAAGTTGAAAAATCTTGAAATTTTTCAAAAAAATTTTTTTACTCGAAACAACATAAAAAGTCGCGAGATACGTTCTGAACGACATTTCGGGTCATTTCGGTGAAGCTTATGCTGATTTTTTGAAAATAAGGAGTTTGTGATTTTTGAAAAAAGTCATGACCCCGGACCTACAAAAAAGTTGAAAACCTTGAAATATTTCAAAAAAATTTTTTTACTCGAAACAATTTAAAAAGCCTGAAGATACGTTCTGAACGCCATTTCGGGTCGTTTCGGTGAAATTTATGCTGATTTTTTGAAAATAAGGAGTTGGTGATTTTTGAAAAAATTCATGACCCCGGACCTGCAAAAAAGTTGAAAAATCTTGCAATTGTTAAAAAAAAATTTTTTACTCGAAACAACCTAAAAAGCCGCAAGATACGTTCTGAACGCCATTTCGGGTCGTTTCGGTGAAATTCATGGTGATTTTTTGAAAAAAAGGAGTTGGTGATATTTGAAAAAATTCATGACCCCGGACCTGCAAAAAAGTTGAAAAATCTGGAAACTTTTCAAAAAAATTTTTTTACTCGAAACAACCTAAAAAGCCGCAAGATACGTTCTGAACACCATTTCGGGTCGTTTCGCTAAAATTTATACTGATTTTTTGAAAAAGGAGTTGGTGATTTTTGAAAAAATTCATGACCCCGGACCTGCAAAAAGGTTGAAAAACCTGGAAATTTTCAAAAAAATTTTTTTTTACTCGAAACAACCTAAAAAGCCGCAAGATACGTTCTGAACACCATTTCGGGTCGTTTCGGTGAAATTTATGCTGATTTTTTGAAAATAAGGAGTTGGTGATTTTTGAAAAAATTCATGACCCCGGACCTGCAAAAAAGTTGAAAAATCTTGCAATTGTTGAAAAAAAATTTTTTACTCGAAACAACCTAAAAAGCCGCAAGATACGTTCTGAACGCCATTTCGGGTCGTTTCGGTGAAATTCATGCTGATTTTTTGAAAAAAAGGAGTTGGTGATATTTGAAAAAATTCATGACCCCGGACCTGCAAAAAAGTTGAAAAATATTTAAATGTTTGAAAAACCTTTTTTCACTCGAAACAACCTGAAAAGCCTCAAGATACGTTCTGAACGCCATTTCGGGTCGTTTCGGATAAATCTATGCTGATTTTTTGAAAATAAGGACTTTGTGATTTTTGAAAAAAGACATGACCCCGGACCTGCAAAAAAGTTGAAAAATCTTGAAATTTTTCAAAAAATTTTTTTTACTCGAAACAACATAAAAAGCCGCGAGATACGTTCTGAACGACATTTCGGGTCATTTCGATGAAACTTATGCTGATTTTTTGAAAATAAGGAGTTTGTGATTTTTGAAAAAAGTCATGACCCCGGACCTACAAAAAAGTTGAAAACCTTGAAATATTTCAAAAAAATTTTTTTACTCGAAACAATTTAAAAAGCCTCAAGATACGTTCTGAACGCCATTTCGGGTCGTTTCGGTGAAATTTATGCTGATTTTCTGAAAATAAGGAGTTGGTGATTTTTGAAAAAATTCATGACCCCGGACCTGCAAAAAAGTTGAAAAATCTTGCAATTGTTAAAAAAAATTTTTTTACTCGAAACAACCTAAAAAGCTGCAAGATACGTTCTGAACGCCATTTCGGGTCGTTTCGGTGAAATTCATGCTGATTTTTTGAAAAAAAGGAGTTGGTGATATTTGAAAAAATTCATGACCCCGGACCTGCAAAAAAGTTGAAAAATATTGAAATGTTTGAAAAACCTTTTTTCACTCGAAACAACCTGAAAAGCCTCAAGATACGTTCTGAACGCCATTTCGGGTCGTTTCGGATAAATTTATGCTGATTTTTTGAAAATAAGGACTTTGTGATTTTTGAAAAAAGTCATGACCCTGGACCTGCAAAAAAGTTGAAAAATCTTGAAATTTTTCAAAAAAATTTTTTTACTCGAAACAACATAAAAAGCCGCGAGATATGTTCTGAACGACATTTCGGGTCATTTCGGTGAAACTTATGCTGATTTTTTGAAAATAAAGAGTTTGTGATTTTTGAAAAAAGTCATGACCCCGGACCTACAAAAAAGTTGAAAACCTTGAAATATTTCAAAAAAATTTTTTTACTCGAAACAATTTAAAAAGCCTCAAGATACGTTCTGAACGCCATTTCGGGTCGTTTCGGTGAAATTCATGCTGATTTTTTGAAAAAAAGGAGTTGGTGATATTTGAAAAAATTCATGACCCCGGACCTGCAAAAAAGTTGAAAAATATTGAAATGTTTGAAAAACCTTTTTTCACTCGAAACAACCTGAAAAGCCTCAAGATACGTTCTGAACGCCATTTCGGGTCGTTTCGGATAAATTTATGCTGATTTTTTGAAAATAAGGACTTTGTGATTTTTGAAAAAAGTCATGAGCCCGGACCTGCAAAAAAGTTGAAAAATCTGGAAACCTTTCAAAAAATTTTTTTTACTCGAAACAACCTAAAAAGCCGCAAGATACGTTCTGAACACCATTTCGGGTCGTTTCGCTGAAATTTATGCTGATTTTTAAAAAAAGGAGTTGGTGATTTTTGAAAAAATTCATGACCCCGGACCTGCAAAAAGGTTGAAAAACCTGGAAAATTTCAAAAAAATTTTTTTTACTCGAAACAACCTAAAAAGCCGCAAGATACGTTCTGAACACCATTTCGGGTCTTTTTGCTGAAGTTGATGCTGATTTTAGCAAAATAAGGACTTTGTGATTTTTGAAAAAATTCATGACCACAGACCTGCAAAAGAGTTGAAAAATCTTGAAATTTTTCAAAAAAATTTTTCCTCAAAACAACCTAAAAAGCCGCAAAATACGTTCTGAACACCATTTTGGGTCGTTTCGGTGAAGTTGATGCTGATTTTAGGAAAATAAGGACTTTGTGATTTTTGAAAAAATTCATGACCCCGGACCTGCAAAAAAGTTGAAAAATCTTGAAATTTTTCAAAAAAATTTTTTTACTCGAAACAACATAAAAAGTCGCGAGATACGTTCTGAACGACATTTCGGGTCATTTCGGTGAAGCTTATGCTGATTTTTTGAAAATAAGGAGTTTGTGATTTTTGAAAAAAGTCATGACCCCGGACCTACAAAAAAGTTGAAAACCTTGAAATATTTCAAAAAAATTTTTTTACTCGAAACAATTTAAAAAGCCTGAAGATACGTTCTGAACGCCATTTCGGGTCGTTTCGGTGAAATTTATGCTGATTTTTTGAAAATAAGGAGTTGGTGATTTTTGAAAAAATTCATGACCCCGGACCTGCAAAAAAGTTGAAAAATCTTGCAATTGTTAAAAAAAAATTTTTTACTCGAAACAACCTAAAAAGCCGCAAGATACGTTCTGAACGCCATTTCGGGTCGTTTCGGTGAAATTCATGGTGATTTTTTGAAAAAAAGGAGTTGGTGATATTTGAAAAAATTCATGACCCCGGACCTGCAAAAAAGTTGAAAAATCTGGAAACTTTTCAAAAAAATTTTTTTACTCGAAACAACCTAAAAAGCCGCAAGATACGTTCTGAACACCATTTCGGGTCGTTTCGCTAAAATTTATACTGATTTTTTGAAAAAGGAGTTGGTGATTTTTGAAAAAATTCATGACCCCGGACCTGCAAAAAGGTTGAAAAACCTGGAAATTTTCAAAAAAATTTTTTTTTAATCGAAACAACCTAAAAAGCCGCAAGATACGTTCTGAACACCATTTCGGGTCGTTTCGGTGAAATTTATGCTGATTTTTTGAAAATAAGGAGTTGGTGATTTTTGAAAAAATTCATGACCCCGGACCTGCAAAAAAGTTGAAAAATCTTGCAATTGTTGAAAAAAAATTTTTTACTCGAAACAACCTAAAAAGCCGCAAGATACGTTCTGAACGCCATTTCGGGTCGTTTCGGTGAAATTCATGCTGATTTTTTGAAAAAAAGGAGTTGGTGATATTTGAAAAAATTCATGACCCCGGACCTGCAAAAAAGTTGAAAAATATTTAAATGTTTGAAAAACCTTTTTTCACTCAAGATACGTTCTGAACGCCATTTCGGGTCGTTTCGGTGAAATTCATGCTGATTTTTTGAAAAAAAGGAGTTGGTGATATTTGAAAAAATTCATGACCCCGGACCTGCAAAAAAGTTGAAAAATATTGAAATGTTTGAAAAACCTTTTTTCACTCGAAACAACCTGAAAAGCCTCAAGATACGTTCTGAACGCCATTTCGGGTCGTTTCGGATAAATTTATGCTGATTTTTTGAAAATAAGGACTTTGTGATTTTTGAAAAAAGTCATGACCCTGGACCTGCAAAAAAGTTGAAAAATCTTGAAATTTTTCAAAAAAATTTTTTTACTCGAAACAACATAAAAAGCCGCGAGATATGTTCTGAACGACATTTCGGGTCATTTCGGTGAAACTTATGCTGATTTTTTGAAAATAAGGACTTTGTGATTTTTGAAAAAATTCATGACCACAGACCTGCAAAAGAGTTGAAAAATCTTGAAATTTTTCAAAAAAATTTTTCCTCAAAACAACCTAAAAAGCCGCAAAATACGTTCTGAACACCATTTCGGGTCGTTTCGGTGAAGTTGATGCTGATTTTAGGAAAATAAGGACTTTGTGATTTTTGAAAAAATTCATGACCCCGGACCTGCAAAAAAGTTGAAAAATCTTGAAATTTTTCAAAAAAATTTTTTTACTCGAAACAACATAAAAAGTCGCGAGATACGTTCTGAACGACATTTCGGGTCATTTCGGTGAAGCTTATGCTGATTTTTTGAAAATAAGGAGTTTGTGATTTTTGAAAAAAGTCATGACCCCGGACCTACAAAAAAGTTGAAAACCTTGAAATATTTCAAAAAAATTTTTTTACTCGAAACAATTTAAAAAGCCTCAAGATACGTTCTGAACGCCATTTCGGGTCGTTTCGGTGAAATTTATGCTGATTTTTTGAAAATAAGGAGTTGGTGATTTTTGAAAAAATTCATGACCCCGGACCTGCAAAAAAGTTGAAAAATCTTGCAATTGTTAAAAAAAATTTTTTTACTCGAAACAACCTAAAAAGCTGCAAGATACGTTCTGAACGCCATTTCGGGTCGTTTCGGTGAAATTCATGCTGATTTTTTGAAAAAAAGGAGTTGGTGATATTTGAAAAAATTCATGACCCCGGACCTGCAAAAAAGTTGAAAAATATTGAAATGTTTGAAAAACCTTTTTTCACTCGAAACAACCTGAAAAGCCTCAAGATACGTTCTGAACGCCATTTCGGGTCGTTTCGGATAAATTTATGCTGATTTTTTGAAAATAAGGACTTTGTGATTTTTGAAAAAAGTCATGACCCTGGACCTGCAAAAAAGTTGAAAAATCTTGAAATTTTTCAAAAAAATTTTTTTACTCGAAACAACATAAAAAGCCGCGAGATATGTTCTGAACGACATTTCGGGTCATTTCGGTGAAACTTATGCTGATTTTTTGAAAATAAAGAGTTTGTGATTTTTGAAAAAAGTCATGACCCCGGACCTACAAAAAAGTTGAAAACCTTGAAATATTTCAAAAAAATTTTTTTACTCGAAACAATTTAAAAAGCCTCAAGATACGTTCTGAACGCCATTTCGGGTCGTTTCGGTGAAATTCATGCTGATTTTTTGAAAAAAAGGAGTTGGTGATATTTGAAAAAATTCATGACCCCGGACCTGCAAAAAAGTTGAAAAATATTGAAATGTTTGAAAAACCTTTTTTCACTCGAAACAACCTGAAAAGCCTCAAGATACGTTCTGAACGCCATTTCGGGTCGTTTCGGATAAATTTATGCTGATTTTTTGAAAATAAGGACTTTGTGATTTTTGAAAAAAGTCATGAGCCCGGACCTGCAAAAAAGTTGAAAAATCTGGAAACCTTTCAAAAAATTTTTTTTACTCGAAACAACCTAAAAAGCTGCAAGATACGTTCTGAACACCATTTCGGGTCGTTTCGCTGAAATTTATGCTGATTTTTTAAAAAAGGAGTTGGTGATTTTTGAAAAAATTCATGACCCCGGACCTGCAAAAAGGTTGAAAAACCTGGAAAATTTCAAAAAAATTTTTTTTACTCGAAACAACCTAAAAAGCCGCAAGATACGTTCTGAACACCATTTCGGGTCTTTTTGGTGAAGTTGATGCTGATTTTAGCAAAATAAGGACTTTGTGATTTTTGAAAAAATTCATGACCACAGACCTGCAAAAGAGTTGAAAAATCTTGAAATTTTTCAAAAAAATTTTTCCTCAAAACAACCTAAAAAGCCGCAAAATACGTTCTGAACGCCATTTCGGGTCGTTTCGGTGAAGTTGATGCTGATTTTAGGAAAATAAGGACTTTGTGATTTTTGAAAAAATTCATGACCCCGGACCTGCAAAAAAGTTGAAAAATCTTGAAATTTTTCAAAAAAATTTTTTTACTCGAAACAACATAAAAAGTCGCGAGATACGTTCTGAACGACATTTCGGGTCATTTCGGTGAAGCTTATGCTGATTTTTTGAAAATAAGGAGTTTGTGATTTTTGAAAAAAGTCATGACCCCGGACCTACAAAAAAGTTGAAAACCTTGAAATATTTCAAAAAAATTTTTTTACTCGAAACAATTTAAAAAGCCTGAAGATACGTTCTGAACGCCATTTCGGGTCGTTTCGGTGAAATTTATGCTGATTTTTTGAAAATAAGGAGTTGGTGATTTTTGAAAAAATTCATGACCCCGGACCTGCAAAAAAGTTGAAAAATCTTGCAATTGTTAAAAAAAAATTTTTTACTCGAAACAACCTAAAAAGCCGCAAGATACGTTCTGAACGCCATTTCGGGTCGTTTCGGTGAAATTCATGGTGATTTTTTGAAAAAAAGGAGTTGGTGATATTTGAAAAAATTCATGACCCCGGACCTGCAAAAAAGTTGAAAAATCTGGAAACTTTTCAAAAAAATTTTTTTACTCGAAACAACCTAAAAAGCCGCAAGATACGTTCTGAACACCATTTCGGGTCGTTTCGCTAAAATTTATACTGATTTTTTGAAAAAGGAGTTGGTGATTTTTGAAAAAAGTCATGACCCCGGACCTGCAAAAAAGTTGAAAAATCTGGTAACTTTTCAAAAAAATTTTTTTACTCGAAACAACCTAAAAAGCCGCAAGATACGTTCTGAACACCATTTCGGGTCGTTTCGCTGAAATTTATGCTGATTTTTTGAAATTAAGGAGTTGGTGATTTTTGAAAAAATTCATGACCCCGGACCTGCAAAAAAGTTGAAAAATCTTGCAATTTTTAAAAAAAAATTTTTTACTCGAAACAACCTAAAAAGCCGCAAAATACGTTCTGAACGCCATTTCGGGTCGTTTCGGTGAAATTCATGCTGATTTTTTGAAAAAAAGGAGTTGGTGATATTTGAAAAAAGTCATAACCCCGGACCTGCAAAAAAGTTGAAAAATCTTGAAATTTTTCGAAAATTTTTTTTACTCGAAACAACCTAAAAAGCCGCAAAATACGTTCTGAACACCATTTCGAGTCTTTTTGGTGAAGTTGATGATGATTTTAGGAAAATAAGGACTTTGTGATTTTTGAAAAAATTCATGACCCAGGACCTGCAAAAGAGTTGAAAAATCTTGAAACTTTTAAAAAAAATTTTTTTACTCGAAACAACCTAAAAAGCCTCAAGATACGTTCTGAACGCCATTTCGGGTCTTTTCGGTGAAAATTATGTTAATTTTTTGAAAATAAGGAGTTGGTGATTTTTGAAAAAATTCATGACCCCGGACCTGCAAAAAAGTTGAAAAAACTTGAAATTTTTCAAAAAATTTTTTTTAATCGCAACAACCTAAAAAGCCTCAACATATGTTCTGAGCGCCATTTCGGGTCGTTTCGGATAAATTTATGCTGATTTTTTGAAAATAAGGACTTTGTGATTTTTGAAAAAAGTCATGACCCCGGACCTGCAAAAAAGTTGAAAAATCTTGAAATTTTTCAAAAAATTTTTTTACTCGAAACAATTTAAAAAGCCTCAAGATACGTTCTGAACGCCATTTCGGGTCGTTTCGGTGAAATTTATGCTGATTTTTGAAAATAAGGACTTTGTGATTTTTGAAAAAAGTCATGACCCCGGACCTGCAAAAAAGTTGAAAAATCTGGAAACTTTTCAAAAAAATTTTTTTACTCGAAACAACCTAAAAAGCCGCAAGATACGTTCTGAACACCATTTCGGGTCGTTTCGGTGAAATTCATGCTGATTTTTTGAAAAAAAGGAGTTGGTGATATTTGAAAAAAGTCATAACCCCGGACCTGCAAAAAAGTTGAAAAATCTTGAAATTTTTCGAAAATTTTTTTTACTCGAAACAACCTAAAAAGCCGCAAAATACGTTCTGAACACCATTTCGAGTCTTTTTGGTGAAGTTGATGATGATTTTAGGAAAATAAGGACTTTGTGATTTTTGAAAAAATTCATGACCCAGGACCTGCAAAAGAGTTGAAAAATCTTGAAACTTTTAAAAAAAATTTTTTTACTCGAAACAACCTAAAAAGCCTCAAGATACGTTCTGAACGCCATTTCGGGTCTTTTCGGTGAAAATTATGTTAATTTTTTGAAAATAAGGAGTTGGTGATTTTTGAAAAAATTCATGACCCCGGACCTGCAAAAAAGTTGAAAAAACTTGAAATTTTTCAAAAAATTTTTTTTACTCGCGACAACCTAAAAAGCCTCAACATATGTTCTGAGCGCCATTTCGGGTCGTTTCGGATAAATTTATGCTGATTTTTTGAAAATAAGGACTTTGTGATTTTTGAAAAAAGTCATGACCCCGGACCTGCAAAAAAGTTGAAAAATCTGGAAACTTTTCAAAAACATTTTTTTACTCGAAACAACCTAAAAAGCCGCAAGATACGTTCTGAACACCATTTCGGGTCGTTTCGCTGAAATTTATGCTGATTTTTTGAAAAAAGGAGTTGGTGATTTTTGAAAAAATTAATGACCCCGCACCTGCAAAAAGGTTGAAAAACCTGGAAATTTTCAAAAAAATTTTTTTTACTCGAAACAACCTAAAAAGCCGCAAAATACGTTCTGAACACCATTTCGGGTCTTTTTGGTGAAGTTGATGCTGATTTTAGCAAAATAAGGACTTTGTGATTTTTGAAAAAATTCATGACCCCGGACCTGCAAAAAAGTTGAAAAATCTTGAAATTTTTCAAAAAATTTTTTTTACTCAAAACAACATAAAAAGCCGCGAGATACGTTCTGAACGACATTTCGGGTCATTTCGGAGAAACTTATGCTGATTTTTTGAAAATAAGGAGTTTGTGATTTTTGAAAAAAGTCATGACCCAGGACCTGCAAAAAAGTTGAAAAATCTTGCAATTTTTAAAAAAAAATTTTTTACTCGAAACAACCTAAAAAGCCACAAGATACGTTCTGAACACCATTTCGGGTCTTTTTGGTGAAGTTGATGCTGATTTTAGCAAAATAAGGACTTTGTGATTTTTGAAAAAATTCATGACCCCGGACCTGCAAAAAAGTTGAAAAATCTTGAAATTTTTCAAAAAATTTTTTTTTACTCAAAACAACATAAAAAGCCGCGAGATACGTTCTGAACGACATTTCGGGTCATTTCGGAGAAACTTATGCTGATTTTTTGAAAATAAGGAGTTTGTGATTTTTGAAAAAAGTCATGACCCAGGACCTGCAAAAAAGTTGAAAAATCTTGCAATTTTCAAAGAAAAATTTTTTCTTCGAAACAACCTAAAAAGCCGCAAGATACGTTCTGAACGCCATTTCGGGTCGTTTCGGTGAAATTCATGCTGATTTTTTGAAAAAAAGGAGTTGGTGATATTTGAAAAAATTCATGACCCCGGACCTGCAAAAAAGTTGAAAAATATTGAAATGTTTGAAAAACCTTTTTTCACTCGAAACAACCTAAAAAGCCTCAAGATACGTTCTGAACGCCATTTCGGGTCTTTTCGGATAAATTTATGCTGATTTTTTGAAAATGAGGACTTTGTGATTTTTGAAAAAAGTCATAACCCTGGACCTGCAAAAAAGTTGAAAAATCTTGAAATTTTTCGAAAATTTTTTTTACTCGAAACAACCTAAAAAGCCGCAAAATACGTTCTGAACACCATTTCGAGTCGTTTTGGTGAAGTTGATGACGATTTTAGGAAAAAAAGGACTTTGTGATTTTTGAAAAAATTCATGACCCAGGACCTGCAAAAGAGTCTTTTAAAAACAATTTTTTTACTCGAAACAACCTAAAAAGCCTCAAGATACGTTCTGAACGCCATTTCGGGTCGTTTCGGTTAAATTTATGTTAATTTTTTGATAATAAGGAGTTGGTGATTTTTGAAAAAATTCATGACCCCGGACCTGCAAAAAAGTTGAAAAATCTGGAAACTTTTCAAAAAAATATTTTTACTCGAAACAACCTAAAAAGCCGCAAGATACGTTCTGAACACCATTTCGGGTCGTTTCGCTGAAATTTATGCTGATTTTTTGAAAAAAGGAGTTGGTGATTTTTGAAAAATTTCATGACCCCGGACCTGCAAAAAGGTTGAAAAACCTGGAAATTTTCAAAAAAATTTTTTTTACTCGAAACAACCTAAAAAGCCGCAAGATACGTTCTGAACACCATTTCGGGTCTTTTTGGTGAAGTTGATGCTGATTTTAGCAAAATAAGGACTTTGTGATTTTTGAAAAAAGTCATGACCCCGGACCTGCAAAAAAGTTGAAAAATCTTGAAATTTTTCAAAAATTTTTTTTTACTCGAAACAACATAAAAAGCCGCGAGATACGTTCTGAACGACATTTCGGGTCATTTCGATGAAACTTATGCTGATTTTTTGAAAATAAGGACTTTGTGATTTTTGAAAAAATTCATGACCCCGGACCTGCAAAAAAGTTGAAAAATCTTGAAATTTTTCAAAAATTTTTTTTTACTCGAAACAACCTAAAAAGCCGCAAGATACGTTCTGAACACCATTTCGGGTCTTTTTGGTGAAGTTGATGCTGATTTTAGCAAAATAAGGAGTTTGTGATTTTTGAAAAAAGTCATGACCCCGGACCTACAAAAAAGTTGAAAACCTTGAAATATTTGAAAAAAATTTTTTTACTCGAAACAATTTAAAAAGCCTCAAGATACGTTCTGAACGCCATTTCGGGTCGTTTCGGTGAAATTTATGCTGATTTTTTGAAAATAAGGAGTTGGTGATTTTTGAAAAAATTCATGACCCCGGACCTGCAAAAAAGTTGAAAAATCTTGCAATTGTTAAAAAAAATTTGTTTACTCGAAACAACCTAAAAAGCCGCAAGATACGTTCTGAACGCCAATTCGGGTCGTTTCGGTGAAATTCATGCTGATTTTTTGAAAAAAAGGAGTTGGTGATATTTGAAAAAATTCATGACCCCGGACCTGCAAAAAAGTTGAAAAATATTGAAATGTTTGAAAAACCTTTTTTCACTCAAAACAACCTGAAAAGCCTCAAGATACGTTCTTAACGCCATTTCGGGTCGTTTCGGATAAATTTATGCTGATTTTTTGGAAATAAGGAGTTTGTGATTTTTGAAAAAAGTCATGATCCCGGACCTGCAAAAAGGTTGAAAAATCTTGAAATTTTTCGAAAATTTTTTTTAACTAGAAACAACCTAAAAAGCCGCAAAATACGTTCTGAACACCATTTCGAGTCGTTTCGGTG
Organism: Rhopilema esculentum; assembly: GCF_057945365.1. Lineage (NCBI taxonomy): Eukaryota > Metazoa > Cnidaria > Scyphozoa > Rhizostomeae > Rhizostomatidae > Rhopilema > Rhopilema esculentum. The sequence goes on along the minus strand of NC_142817.1, from coordinate 5,832,986 downwards.
AAGTTGATGCTGATTTTAGGAAAATAAGGACTTTGTGATTTTTGAAAAAATTCATGACCCAGGACCTGCAAAAGAGTTGAAAAATCTTGAAACTTTTAAAAAAAATTTTTTTACTCGAAACAACCTAAAAAGCCTCAAGATACGTTCTGAACGCCATTTCGGGTCGTTTCGGTTAAATTTATGTTGATTTTTTGAAAATAAGGAGTTGGTGATTTTTGAAAAAATTCATGACCCCGGACCTGCAAAAAAGTTGAAAAAACTTGAAATTTTTCAAAAAATTTTTTTTACTCGAAACAACCTAAAAAGCCTCAAGAAACGTTCTGAACGCCATTTCGGGTCGTTTCGGATGAATTTATGCTGATTTTTTGAAAATAAGGACTTTGTGATTTTTGAAAAAAGTCATGACCCCGGACCTGCAAAAAAGTTGAAAAATCTTGAAATTTTGCGAAAAATTTTTTTTACTCGAAACAACCTAAAAAGCCTCAAGAAACGTTCTGAACGCCATTTCGGGTCGTTTCGGATAAATTTATGCTGATTTTTTGAAAATAAGGACTTTGTGATTTTTGAAAAAAGTCATGACCCCGGACCTGCAAAAAAGTTGAAAAATCTTGAAATTTTTCAAAAATTTTTTTTTACTCGAAACAACCTAAAAAGCCGCAAGATACGTTCTGAACACCATTTCGGGTCTTTTTGGTGAAGTTGATGCTGATTTTAGCAAAATAAGGAGTTTGTGATTTTTGAAAAAAGTCATGACCCCGGACCTACAAAAAAGTTGAAAACCTTGAAATATTTGAAAAAAATTTTTTTACTCGAAACAATTTAAAAAGCCTCAAGATACGTTCTGAACGCCATTTCGGGTCGTTTCGGTGAAATTTATGCTGATTTTTTGAAAATAAGGAGTTGGTGATTTTTGAAAAAATTCATGACCCCGGACCTGCAAAAAAGTTGAAAAATCTTGCAATTGTTAAAAAAAATTTGTTTACTCGAAACAACCTAAAAAGCCGCAAGATACGTTCTGAACGCCAATTCGGGTCGTTTCGGTGAAATTCATGCTGATTTTTTGAAAAAAAGGAGTTGGTGATATTTGAAAAAATTCATGACCCCGGACCTGCAAAAAAGTTGAAAAATATTGAAATGTTTGAAAAACCTTTTTTCACTCAAAACAACCTGAAAAGCCTCAAGATACGTTCTTAACGCCATTTCGGGTCGTTTCGGATAAATTTATGCTGATTTTTTGGAAATAAGGAGTTTGTGATTTTTGAAAAAAGTCATGATCCCGGACCTGCAAAAAGGTTGAAAAATCTTCAAATTTTTCGAAAATTTTTTTTAACTAGAAACAACCTAAAAAGCCGCAAAATACGTTCTGAACACCATTTCGAGTCGTTTCGGTGAAGTTGATGCTGATTTTAGGAAAATAAGGACTTTGTGATTTTTGAAAAAATTCATGACCCAGGACCTGCAAAAGAGTTGAAAAATCTTGAAACTTTTAAAAAAAATTTTTTTACTCGAAACAACCTAAAAAGCCTCAAGATACGTTCTGAACGCCATTTCGGGTCGTTTCGGTTAAATTTATGTTGATTTTTTGAAAATAAGGAGTTGGTGATTTTTGAAAAAATTCATGACCCCGGACCTGCAAAAAAGTTGAAAAAACTTGAAATTTTTCAAAAAATTTTTTTTACTCGAAACAACCTAAAAAGCCTCAAGAAACGTTCTGAACGCCATTTCGGGTCGTTTCGGATGAATTTATGCTGATTTTTTGAAAATAAGGACTTTGTGATTTTTGAAAAAAGTCATGACCCCGGACCTGCAAAAAAGTTGAAAAATCTTGAAATTTTGCGAAAAATTTTTTTTACTCGAAACAACCTAAAAAGCCTCAAGAAACGTTCTGAACGCCATTTCGGGTCGTTTCGGATAAATTTATGCTGATTTTTTGAAAATAAGGACTTTGTGATTTTTGAAAAAAGTCATGACCCCGGACCTGCAAAAAAGTTGAAAAATCTTGAAATTTTTCAAAAATTTTTTTTTACTCGAAACAACCTAAAAAGCCGCAAGATACGTTCTGAACACCATTTCGGGTCTTTTTGGTGAAGTTGATGCTGATTTTAGCAAAATAAGGAGTTTGTGATTTTTGAAAAAAGTCATGACCCCGGACCTACAAAAAAGTTGAAAACCTTGAAATATTTGAAAAAAATTTTTTTACTCGAAACAATTTAAAAAGCCTCAAGATACGTTCTGAACGCCATTTCGGGTCGTTTCGGTGAAATTTATGCTGATTTTTTGAAAATAAGGAGTTGGTGATTTTTGAAAAAATTCATGACCCCGGACCAGCAAAAAAGTTGAAAAATCTTGCAATTGTTAAAAAAAATTTGTTTACTCGAAACAACCTAAAAAGCCGCAAGATACGTTCTGAACGCCAATTCGGGTCGTTTCGGTGAAATTCATGCTGATTTTTTGAAAAAAAGGAGTTGGTGATATTTGAAAAAATTCATGACCCCGGACCTGCAAAAAAGTTGAAAAATATTGAAATGTTTGAAAAACCTTTTTTCACTCAAAACAACCTGAAAAGCCTCAAGATACGTTCTTAACGCCATTTCGGGTCGTTTCGGATAAATTTATGCTGATTTTTTGGAAATAAGGAGTTTGTGATTTTTGAAAAAAGTCATGATCCCGGACCTGCAAAAAGGTTGAAAAATCTTCAAATTTTTCGAAAATTTTTTTTAACTAGAAACAACCTAAAAAGCCGCAAAATACGTTCTGAACACCATTTCGAGTCGTTTCGGTGAAGTTGATGCTGATTTTAGGAAAATAAGGACTTTGTGATTTTTGAAAAAATTCATGACCCAGGACCTGCAAAAGAGTTGAAAAATCTTGAAACTTTTAAAAAAAATTTTTTTACTCGAAACAACCTAAAAAGCCTCAAGATACGTTCTGAACGCCATTTCGGGTCGTTTCGGTTAAATTTATGTTGATTTTTTGAAAATAAGGAGTTGGTGATTTTTGAAAAAATTCATGACCCCGGACCTGCAAAAAAGTTGAAAAAACTTGAAATTTTTCAAAAAATTTTTTTTACTCGAAACAACCTAAAAAGCCTCAAGAAACGTTCTGAACGCCATTTCGGGTCGTTTCGGATGAATTTATGCTGATTTTTTGAAAATAAGGACTTTGTGATTTTTGAAAAAAGTCATGACCCCGGACCTGCAAAAAAGTTGAAAAATCTTGAAATTTTGCGAAAAATTTTTTTTACTCGAAACAACCTAAAAAGCCTCAAGAAACGTTCTGAACGCCATTTCGGGTCGTTTCGGATAAATTTATGCTGATTTTTTGAAAATAAGGACTTTGTGATTTTTGAAAAAAGTCATGACCCCGGACCTGCAAAAAAGTTGAAAAATCTTGAAATTTTGCGAAAAATTTTTTTACTCGAAACAACCTAAAAAGCCGCAAAATACGTTCTGAACTACATTTCGAGTCGTTTCGGTGAAGTTGATGCTGATTTTAGGAAAATAAGGACTTTGTGATTTTTGAAAAAATTCATGACCCCGGACCTGCAAGAGTTGAAAAATCTTGAAATTTTTCAAAATATTTTTTTCCTCGAAACAACCTAAAAGGCCGCAAAATACGTTCTGAACACCATTTCGAGTCGTTTCGGTGAAGTTGATGCTGATTTTAGGAAAAAAAGGACTTTGTGATTTTTGAAAAAATTCATGACCCCGGACCTGCAAAAAAGTTGAAAAATCTTGAAATTTAAAAAAAATTTTTTTTACTCGAAACAACCTAAAAAGCCGCAAGATACGTTCTGAACACCATTTCGGGTCTTTTTGGTGAAGTTGATGCTGATTTTAGGAAAATAAGGACTTTGTGATTTTTGAAAAAATTCATGACCCAGGACCTGCAAAAGAGTTGAAAAATCTTGAAACATTTAAAAGAAATTTTTTTACTCGAAACAACCTAAAAAGCCTCAAGATACGTTCTGAACGCCATTTCGGGTCGTTTCGGTTAAATTTATGTTGATTTTTTGAAAATAAGGAGTTGGTGATTTTTGAAAAAATTCATGACCCCGGACCTGCAAAAAAGTTGAAAAAACTTGAAATTTTTCAAAAATTTTTTTTTACTCGAAACAACCTAAAAAGCCTCAAGATACGTTCTGAACGCCATTTCGGGTCGTTTCGGATAAATTTATGCTGATTTTTTGAAAATAAGGACTTTGTGATTTTTGAAAAAAGTCATGACCCCGGACCTGCAAAAAAGTTAAAAAATCTTGAAATTTTGCGAAAAATTTTTTTACTCGAAACAACCTAAAAAGCCGCAAAATACGTTCTGAACTACATTTCGAGTCGCTTCGGTGAAGTTGATGCTGATTTTAGGAAAATAAGGACTTTGTGATTTTTGAAAAAATTCATGACCCCGGACCTGCAAAAGAGTTGAAAAATCTTGAAACTTTTAAAAAAAATATTTTTACTCGAAACAACCTAAAAAGCCTCAAGATACGTTCTGAACGCCATTTCGGGTCGTTTCGGTAAAATTTATGTTGATTTTTTGAAAATAAGGAGTTGGTGATTTTTGAAAAAATTCATGACCCCGGACCTGCAAAAAAGTTTAAAAAACTTGAAATTTTTCAAAAAATTATTTTTACTCGAAACAACCTAAAAAGCCTCAAGATACGTTCTGAACGCCATTTCGGGTCGTTTCGGATAAATTTATGCTGATTTTTTGAAAATAAGGACTTTGTGATTTTTGAAAAAAGTCATGACCCCGGACCTGCAAAAAAGTTGAAAAATCTGGAAACTTTTAAAAAAAAATTTCTTACTCGAAACAACCTAAAAAGCCGCAAGATACGTTCTGAACGCCATTTCGGGTCGTTTCGATGAAATTTATGCTGATTTCTTGAAAAAAAAGAGTTGGTGATTTTTGAAAAAATTCATGACCCCGGACCTGCAAAAAAGTTGAAAAACCTGGAGATTTTCAAAAAAATTTTTTTTACTCGAAACAACCTAAAAAGCCGCAAGATACGTTCTGAACACCATTTCGGGTCTTTTTGGTGAAGTTGATGCTGATTTTAGCAAAATTAGGACTTTGTGATTTTTGAAAAAATTCATTTCCACAGACCTGCAAAAGAGTTGAAAAATCTTGAAATTTTTCAAAAATTTTTTTTCCTCAAAACAACCTAAAAAGCCGCAAAATACGTTCTGAACACCATTTCGGGTCGTTTCGGTGAAGTTGATGCTGATTTTAGGAAAATAAGGACTTTGTGATTTTTGAAAAAATTCATGACCCCGGACCTGCAAAAGAGTTGAAAAATCTTGAAACTTTTAGAAGAAATTTTTTTACTCGAAACAACCTAAAGAGCCTCAAGATACGTTCTGAACGCCATTTCGGGTCGTTTCGGTTAAATTTATGTTGATTTTTTGAAAATACGGAGTTGGTGATTTTTGAAAAAATTCATGACCCCGGACCTGCAAAAAAGTTGAAAAATCTTGAAATTTTTCAAAAAATTTTTTTTACTCTAAACAACCTAAAAACCTCAAGATACGTTCTGAACGCCATTTTGGGTCGTTTCGGTTAAATTTATGCTGATTTTTTGAAAATAAGAAGTTGGTGATTTTTGAAAAAAATTCATGACCCCGGACCTGCAAAAAAGTTGAAAAATCTTGAAATTTTTCAAAAAATTTTTTTTACTCGAAACAACCTAAAACGCCGCAAGATACGTTCTGAACACCATTTCGAGTCGTTTCGGTGAAGTTGATGCTGATTTTAGGAAAATAAGGACTTTGTGATTTTTGAAAAAATTCATGACCCCGGACCTGCAAAAGAGTTGAAAAATCTTGAAACATTTAAAAAAATTTTTTACCCGAAACAACCTAAAAAGCCTCAAGATACGTTCTGAACGCCATTTCAGGTCGTTTCGGTTAAATTTATGTTGATTTTTTGAAAATAAGGAATTGGTGATTTTTGAAAAAATTCATGACCCCAGACCTGCAAAAAAGTTGAAAAATCTTGCAATTTTTAAAAAAATTTTTTTTACTCGAAACAACCTAAAAAGCCGCAAAATACGTTCTGAACACCATTTCGGTTCTTTTTGGTGAAGTTAATGCTGATTTTAGGAAAATAAGGAATTTGTGATTTTTGAAAAAATTCATGACCCCGGACCTGCAAGAGTTGAAAAATCTTGAAATTTTTAAAAAAAATTTTTTCCTCGAAACAACCTAAAAGGCCGCAAAATACGTTCTGAACACCATTTCGATTCGTTTCGGTGAAGTTGATGCTGATTTTAGGAAAATAAGGAATTTGTGATTTTTGAAAAAATTCATGACCCCGGACCTGCAAAAAAGTTGAAAAATCTTGAAATTTTAAAAAAATATTTTTTACTCGAAACAACCTAAAAAGCCGCAAGATACGTTCTGAACACCATTTCGGGTCTTTTTGGTGAAGTTGATGCTGATTTTAGGAAAATAAGGACTTTGTGATTTTTGAAAAAAGTCATGACCCCGGACCTGCAAAAAAGTTGAAAAATCTTGACATTTTTCAAAAAATTTTTTTACTCGAAACAACCAAAATAGCCGCAACATACCTTCTGAACGCCGTTTCGTGTCTTTTCGGTGAAATTTATGCTGATTTTTTGAAAATAAGGACTTTGTGATCTTTGAAAAAAGTCATGACCCCGGACCTGCAAAAAAATTGAAGAATCTTGAAATTTTTCAAAAAATTTTTTTACTCGAAACAACCAAAATAGCCGCAACATACCTTCTGAACGCCGTTTCGTGTCTTTTCGGTGAAATTTATGCTGATTTTTTGAAAATAAGGACTTTGTGATTTTTGAAAAAAGTCATGACCCCGGACCTGCAAAAAAGTTGAAAAATCTTGAAATTTTTCAAAAAAATTTTTTACTCGGAACAACCTAAAAAGCCTCAAGATACGTTCTGAACGCCATCTCAGGTCGTTTCGGTTAAATTTATGCTGATTTTTTTAAAATAAGGACTTTGTGATTTTTTAAAAAAGTCATGACCCCGGACCTGCAAAAAAGTTGAAAAATCTTGAAATTTTTCGAAAACTTTTTTACTCGAAACAACCTAAAAAGCCTCAAGATACGTTTCGAACGCCATTTCGGGTCGTTTCGGTTAAATTTATCTTGATTTTTTGAAAATAAGGAGTTGGTGATTTTTGAAAAAATTCATGACCCCGGACCTGCAAAAAAGTTGAAAAATCTTGAAAATTTTCAGAAAAATTTTTTTACTCGAAACAACCTAAAAAGCTGCAAGATACGTTCTGAACGCCATTTCGGGTCGTTTTGGTGAAGTTGATGCTGATTTTAGCAAAATAAGGACTTTGTGATTTTTGAAAAAATTCATGACCACAGACCTGCAAAAGAGTTGAAAAATCTTGAAATTTTTCAAAAAATTTTTTTCCTCAAAACAACCTAAAAAGCCGCAAAATACGTTCTGAACACCATTTCGGGTCGTTTCGGTGAAGTTGATGCTGATTTTAGGAAAATAAGGACTTTGTGATTTTTGAAAAAATTCATGACCCCGGACCTGCAAAAAAGTTGAAAAATCTTGAAACTTTTAGAAGAAATTTTTTTACTCGAAACAACCTAAAGAGCCTCAAGATACGTTCTGAACGCCATTTCGGGTCGTTTCGGTTAAATTTATATTGATTTTTTGAAAATACGGAGTTGGTGATTTTGAAAAAATTCATGACCCCGGACCTGCAAAAAAATTGAAGAATCTTGAAATTTTTCAAAAAATTTTTTTACTCGAAACAACCAAAATAGCCGCAACATACCTTCTGAACGCCGTTTCGTGTCTTTTCGGTGAAATTTATGCTGATTTTTTGAAAATAAGGACTTTGTGATTTTTGAAAAAAGTCATGACCCCGGACCTGCAAAAAAGTTGAAAAATCTTGAAATTTTTAAAAAAAATTTTTTACTCGGAACAACCTAAAAAGCCTCAAGATACGTTCTGAACGCCATCTCAGGTCGTTTCGGTTAAATTTATGCTGATTTTTTTAAAATAAGGACTTTGTGATTTTTTAAAAAAGTCATGACCCCGGACCTGCAAAAAAGTTGAAAAATCTTGAAATTTTTCGAAAACTTTTTTACTCGAAACAACCTAAAAAGCCTCAAGATACGTTTCGAACGCCATTTCGGGTCGTTTTGGTGAAATTTATGCTCATTTTTTGAAAATAAGGAGTTGGTGATTTTTGAAAAATTTCATGACCCCGGACCTGCAAAAAAGTTGAAAAACCTTGAAATTTTTCAAAAAATTTTCTTTACACCAAACAACCTAAAAAACCTCAAGATACGTTCTGAACGCCATTACAGGTCGTTTTGGTAAAATTTATGCTGATTTTTTGAAAATAAGGACTTTGTGATTTTTGAAAAAGTCATGACCCCCGCACCTGCAAAAAGTTAAAAATATTTCAATTTTTTCAAAAAAAAATTTTACAAGAAACAATATAAAGCTTAAAATTTTACCTTTCTGAAATCATTTCTAGACATTTGGTTGAGCCTCCAAGTGGTATCTGAAAATGGTAGGAAAGAGTATTTATAGCATGTTTCACATTGAAACTTGAAAAAATCTCAAAATATGTGAACTTTGTAAAAAAAATATTTCTAGAAATAACGTCAAAAGCCTTAATTTATGTTGGGAACACCATTTCGGGTAGTTTCAGCGAATATTATGCATATATTTACAAAAAAAGGGCTTAGTGATTTTTGAAAAAATTCATGACCCGGGCCTGCAAAAAGGTTGAAAAATCTTGAAATTTTAAAAAAAAAATTTTTACTCGAAACAACCTAAAAAGCCTCAAGATACGTTCTGAACGCCATTTTGGGTCGTTTCGGTTAAATTTATGTTGATTTTTTGAAAATAAGGAGTTGGTGATTTTTGAAAAAATTCATGACCCCGGACCTGCAAAAAAGTTGAAAAAACTTGAAATTTTTCAAAAAATTTTTTTTACTCGAAACAACCTAAAAAGCCTCAAGATACGTTCTGAACGCCATTTCGGGTCGTTTTGGATAAATTTATGCTGATTTTTTGAAAATAAGGACTTTGTGATTTTTGAAAAAAGTCATGACCCCGGACCTGCAAAAAAGTTGAAAAATCTTGAAATTTTAAAAAAATTTTTTTTACTCAAAACAACCTTAAAAGCCGCAAGATACGTTCTGAATGCCATTTCGGGTCGCTTCAGTGAAAATTATGCTGATTTTTTGAAAAAAAAGGGTTGATGATTTTTGAAAAACTTCATGACCCGGGACCTGCAAAAGAGTTGAAAAATCTTGAAACATTTAAAAGAAATTTTTTTACTCGAAACAACCTAAAAAGCCGCAAGATACGTTCTGAACGCCATTTCGGGTCGTTTCGATGAAATTTATGCTGATTTTTTGAAAAAAAGGAGTTGGTGATTTTTGAAAAAATTCATGACCCTGGACCTGCAAAAAAAATGAATAATCTTGAAATTTTTCAAAAAATTTTTTTCCTCAAAACAACCTAAAAAGCCGCAAAATACGTTCTGAACACCATTTCGGGTCGTTTCGGTGAAGTTGATGCTGATTTTAGGAAAATAAGGACTTTGTGATTTTTGAAAAAATTAATGACCCCGGACCTGCAAAAAAGTTGAAAAATCTTGAAACTTTTAAAAAAAATTTTTTTACTCGAAACAACCTAAAAACCTCAAGATACGTTCTGAACGCCATTTTGGGTCGTTTCGGTTAAATTTATGCTGATTTTTTGAAAATAAGGAGTTGGTGATTTTTGAAAAATTTCATGACCCCGGACCTGCAAAAAAGTTGAAAAACCTTGAAATTTTTCAAAAAATTTTCTTTACACCAAACAACCTAAAAAGCCTCAAGATACGTTCTGAACGCCATTACAGGTCGTTTTGGTAAAATTTATGCTGATTTTTTGAAAATAAGGACTTTGTGATTTTTGAAAAAGTCATGACCCCCGCACCTGCAAAAAGTTAAAAATATTTCAATTTTTTCAAAAAAAAATTTTACAAGAAACAATATAAAGCTTAAAATTTTACCTTTCTGAAATCATTTCTAGACATTTGGTTGAGCCTCCAAGTGGTATCTGAAAATGGTAGGAAAGAGTATTTATAGCATGTTTCACATTGAAACTTGAAAAAATCTCAAAATATGTGAACTTTGTAAAAAAAATATTTCTAGAAATAACGTCAAAAGCCTTAATTTATGTTGGGAACACCATTTCGGGTAGTTTCAGCGAATATTATGCATATATTTACAAAAAAAGGGCTTAGTGATTTTTGAAAAAATTAATGACCCGGGCCTGCAAAAAGGTTGAAAAATCTTGAAATTTTAAAAAAAAAATTTTTACTCGAAACAACCTAAAAAGCCTCAAGATACGTTCTGAACGCCATTTTGGGTCGTTTCGGTTAAATTTATGTTGATTTTTTGAAAATAAGGAGTTGGTGATTTTTGAAAAAATTCATGACCCCGGACCTTCAAAAAAGTTGAAAAAACTTGAAATTTTTCAAAAAATTTTTTTTACTCGAAACAACCTAAAAAGCCTCAAGATACGTTCTGAACGCCGTTTCGTGTCTTTTCGGTGAAATTTATGCTGATTTTTTGAAAATAAGGACTTTGTGATCTTTGAAAAAAGTCATGACCCCGGACCTGCAAAAAAATTGAAGAATCTTGAAATTTTTCAAAAAATTTTTTTACTCGAAACAACCAAAATAGCCGCAACATACCTTCTGAACGCCGTTTCGTGTCTTTTCGGTGAAATTTATGCTGATTTTTTGAAAATAAGGACTTTGTGATTTTTGAAAAAAGTCATGACCCCGGACCTGCAAAAAAGTTGAAAAATCTTGAAATTTTTCAAAAAAATTTTTTACTCGGAACAACCTAAAAAGCCTCAAGATACGTTCTGAACGCCATCTCAGGTCGTTTCGGTTAAATTTATGCTGATTTTTTTAAAATAAGGACTTTGTGATTTTTTAAAAAAGTCATGACCCCGGACCTGCAAAAAAGTTGAAAAATCTTGAAATTTTTCGAAAACTTTTTTACTCGAAACAACCTAAAAAGCCTCAAGATACGTTTCGAACGCCATTTCGGGTCGTTTCGGTTAAATTTATCTTGATTTTTTGAAAATAAGGAGTTGGTGATTTTTGAAAAAATTCATGACCCCGGACCTGCAAAAAAGTTGAAAAATCTTGAAAATTTTCAGAAAAATTTTTTTACTCGAAACAACCTAAAAAGCTGCAAGATACGTTCTGAACGCCATTTCGGGTCGTTTTGGTGAAGTTGATGCTGATTTTAGCAAAATAAGGACTTTGTGATTTTTGAAAAAATTCATGACCACAGACCTGCAAAAGAGTTGAAAAATCTTGAAATTTTTCAAAAAATTTTTTTCCTCAAAACAACCTAAAAAGCCGCAAAATACGTTCTGAACACCATTTCGGGTCGTTTCGGTGAAGTTGATGCTGATTTTAGGAAAATAAGGACTTTGTGATTTTTGAAAAAATTCATGACCCCGGACCTGCAAAAAAGTTGAAAAATCTTGAAACTTTTAGAAGAAATTTTTTTACTCGAAACAACCTAAAGAGCCTCAAGATACGTTCTGAACGCCATTTCGGGTCGTTTCGGTTAAATTTATGTTGATTTTTTGAAAATACGGAGTTGGTGATTTTGAAAAAATTCATGACCCCGGACCTGCAAAAAAATTGAAGAATCTTGAAATTTTTCAAAAAATTTTTTTACTCGAAACAACCAAAATAGCCGCAACATACCTTCTGAACGCCGTTTCGTGTCTTTTCGGTGAAATTTATGCTGATTTTTTGAAAATAAGGACTTTGTGATTTTTGAAAAAAGTCATGACCCCGGACCTGCAAAAAAGTTGAAAAATCTTGAAATTTTTAAAAAAAATTTTTTACTCGGAACAACCTAAAAAGCCTCAAGATACGTTCTGAACGCCATCTCAGGTCGTTTCGGTTAAATTTATGCTGATTTTTTTAAAATAAGGACTTTGTGATTTTTTAAAAAAGTCATGACCCCGGACCTGCAAAAAAGTTGAAAAATCTTGAAATTTTTCGAAAACTTTTTTACTCGAAACAACCTAAAAAGCCTCAAGATACGTTTCGAACGCCATTTCGGGTCGTTTTGGTGAAATTTATGCTCATTTTTTGAAAATAAGGAGTTGGTGATTTTTGAAAAATTTCATGACCCCGGACCTGCAAAAAAGTTGAAAAACCTTGAAATTTTTCAAAAAATTTTCTTTACACCAAACAACCTAAAAAACCTCAAGATACGTTCTGAACGCCATTACAGGTCGTTTTGGTAAAATTTATGCTGATTTTTTGAAAATAAGGACTTTGTGATTTTTGAAAAAGTCATGACCCCCGCACCTGCAAAAAGTTAAAAATATTTCAATTTTTTCAAAAAAAAATTTTACAAGAAACAATATAAAGCTTAAAATTTTACCTTTCTGAAATCATTTCTAGACATTTGGTTGAGCCTCCAAGTGGTATCTGAAAATGGTAGGAAAGAGTATTTATAGCATGTTTCACATTGAAACTTGAAAAAATCTCAAAATATGTGAACTTTGTAAAAAAAATATTTCTAGAAATAACGTCAAAAGCCTTAATTTATGTTGGGAACACCATTTCGGGTAGTTTCAGCGAATATTATGCATATATTTACAAAAAAAGGGCTTAGTGATTTTTGAAAAAATTCATGACCCGGGCCTGCAAAAAGGTTGAAAAATCTTGAAATTTTAAAAAAAAAATTTTTACTCGAAACAACCTAAAAAGCCTCAAGATACGTTCTGAACGCCATTTTGGGTCGTTTCGGTTAAATTTATGTTGATTTTTTGAAAATAAGGAGTTGGTGATTTTTGAAAAAATTCATGACCCCGGACCTGCAAAAAAGTTGAAAAAACTTGAAATTTTTCAAAAAATTTTTTTTACTCGAAACAACCTAAAAAGCCTCAAGATACGTTCTGAACGCCATTTCGGGTCGTTTTGGATAAATTTATGCTGATTTTTTGAAAATAAGGACTTTGTGATTTTTGAAAAAAGTCATGACCCCGGACCTGCAAAAAAGTTGAAAAATCTTGAAATTTTAAAAAAATTTTTTTTACTCAAAACAACCTTAAAAGCCGCAAGATACGTTCTGAATGCCATTTCGGGTCGCTTCAGTGAAAATTATGCTGATTTTTTGAAAAAAAAGGGTTGATGATTTTTGAAAAACTTCATGACCCGGGACCTGCAAAAGAGTTGAAAAATCTTGAAACATTTAAAAGAAATTTTTTTACTCGAAACAACCTAAAAAGCCGCAAGATACGTTCTGAACGCCATTTCGGGTCGTTTCGATGAAATTTATGCTGATTTTTTGAAAAAAAGGAGTTGGTGATTTTTGAAAAAATTCATGACTCTGGACCTGCAAAAAAAATGAATAATCTTGAAATTTTTCAAAAAATTTTTTTCCTCAAAACAACCTAAAAAGCCGCAAAATACGTTCTGAACACCATTTCGGGTCGTTTCGGTGAAGTTGATGCTGATTTTAGGAAAATAAGGACTTTGTGATTTTTGAAAAAATTAATGACCCCGGACCTGCAAAAAAGTTGAAAAATCTTGAAACTTTTAAAAAAAATTTTTTTACTCGAAACAACCTAAAAACCTCAAGATACGTTCTGAACGCCATTTTGGGTCGTTTCGGTTAAATTTATGCTGATTTTTTGAAAATAAGGAGTTGGTGATTTTTGAAAAATTTCATGACCCCGGACCTGCAAAAAAGTTGAAAAACCTTGAAATTTTTCAAAAAATTTTCTTTACACCAAACAACCTAAAAAGCCTCAAGATACGTTCTGAACGCCATTACAGGTCGTTTTGGTAAAATTTATGCTGATTTTTTGAAAATAAGGACTTTGTGATTTTTGAAAAAGTCATGACCCCCGCACCTGCAAAAAGTTAAAAATATTTCAATTTTTTCAAAAAAAAATTTTACAAGAAACAATATAAAGCTTAAAATTTTACCTTTCTGAAATCATTTCTAGACATTTGGTTGAGCCTCCAAGTGGTATCTGAAAATGGTAGGAAAGAGTATTTATAGCATGTTTCACATTGAAACTTGAAAAAATCTCAAAATATGTGAACTTTGTAAAAAAAATATTTCTAGAAATAACGTCAAAAGCCTTAATTTATGTTGGGAACACCATTTCGGGTAGTTTCAGCGAATATTATGCATATATTTACAAAAAAAGGGCTTAGTGATTTTTGAAAAAATTAATGACCCGGGCCTGCAAAAAGGTTGAAAAATCTTGAAATTTTAAAAAAAAAATTTTTACTCGAAACAACCTAAAAAGCCTCAAGATACGTTCTGAACGCCATTTTGGGTCGTTTCGGTTAAATTTATGTTGATTTTTTGAAAATAAGGAGTTGGTGATTTTTGAAAAAATTCATGACCCCGGACCTGCAAAAAAGTTGAAAAAACTTGAAATTTTTCAAAAAAATTTTTTTACTCGAAACAACCTAAAAAGCCTCAAGATACGTTCTGAACGCCATTTCGGGTCGTTTTGGATAAATTTATGCTGATTTTTTGAAAATAAGGACTTTGTGATTTTTGAAAAAAGTCATGACCCCGGACCTGCAAAAAAGTTGAAAAATCTTGAAATTTTAAAAAAATTTTTTTTTACTCAAAACAACCTTAAAAGCCGCAAGATACGTTCTGAATGCCATTTCGGGTTGCTTCAGTGAAAATTATGCTGATTTTTTGAAAAAAAAGGGTTGATGATTTTTGAAAAAATTCATGACCCGGGACCTGCAAAAGAGTTGAAAAATCTTGAAACATTTAAAAGAAATTTTTTCACTCGAAACAACCTAAAAAGCCGCAAGATACGTTCTGAACGCCATTTCGGGTCGTTTCGATGAAATTTATGCTGATTTTTTGAAAAAAAGGAGTTGGTGATTTTTGAAAAAATTCATGACCCTGGACCTGCAAAAAAAATGAATAATCTTGAAATTTTTCAAAAATTTTTTTTCCTCAAAACAACCTAAAAAGCCGCAAAATACGTTCTGAACACCATTTCGGGTCGTTTCGGTGAAGTTGATGCTGATTTTAGGAAAATAAGGACTTTGTGATTTTTGAAAAAATTAATGACCCCGGACCTGCAAAAAAGTTGAAAAATCTTGAAACTTTTAAAAAAAATTTTTTTACTCGAAACAACCTAAAAACCTCAAGATACGTTCTGAACGCCATTTTGGGTCGTTTCGGTTAAATTTATGCTGATTTTTTGAAAATAAGAAGTTGGTGATTTTTGAAAAAATTCATGACCCCGGACCTGCAAAAAAGTTGAAAAATCTTGAAATTTTTCAAAAAATTTTTTTTACTCGAAACAACCTAAAACGCCGCAAGATACGTTCTGAACACCATTTTGAGTCGTTTCGGTGAAGTTGATGCTGATTTTAGGAAAATAAGGACTTTGTGATTTTTGAAAAAATTCATGACCCCGGACCTGCAAAAGAGTTGAAAAATCTTGAAACTTTTAAAAAAAATTTTTTTACTCGAAACAACCTTAAAAGCCTCAAGATACGTTCTGAACGCCATTTCGGGTCGCTTCGGATAAATTTATGCTGATTTTTTGAAAATAAGGAGTTGGTGATTTTTGAAAAAAGTCATGACCCCGGACCTGCAAAAAAGTTGAAAAATCTTGAAATTTTTAAAAAAATTTTTTACTCGAAACAACCTAAAAAGCCTCAAGATACGTTCTGAACGCCATCTCGGGTCGTTCCGGTGAAATTTATGCTGATTTTTTGAAATAAGGACTTTGTGATTTTCGAAAAAATTCCTGACCCCGGGCCTGCAAAAAAGTTGAAAAATCTTGAAATTTTCCAAAAAAATTTTTTATTCAAAACAACCTAAAAAGCCTCAAGATACGTTCTGAACGCCATCTCGGGTCGTTTCGGTGAAATTTATGCTGATTTTTTGAAAATAAGGACTTTGTGATTTTTGAAAAAAGTCATGACCCCGGACCTGCAAAAAAGTTGAAAAATCTTGAAATTTTTCGAAAAATTTTTTACTCGAAACAACCTAAAAAGCCTCAAGATACGTTTCGAACGCCATTTCGGGTCGTTTCGGTTAAATTTATGCTGATTTTTTGAAAACAAGGACTTTGTGATTTTTGAAAAAGGTCATGACCCCGGACCTGCAAAAAAGTTGAAAAATCTTGAAATTTTTCAAAAAAATTTTTTTACTCGAAACAACCTAAAAAGCCACAAGATACGTTATGAACGCCATTTCGGGTCTTTTCGGTGAAATTTATGCTCATTTTTTGAAAATAAGGAGTTGGTGATTTTTGAAAAATTTCATGACCCCGGACCTGCAAAAAAGTTGAAAAACCTTGAAATTTTTCAAAAAATTTTCTTTACACCAAACAACCTAAAAAGACGCAAAATACGTTCTGAACACCATTTCGGGTCGTTTCGGTGAAGTTGATGCTGATTTTTTGAAAAAAAAGGGTTGATGATTTTTGAAAAAATTCATGACCCTGGACCTGCAAAAAAAATGAATAATCTTGAAATTTTTCAAAAAAATTTTTTCCTCAAAACAACCTAAAAAGCCGCAAAATACGTTCTGAACACCATTTCGGGTCGTTTCGGTGAAGTTGATGCTGATTTTAGGAAAATAAGGACTTTGTGATTGATTTTTGAAAAAATTAATGACCCCGGACCTGCAAAAAAGTTGAAAAATCTTGAAACTTTTAAAAAAAATTTTTTTACTCGAAACAACCTAAAAACCTCAAGATACGTTCTGAACGCCATTTTGGGTCGTTTCGGTTAAATTTATGCTGATTTTAGGAAAATAAGGAATTTGTGATTTTTGAAAAAATTCATGACCCCGGACCTGCAAAAAAGTTGAAAAATCTTGAAATTTTTCAAAAAAATTTTTTTACTCGAAACAACCTAAAAACCTCAAGATACGTTCTGAACACCATTTCTGGTCGTTTCGGTTAAATTTATGTTGATTTTTTTGAAAATAAGGATTTGGTGATTTTTGAAAAAATTCATGACCCCGGACCTGCAAAAAAGTTGAAAAATCTTGAAATTTTTCAAAAAAAATTTTTTTACTCGAAACAACCTAAAAACCTCAAGATACGTTCTGAACGCCATTTTGGGTCGTTTCGGTTAAATTTATGCTGATTTTAGGAAAATAAGGAATTTGTGATTTTTGAAAAAATTCGTGACCCCGGACCTGCAAGAGTTGAAAAATCTTGAAATTTTTAAAAAAAATTTTTTCCTCGAAACAACCTTAAAGGCCGCAAAATACGTTCTGAACACCATTTCGATTCGTTTCGGTGAAGTTGATGCTGATTTCAGGAAAATTAGGAATTTGTGATTTTTGAAAAAATTCATGACCTCGGACCTGCAAAAAAGTTGAAAAATCTTGAAATTTTAAAAAAAATTTTTTTACTCGAAACAACCTAAAAAGCCGCAAGATACGTTCTGAACACCATTTCAGGTCTTTTTGGTGAAGTTGATGGTGATTTTAGGAAAATAAGGACTTTGTGATTTTTGAAAAAATTCATGACCCCGGACCTGCAAGAGTTGAAAAATCTTGAAATTTTTCAAAAAATTTTTTTACTCGAAACAACCTAAAAAGCTGCAAGATACGTTCTGAACACCATTTCGGGTCTTTTTGGTGAAGTTGATGCTGATTTTAGGAAAATAAGGACTTTGTGATTTTTGAAAAAATTCATGACCCCGGACCTGCAAAAAAGTTGAAAAATCTTGAAATTTTTCAAAAAATTTTTTTACTCGAAACAACCTAAATAGCCGCAACATACCTTCTGAACGCCATTTCGTGTCTTTTCGGTGAAATTTATGCTCATTTCTTGAAAATAAGGACTTTGTGATTTTTGAAAAAAGTCATGACCCCGGACCTGCAAAAAAGTTGAAAAATCTTGAAATTTTTCGAAAAATTTTTTACTCGAAACAACCTTAAAAGCCTCAAGATACGTTCTGAACGCCATCCCGGGTCGTTTCGGTGAAATTTATGCTGATTTTTTTTAAAATAAGGACTTTGTGATTTTTTGAAAAAAGTCATGACCCCGGACCTGCAAAAAAGTTGAAAAATCTTGAAATTTTTCGAAAAATTTTTTACTCGGAACAACCTAAAAAGCCTCAAGATACGTTCTGAACGCCATCTCGGGTCGTTTCGGTTAAATTTATGCTGATTTTTTTAAAAAAAGGAGTTGGTGATTTTTGAAAAAATTCATGACCACGGACCTGCAAAAAAGTTGAAAAATCTTGAAATTTTTCAAAAAATTTCTTTTACTCGAAACAACCTAAAAAGCCGCAAGATACGTTCTGAACACCATTTCGGGTCTTTTTGGTGAAGTTGATGCTGATTTTAGCAAAATAAGGACTTTGTGATTTTTGAAAAAATTCATGACCACAGACCTGCAAAAGAGTTGAAAAATCTTGAAATTTTCAAAAAAATATTTTCCTCCAAACAACCTAAAAAGCCGCAAAATACGTTCTGAACACCATTTCGGGTCGTTTCGGTGAAGTTGATGCTGATTTTAGGAAAATAAGGACTTTGTGATTTTTGAAAAAAGTCATGACCCCGGACCTGCAAAAAAGTTGAAAAATCTTGAAATTTTTCGAAAAATTTTTTACTCGAAACAACCTAAAAAGCCTCAAGATACGTTTCGAACGCCATTTCGGGTCGTTTCGGTTAAATTTATCTTGATTTTTTGAAAATAAGGAGTTGGTGATTTTTGAAAAAATTCATGACCCCGGACCTGCAAAAAAGTTGAAAAATCTTGAAATTTTTCAAAAAAATTTTTTTACTCGAAACAACCTAAAAACCTCAAGATACGTTCTGAACGCCATTTCGGGTCGTTTCGGTTAAATTTATGCTGATTTTTTGAAAATAAGAAGTTGGTGATTTTCGAAAAAATTCCTGACCCCGGACCTGCAAAAAAGTTGAAAAAGCTTGAAATTTTTCAAAAATTTTTTTTTACACGAAACAACCTAAAAAGCCGCAAGATACGTTCTGAACGCTATTTCAGGTCGTTTTGGTGAAATTTATGCTGATTTTTTGAAAACAAGGACTTTGTGATTTTTGAAAAAAGTCCTGACCCCGGACCTGCAAAAAAGTTGAAAAATCTTGAAATTTTTCAAAAAAATTTTTTTACTCGAAACAACCTAAAAAGCCGCAAGATACCTTCTGAATGCCATTTCGGGTTGTTTCGGTGAAAATAATGCTGATTTTTTGAAAAAAAATGGTTGGTGATTTTTGAAAAAATTCATGACCCCGGACCTGCAAAAAAGTTGAAAAATCCTGAAATTTTTTAAAAATTTTTTTTTACTCGAAACAACCCAAAAAGCCTCAAGATACGTTCTGAACGCCATTTTGGGTAGTTTCGGTGGAATTTATGCTGATTTTTTGAAAAAAAAAGGAGTTGGTGATTTTTGAAAAATTCATGACCCCGGACCTATAAAAAATTGAAAATCTTGAACATTTCCAATAAAATTTTTTTACTCGAAACAACCTAAAAAGCCGCAAGATACGCTCTGAACGCCATTTCGGGTCGTTTCGGTGAAATTTATGCTGATTTTTTGAAAAAAAGGAGTTGGTGATTTTTGAAAAAGTTCATGACCCCGGACCTGTAAAAAAGTTGAAAAATCTTGAAATTTTTCAAAAAAATTTTTTTACTCGAAACAACCTAAAAAGCCTCAATATACGTTCTGAACGCCATTTTGGGTAGTTTCGGTGGAATTTATGCTGATTTTTTGAACATAAGGAGTTTGGAGATTTTTGAAAAAATTCATGACCCCGGACCTGCAAAAAAGTTGAAAATCTTGAATATTTCCAATAAAATTTTTTAACTCGAAACAACCTAAAAAGCCGCAAGATACGCTCTGAACGCCATTTCGGGTCGTTTCGGTGAAATTTATGCTGATTTTTTGGAAAAAAGGAGTTGGTGATTTTTGAAAAAATTCATGACCCCTGACCTGAAAAAAAGTTGAAAAATCTTGAAATTGTTCAAAAAAATTATTTTACTCGAAACAACCTAAAAAGCCTCAATATACGTTCTGAACGCCATTTCGGGTCGTTTCGGTGAAATTTATGCTGATTTTTTGAAAATAAGGAGTTTGTCATTTTTGAACAAATTCATGACCCCGGACATGTAAAAAAGTTGAAAAATCTTGAAATTTTTCAAAAAAATTTTTTTACTCGAAACAACCTAAAAAGCCTCAATATACGTTCTGAACGCCATTTCGGGTCATTTCGGTGAAATTTATGCTGATTTTTTGAAAATAAGGAGTTGGTGATTTTTGAACAAATTCATGACCCCGGACCTGCAAAGAAGTTGAAAAATCTTGAAATTTTTCAAAAAAATTTTTTTACTCGAAACAACATAAAAAGCCGCGAGATACGTTCTGAACGACATTTCGGGTCATTTCGGTGAAACTTATGCTGATTTTTTGAAAAAAAGGAGTTTGTGATTTTTGAAAAAATTCATGACCCCCGGACGTGAAAAAGTTAAAAATATTTAAATTTTCTCAAAAAAAATTTTTATGTGAAACAATATAAAGCTTAAAATTTTACCTTTCTGATATCATTTCTAGATATTTGGTTAAGCCTCCAAGTGGTATCTGAAAATGGTAGGAAAGAGTATTTATAGCATGTTTCACACTGAAACTTGAAAAAACCTGAAAATATGTGAACATTGTAAAAAAATATTTCTAGAAATAACGTCAAAAGCCTTAATTTATGTTCGGAACACCATTTTGGGTAGTTTCAGTGAAAATTATGCACATGTTTAAAAAATAAGGACTTAGTGATTTTTGAAGAAATCCAAGATCCCTGACCTGCTAAAAAGTTCAAAAAATTTGAAATTTTTCAAAAATTTTTTTACTCGAAACAGCCTAAAAGCCTTAATGTACGTTCTGAACACCATGTGGCCTCTAATAGGTACACTGGGAAGAAAAACAAGGATCGCAGGCCTCTCCGCACCGATTTTAGTAGGTGTGTGGCTCATGGGGTGACACTGATTGAAAGTGAATCCTTTATCACACACAACCAACACAAACATTTTTCCAGTGTTTATTATTTATATAGTGTCAAGGGATTGCCTAGATGGTGAAGGCTGTACTTTAAAAATGATTCCACAGAGCAACAAGACAATGTTGCAGATAAAATAGTAATTGTAAATGCATATGGATGAGGTGGACAATATTGCTAGTTGTGCATCACATCCATGTGCGCCTTGGCACCACTACAGGTGCATGGCACGCAATTACATGCCAGAAACCGAGAGGCCTGATTTGCTTTTATTTGAGATAATAAGTTTGTTTTGTTGGCTAAGAATGAAACTGGCAAGACTTTTTTATTCTGAAATATTTAAAACCTGGCTTCAATGGTAATGCATCCATAAGATACCACAAAGAACTGTTAGAGCAATTGTACAGAAGCATTTCAATAGAATATTCCAATTTGCTGACAATCTTGTATTGATATGCTTGTTTGTACCATGTTATAGGAATAAAAAGTTATCTGAGAAAAAACCCAAGAATCCACTCTTATGACCCTGATACCTTGTCAGTTGCTTTCATGAGATATTTTTCAAAGATTGATATTCTTGCAAATCTGATGAAAATCTTAAGTATATATCTTTGATTTTATAAATATATATATCATGTGAAAAGATAGTTTCAATATATTTCTAAAACCATTAAAATTTAAAATTTAATGATATTCAAAGGCAGCCAGCAGTTTTGGAGAAAGCAGGATGAGGAACCTGTCAGTTAAAAAATGGACCACGGTTCAGCAGCGGGTCAGCAACAGTTGGTCCATATTTTCATTAACCATTTCAAATTCAGAGAAATAAATGCTTTATGGCCATAAAACAGTAAAATAAATCCACAAAAAAATAGTGAAACCAAACCACACAAAAATAGTCAAACAAACTATTCAATGTAAAAGTAATTTGCCATTTTAGAAAATGTCAGTTGAGAAATTGACCATGATTCAGCAATGCGTCAGCAATTGTCAGACAAAATACTCATAAAACATTTCAAATTGATAAAAAATTTAATGTTTTAGGCTTTAAGGGACAAGGGAATGTGTCTCCAAAAGAAAATTGGTGAAATCAAAACTATTCAATGTAAAATTTATTTGCCATTTTATGGAAAGTCACTTGAGAAATGAACCATGGTTCAGCAATGGGACAGCAATGATCAGGTTTTGAAAAATACAGACAATTTTGTTTTTCTTTTCTTTTCTTTCTATTCAGGGTAACTTCTTACACAGTCCAGAATTAACATTCTCAAAGAGAAAACAAGTTAAGTTCTTTGCAGGCAAAATCTTATTCATTGATCAACCATTGTCACTAGCCATGGTCAGAACTTGTCAGAATCATGGTTCAACCATGGTAGGACCATTGCAAACTATGGTTAGCCTGTGAACCATGCTTGGGTTTTTGCAGGGATAAAAGTGTAACCTCAGTGAATATGTTGTCTTTCAAGAATCAAACTGCTAGCCAATGACAAAATTTAGTTATTACAGCTAAATATATACAAAATTGGTAAAAGAGACTTTCTTAGTAACTAAAAACATTAATGTAACTGCTGACTTTTAAGCTGCAAGGTAGGTTGTAATATGTGGCAGCTCATTTTCTTACATTGGACATTCTATGTCAACCATTTCCAGCAACATCAAGTTTAGGACCAGTGCATGCTGCAGTATAAGCACACATTTAATGTAAAGAAACGGCCCTCCTAAATTGCTATTCCAATTTTCCCTCTCAATGCAGTAATTACGGAACTGATGAAAGAGTCGAAATGTGATGCTGCTTTGCACTGCTAAGTGAGCTGGTTTGAACCTCGCCCGCCCGGCAACCTTAACCACGAATGCCAGCTTGCAGGTTGCATTTTGGGGTTCCCTTTTCATAATCAACCACTGGCATTAAAAATACCATAATTTGCACAAATGCAAATTTGCCAAAAATAATAAGGTGAGAAAAGAAGTTGGCAACATACCGCAACGAAATTGCTGAGATTTTCTTCATGATGATGCCAGTTCGTGTTGCAACCGCCCTCTTTTGAATTCCTTCCAGAACAGCATTCTTCGTACTTTATAGCAGCTTGCGTTTAAGCTGATTGTAAATAGATGTGTCCAAGATTGGTTGATAAGAACAAGGAAATGAAACTGCAATCTCGTCCTTCCTCCATGGCCGAGTCGTGCAATCCAACATGATGTTCATTCCCGCCGTGTTCGTTGGCTGAAAAGCTGGAATCGAGGCTACAACAACCTCCCCAAGGATTGCGCAGCGTCGCAGGATCGTCGGTAGGGTTCATAGGACCAGAACGGCTGGTATAGAAGGAGGAAAAATTTCAAAAAACCAACAATTTATTGGATATTCTAAGATATTCTTTAAACTTAATAAAGGTTTATCTTTGCGTAAAAAAATTTTCTTCTTCCCTTACTTTCGGTGTGGACGCTCATAATGTAGACAAAGACTTTTTTAAAACAAATAAAAATAATGGCGTTTTAAAAAATATCCACCACCGTGTCAACGGAACCTTGTTTTGGTTCCTTGGTTTTGCTAACTTAGTGTACTATGATATCCTTTCAGTCGGTGTAAACGATAAACAAAGTGCTCACAATAGCTGCTACACATGACACTTTCATGCCACATGCTGACAGAGAATGTCGAAAATATTCACGGAGGGCATTACATGCGGCTATTAATACTTTGTGAAATGAATTCCAAGCCCTTTTCCCAAAGGCAGCATTGAAGATAGTGAGCACATAACTGCACATAATCATAATGGCGGTTAAAGCTTACTTTCCACTGAGCGAAAAGCTGCCGCGCGAAACCTGTGAAGTTTTTTTGCGATTAACGTTTAAGCTTTCCACTGCAGCAGAAATTTCTCTTTTCTGGTTCTTTTAAAAAAGGTAAATTCCACAACTGACAGTTTCAAAGGGTCAACAGTTCTTTATTTGTTCTTATATTTGACTTCCGACAGGGTGTCATTGCAAAGTCTTGGAGGGCAGCTGCCCACCATGACACCCCATAGCTTCATCTCTGAATATTTACACGAGATACCATTCAGCAAAATAACTATTTACAAAAAAAGAACTATTAAAAAAAGAAGTTTTTGCATATTTCTGCTCTACCAAGGGGTCGTGTTTGGGTCCTGTGGAAGGTTCGAAAGATACTCTCTAATACCTGTTTCAAAACGAGCGATGGATTCTTTTCTTCGAATGTTGTTAGGGACATCAATCAAGTTTTTGACACCAGAGAAATAGAAACCTCGCTTTGCATACTCTAACCTAACTTTGGGAATTTGCAGGTCTCCACGGTTTCTGGTTCTATAATCTGAAATCATGGATCTTTCAGTTAGTTTATGACGAAGATTTTCGGGACAGAGATCATGCAAGATTCTATATGTCATGACTCCTTGGTCAAAGGAGATCAACAACTTTACAGTGAGCCATTTGCAAGTCCATCCGTCCTTATACTTGGCATTTGCTATTAGCCTTTTTGCACTTCTTACAATTTTTCGACAAAAACTTTTCGCGCGACAGCTTTTTGCTTAGTAATTTTCGCTCAGGCCAATAAACTTGAATACACTAGGCGAACTGAAAGGGAATTTTTAAGCCTTTCTAAATTTACTATATCACAAAATACAAATAGCAAACCTTCCTTACCAACAAACGATTGTAAAATTGGCCTACCCTACGAGGACAGCACACAGCTAAACCTATGTGCAGCCTACTTTTGCTGTTGGTAGATTTGTGGTCCAAAGAGAGGATTGTTACAAAGCAGTAACACAAACATTCAATAATTCTGAGAGATACAATCGTATTTGTTGTTTTGATGAAGTTCGAAAAACTCCGTCTCCCTTCACCGTTCCGAGTCGATATCATCGATTCTGTATCTCACTATCTACAGACCCTTCTCAAAAATTTGAAATCATCGTTTTGAAATTAGTTTATACTGAGAACTTCATGCTGTTTGGATCATTCGGTCGCGAGTTAGAGGCCCTTCACATGAGAAATCCCAGGCCTATTTGAAACTCACGCCGGCCTGAGTTCAGTTCGGGTGAGCTAATTTCCTTCGCGTTCACGTTGATTTTTTAAAATCGGTTGGAATGAATTGATGAATACTGCGTTTTCACACATGCAAGAATCAGGTGCTGTAACAAGAAGTTTCTCAAGCAGTTTAGGTTAAAAAAAGGTAGAGACAACGAGATTGGAAAACACTGGACGCACAGAGAAATGATTTACATGTTAAGTTCCCGCCAATTTTAAAAAATCTTGTTCACATGAACTTTTCACGCCGGCTTGAAACTTCAAACCGGTTTGAAAAACCGAATCTCAGGGCGGCCCGAATTTCAATTCGTCCAACTCATAGGAAAATAGGAGAATTCGCTGCCTGACGGCCCAAATAACATGAAATTTCGGCACAGACTAATTTCAACATGAAGATTCCAATTCTATGATCCAATTTTGACAAATTCGAAGATTTAAAATTCGACCTCCTCCTCCATAAATTGTTTTTATTGACCTCAAAGAGAGACTATCTTGAACAAAATATGAGACTGTACGCTGCATAAATCTCGGCGTACTTGGCCGTTGTTCTTGCCGATTGAAAATCATTCGTATGAAAGGAAGCATTTTGATTGGTGGCAGCCATTCTGAGGCTTGCGGGCCAACTGAGGCCCGCAACGAGATTTAATCCCGCCCAGCGAATTCTTTTGCCTCAAAAATATTGTCTTGTATTAATTTAATATATAACTTTAACTCGTTTAAATCAATTTTAGATGCAGTTTCTGGTCATCATTCTTAGACTAGTTCAATCTAAAATTTTTCTTGCCGCCAAAGTTGGTGGCGTTCTATAATAACTACAACAACAATCATCATTTCTGACTTCAAGCACTTCAATTCGACCTAAAAAGAGTCTTACAAAGATTAACGTCCCAACTTAAAAATTGCAGAGTGGGGGCAAAACAACGATCTTTTGACTCAACCGTGAACAAAAAAAGTTGTAAACTTAACAAATTTTATGTTAAACATTTTTTGTGTTTATTTACTATGCTACATTTGGAGGCTTTTGGCCTCAATCTCCACCAAACAGTTATCCCTGGCCTTCGGCGTGTAAATCCGACGTGTAATGCACATTGAGCCAATCCCACCAGCATCTAGCCAGCACCATGTCCTTCAAAGTCAGTACTGCCTCCCTCGATCCCTTCTGTCATCCACCTTCCCAAGACTTATTTCGTGTAAATAAGCACACTGGAAAGATTTTATGAATAAAGAAATAGTTGACCGGTCTATCTTTATCTCTAATAAAGCATGGTAATAATTAAATGAAAATTCATTGGCCTACGAAAAAATCTACGTAAAATCTATGTTTTTCTGGCCAAGCACTCAAAAAACTGAAAAACCCCTGGTCTAAGGTATTCTCTGCGAGTTCGTGACTGATCTCCATTCAACATTGAGTAGTTTGATCTTCGATATTACCCTCTCAAATTTCCAAGCTTCCAAACACTTCGTCACATTAACTATGTCTTCATTTCCGTGAATTTCGTGCTATTTTGAATCTGTATCAAAGACAACATATTGAAAGGCAACAAAATTAGTCACAAACAATTATCACCAAAGCGTTTTTAGATTACTAAAATTTCATTCCATTTATATAATTTCTCTAAAAATCTCATAGTATTCACTGGATACCTTGAATACCCGGACACTACGCCACTGATGTTGTAACAATTTGGGTCAAGCTAAGAAAATTGGCTATTAGGGTTTCTTATTACCCATGTAGGACTAAAGATAGTGCATTGCGCTGAAAATACCTGCTCGCTCTTAAAAAACAAGGCGTTATTTTGGCCTGGAACACGTTGGCTAGGGTATTTCATAATCACAAATAATGTCAATAACAATTTTGGGGGCAGTATTGCAGTATATAGACACGCACTGCTTTGATCAGGAGTTGTCGACGTAGGAATATTATGTTCTGTTATAATGAAAAAACGCATTTCTTGGGTGAGCCTATAGAAATATAGAATATTGCAAAAACAACGCTGAAAATTAACCGAAAGTCAAGACCATTGAGCCTTAAAGGCGAATACAGTAGCTTTGGCAAGAGGATGAGGACAATGGTAAATTGCCTGTTGGTGGACATTCTAAAGCCAATAAACAGTCGTGAAGCAGCTGCAATCTTCCAGTCAAAATCTTGTCACAGCATTGTCTATAGTTAAAGCAGTGCGATAGAAGCTTACAGTTACAGAACCACATTTTAGCCTCGCTTACGCTATAATGGCTGATCTTTTATGTGTTTCTAACGTTATTTAATGGACGAGTCAACAAAAAATAGGCCTGTTCGGACTGCAGCAGGCAATGAGAAGCGAACGTTGTACAGGTCTGTTTGGTAGAGGGGATAGAGACTTCTGTGCGTGAAAGCACAAGTCCACGAACAGTGGAAATTGCTGAAGGCCAATGATAGATTTAGAAATGACTTGGCAGCTTATCGGGGAGGCACTAGAGGCAAACATTCAAGGTACCGGGCGTTCACATTCAACTAAACTGCCAACAAAGAATGTATCAATCTGCCAACGACAAAATAACAATGGGATAGCATGCATTTATGCAATGTGCCTCAGTTTACATATTTGTGCCTCATTTTCCAGCAGTTGCCTGTCTTGCTATTGTAATGACATAGTATTACATGACTAAGATATTTCATTTTTCAAAAAGCGCAATTTCTATTCGAGGACGGCTATCTCCTTTGATAACAATATTTTAAGAATGTAGTGCTCGAAGCAGAAATTTATTAAGAATGTCAAGGTTAGAAAAAAATTATAGTTTTCTTATAAAAATGGTTGCATTAATTAGTAATACTTTCCTATCCAATTTACAAATAAAACGGAAAGAATGTAAGCTTTGAAAAGATTCATCTGGAAAGTTGATCGACATGCTAGTTCAGGAAGACATGTAAAGCAAAATGTGCTCATTGGCCGTAGTACTGTTTCTAATCGAAAAGGGAATCCCTTAAAAGCAAAATTCATAATGAAATAATTATGCTGTTAGGGTACATTTTCCTGACCCGATCCAAATGAAGTATCGCTGCTCGTTATGCGTGTATAAGGCCCTGGGGCAAAAATGAAAGAGAAGCTCCCTGCAAGCGAAGCAAGCGGATATTTTTGCGATCCTGCTTTTGTCTTTTACATCTATTGAGGGTTTTAGAATTGCTTTGAAGATGGCTACGTCACCATCATAGACATAACTATTGAAAAAGATACTGCTCTTAAAGGTTTAAAAAGCTCTTAAAGAAGCCTTTGTTGATGGATTAAAGGAGACTTTCCTTGCTGACATTCAGACTGGTATCACAGAAGGTGAGTTATATTGCGTTTATGATCTCATCAGGAATGGAAGACTCGCAGACGAAGATGTTTCCTTTCCAACAATGTACTACCAGTGTATAGACAAAACAGAAGAGGCTAATCTAGAGACTTTCCATTCAGTGTCATGACACCCAGAATACCAGCTTCACGGTAAAAGCCGTAGAAAGAATTTTTGCTTCGTGCTCCTAAAGGTTGGGAGCCCCTAAAAGCTGGGGGCCCTAAGTTTTCGCTACCCCGTGGGCTTCAAAGTTGGGGGTCCTTAGTCCGCTACGCCACTAGGTCAGTGGCTTTTATAGCACATGTTGGAGTGCCGAATCAAAGGTAAAATATGTGGTTCTTGGGAACATTTTGCGGCCACGCCTTAATTCTAACGTGCTAAATTGAGAAAATGAATAAGAAATTCGCTTCTCTAAGGAAGGTCACACATTTACTTTAATAAATAAATCAAGATTCATATGGGTTCCGCATTTTAATGTCCTATAAATATCTAGGTGCTGACTGTTATTTTTGCCACGGCTAGCTCATATTTTTAATATAGAGTATTAATAATTTAAGTTGTAATAAACATTGTTCTTAACACAGTATTTATATTATTCATAGTTACAGTATTCATAGAGTATTTATAATACATTTTAGTCTCGTACAATTGGCAATTACAAAACCACTATTTGATTCACTTCTCTGAAGGAACGATTTTGTATATCGTCTAAATTCGACGAGAAAGTGTTGGGGAAGGGTTGATATTTTGGATAAGTATTTTTAATGACCTGGCTCAGTGATTTTGAAACTGCTTTTATGTAACCAAATGTTGGTCATGGGTGTTTGCTTTTGTAGAATTAGCATTCCCTGTTTGTAAAGGGTTTTTCTGACAGAACAAAGGGCGTGGCCTAGATCTTTGAACTAGACAAAATTGTATTATGATACTTGATAAGCACAAAATAAATTCATTTGCAACAATCAGCATTTTCCACCACTTTGAAAAGCGTGACCTGTCAAAATTTTCCGCTGGTACATAAGCTTGTTCGACTCCTTCACAGACCCCTGGTCTTGGTCCATCAGGGGCGGACTGGAATGGTATTCCTTACCGGGAAATCAACTTTTAGGGGTCTAAAAAGTTTCCTTATTTCGCATTTGGTTATATTTACAATTGGAGTGCTGCAGTAAAGTAAACATTGATTGTAAGAATGCATCTAAATTTCATTACATGTATTTTTCTTAAAAGAAACTAAGGTCCGGTGCTGGTAGGCACTTTCTTAAATTTTCCAGCCATTTTGCTATCAATAGTTTCTCACATGTTTCTTAAATTTTTTAGGTAATTAATTTTTTAAACGTGCTCCTAAGGTAGAGTAAATATTTCACTCACATTCAGAGATAAACTAACAAAGTGATCAAGGAATTTTGTTTTCCTAGAATGACAAACTCTGTAAACAGTCAAGATCATCGAACTTCAACAATGTCAAGTTGAAGTCAAAACAAATTTTAAACGGAAACTTCTTGAGTGTGTAATTTACTGCGAATTAATGCAAAATGCATGTCAAGTATAGTGTTGCAATATACAGTGATGTTTAATGTCAACATCAACAACATTTATTTCCAACGTCGATTGAATGATGAATCAAGGAAGATTCCAGGCAATATTTATGAACTTGTTATTATAATAATACTACATTGTTTTGGCTTGAATTTGACAGACGTTTGATGGCTCTTGCAAAGTTATTGAAAATCAAATCATAAAAAGTTTCCATAGACCAACCTTATTGAAGAAAGCTAGCCATCCCATTCGACCCTTCTCTTCTATAACAAAGCCCAACCCTCTTCGCTCGTAATTATTCAAGGACCCCACGTCTCCTCTTCTCCCAACTCCTCGAACGAATCCCTTCCAAAGCAACGCCCAGCTCTGCCCGAGTTCTCTTATCATATCTTGATGGTATAGATACTTATACTGGGTACCAAGGGTACAAGGTCTTATATAGTTTGACCAATTTGGTCCGATAAACTTATTGGATGATATATTCGAGCATGGGCCCGCTGACACTTGAATTCGTAAGTGTAAACTGAATCTTGTGCTTTGATTAGAGAGAAAAAAGTAGGAAAATGTGCACTGAAATACTATTGAAGATCTAGGAGACCAATATTACGATCACTGTATGTGTTTTCTACTGCAAGTGAAGCGAATATCTTGAAACTGAAACTACAATCCCGGACAAAAATGTTGAGTCTATCTATTGAGAGAGCTCCTCCTTTAAGAAATTTCTGGATGCAAATCTCCTTCGTTTTTATAAAATCATATATATTTTTGTTTGTTCTCTATTTCTCTCATTATATATAATTCATTTCATTTTTTGTAACCTGTTGCTGTATTTTAAAAGATTTGTATGTATGTATTTTTAAAATGAAATGAACTGAACTGAATTAACGCCACTTTGCCCTTCTAAATTCGAATCCCTCCCTTTCCCCCGAAGCAATGTTGGATTAGTATGTAGTTCTATCATTTTTGCTACCAAATCATGCATTCAACATTGAATTGAATTGGGGGAGGGGGGAAGTAATTTTTCAAGAACATAAAGTCTTCCTAAAAAGTCTCAACTATTTTTATCCGGGATTGTAGATCACGAAACACGATAAAACGGAACAGTCGACAATCCACTCGAAAGAAAACGAATTCGACCATTTCACGACGCACGACGCACAACCCACCCTCCCAAACCCTTCATATCAACGACGGCCGAAAAGGTTTGAGTTTGATATCAAGCAATGTTTTCTTAACTTTGTGGATTTTCTAGAAGGACAATATTTCTGATAAAAAGTGGAAAACAGCACGTATGTGTGCAGTCCTATCCCCTTTGCGTGAAAACAAATATGTACTCAATTTTGATCACAATGAGAATTGTGGCGTCAACTTTTGCAAATTCGGGCGTGAACTTGTGCAAACTCGGGCGTGAACCTTCGAAATACATTTTCATGGGAATTTACTTGACAACTTCTCTAGAGAGTCCAGCCGAAAGAGAGAGAGAGTACCCTGTTCACCAAGTTCAAGACAAGCTCAAAACAACACAAAAACTGGCACGAGAACGGCAAAATACCTGGAAAAAATAGTCATTAGCGCAGCCAAACACAATGAGTTCCCATTTCAAAATTAGTATGGTTCTTCTTCACAGTTAAAGAGTTTGACTCCACTACATATATTTTTATGCTCATTCCTCGTATTTAAACGAATAATCGACGTTGAGGTTGTCTTCCACTTTCACTCGGACCGTTGAAAAACTTTGATTTTCTTGAAGTCATATTCAAAATAATTTTCTGAATTACCAACTTTTTCTTACCCTTAAATACAGCAGAGAAGTACTTCCACGATGCAAGTTTCATAATCAGGGACGGCCCAACAACTCCATCTCGGCGCCGATAATTCTAGCTACAGAGGCTCCATTGCAACATCAATTCTCCTGCTTGTCATTTATGTTGTCTTTCCAGAGAGCGTTTGCAACAGCATCATTAATAACCTTCCTGATTGTATTCCCATCATGACAGGAGCTTGACTTGCAGGTTTAAATGGCATCAGGAATTCAAGGTGTGGTGGGCCTACTTCGCCACGCGCCAGATGATTTAACTTGTTAACGCAATACTGAAAACGCAAAAGCTTACTGAAACTTGATAAACACACAGTATGTGCACCTTGGTTCTGTTTTCGTATATCTTCAATTCATAACGTAGCCCGTAAAATGCAAAAACACATTGTACCAAAAGCAAGACCGTTCTCATCGACCCTAATCGCATGACTTCTCACTTCACTGAGGTACTCGGGCACCGCGGAGCAGGGAGGGCTGGGGGGGGGGCTTTAGCCAAATATTTAGATGCCAAATGATAAAAATGCCAAGTATTAAGTATCAAACTGCCAGAAAAGTCTCTTTTTATACGGTTTTAGCCCCCCCCCACTTTCTTCAGACCACCCCACTTTTCTCAACGCTCCGCGGTGCCTGGTACTTTAGAATGATGTGCCATGGCAAAGTGATGTTTGAAGGTGGGGGAGACAAAGAATGGTAATGTAGACTGATGGGTATGACCCCCTTCCCCTGTTAATCACGGACCAATAATTTTGATTAATTTTCATTCTTTTGCTTTCCTTTACCCTTGAGCTTCTTGTCAAAATACTTATCGAAATAAGGTCCCTTTTCTCAGTTTTCGAGAATTAAGAAACTGGTCGATGCAGTGAAAAGCTTTACAAGTATGTCTCAGCTCTTACCTTACCTTGTGCATCAACATAAGAACTTTCTTTTAGTTTTCGACAGAAGAGAAAGAGAGAGTCAAAAAACGACAGGATTTCTGGATGAATTTGATAAGGCAAATGTTTACCATGTACATCACAATACCTAAACTGTTATAAATTTGTTTATTATAAATACTCACCGAGGATAAAGTAATATGTTTCTCACTTTACATTGAAAATCTATTTAGGTATTTCTTTATGAATATCTTTGAGGTCTAGAGTTGTTGAAGACACCGGCACGGTCCAGGGGCATGGCTATTAGCTTCATGATAAGGAAAAAATTTGCAACAGTGATTTGCAGCTTCTTCTGCTATGTAAATGATATTTCCATTCCGATAAGCGTATGAACGGTTCACTTCTAGCAGATACGAAATAATCACGCAAGTTTTTGTAAAAGTTGCTACAGTCGGAAACTCATATATATGTTCTTGATAATTGCGAAAACAAATGACAAAGGTACTTTTACCCTCTTATCAAAGAGGTTGCATCTTCGTCCCCTTTACCGTGTCTGTAAGTATCGTTCGGATTAAGTGAACAGCGCCTGAATAGGGTACCAAGTTTTTAAATAGTTAACACATAAGACAGTAAACACACCAGTTTCAAACCAAGTAGCTGATCTTTCTGAGTGTGTTACAAAGTTATTGAAAGGACGGGAATAAAATTTATAATGTTGGTAGTAACACCTATTATTTTTGTGCTTTAAGGCAAGATAACAGTGGCAATAAAACTGTTGAAATATGTACCAAACTAGCAAACATGATTCGGGTCGATAGAATGGTGAACAGGGCGGGAAAGGGTGCGACAGGAGGTGGAATGAAAATTCTCCGACGTCGTTAAGTACAACAATTGCCGTTCTGTGTTAAGTACAATATGTTCTTTTAGAGTTTGTCAGGAGTCACAGTGTCCCTTTCCACCACCTTAAGTGTCAAATAGATTTGAATAATAAAGAGTTGAAAACTGGGGCAGTGGTTTTTCCATACTTATCAACTAGAAACGTAGCATGCTCTGGTACAGCACTATTTTACAACGAGGGTTCTTTCATTTACACATCTTTTGACGCTGTTAACTGCAAGAACTAATTGCAACGTAACTTTGACTAAACATTTCGTTTTAGAAAAAGTGAATTTGTATATAAGAACAGTAAGATAAAACTTTATTTGATTTAGTCGGCAGTTTATAACAAGTGCTTAAAATGAAACTGAAGATAAGTAATTCAATAAATCTTAAGAAGGGTTGAAGGGGGATATGAAGAGATTTTTGTCAGTAGACAGTCATATGGCTACCCTGGGCGACAGAGTCTCCATTATTTAGTCTCAGAAATATACAGTATTCTCTCTATTTAGCGGACACTGTCGGGACCAGAGCAAGGTGTCCGCTAATTGGAAATGTCCGCCTTTTGGAAAGTTTTGCAATATAAGTTTCAAAGTTTAAATAGACCCTTGTTTTGTATCTAAAAGGTGTAATCAGTGGTGGCGCCAGGGGAGGGCTAGAGGGGCTATAGCCCCTCCGTTGGAAGCACTTAGCCCCCCCCCCCATCGGAGGCAATTTTAGGTTATTGTCGGAGCAAATTTGACAAAATAACGTACGAAAAACTGCATATTTTAGTCATTTTAGCCCCCCTGTCGGAAGCTCCAAGCCCTCTGTCGGAATACTTGAAAAAATATTCATTTGTCTTATTTTTTTGTTCGCTGGCTCCTAAATGTTTTGTACTGTCTGCTAATTGGAAAGAAAAAAAGCCAAATTCACTATTTTGTGCAAACAATATTATCCGTTGATTGGAGTGTCCGCTAATTAAGTGTCCGCTTTTTAGAAAGTTTTTTATGAGACTTTAATCAGAAAATGATCGGGAAAAATATTTTTTCCGCTAATCAGATGTGTCCGCCTTTTAGAGTGTCCGTTAATTGGAGAGAATACTGTAGTTCGAAATTAGTTCCAGAAATAATTATTTGAGCTTCCTTCTTTGCCACCGAAGCGGTCTACAATACTTTATCCCCGGTTTATTGAGGCTCTGGTACCCAGAGTATCATATGGCTGGACTGCTAGGTAACAAGGTAAAAGATGGTGCCTCTGCGACGAAAATTCTGACGAAAATACGTCCCCTCTTAGGCCTGCACATTATGACAAACTTCCGGCCTCTTTAAAAACTTTGTGAAAGTAATATCTAATTGCAAAAGGTGTTACACACATGAACAACAAGAGTGTTGGCATCCGAAACAGGACTTGATTTGCACCAGGGAAATCAGAGAACGACAGGTCATTTCTTCTATAAAATTTTCAGGTCCCTCCTTTAGATGAAAGCATCTACGAAAATTCTTCAAATCTCCCTGTTTCGACCACCGACAAAATCTCTGGAATATGAGTACATTCCTCCTGGTCAGACAGCATTATGTCTAGCAGAGTCTTGTATTGGTTGACTCGGCAACCTGCTCCTCCACAGAACTCTCGACTTGCGGGAGAAAGTGATGCAACCAAAGGTCTTCAGCCCAGCTGCAAAGAAAAGGATACCTTATGTCATATGTGCAGGGTTTCTATTTTCAAACGAGGAAGAGGAGAAAGAAGACGGAATGCAACTTACCAAATATGACATTAAGGCCGTATTAGACAAAAGGACAAGCAGAGGCGCAGTATTATCTAAGGCGCACGAAACATAGAGCCTATGGACCATAGGAACTTTTGCTTAGGCCTAGGCACTTATGATGACACCTTTTTGCTTTTAGTACAATATATATGTAAATCTTGTCACGATAAAGCGATTTCCCAGCACATTTCTACAGAAAGCACGCGACCAAGCGGCTTCTTCGAAAGGGAACCAACAACTCCAAAAAGATTGTGAATGTTGTCTTAAGTCTTCATTTCATCAACATCAATAGAATCAACGGATAATATTACGAAAGTATGTGACATGAAACATAAAATCATTACCTTTTAAGGCCGGCTGAATCACTGAAAGGAGCAGACAGAAACAGCCCAAGATCTGCGAAGAAAACAATGACAGCGAGTAATGTGCAGGTTTGTTAATCGTGCTTAGATCATGTCTTGCCACAAACGACCAATAAACTAACAGAAATTTATGAAACACATTGCAGTCAGATTGGCATAACTGTCCATAAAATGATGGCTTTGTGTGTAACAATACAAAGTGCTTTTCGAATCCATTCATGTTTGCATCCAAATTACAGAACAATTGAAAATCAACTAGCAAAAATTAAAGAGACTATAAACTAAGTGATCTGATCAGAAGGCACATTCTTACATACTCTCAATTCCTCAAAGCAAGCTGGAAATCGTCGCTTTGGTACCTGCAACTAGTTAGCTTTGAATCTTTTTTGGTATATTTTTCAGTAAAAACCAATATGGCACTGAAGAAACTGAGAAAATTGAGTGTGACTTTATTTGGTTTTGGTGACATTATCAAAACAAGTGTTTTGGGCATTTTATGGCAGCACCAGGTGACATTGAGCATAAGCAGATATACTATGAAACAACTTTTACACAAGTGACAACGAATTACGAAATAAAGATACAAAATTGAATGGTTCGACCTTTGGCATCTACAAAAAATGAACTTCAAATTTTGAAAACAAAATGAACATGATTTACAATAACGACAAACCTGGCATATCCAATTTAATGTCTAGCTTTTCAAGATCGATTCTAGATCTTCTGTAAACATCGCTTATCCAGGAACTCCAGTTATCAATTTCCCTAAAAACGGATCAAGCAATATTCAGAGATTGTGAACTGGGAAGAGCTTAAAACGTTTTTAAAACTATGAGTGACTTGACAATTAACGTCATATGGGAGTGTGATTGGATTGTAAGAAAGGTATCTAAATTAAGATTGACATTAAAGGTATAAATCTAATTGTTCACATTTCACATTTCATAATTGTGCTACATTTCGCATTAGTCATGTGCCAGGTGAAGAGGGCACTCGGAAGATGGCACAAAAAAGAAAACTGAAAATCTGAAGACTCTGCCAGATTGAAATTATGAGAGCACCTGTTGACACACAATGAAAAGCAGTCCCATAGAAAATTAAACACTAACTTAGAAAAAGTAGCTTGTAGAAGTGAGAGAGCCAATAACCCGGCTATTAAAAATCTCGCTGCCATAACACTCCTGTGAGTGTAAAAACAAAACTACGGAGATATTCACCTGAAAATCAATCGGCTTTCTGAATTTCGTGTTGCCTTTTGTCGGAGCCAACGTTGCAGAAGAACAGGCATAGTTGGTGGGAGATCAATCAACTTGAAAAATCTATGAATTCCTTTCCCAAATCGGTCCATGCTGGAAAAAATTGAGCACTTAAAACAAGTAAATATAGAGTCTTAAAATCTTGGCTGCAAATGGCTGGAAGAAAGGCTGCAAAAAGGCAAGAAACACTGATAAAAAATCAATACTGAATAATATAAAGATTGTTGCTTTATAAGTAGTTTTGATACACACAACGTCCCCATAAAATCTGAGTAAATTCAAAGTGTTCATTTTTGAACTGAGACCAAAAAACTCATGCATAGTATGAAAGGGTTGAAATATCCTTGCTTTGGCAAACTAGATCTGAAGCAATCGACTTCAGATGTACAAATCTGAATTCTGTCGATGCCACATCTCTTAGTCGCATGACCAGGATTACTCAAAATGATATGCTATTCCAAACTCTGGCAGGGAACATGGTGCTCAAGGTTGGGTAGAAGTACGAATTAATAAAGGGAATTTTAGTCTCATGAAACTTTTGTCTCCTTTCTAGCTCTCATGGATAGCGCTCTATCAGCCTTATAGATACGTTAGCAGCTGTAAATATCATCAGCTGTACCGTCTTCGAAATATATGTCCCTTAGTAGCTCAGGCTATCGACCGCGGTAAGGCAATTTTGCTGCAGTTCTGAAGGCTGAAGGTTGGGCTCTATCCTTTATTTAGGGAAGGACTAACAACGACCGGGAAGCTAAAGAAAACGAGAATAGAACAGTATCTGCATTTTGGGGGGGGGGGGGGGTGGGGTGATGAAGTCTGCATTGAAGGAACTGGCCATCCTTTGTCTCCATGCTTTGGCCTATGGGCACGGCTCGCATACAGGAATCGCCTTTACTTTAAGCAAGACAGTTGATGACAAAAAATAAATGATATTTCCAACAATTAATACCACCTTGACTCTCCAAATAGCAATCGGAAACCTTACATACTGTTGTTCTATACTGTAAGGGTTATTTACCTTGTCTTCGTTGCATATGCAAGTACGATGACGTCATTTTGCAAATAGTAAAGCTGACTGTTCACTCCAATGCCATTGCTTAGATAGAAAGGTTCTTCTGTTCCACGTTTTCCAAGCCAAACAAAGACATCCGAAGATAATTTTCGATTAAGAATGAAATCAACGTCGATCAGAATAATTGTTGAGCATTTCGGTCTCTCACGATTCACCTCAACCAAAGCTCCTAAAAAGGTATAACAAACTGCATTGCAATGGACTCGTCTAAGCTCATTGATCACACAATACAACACTGTTTGAAGGTGGAAGTGGGGCGCTATGGATAAATATTTTCAAGCATTTTACTGAAATGTAATAGGCTAAAATGGGGTCATTTTTGTTAATTTATCATAATTATTTTTCCCGAAGACGCAAAAAGTAAGATTTCTGTCTTCCAGGAGAGCTACAATATAATAATAATAATAATAAATAATTTGTTTAAAGTTGGCGTACTAAATGAATGGCTGATAGCTATAAAGAAGCTAATTAAGGCCAACTATCTATAAAGAGCTAGTATGAAATAAAAATATATGATACAATATTAAAAAGGTTTAAGGTATAATGTTCTAAATAAAACCTAACCCAGCAATAAATTTTTTACACAATCTACAGTCGCATTCTATAGGGTGTGCTCTTAATTCTTTTTTAAATGTTGCCAATGATTGGGACTCTCTTATACTGTGAGGTAGTGTTTGCCACAGTTTTTGACCTAAATATCTCACAGTTTCTATACCATAAGAAGTTGTCCTGGCTTTTGGAATGCAAAGATTATTTTTAGTTCGCAAATCATAATGTACATTTCTTGTTTCAAAAATCTCACTCATGAAGCTAGGGTTCAGGTTATGTTTGGTTTTGTATATTTCTATCATCAAGTACTGTAGATTGCGTTGGTGAATTGATACTGCATTATCCAAAGTCAGCAATGCTTCGTAGTCAGCATGACTGTCTTTATAAACAATTCTGAGTGCTCTTTCGTGGATTTTATTTACTTTAGCATTCAGACATCTGTCATGGAACATCCAAATTAGGGGGCAGTAACTAAACTGAGCTTTTATGAAGCTGTTCATTAGGAGACGCAGTTTATCAGAACCCATAAATGGCGAAACTCTAGCAAGAGCATGCAGTTTTTGGCTGGCTCTTTTGCATAAATTTGAGACGTGACTTTTGAAATTAAGATTTTTATCTATTATCACCCCTAGCAGTTTTTCTTCAGAGCTTTCTTCAACAATGGCCTCACCGATTTTGATCTTAAAGTCATCTTGATTTGTTCCAAAAGTAAGAAGATGACATTTCCCTGCATTCAATTTCATAAAGTTTTCTGGAAACCATTTTGATAAAATAAGAGCATCAGTTTCTAGCCGTTCTAAAACTTTATCTAATTGACAGTCAGCTGCAAAAATCGTAGTATCATCAGCAAAGTTACATACTGCAGTATCAGTTACCACTAAGAATAAATCATTAATATATAAATTAAAGAGAAGAGGCCCAAGGACTGATCCTTGTGGTACACCTGCAAAGGTTTCTCGCCAAGTGCTGAATGAACCATTTAATTTTACCCTTTGTCTTCTACCGGACAGGTAATTATAAATCAATAATTGAGCATCTTTACAAAAACCATAGGCATTTAATTTCGCAATTAATAGCTCATGGTCTATGCAATCAAACGCTTTTGAGAGATCCATTAGCAAGGCACCAACCACCCCTTTTTTGTCTAGGGAATTCTTGCAGATATCCATTAATCTCAACAGCGCATGCTGTGTGTTGAAACCTTTCCGAAAACCACATAAGTAGGGAACTAGGAACGTATCCGCGAAGTCGACCATCTGAGCATATAGAAGCCGTTCAAAGACCTTTGATAATGCGGATAGAACGGTGATAGGTCGATAGTTTCGTTTTTCTGTAGTTTTGTCACTTTTGAATAGTGGAGTTATGTCTCCTAATTTAAGATCTTCAGGAAACGTTTTCTGGAGCAATGAATTATTGAAAATTGTCGTCAGTAATGGTGCAAAACTGTCTTCGTTTTCTTTCAGTATCCGTGGAGGAATACTTTCAATTGTAGACGCTTTTTTTGTATTTAGTCTCAATAATTCATCATTGACTGCCTGCATTGTAATTGGTTTGAATTCGAAGAATGTGCCATGGTTTACCTTATCCTTAATCTTGCAGATGCTGGGATAATGTTTATATTTTATATTTTTACTCGAAACAACCTAAAAAGCCTCAAAATACGTTCTGAACGCCATTTCGGGTCGTTTCGGTGAAATTTATGCTGATTTTTTGAAAATAAGGAGTTGGTGATTTTTGAAAAAATTCATGACCCCGGACCTGCAAAAAAGTTGAAAAATCTTGAAATTTTTCAAAAAAAATTTTTTAATCGAAACAACCTAAAAAGCCGCGAGATACGTTCTGAACGACATTTCGGGTCATTTCGGTGAAACTTATGCTGATTTTTTGAAAATAAAGAGTTTCTGATTTTTGAAAAAAGTCATGACCCCGAACCTGCAAAAAAGTTGAAAAACCTTGAAATATTTCAAAAAAAATTTTTCACTCGAAACAATTTAAAAAGCCTCAAGATACGTTCTGAACGCCATTTCGGTTGTTTTGGTGAAATTTATGCTGATTTTTTGAAAAAAAAGGGTTGGTGATTTTTGAAAAAATTCATGACCCTGGACCTGCAAAAAAGTTGAAAAATCTTGAAAATTTTCAAAAAAATTTTTTTACTCGAAACAACCTAAAAAGCCGCAAGATACGTTTTGAACGCCATTTCGGGTCTTTTCGGTGAAATTTATGCTGATTTTAGGAAAAAAAGGACTTTGTGATTTTTGAAAAAATTCCGGACCTGCAAAAAAAGTTGAAAAATCTTGAAATTTTTCAAAAAAATTTTTTCACTCGACACAACCTAAAAAGCCGCAAGATACGTTCTGAACGCCATTTCGGGTCTTTTCGGTGAAATTTATGCTGATTTTTTCAAAATAAGGAGTTGGTGATTTTTGAAAAAATTCATGACCCCGGACCTGCAAAAAAGTTGAAAAATCTTGA
Organism: Rhopilema esculentum; assembly: GCF_057945365.1. NCBI lineage: Eukaryota > Metazoa > Cnidaria > Scyphozoa > Rhizostomeae > Rhizostomatidae > Rhopilema > Rhopilema esculentum. The sequence goes on along the minus strand of NC_142817.1, from coordinate 5,792,062 downwards.
AAATTTTCAAAATATTTTTCTACTCGAAACAACCTAAAAAGCCTCTTGATACGTTCTGAACGCCATTTCGGGTCGTTTCGGTGAAATTTATGCTGATTTTTTGAAAATAAGGACTTTGCGATTTTTGAAAAAATTCATGACCCCGGACCTGCAAAAAATTTGAAAAATCTTGAAATTTGTGAAAAAAAATTGCTTCTTGAAACAACCTAAAAGGCCTCAAGATACATTCTAACGCAATTTCAGGTCGTTTCGGTGAAAACTATGCTGATTTTTTGAAAATAAGGAGTTGGTGATTTTTGAAAAAACTCATGACCCCGGACCTGGAAAAAAATTGAAGAATCTTGAAATTTCTCAAAAAAAATTTTTGACACAAAACAACCTAAAAAGCCTCAAGATACATTTTGAACGCCATTTCTGGTAGTTTCTGTGAAATTTATGCTGATTTTTTCAAAATAAGGACTTGGTGATTTTTTAGAAAATTCATTACCCCCGGACCTGCAAAAAGTTAAAAATGTTTAAATTTTTTCAAAAAAATTTTTTACGTGAAACAATATAAAGCTTAAAATTTTACCTTTCTGAAATCATTTCTAGACATTTGGTTGAGCCTCCAAGTGGTATCTGAAAATGGTAGGAAAGAGTATTTATAGCATGTTTCACACTGAAACTTGAAAAAATCTCAAAATATGTGAACTTTGTAAAAAAAATATTTCTAGAAATAATGTCAAAAGCCTTAATTTATGTTCGGAACACCATTTTGGGTAGTTTCAGTGAATATTATGCACATATTTACAAAATAAGGACTCAGTGATTTAGTGACCTGCTAAAAAGTTCAAAAAATTTGAAATTGTTCAAAAATTTTTTTTACTCGAAACAGCCTAAAAGCCTTAATGTACGTTCTGAACACCATGTAGTCTCTAATAGGTACACTGGGAAGAAAAACAAGGATCGCAGGCCTCTCCGCAACGATTTTAGTAGGTGTGTGGCCCATGGGGTAACACTGATTGAAAGTGAATCCTTTATCACACACAACCAACACAAACATTTTTCCAGTGTTTATTATTTATATAGTGTCAAGGGATTGCCTAGATGGTGAAGGCTGTACTTTAAAAATGATTCCACAGAGCAATAAGACAATGTTGCAGATAAAATAGTAATTGTAAATGCAAATGGATGAGGTGGACAATATTGCTAGTTGTGCATGGCACGCAATCACATGCCAGAAACCGAGAGGCCTGATTTGCTTATATTTGAGATAATAAGTTTGTTTTGTTGGCTAAGAATGAAACTGGCAAGACTTTTTTATTCTGAAATATTTAAAACCTGGCTTCAATGGTAATGCATCCATAAGATACCACAAAGAACTGTTAGAGCAATTGTACAGCAGCACTTCAAAAGAATATTCCAATTTGCTGACAATCTTGTATTGATATGCTTGTTTGTACCATGTTATAGAAATAAAAATTTATCTGAGAAAAAACCCAAGAATCCACTCTTGTGACCCTGGTACCTTGTCAGTTGCTTTCATCAGATATTTCTCAGAGATTGATATTCTTGCATATCTGATGAAAATCTCAAGTATATATCTTTGATTTTATAAATATATATATCATGTGAAAAGATATTTTCAATATATTTCTAAAACCATTAAAATATAAAATTTAATGATATTCAAAGGCAGCCAGCAGTTTTGGAGAAAGCAGGATGAGGAACCTGTCAGTTAAAAAATGGACCACGGTTCAGCAGCGGGTCAGCAACAGTTGGTCCATATTTTCATTAACCATTTCAAATTCAGAGAAATAAATGCTTTATGGCCAAAAAACAGTAAAATAAATCCACAAAAAAATAGTGAAACCAAACCACACAAAAGTAGTGAAACAAACTATTCAATGTAAAAGTAATTTGCCATTTTAGAAAATGTCAGTTGAGAAATTGACCATGATTCAGCAATGCGTCAGCAATTGTCAGACAAAATACTCATAAAACATTTCAAATTGATAAAAAAGTTAATGTTTTAGGACTTAAGGGACAAGGAAATGTATCCACAAAAGAAAATTGGTGAAATCAAAACTATTCAATGTAAAATTTATTTGCCATTTTATGAAAAGTCAGTTGAGAAATGAACCATGGTTCAGCAATGGGACAGCAATGATCAGGTTTTGACCTGGTCATCCATGGTAAAATGATAGCAAATACAGACAATTGTTCTTTTTTCTTTTCTTTCTATTCAGGGTAACTTCTTACACAGTCCAGAATCAACATTCTCAAAGAACAAACAAGTTAAGTTCTTTGCAGGCAAAATCTTATTTCATTGATCAACCATTGTCATTAGCCATGGTCAGAACTTGTCAGAATCATGGTTCAACCATGGTAGGACCATTGCAAACTATGGTTAGCCTGTGAACCATGCTTGGGTTTTTGCAGGGGTAAAAGTGTAACCTCAGTGAATATGTTGTCTTTCAAGAATCAAACTGCTAGCCAATGACAAAATTTAATTATTACAGCTAAATATATACAAAATTGGTAAAAGAAACTTTCTTAGTAACTAAAAACATTAATGTAACTGCTGACTTTTAAGCTGCAAGGTAGGTTGTAACATGTGGTAGCTCATTTTCTTACATTGGACATTCTATTTCAACCATTTCCAGTAACATCAAGTTTAGGACCAGTGCATGCTGCAGTATAAGCACACATTTAATGTAAAGAAACGGCCCTCCTAAATTGCTATTCCAATTTTCCCTCTCAATGCAGTAATTACGGAACTGATGAAAGAGTCGAAATGTGATGCTGCTTTGCACTGCTAAGTGAGCTGGTTGAACCTCGCTCGCCTGGCAACCTTAACCACGAATGCCAGCTTGCAGGTTGCATTTAGGGGTTCCCTTTTCATAATCAACCACTGGCATTAAAAATAACATAATTTGCACAAATGCAAATTTCACAAAAATAATTAGGTGAGAAAAGAAGTTGGCAACATACCGCAACGAAATTGCTGAGATTTTCTTCATGATGATGCCAGTTCGTGTTGCAACCGCCCTCTTTTGAATTCCTCCCAGAACAGCATTCTTCGTACTTTATAGCAGCTTGCGTTTAAGCTGATTGTAAATAGATGTGTCCAAGATTGGTTGATAAGAACAAGGGAATGAAACTGCAATCTCGACCTTCGTCCATGGCCGAGTCGTGCAATCCAACATGGTGTTCGTTCCCGCCGTGTTCGTTGCCTGAAAAGCTGGAACCGAGGCTACAACAACTTCCCCAAGGATTGCGCAGCGTCGCAGGATCGTCGGTAGGGTTCATAGGACCAGAACGGCTGGTATAGAAGGGGGAAAAATTTCAAAGAACCAACAATTTATTGGATATTCTAAGATATTCTTTAAACTTAATAAAGGTTTATCTCTGCGTAAAAAAAGTTTCTTCTTCCCTTACTTTCGGTGTGGACGCTCATAATGTAGACAAAGACTTTTTTAAAACAGATAAAAATAATGGCGTTTTAAAAAATATCCACCACCGTGTCGACGGAACCTTGTTTTGGTTCCTTGGTTTTGCTAACTTAGTGTACTATGATATCCTTTCAGTCGGTGTAAACGATAAACAAAGTGCTCTCAATAGCTGCTACACATGACACTTTCATGCAACATGCTGACAGAGAATGTCGAAAATATTCACGGAGGGCATTACATGCGGCTATTAATACTTTGTGAAATGAATTCCAAGCCCTTTTCCAAAAGGCAGCATTGAAGATAGTGAGCACATAACTGCACATAATCATAATGGCGGTTAAAGCTTACTTTCCACTGAGCGAAAAGCTGCCGCGCGAAACCTGTGAAGATTTTGTACGATTATCGTTTAAGCTTTCCACTGCAGCAGAAATTTCTCTTTTCTGGTTCTTTTAAAAAGGTAAATTCCACAACTGACAGTTTCAAAGGGCCAACAGTTCTTTATTTTTCTTATATTTGGCTTCCGACAGGGTGTCATTGCAAAGTCTTGGAGGGCAGCTGCCCACCATGACACCCCATAGCTTCATCTCTGAATCCGACCCATCCTGCGACAACAGTTGCACTAACAGCGCATGCTCAGTATATAATCAATCAATATTTATTTATGTACACGAGATACCTTTCAGCAAAAAATAACTATTTACAAAAAAAGAACTATTAAAAAAGAACTATTTGCATATTTTTGCTCTACCAAGGGGTCGTGTTTGGGTCCTGTGGAAGTTCCAAAAGTTACTCTCTAATACCTGTTTCAAAACGAGCGATGGATTCTTTTCCTCGAATGTTGTTAGGGATATCATTCCAGTTTTTTGACACCAGAGAAATAGAAACCTCGCTTTGCATACTCTAACCCAGGGGTCGGCAACCCGCTGCCCGGAAGGTACTTTTGTGTGGCCCGGAAGGCCCCTGTTAACCTGTAAATAATTTGGCCCAATGCGCGAGTGTCAGCTCGATATTGATTCAGTGATCTTAGATTCTTGCCTAGATTAGCATTCCTCGTTAACATTACTAGTCTCTCGAACAAGCTGAAGAAGAAGCTTCAAGGCCATTATCATTTTGTGAATGTCATGTATGAACATGTCATGTTCCTGCTTATGCTACATCTTTGGAAAACTCAGCTGAATCAATGGAACTTGGTTCACTTTCCATCTTCAAATGGAGTTGATCGAGCTGCAGGGTACCAGTGAATTGAAACAGAAATAGAAGGAAACTCAGATAATCCCGTTTTATATGGAGTATCTCCATGGTGGATGATGGTTCATATCAAGGTCTGGTGCAGCATGCCAAGAAGATGTGTTGCATGTTTGGAAGTACTTCTCTCCTTTGCGAAAGTCTCTTCTCAAAGATGAAGCATGCAAAGAGTCGACTGCGATCTCGCATGACTGATCAGCACCTTGAAGGCAACTTGCGGCTGCCAACATCAACAATAGACCACTTTCGCAATGACGTCAAAAGGTTTTTTAAAACGAGGTGCGAAATTGAAAACGAGAATACCGATGTTCCAGTTGCCTTGGCATTTTCGCACAACTATCGAAACACCGATCTTGTTTGGAAAATTAGAAGCGTTTGTTTGATTAAAATTGAGCAGTTAAGATCTTGAAATGGAAGAGTTTCAATCGTTGCTTCCTGAAGGAAAAGTTGTCGAGTGTTTGGAAGATTTGGGGTCATTAACAGTAGCGGAATTAAAGAGCATTTTGAAGCGCTACAAGGAGAAAACATCCGGTGTTAAGGCCGATCTTGTTCTTCGCACGTTTGCCGTATTTTGCCGTGCAAAAACATTTAGTGTGCATTCTGAAGATGTGTTAGATGAATCCTCTCTCCTTTGCCATGAGAAGGAATACACCTACGAAGCATTCCATCAGCAATGTCAGCATCTTCCATGGACATCTGACCTACGTGGAACACCGGCTTTTAATTTTCTGCAGTTGTACGAATATTTGGTTATAAGAACGTCCAAGTTCAAGCACATTCTTTTGAAAAGTACATCATATAAGAAGCTGAAAGCTTTCCAGTTCTTTTATGAAGGGTTTATAAAGAAGATTGATGTTGCAACAGATAACAACTTTTCTTATTTTGATGTCAGAGTCAAAGCTTCAATGAAGAAGTGTTTATACAAAGTAATTTTAAAATTGTCAATCAATTCTGGTGATGTTTGCTCTGCTGCATGTACTTGTCCTGCTGGTATTGGTCTTGGTGGTTTTGGCAACTGCAACCATGTTGGGGGTGTTCTCTTTGCTCTTGAAGACTTCAACAGACGTGGTTTACGAGAGTATCCATCTGCTGTATCATGCACTTCAAAGCTGTCTTCTTGGAATGTTCCAAATGCAACTGCTCTTAAATCCATCAATCCCTCTCCAATAGATGAAGTGATAATACAAAAAATCAAGTTTGGAAAGGACAATGAGAAAAGTAATTTGTCTCACTATAAATCCTTTGATCCACGTGCTCCATCTGATAAAGCTATTGATGATAAAAGACTTGAAGCCCTCAAAATGAAATTGGCAGAAGCTTTACCAAACAGTGGTTTTTTTGGCTTTCATGAAATTTCTGAACCTGCAGATTCTGACACACTTGCTTTAACTGAAGCCACTGCATCCAGTCCTGAACATCCTTTCTTCTATGAATCCATCTCCTTCAATGAATATTACGATATTTCAACTTCCTCCTTCAAAGAAATGATGGACATTTATTGCCAAAACACAACATTGTCCCAAGAAGAAATTTCCAATATTGAAAAAACAACACATGGTCAAGCTTCAAATGATGATTGGAAAAAGCATCGAATGTATCGTATCACTGCATCAAATTTTTACTCTGCTGCTGTAAACTCTGTTGAACCTTCTTCTAAGCTTAACTCTATGTTTTATAAAACTTTCACAACAGCTGCAACTTGCCATGGCCAGAAACACGAAGGACATGTTAAAGAGCTTTATATAATGTTACTGAAAGATAAAGGTATCAATGCTCAAGTTTCTGATGTTGGTCTGCAATTGTCTTCCTCATTTCCTTATCTTGGTGCTTCATTAGATGGTGTAGTCACTTACAAAAATGAAACATGGGGATTGGAAATCAAATGTCCATTTTCCAAGTACAACATGTCTCTTCAAGAAGCTCTGAAGGATAAGAAGTTCTTTCTTGTTGAAGATGGTGGTAATTTTAAGCTGAAGCGCAAGCATGCATACTTCTACCAAGTTCAAGGCCAAATGTTTTGTGCAAACTTAAAGAGAGTTGATTTTGTAGTTTGGTTTGGAACTGGGAGGCCATTGTTTGTTGAAACCATTTGCTTTGATGAAGAATTTATGGTCAATTATGTTTTTCCAAGACTGAAGTATTTTTTTTGTAGAGCAGTTCTCCCTGAGTTTTTCACAAAGCGTGTTAAACAGGGATTTAAATTATATTTGCATGGTGGCTGGGAGAATTTTGATAAAAAGCATATTTTATGAAGTGATAATATATCTGAAGTAATAAGTAATAGACCAGTATGTATTATTTTAAAAAAAGATAAGTATTTGTAGAAGTGTTTAATATCATCTCTACTACTGAGCTAGCCATCACAAAACATTCTTAATTCTATACGTTTGATAATTTTAAAAACTTGACAGGAATATACACACAAAGCCGTTTTTGCATTGTACAATATGATTGTATTAGATATCTTTGTACAGACAGTTGTTAAAGGTTGAAAATATGTTTATCTACACTGTATAACATCATAGTTAATATACTTTCAGATAATATGTATTTATGACATTATTGGGAATACTATGATTTGGACAATCAACTAGATACTTAAGCATTTTAGACAACTATTTTGATAAAATATGATATTTCGAACATATTTGTATATACAGCTGCATAATGATTGCATTAAGCATGTAGCAACTTAGAACCATCCTGTTTTATTGACAAAAAATGTGTACAGCTCTGCCTATACAACATCTAGCACTATATGACAGACCAGTAAACAGAAATTTTCATTACATACAACTATGTGTATACTATATATATGTAACAGGGGCGGCTGGGAGTAAATTTTTTTTGGTATTACTTTTTCGAATGTATGGAAGATGCATGAAAAGGAAAATTAACAATTTCTTTATGAAGGAATTTTGAACCTCCTCAGCTGGAGGGGTATAGGGGTTTTACAACACTCCCCCCCAAATTTGGCCCAGCCATACGTTGGGGAAATATGCATATCTTCAATTGACTCTAAACAACAAACAAAAAGTCACTAAAAGACATAAATTGGTCGGGTATACACATTTTTGTAAGCAACTAAGAATCTGAGCGAATGCTGAAAGTTTTAAGTTAATTGGCAATTTTAGTGCTGTATCTCCTAGAAAATAAATGCAGATACTTCCTTGCTCGCATATCAAAAACAAATCTATTAAGAGCCTGATTTCCTGTTGGTCTTTTTAAACAAACTGGAGGGCTGTAACATTTGTCCGAAGGGCTTGCGAGCGGTGATTAGTCGTGAAAAATATTTGGCGGCCACTTCCTCTGAGCCACCATGTGGGCCCGTTATTAGAATCGCGATTGTAATAACGGAAACCACTGCGTGAAAGCCCTCTGAACACATTCAAGGTTCAGTTCAGTTCATCATTCATTTCAAATGCCTTTACATAAGCAACTTGCAACATTTTGAATAGCTACAGTTTACAAATGTATAAATAAATTTGAAAGGATGCAGGCTAAAAATTTATTATAGAAAAATACATGACGAGATATATCTGGCACGGCCTTTCAGTTCGAGACGTTGCTAGTGAGTTAATTCCACCCGTTTCAAAACAATTAGAGATACAAAATAATAACACTTTGAACACCCAGACCATGATCATTCACTTGATCTTTCACAACACGATTCATTTTGAAACAGCTAACTTACAAGCAAAATCATAAAACAGCACTGGCAAAAGGTAAATGGCCGCGTTATTAGAATCCCAGAAGTAATAACGGGGCTGCTAGGCTCCTTTATTTCAAGGACCAAGAACAATTGAATTTTACGTCATCGGTGAGTCCCGTGACAAAGACTTTGCTGTTTCCGTTATTAGAAACGCGAAAGTAATAATGAGACCGGGAGCCTCGAACTAGCTTTGAACCATTTGAAATACCATTGAAAAACATAATAGGCTTCCTGTGGTTAAGGATTAGCAGGTAATTATCATCGCCTTCAGATGAATAGAGGACAGATACCATATTATTTCTACGTCATTGGTTGTGTCTAGCAGACGAATGCATCAAACTGATAAAGACTTTGGAAAAAGTGTTATTACAGTAATAACGGTAATAACACTGCCCGCCGCCCCTGATATGTAATCATAAGATTAAGGCTGACGGGAGGGTGCTGCCCAATTGTATCAAACCACTCGTGGTTGGAATCGAACTCCAGTTTGCTGCTTCAAAAACCAACGCTAATTCCACTGAGCCATACAAATATATATAATTATTCATAATAATTTTTTGCCAAAAATTCTATTGGTGATATAATATATATATATTATTAAACGTTATACCTAAATGGTGACTTGCTATTTGTTATTTCTGCTATACCTAGTTATCATTTGAATTTACTAAAAAAGGTAAAAAGTTTGTAAGGAGGCAGCATACTGTGAAGATTTGATCAGCAACAGGGTACAGTGAAAGAGGTAAAACACCATCAAGGATGTGATAATTTTTAACTCTTCCTATGGCTCTTTCCACATGTATCCGCACTGAAGCAATTCGGGCTGTTTCTTCAGTTTCCTCTGCTGAAAGCTGTGCTCTTGTGCCTTTAAAAGGAGGAATGTTTAAAGTAACACCAGGAGGAAGGATATCTTTTACATCAAACCCACGATCTGCCATGATGTTGTCACCATCCTCTAAAAGTGATAACACACCTGATTTGAGAGTAATTTCTTTGTCAGAAACTCTGCCAGACCATAACTTTGATATGAATGTAATGCATCCAACTGGTGAAATTCCAACAAGAGCCTTCCATGTGTTGTGGTGTTTGTAATCTGACCATGTTTGTGACTGTGATTTCATTGATGATGGAACCTCTATGAAAACTTCAGTACAATCAATGATAATTCTAGTTGTGGGGAAATCTTTGAACTGAGATGGCATATTTTTACGCACAAGGTCTTGAGATGGAAACGGAAATAAAGTTGGGAGTTCATGATACAAAAAGCAAATCCAGGTTGTAAAGATCTTTGAAACTTGACCAGGAGAGATTCCAAAGCGATCAGACAAATCTGAAACAAACAAGCCAACTTTCAGTCTCATCAACACCAACACAAACTCTTCTAGATGAGAAAGTGTGCGCTTTCTGCCAGGCTTTAAGGAAGACTTTTCATGGTATTCAAGATCAGTATTGAGAGAAGATTGTTTACCACGCCAGTAATGCATTCGAGACAATTTTGGTTCAAAATATTCAAAAGTTGCCAGTAGAGAAGAGAAGTTAGGGAAACCAGTGTAAAACTTTGTTGCAGATTCATCAGCTTTTAATTTTTCAATTGAAAAGAGAGACTTCTTTAATTCTGCTATCTGTAACTCCAACAGGGCCACTTGATCGTTCAATGTAGAAATCTTTAGGTTCAATGCTTCAGCTTCTGTTTTGAAGTTATCAGATTCAATAAAGGCTTTCATAATTTCATTATCAATATTACTAGAGTCAGAAGGAAGATAAACAGCTGAATTTACAAAAGAGAAATCTGTTTGCGTTGATATTGTAACAGAATTATCAGCAACATCAAGTGCTTCTTCAAAGAAATCTGGAAGAAAATCAGTAGCAGCAGATTCAGCAACAGTGAAAGATGGTCCAGGAACTGTAGATGCAATTGGCAATTGGATTGAACGGTGCGTCGGAGGTTTGCGTGACTTAGGCTTTATTGCTATTGTGCTACTTTCATAGAGATTACGGGAAGGAACAGTCCCAGTAACTAGACGCCAGTGAGTGGGATTACGTTTGATATCTACATCAGCAAAATGTTTTTCACAAAGAACAGTCGCGCTTGTAACTTTAAAATCATCTCTTCCATCTACTCTTTTAATTAAATTGCACCAACGAAGTTTCTCAGGATTTTTCTGTGGAAATCCAAAAAAATGTAGGCCGCTTGCAGTTCCGTCGGTATTATAAAAAGTGCTATAGCATCCGTATGCTGCACATTGACGTCCAAGAGACCTCTTCTTTTTCTTAGAAACACTTTCCGACATTTCACAGTGCTCTTTCTGACTCATTTTCACGAATAGATCAATTTTAAGCGGATGTATTTCCAATAGTAGTTCGAATCGCAGTGCTTACTTTTTGCGAAATGATGTTGGAACATCGGTATTCTCGTTTTCGATATGGTACCTCTCTATCAAAAGCCGTTTGACGTCATTGCGAAAGTGGTCTATTCTGCCAAATATTGAGAAGTTGGCCAAGGACGTGCAGCACCAAGTTGCCCATTAGCTTCTTGTAATACACTGAACAGTGAACATATACTTTACATCTATGTTTGTATTTACGTACAGCTTCCACGTTACAGTACATTTTCCGATAGACACATTTTTATTGATTAGATTAGTAGTTAGGTTATTAAAATTATACTGTATTTTGAGTTGCGGCCCTTGTATGCATTTCAAAAATCAAATTTGGCCCCCTGTTTTATAAAGGTTGCCGACCCCTGCTCTAACCTAATTTTGGGAATTTGCAGGTCTCCACAGTTTCTTGTTCTATACTCTTGTTCTAGCCTTTTTGCCCATCTTACAATTTTTCGACAAAAACTTTCCATGCGACAGCTTTTTGCTTATTACTTTTCGCTCAGGCAAATATACTTGAATACACTAGGCAACTTGAAAGGGAATTTTTAAGCCTTTCTAAATTTACTATATCACAAAATACAAATAGCAAACCTTCCTTACCAACAAACGATTGTAAAATTGGCCTACCCTACGAGGACAGCATACAGCTAAACCTATGTGCAGCCTACTTTTGCTGTTGGTAGATTTGTGGTCCAAAAAGAGGATTGTTACAAAGCAGTAACACTAACATTCAATAATTCTTAGAGATAAAATCGTAATTGTTGTTTTGATAAAGTTCGAAACACTCCGACTCCATTCACCGTTCCGGGTCGATATCATCGATTCTGTATCTTACTATCTACAGACGCTTCTCAAAAATTTGAAATCATCGTCTTGAAATTAGTTTATACTGAGAACTTCATGCTGTTTGGATCACTCGGTCGCGAGTTAGAGGCCCTTCACATGAGAAATCCCAGGCCTGTTTGAAACTCACGCCGGCCTGAGTTCAGTTCGGCTGAGCTAATTTCCTTCGCGTTCACATTGATTTTTCAAATCGGTTGGAATGAATTGATGAATACTGCGTTTTCACACATGCAAGTATCAGGTGCTGTAACAAGAAGTTTCTCAAGCAATTCAGGGTAAAAAAAGGTAGGGACAACGAGATTGGAAAACACTGGAGGCACAGAGAAATGATTTACATATTAAGTTCCAGCCAATTTAAAAAATCTTGTTCACATGAACTTTTAACGCCGGCTTGGAACTCCAAACCGGTTTGAAAAACCGAATCTCAGGGCGGCCCGAATTTCAATTCGTCCAACTCATGTGAACACTCAACGGGATTTGACCACACGCCAAATTGAACTCAGGCCGACGTAAGATTCAAACCGGCCTGAAATTTCTCATGTGAAAGGCCTCTTACTTTGTTTTGAATATTTAGATATTTCTTTAGATTTGACGGGAATTTGGTACTGTAGTGAAAAATTTGATATATAGATGTATAGATACATTCCATTGAAGTATGTAGGGAAAGCTAAACTTTGAAAATAGGAGAATTCGCTGCCTGACGGCCCAAATAACATGAAATTTCGGCACAGACTAATTTCAACATGAAGATTCAAATTCTATGATCCAATTTTGACAAATTCGAAGATATAAAATTCGACCTCCTTCTCCATAAATTGTTTTTATTGACCTCAAAGAGAGACTATCTTGAACAAAATATGAGGCTGTACGCTGCATAAATCTCGGCGTTCTTGGCCGTTGTTCTTGCCGATTGAAAATCATTCGTATGAAAGGAAGCATTTTGATTGGTGGCAGCCATTCTGAGGCTTGAGGGCCAACAGAGGCCCGCTACGAGATTTAATCCCGACCAGCGAATTCTTCTGCCTCAGAAATATTGTCTCGTATTAATTTAATATATAACTTTCTCCCGTTTAAATCAACTTTAGATGCAGTTTCTGGTCATCATTCTTAGATTAGTTCAATCTAAAATTTTTCTTGCCGCCAAAGTTGGTGGCGTTCGATAATAACTACAACAACAATCATCTTTTCTGACTTCAAGCACTTCAAGTCGACCTAAGAAGAGTCTTACAAAGATTAACGTCCCAACTTGAAAATTGCAGAGTGGGGGCAAAACAAGGTTCTTTTGACTCAACCTTGAACAAAAAAAGTCGTAAACTTAACAAATTTTGTGTTAAACATTTTTTGTGTTTATTTACTATGCTACATTTGGAGGCTTTTGGCCCCACTTCCCACCAAACAGTAATCTCTGGCCTTCGGCGTGTAAATCCGACGTGTAATGCACATTCAGCCAATCCAACCAGCATCAAGCCAGCACCAGAAGCGGACTGGCCCACCGGGACACCGGGGAATTTCCCGGTGCGCCCTCTGTCCCAAGTTATTTTTTTCAAAAACTTGAAAACCTTCAAAAGGCAACTAATCCTCCAATAAAACTAAAAATGATTACAATCATCAATTGACCTCCTGTCTAAAGTACGTTTCCATAAAAGTTTAGTTTCACTTTCAAGTTGAGCAAAATTAAGATTAATTGTTAAGTTTCCCGATCTCTGTTATTGTAAAATTCATTGAAGACGAAATTTTGATCAGAAAATTCTGTAAGATTTTTTGAAAACCTTGAAAAGAACATATTTTATTTTGAAAATGGCTTTGAAAAAAGCACAAATTTTAAACATACTCTTTTTTTGTATGAAACTTCTGAGAGCATATAACGTCGGAATAAGGGTCCAAAAGAACGAGATGGAAAAAGTCGATCCAGAAGTTGGTATTTACTCTCCATCTTGCTCTTTCTGACTCTTATTCTGACGTTTTATACTCTGAAGAGGTTTAGACGAACAGACTTTAAGTATGTTAAAAATATTTGCTTTTTTCAAAGCCATTTTCAAGTTTAGTAGCGCCAAACAACTGTTCATATGTAGCCAGAGGCACCTACACAAGGGAGGCTGGAGGGGCAGAGGGGGCAAGAAGTGCCCTGGAATATAATGACCACCTTGACTACTCTCGTTATATTAATATCTATTAGAAAATACAAGAAAGATGATAACACCAGCACAAAAATGCAGAGAATGAAAAGAGTGTTGGCCACAAGAGGGAGAGCGGCAAAGATAATAAATGATAAACAAAAGATGTGTACCCCCAGAAGTACTCCACGAACCTAAGGAGGATAAATCGGTATAAAAATTTAGCGGGCAATCAAAATTTTACAACCAAATATTGTGAATAGTGAGTGACAAGGCCAATTAGTAACCGTTTTCATTTATGGGTCATTTCGTCAACATTTCCTTTACGTTTGGAATCTTTGATGGTAAAAAACCTAGCTATATGGGTGCCACATATTCAAGTTAATATTTTATTATGTTACCTGTTCTAGGTACGATAAAGGACAATACTTTCTGAACGCCCTAATGGTGGCAAGCTATTTTATTTCGCAATTCAACTAAAAACTGATAGGCATCATGCTTTTTGTACGTTACAACCAGAAATTTTGTGCCCAAAAGAAATTATGACTTATTGGAGCCAAAAATCTTGACAACTTTTTAAAAAACTTTATACGGAATTTGTTGAGAATTCATGCCCTCGTGTACGAACCTTCTTTAAAACTTAATGGAAAGTTAAACCGGCTGTTTTGAAAAAAACTGGTTTCAATTTACAACTATCTATTAAAGTTCCAATCTTCCTTCAAACTTTTGTTCCGGAATAGAGACTGTGCCTTTTCTTAAGAAATTCTTTATCCTTTTTACCATGTCTACGCACAGTCTCTCATACAGAAGGAGCCTTCAATCTGCAAAATCATCAATTTGCGCAAAACGGACGGCAGCAGGTACTCTAAAAATACATTTGTCCAAGATATGTTATCAGATACTTTTCGGACAAGTCTACAATTTTAAGCATATGTTCAATACCTGATAATAATTCCGCACGCTGATGCACTGGCATCATATCTTTGGTAAATGATTTGTAACTCTAGCCATAGTCTATAGAATAGCCATAGTCCATAGTCTAAAGTCTCAATTCTATAGACTATGCTCTAGCGTAGAGGCAGGAGCAACACATTCATTAGGCTAGCATGTGCTGAGGCACCCCTTTTACTTTTTTCAATTATATGCTGCACAACTTTCGAAAATTTATGAGAATGAAATCATGTATTTTGTCAAATTTCTAAAGATTTCGAGATCGACTTTATTCGAAAAGAATCTCGTCTCCTAGGCAAGAGAAGTTGCTTTCTTTGTAAAATCTTGGAAGATAGTATCTCGCTAGCTGAAAAATCATCAATTGATACCTAAAATTGTAGGCAATACATCATTTGGTACCTACAAATTCTGTCAGCCGTGTAGACGTTTAAAATAAAGTCAATTTGACTGAGAATCTTCTTCATGCCAATGCCAATTGTGAATAAAAAGCTTTGATTTTCAACATGGGGCATGTTTCGACATTCTAAATAGGGTGATTTAGAAAAATTCTCCGAGGACGATCCCCCGTTTCCTTTCCTGTGACAATGCTTGCAACAAACTGATTCTCAGCTAAAGCAAAGTTTTCCGAGCCCGTTTTACAAGCCCTAAAGTTTTGTGACTTTAGCACCTATTGGCGCCCTTTTGGCTGCTTTTCCCGGTGGGTCAAATGGTTGCCAGTCCGCCACTGGCCAGCACCATGTCCTTTAAGGTCAGTACTGCCTCCCTCGTTCCCTTCTGTCATCCATTTTTCCAAGACTTATTTTGTGTAAATAAGCACACTTCAAAGGTTTTTCAAATAAAGAAATAGTGGACCGGTTTATCTTATCTCTAATATAGCATGGTAACAATATATTGAAAATTCATTGGCCCACGAAAAAATCTACGGAAAATCTATGTTTTTCTGGCCAGGCACTCAAAAAAATGAAAAACCCCTGGTCTAGGGTATTCTTTGCGAGTTCGTGACTGATCTCCATTCAACATTGAGTAGTTTGATCTTCGATACTACCCTCTCAAAATTCCCAGCTTCCAGACACTTCGCCACAATAACTATGTCTTCATTTCCGTGAATTTCGTGCTATTTTGAATCTGTATCAAAGACAACATATTGAAAGGCAACAAAATTAGTCACAAACAATTATCACCAAAGCGTTTTTAGATTACTAAAATTTCATTTCATTTATATAATTTCTCTAAAAATCTCAGGGTATTCACTGGATACCTTGAATACCCGGACACTACGCCACTGATGTTGTAACAATTTGAGTCAAGCTAAGAAAATTGGCTATTAGGGTTTCTTATTACCCATGTAGGACTTAAGATAGTGCTTTGCGCTGAAAATACCTGCCCGCTCTTAAAAAACAAGGCGTTACTTTGGCCTGGAACACGTCGGCAAGGGTATTTCATAATCACAAATAGTGTCAATAACAATTTTGGGGGCAGTATCAGGCGCGCAACCAGAAATTTCAGAGGGCAGGGGTCCAAGACACAAAAAGGGCACTAATTAAACTTCATTAAAGGTCCACCGGGGCATTTGTTTAGGTACACCGAAAATATGAGCAGTTAGTAAATCTGTAAATATTGTCCGCCAGACAAGGGAAACTGATCAATAGAGAAAAGTTGTGGTGTACTGTTTATTTTGTGGTGAGGTGTGATGAAGTTTAGGAGGCCCGAAGGAGGGGGGGGGAATGGTAAAAATAATGCCTCTTGCGAGCGAAGCGAGCAAAAATTTTGCCACCACACCCTTGCAAATAGCTTAAATTCACTAATTCGTTTAAGATGTTTTACTTTTTAATTGTAATTTTGTTACTTTTAATAAATTCCATTTAAAAACGGAATTCATTGCTTTGTGAGGCTCCCTAGACCTCGAGGCCCTAGGGCAATTTGCCCCTTTGTCCCCCTCTCGGCGACCCTGCTGTCATCTCCTTTTCCCAGCGCCAGCTCACTTTTGAATAGCAACCCATCATCTTCCATATCCGAAGACATTTTGCGCTTTAAAATATTATTGTTGAATTCTTTGCTTCGCACTACAGATGGGAGGAGGTTGAACAGTTCCACGAGCCTTGCCTTCAGCTGGTTTCTGTCTCCAAGTCTTGCCTTCAGCTGATTTGTAATACTGACAAGGAACGGAACAGCTGAACATCAACTTTTTGTGCCATATTTACTGCTTGCTAATACCAGTCCGAAAATATTTCTCTGCATTCGCTCGTTTCATGCAAAGGTCTTCTATGACCCTGTCAACTATGTGACAGGCTTGAAAAATGTCTTGGTTTTAATTCTTGTAACTTTTTACCAGAGGTCGTAGAGGCTCTATCCCATTCAAAATCTTGTGCCTTTATTTTGGTTTTTGAGTCCCAGAACCATTCTTCTTCAAAGCCAGTGCGTAGCGCATCATAAAACACGCTGTAGAGTTGGGGCTTGAAGATAGACTCTATTACTGCAACATGATGACGTTCGACCCAACAAGTGCATGAAAGTTTGACTAAATCATTTATCTGTATTCCTGCGAGGTCCATTACATCTCCGGAGTGCGTCATTTACTGTATGACCAACCATTTTAGCGTAATAGTTAAAATTGCAAAAACAAGCGCTGAAAATTAACTCAAAGTCAAGACCATTGAGCCTTAAAGGCGAAAACAGTAGCTCTGGGAAAGGATTGCTGCATTAGCTCGCAGAGGAGGAGGACAATGGGATGTTAATTTTGGTAAATTGCCTGTTGGTGGACATTCTAAAGCCAATAAACACTCATGAAGCAGCTGCAATCTTCCAGTCAAAATCATGTCACAGCATTGTCTAAAGTTAAAGCAGTGCTAGAGGAGCTTAAGGAACGATGTGTAAACTTGACTGAGGCCCGATGCATAGAAACGGTTACTGATCTTCGAAAAAAACAATCAAATCCACTGAGGTCAGCAGCGTTCAGCGAAAAAGGGGCTTTGTTCCCCAAAACTTACAGTTACAGAACCATATTTTAGCATCGCTTACGCTATTATGGCTGATCTTTTATGTGTTTCTAACGTTATTTAATGGACGAGTCAACAAAAAAGAGGCCTGTTCGGACTGCAGCAGGCAATGAGAAGCGAACGTTGTACAGGTCTGTTTGGTGGAGAGGATAGAGACTCTGTGCGTGAAAGCACAAGTCCACGAACAGTGGAAATTGCTGAAGGCCAATAATAGATTTAGAAATGACTTGGCAGCTTATCGGGGAGGCACTAGAGGCAAACATTCAAGCCACCGGACGTTCACATTCAACTAAACTGCCGACAAAGAATGTATCAATCTGCCAACGACAAAATAACAATGGGATAGCATGCATTTATGCAATGTGCCTCAGTTTACATATTTGTGCCTCATTTTCCAGCAGTTGCTTGTCTTGCTATTGTAATGACATAGTATTGCATGACTAAGATATTTCATTTTTCAAAAAGCGCAATTTCTTTTCGAGGATGGCTATCTCCTTTCATAACAATATTTTAAGAATGTACTAGTGCTCGAAGCAGAAATTTATTAAGAATGTCAAGGTTAGAAAAAAAATTGTAGTTTTTTTTATAAAAATGGTTGCATTAATTAGTAATACTTTCCTATCCAATTCACAAATAAAACGGAAAGAATGTAAGCTTTGGATAGATTCATCTGGAAAGTTGATCGACATGCTCGTTCAGGAATACATGTTTAAAAAATGTAAAGCAAAATGTGCTCATTGGCCGTAATACTGTTTCTAATCGAAAAGGGAATCCCTTAAAAGCAAAATTCATAACTAAATAATTCTGCTGTTAGAGTACATGTTAGAGTACATGACCCGATCCAAATGAAGTATCGCTGCTCGTTATGCGTGTATAAAGCCCTGGGGCAAAAATGAAAGAGAAGCTCCCTGCAAGCGAGGCAAGCGGAAATTTTTGCGATCACGCCCATTCGATTAGCTTAAAATACATTGCAGAATATATTTTGCACTCATTTTCTTGTAATCGGTTGTAAATATCTTTTAAAAGTCTTTTAAATATTAAATATCTTTTAAAAATTTATGAACATGCACATCTTTTCCTTCATGCAAACATAATAATCAATGTTTAATGCAAGCCAAGATTTTGACGGCAGTTGACGTTTCAGTTTCAACAAAATGCCGCATCAGGAGAGATTGAGAACACAATTTAACACAAGCACAATTATCATGAAAGTACTTGACACAATTAAAAAAGATGCCAGGAATAAAAGGATGAACAATTGGCGTGCACACCACATCAAGACTTTTGCAATGAAAACCTTTTAAGGATGGTTTGATAAAGATAAAATGTATTTGATGTCTTTTACATCTATTGAGGGTTTTAGAATTGCTTTGAAGATGACTACGTCACCATCATAGACATTACAATTGAAAAAGATACTGCTCTTAAAGCTTTAAAAAGCTCTTAAAGAAGCCTTTGTTGATGGATTAAAGGAGACTTTCCTTGCTGACATTCAGACTGGTATCACAGAAGGTGAGTTATATTGCGTTCATGATCTCATCAGGAATGGAAGACTCACAGACGAAGATGTTTCCTTTCCAACAATGTACTACCAGTGTATAGACAAAACAGAAGAGGCTAATCTAGAGACTTTCCATTCAGTGTCATGACACCCAGAATACCAGCTTCACGTTAAAAGCCGTAGAAAGAATTTTTGCTTCGTGCTCCTAAAGGTTGGGAGCCCCTAAAAGCTGGGGGCCCTAAGTTTTCGCTACCCCGTGGGCTTCAAAGTTGGGGGTCCTTAGTCCGCTACGCCACTAGGTCAGTGGCTTTTATAGCACATGTTGGAGTGCCGAATCAAAGGTAAAATATGTGGTTCTTGGGAACATTTTGCGGCCACGCCTTAATTCTAACGTGCTAAAATGAGAAAATGAATAAGACTTTGAGCAGCGCTTCTCTAAGGAAGGTCACACATTTAATATAATAAATAAATCACGATTCATATGGGTTCCGCATTTTAATGTCCTATAAATATCTAGGTGCTGACTGTTATTTTTGCCACGGCTAGCTCATATTTTTAATATAGAGTATTAATAATTTAAGTTGTAATAAACATTGTTCTTAACACAGTATTTATATTATTCATAGTTACAGTATTCATAGAGTATTTATAATACATTTAAGTCTCGTACAATTGGCAATTACAAAACCACTATTTGATTCACTTCTCTGAAGGAACGATTTTGTATATCGTCTAAATTCGACGAGAAAGTGTTGGGGAAGGGTTGATATTTTGGATTAGTATTTTTAATGACCTGGCTCAGTGATTTTGAAACTGCTTTTATGTAACCAAATGTTGGTCATGGGTGTTTGCTTTTGTAGAATTAGCATTCCCTGTTGGTAAAGGGTTTTTCTGACAGAACAAAGGGCGTGGCCTAGATCTTTGAACTAGACAAAATTTTATTATGATACTTGATAAGCACAAAATAAATTCATTTGCAACAATCGGCATTTTCCACCACTTTGAAAAGCGTGACCTGTCAAAATTTTCCGCTGGTACATAAGTTTGTTCGACTCCTTCACAGACCCCTGGTCTTGGTCCATCAGGGGCGGACTGGAATGGTATTCCTTACCGGGAAATCAACCTTTAGGGGTCTAAAAAGTTTCCTTATTTCGCATTTCGTTATATTTACAATTGGAGTGCTGCAGTAAAGTAAACATTGATTGTAAGAATGCATCTAAATTTCATTACATGTATTTTTCTTAAAAGAAACTAAGGTCCGGTGCTGGTAGGCACTTTCTTAAATTTTCCAGCCATTTTGCTATCAATAGTTTCTCACATGTTTCTTAAATTTCTTAGGTAATGAATTTTTTAAACGTGCTCCTAAGGTAGAGTAAATATTTCACTCACATTCAGAGATAAACTAACAAAGTGATCAAGGAATTTTGTTTTCCTAGAATGACAAACTCTGTTGAGATCTGTTAACAGTCAAGCTCATCGAAAAGCTCATCGAACTTCAACAATGTCAAGTTGAAGTCAAAACAAATTTTAAACGGAAACTTCTTGAGTGTGCAATTTACTGCGAATTAATGCAAAATGCATGTCAAGTATAGTGTTGCAATATACAGTGATGTTTAATGTCAAGACTGTTTCGATTGTCAACTCGGAAAATTAAATCTGCAAATTATAAAAGTTTCTTAGCTTTTTTCAATTTGGGTAGGGTTGTTCCTTAACTTTCCAAAAATTTCAGCCTACCTCTTCTTATAGCCTGTTTCTTATTAAAAAAAGTGAGTGTGTGCAACAAAGGATATTTACAGGCAATTTTCGCTAAAGATGTGAATTACTTCAGTTTGAAGGCGGCCATAAATTAGAATCACTTATCACTTAACAGCCTAAGAACGGTGATCGGGGACATCACAATTTAGGGTGTGGAGAGTTTACAGTGGGTTGGAAGTTGCAAAAAGTAACATCATTAAAGGTTTGGTTAAGGCCGCCACCATTGTTGACGGCAAGAAAAATTTTGAAAATTTGACATTCTGAGTTGACCGAAAAATGAATCTACATTGTATATTAACAACATTTATTTCCAACGTCGATTGAATGATGAATCAAGGAAGATTCCAGGCAATATTTATGAACTTGTTATTATAATAATACTACATTGTTTTGGCTTGAATTTGACAGACGTTTGATGGCTCTTGCAAAGTTATTGAATAGACTTTAAGGAACAAGAAATTGAGCAAACTGTTGCAAGAAATGTGAACATAAAGAAAGATTAAGAAGCTTTGTAAAGTTGGTACTTTATTTTGCAAAAACAAATCATAAAAAGTTTCCATAGTCCAACCTTATTGAAGAAAGCTAGTCATCCCATTCGATCCGTTTCTTCTATAACAAAGCCCAACCCTCCTCGCTCGTATATTATTCAGGGACCCCACGTCTCCTCTTCTCCCAACTCCTCGAACCAATCTCTTCCATAGCAACGCCCAACCCTGTCCGTTCCTTCAATGGTACCTAAGAGTTCTCTTATTATATCTTGATGGTATATATAGTTATATACTTGGTACCAAGGGTACAAGGTCTTATACAGTTTGACCAATTTGGTCCGATAAACTTCTTGGATGATACATTCGAGCATGGGCCCGCTGACATTTGAATTCGTAAGTGTAAACTGAATCTTGTGCTTCGATTAGAGAGAAAAAGGTAGGAAAATGTGCACTGAAATACTATTGAAGATCTAGGAGCCCAATATTACGATCACTGTATGTGTTTTCTGCTACAAGGGAAGCGAATATCTTGAAACTGAAACTACAATCCCGGACAAAAATGTTGAGACAAGATGCAATTTTTGCATTTTTCTACTTTACCTTACTTTACCTTACTATTTTTACCACAGGACGTTCTCTCTCCTCGATTAGTCTATCTATTGAGAGAGCTCCTCCTTTAAGAAACATCTGGATGCAAATCTCCTTCGTTTTTATAAAATCATATATATTTTTGTTTGTTTTCTATTTGTCTCATTATATATAATTCATCTCATCTTTTGTAACCTGTTGCTGTATTTTAAAAGATTTGTATGTATGGATTTTTAAAAATGAAATGAACTGAACTGAGTTAACGCCACCTTGCCCTTCTAAATTCGAATCCCTCCCTTTCCCCCGAAGCAATGCTGGATTTGTATGTAGTTCTATCATTTTTGCTACAAAATCATGCATTCAACATTGAATTGGGGGAGGGGGGAAGTTATTTTTCAAGAACATAAAGTTTTCCTGAAAAGTCTCAACTATTTTTGTCCGGGATTGTAGATCACGAAACACGATGAAACGGAACGGTCGAAAATCCACTCGAAAGAAAACGAATTCGACCATTTCACCACGCACAACCCACCCTCCCAAACCCTTCATATCAACGACGGCCGAAAAGGTTTCAATTTGATATCAAGCAATATTTTCTCAACTTTGTGGATTTTCTAGAAGGACCATATCTCTGATAAAAAGTGGAAAACAACACGTATGTGTGCAATCCAATCCCCTTTGCGTGAAAACAAATATGTATTCAATTTTGATCACAATGAGAATTGCGACCTCAACTTTTTGCGAATTCCTGCGTGAACTTTTGCAAATTCGGGCGTGAACCTTCGACTTCTCTAGAGAGTCCAGTCGAGAGAGAGAGAGAGAGAGAGAGAGAGAGAGAGAGAGAGAGAGAGAGAGAGAGAGAGAGAGAGAGAGTACCCTGTTCACCAAGTTCAAGACAAGCTCAAAACAACACAAAAACTTGCACAAGAACGGCAAAATACCTGGAGAATATAGTCATTAGCGCAGCCAAACACAATGAGTTCCCATTTCAAAATAAGTATGGTTCTTCTTCACAGTTAAAGAGTTTGACTCCCCTACATATATTTTTATGCTCATTCATCGTATTTAAACGAATAATCGACGTTGAGGTTGTCTTCCACTTTCACTCGGACCGTTGAAAAACTTTGATTTTCTTGGAGTCATATTCAAAATAATTTTCTGAATTACCAACTTTTTCTTACCCTTAAATGCAGCAGAGAAGTACTTCCACGATGCAAGTTTCATAATCAGGGAATGCCCAACAACTCCATCTCGGCGCCGATAATTCTTGCTACAGAGGCTCCATTGCAACATCAATTCTCCTGCTTGTCATTTATGTTGTCTTTCCAGAGAGGGTTTGCAACAGCATCATTAATAACCTTCCTGATTGTATCCCCATGATGACAGGAGCTTGACTTGCAGGTTTAAATGGCATCAGGAATTCAAGGTGTGGTGGGCCTATTTCGCCACGTGCCAGACGATTTAACTTGTTAACGCAATACTGAAAACGCAAAAGCTTACTGAAACTTGATAAACACACAGTATGTGCACCTTTGTTCTGTTTTCGTATATCTTCAATTCATAACGTAGCCCGTAAAATGCAAGACACATTGTACTAAAAGCAAAACAGTTCTCATCGACCCTAATCGTTTGACTTCTCACTTCACTGAGGTACTCGGGTACCGCGGAGCAGGGAGGGCTGGGGGGGGGAAGGCTTTAGCCAAATATTAAGATGCCAAATAATAAAAATGCCAAATATTAAGTATCAAACTACCAGAAAAGCCTCTTTTTATACGGTTTTAGCCCCCCCCACTTTCTTTAGACCACCCCACTTTTCTCAACGCTCCGCGGTGCCTGGTACTTTAGAATGATGTGGCATGGCAAAGTGATGTTTGAAGGTGAGGGAGACAAAGAATGGTAAAGTAGACTGATAGGTATGACCCCCTTCCCCTGTTAATCACGGACCTATAATTTAGATTAATTTTCATTCTTTCGCTTTCCTTTACCCTTGAGCTTCTTGTCAAAATACTTATCGAAATAAGGTCCCTTTTCTCAGTATTCGAGAATTAAGAAACTGGTCGATGCAGTGAAAAGCTTTACAAGTATGTCTCAGCTCTTACCTTACCTTGTGCATCAACATAAGAACTTTCTCTTTGTTTTCGACAGAAGAGAAAGAGAGAGTCAAAAAACGACAGGATTTCTGGATGAAATCGATAAGGCAAATTTTTACCATGTACATCACAATACCTAAACTGTTATAAATTTGTTTATTATAAATACTCATCGAGGATAAAGTAATATGTTTCTCACTTAACATTGAAAATCTATTTAGGTATTTTTTTATGAATATCTTTGAGGTCTAGAGTCGTTGAAGACACCGGCACTGTCCAGGGGCATGGCTATTAGCTTCATGATAAGTAAAAAATTTGCAACAGTGATTTGCAGCTTCTACTGTTATGTAAATGATATTTCCATTCCGATAAGCGTATGAACGGCTCACTTCTAGCAGATACGAAATAATCACGCGAGTTTTTGAAAAAGTTGCTACAGTCGGAAACTCATATATACGTTCTTGATAATTGCGAAGACAAATGACAAGGGTACTTTTACCCTCCTACTCTATCCCCTTTACCGTGTCTGTAAATATCGTTCAGGTTGAGTGAACAGCGCCTGAATAGGGTACCAAGTTTTCAAATAGTTTACACAAAACACAGTAAACACACCAGTTTCAAACCAAGTAGCTGATCTTTCTGAGTGTGTTACTAAGTTATTGAAAGGACGGGAATAAAATTTATAATGTTGGTAGTAACACCTATTATTTTTCTGCTTTAAGGCAAGATAACAGTGGCAATAAAACTGCTGAAATATGTACCAAACTAGCAAACATGATTCGGGTCGATAGAATGGTGAACAGGGCGGGAAAGGGCGCGACAGAAGGTGGAATGAAAATTCTCCGACGTCGTTGAGTACAACAATTGCCGTTCTGTGTTAAGTACAATATGTTCTTTTAGAGTTTGTCAGGAGTCACAGTGTCCCTTTCCACCACCTTAAGTGTTAAATAGATTTGAATAATAAAGAGTTGAAAACTGGGGCAGTGGTTTTTCCATACTTATCAACGAGAAACGTAGCATGCTCTGGTACAGCACTATTTTACAACAAGGGTTCTTTCATTTACATATCTTTTGACGCTGTTCACTGCAAGAACTAATTGCAACGTAACTTTGACTAAACATTTCGTTTTAGAAAAAGTGAATTTGTACTTAAGAACAGTAAGATAAAATTTATTTGATTCAGTTGGCAGTTTATAACAAGTGCTTAAAATGAAACTGAAGATAAGTAATTCAATAGATCTTAAGAAGGATTGGAGGGGGATATGAAGAGATTTTTGTCAGTAGACAGTCATATGGCTACCCTGGGCGACAGAGTCTCCATTATTTAGTCTCAGAAATATACAGTATTCTCTCTATTTAGAGGACACTGTCGGGACCAGAGCAAGGTGTCTGCTAATTGGAAATGTCCGCCTTTTGGAAAGTTGAAAATAGACACTAGCTTTGTATTTAAAAGGTGTAATCAGTGGTGGCGCCAGGGGAGGGCTAGGGGGCTACAGCCCCTCCGTTGGAAGCACTTAGGAAACAACAATAATCATTTGAGCTTCCTTCTTTGCCACCGAAGCGGTCTACAATACTTTATCCCCGGTTTATTGAGGATCTGGTACCCAGAGTATCATATGGCTGGACTGCTAGGTAACAAGGTAAAAGATGTTGCCTCTGCGACGAAAATTTTGACGAAAATACGCCCCCTTTAAGGCCTGCACATTATGACAAACTTCCGGCCTCTTTAAAAACTTTGTGAAAGTAATATCTAATTGCAGAAGGTGTTACACACATGAACAACAAGAGTGTTGGCATCCGAAACAGGACATGATTTGCACCAGGGAAATCAGAGAACGACAGGTCACTTCTTCTATAAAATTTTCAAGTCCCTCCTATTGATGAAAGCATCAAATCTCCCTGTTTCGACCACCGACAAAATCTCTGGAATATGAGTACATTCCTCCTGGTCAGACAGCATTAGGTCTAGTAGAGTCGATTAAAATATCTAAAAATTTAGTCCTAACCTAACCGATATCTAATTTGCATGGGCAGCCCGGCAAAAAAGCTCCTTCTAAGAATGCGTTCAGAGCGACTTGGATCAATAAGTCCTGCTGAGTATTGGTTGCCTCGGCAACCTGCTCCTCCACAGAACTCTCGACTTGTGGCAGAAAGTGATGCAACCAAAGGTCTTCAGCCCAGCTGCAAAGAAAAGGATACCTTATGTAAAATTAGTGCAGGGTTTCTATTTTCAAACGAGGAAGGGGAGAAGGAAGACGGCATGCAACTTACCAAATATGACATTAAGGCCGTAATAGACACAAGGACAAGCAGAGGCGCAGTATTATCTAAGGCGCACGAAACATAGAGCCTATGGACCATAGGAACTTTTGCTTAGGCCTAGGCACTTATGATGACACCTTTTTGCTTTCTGTACAGTATGTATGTAAATTTCGTCATGATTAAGCGATTTCCCAGCACATTTCTACAGAAAGCACGCGACTAAGCCGCCTTCTTCGAAAGGGAACCAAAAACTCCAGAAAGATTTTGAGTGTTGTCTTAAGTCTTCATTTCATCCACATCAATATAATCAACGTATTATATTACGAAATTATGTGACATGAAACATGAAATCATTACCTTTTAAGGCCGGCTGAATCACTGAAAGGAGCAGACAGAAACAGCCCAAGATCTGCGAAGAAAACAATGACAGTGAGTAATATACAGGTTTGTTAATCGTGCTTAGATCATGTCTTGCCACAAACGACCAATGAACTAACATAAATTTATGAAACACATTGCAGTCAGATTGGCTTGACTGTCCATAAAATGATGGCTTTGTGTGTAACAATACAAAGTGCTTTTCGAATCGATTCATGTTTGCATCCAAATTACAGAACAATTGAAAATCAACTAGCAAAAATTAAAGAGACTATAAACTAAGTGATCTGATCAGAAGGCACATTCTTACATATTCTCAATTTCTTAAAGCAAGCTGGAAATCGTCCCTTTGGTACCTACAACTAGTTAGCTTTGAATCTATTTTGATATATTTTTCAGTAAAAACCAAAATGGCACTGAAGATACTGAGAAAATTGAGTATGACTTTATTTGGTTTTTGTGACATATCAAAACAAGTGTTTGAGCATTTTATGGCAGCACCAGGTGACATTGAGCCTAAGCAGATATACGATGAAACAACTTTTACACAAGTGACAACGAATTACGAAATAAAGAAACAAAATTGAATGGTTCGACCTTTGGCATCTACAAAAAATGAACTTCAAATTTTGAAAACAAAATGAACATGATTCACAATAACGACAAACCTGGCATATCCAATTTAATGTCTAGCTTTTCAAGATCGATTCTAGATCTTCTGTAAACATCGCTTATCCAGGAGCTCCAGTTATCAATTTCCCTAAAAATGGATCAAGCAATATTCAGAGATTGTGAACTGAGAAGAGCTTAAAATGTTTCTGAAACTGTAAGTGACTTGACAATTAACGTCATATGGGAGTATGATTGGATTGTAAGAAAGGTATCTAATTTAAGATTGACATTAAATGTATAAATCTGATTGTTGAAAATGTTAAGCAGCCATAAAAATCAAGTGCTAAATTTCGCACTAGTCATGTGCCAGGTGAATAGCTGGACAGGGCTGTCGGAGGATGGCACAAAACACAAACTGAAAATCTGAAGACTCTGCCAGATTGAAATTATGAGAGCACCTGTGCACACACAATTAAAAGCAGTCCCATAGAGAATTAAAAACTAAATTGGAAAAAGTAGCTTGTAGAAGTGAAAGAGCCAATAACCCGGCTATTAAAAATCTCGCTGCCATAACACTCCTGTAAGTGTAAAAAGTAAACTACAAAGATATTCACCTGAAGTTTAATCGGCTTTCTGAATTTCGTGTTGCCTTTTGTCGGAGCCAACGTTGCAGAAGAACAGGCATGGTTGGCGGGAGATCAATTAACTTGAAAAATCTATGA
This sequence comes from Rhopilema esculentum, assembly GCF_057945365.1. Classification (NCBI taxonomy): domain Eukaryota; kingdom Metazoa; phylum Cnidaria; class Scyphozoa; order Rhizostomeae; family Rhizostomatidae; genus Rhopilema; species Rhopilema esculentum. Next base: position 5,763,990 of record NC_142817.1, on the reverse strand, counting down.
ATTCCTTGCCCAAATCGGTCCATGCTGGAAAAAAGTGAGCACTTAAAACAAGTAAATATAGAGTATTAAAATCTTGGCTGCAAATGGCTGGAAAAAAAGCCGGAAATAGGCAAGAAACACTGATAAAAAATCAATACTGAATAATATAAAGATTGTTGCTTTACAAGTAGTTTTGATACACACAACGTCCCCATAAAATCTGAGTGTATCAAAGTGTTCATTTTTGAACTGAGACGAAAAACCTCATGCATAGTATAAAAGGGTTGAAATATCCTTGCTTTGGCAAACTAGATCTGAAGCAATCGACTTCAGATGTACAAATCTGAATTCTGTCGATGCCACATCTCTTAGTCGCATGACCAGGATTACTCAAAATGATATGCTATTCCAAACTCTGGCGGGGAACATGGTGCTCAAGGTTGGGTAGAAGTACGATTTAATAAAGAGAATTTTTATCTCATGGAACTTTTGTCTCCTTTCTAGCTCTCATGGATAGCGCTCTATCAGCCTTATAGATACGTTAGCAGCTGTAAATATTACAGCTGTACCGTCTTCAAAATATATGTCCCTTAGTAGCTCAGGCTATCGACCGCGGTAAGGCAATTTTGCTGCAGTTCTGAAGGCTGAAGGTTGGGCTCTATCCTTTATTTAGGGAAGGACTAACAACGACGGGGAAGCTAAAGAAAACGAGAATAGGACAGTATCTGCATTTTTGGAGGGGGGGGGGGGGGGGGGGGGGAGTGATGAAGTCTGCATTGAAGGAACTGGCCATCCTTTGTCTCCATGCTTTGGCCTATGGGCGCGGCTCGCATACAGGAATCGCCTTTACTTTAAGCAAGACAGTTAATGACAAGAAATAAATGATCTTTCCAACAATTAATACCACCTTGACTCTCCAAATAGCAAGGAAAAGCGGAAACCTAACATACTGTTGTTCTATACTGTAAGGGTTATTTACCTTGTCTTCGTTGCATATGCAAGTACGATGACGTCATTTTGCAAATAGTAAAGCTGACTGTTCACTCCAATGCCATTGCTTAGATAGAAGGGTTCTTCTGTTCCACGTTTTCCAAGCCAAACAAAGACATCCGAAGATAATTTTCGATTAAGGATGAAATCAACGTCGATCAGAATAATTGTTGAGCACTTCGGTCTCTCGCGATTCACCTCAACCAAAGCTCCTAAAAAGGGGCAACAAACTGCATTGCAATGGACTCGCCTGAGCTCATTGATCACACAATACAACACCGTTTGAAGGTGGAAATGGGGTGCTATGGAGAAACTTTTTCCAAGCATCGTATGTGGCAAAAGGAACAATAGCGTAATTTTCAAGCATCTTTTTAACATTTTACTGAAATGTAATAGGCCAGAATTGGAGTTTTTTTTTGTTAATTTATCATAATTATTTTTCCCAAAGACGCAAAAAGTAAGATTTCCAATTTCCACCAGGAGAGCTACAATTCCTATCACTGGCAAGATAGCCAAATTTAATCCAACCTAACATATCAATTAATTCGAATGCCTTTTCTTGTAAAACAATTTGAGATGTTTCAAAGCACATCGATTGATACATATGCTAGGGTACATATTTAGCAGATAACAGAAACATATCATGAGTTGTATTTTTGCAAAAAAATTCTATATTTTTAAGTATAATCTATGAAAGTAATTATGATTTTTAGTACGTCCTTTCATTGATTATCGGGAAATAGCATTTGTTGAGGAATGGTCGATTCGTTCGTAAAAAATACACTCTTTCACTGCTGTTTGAATTTATACATGTGAACAAGAATCACTCAAATAAATGTGCTCCAAAAACGCTTAGCCAAATCAAGTGCTTCCAATCAACTACTATGCCCGTCTACGTAATACAAATCAGTAATCTGCCTTCAGAAATAAATTATTACCTTTCCTTTTGAAAAACCCTTTGCGCATATAAACAACTCTCACATGGAATTTTCCAAGGTCATTTTGGACTTCGCGCAGTAGCCCGGAAAGTATGGCAAAAATCAGGCATGGGAAAACGCATTGGATTGAAATGAAACTATATTTAGTTCTAGTAAAAACCTATCAATGGGACATATAGGGGGTGCATAATAAAACACAAATTTACGGAGATACCAACCATATTCTCGTAACAGTTTCACAAGTTCCTGAGCAGTGCAAATCTCATTCTCTTCAACGCTGGCAATAAAACTTGTCTTGCCTCTAATTTCGTCCATGGTCTGATTGAAAAATAAATTTCATCCTTGCAAGTTACATGCAATACTAGATATACGTATAAAAATACAGCTCATAGTAAAATGGGATTCTCAGCTAATTGTGCGCATATAATCAAGCATATAGCTCATTATAAATTAATTAAATTAGTGAACATGCCCTTTCGTGCAGAGTTCTTATCGAATTCTGAGAAAATCTCCAATGACATGATCCTGTAACAAACGCTTTCCACTTAGACGCTTCCACTTAGACGCTTCCGTGAAAACGGAAAACATTTGTTTCGTTTCCATTTAGATATAAAAGCGAACTTTGCAAACGTACTCTAGTGTCTCTAATAGAAGGGGGAGGTAATGGAAGGGGGTGTTCATGTCGACCAGTTTTCAATAGGAGGGGGGTGCTAATAGAAAGGGGTGTTCATGATGTCGGCCAGTTTTCAGTAGAAGGGGGTTGCTAATAGAAGGAGGTGTTCATTCCGGCCAACTTTCAATAGAAAAGGGGTGCTAATAGAAGGGGGGTGTTCATGTCAACCAGTTTTCAATATAAGGGGGTGCTAATATAAAGAAGGGGTGTTCATGTCGGCCAGTTTTCAATAGAAGGGGGTTGCTAATAGAAGGGGGTGTTCAGGTTGGCCAATTTTCAATAGAAGGAGGGTGCTAATAGAAAGGGGTGCTCATGTCGGCCAGTTTTCAATAGAAAGGGATTGCTAATAGAAGGGGGTGTTCAGGTTGGCCAATTTTCAACAAAATGCCAGTAAACTTCATTAGCAAAGGGGAGCTAATAGAAGGAGTGGATGTTGGTAAATCTTTCATTAAAAGGCAGTGGAATTATTAGGATGGTGACACTGGTTATTTGATAATGGATAGATTGTTAGAGATAAAGATAGACAAACATAAGGGCAAATTCTTCTGAAATTAATACACGGGGGGCCGTCTATTAGAGACACTAGAGTATTTGTGAAGACGCTGCCACTTAATGGCAAGGAATTTATCACGGAGATTAGGTTTACTGAGCAAGGTGTTCTTATAATCCAAGAGTCAATTATACAAAAATATACACATCGTACTGCGCAAAAGGAATCGTAATGTAATATGATACTATGTAATATTACTTCGGCTAAAAATTTCAGATTTGGGAAATGAATAGGAAACAAATTTTCTCTATGTTTGGTGAATTTGGTGAAAACAAATTTTCTATCATGGTAAGCCTATTTTTAAGCAAGTTTTCATATGGAAAATATCCAAACAAAATAATTTTTTATTCAATCCAGGGGAACAAACAACAGACATAAAAAGTAGAAAATTCATCATTAATCAAATTAATGCAACTTGTTATATTGAGACAACCCAAAGAATAATATGCACTTAGAAAATCCTCTACATCATTGAAAGTAAAGTTAATGTAGCCCCCGTCTAGAGAAAACGACTTTCTAAGCAACATACATTAACTGCTGTCTTACCGGTTGATATCATACGGAGGATACTGTTGACAACATACCTTGAGCCAATGGGAGAAGCAGGAAATGAAATGCTTAGCCTCTATCGTGTCGTCAGTCATGAACAGCACATTCCTGTACCGCTTGATCTGAAAATGGTAATCATATATGTTATGTGGAAATACAATCATTACAGTCATCAGCAGTGGGTGTATTTTCAAAAAAGTTAAAAACTTCAAGCTATAACAAAAGTTCAAGCTATAAGAATAGCTCACCAATCTGCAATATTCTTGTAACGAAGTATTTTCTAAAGACGTAGAGTATGCCACTGAATCAAATGTTGAAGTTGTTTCATCTGAAAAGCAATGGTTAAAAAGTGTTGTCACCGTTAGGACAAAAGCTTTAGGACAATGAAAATTGCAAACGATTAATCAATTTGTCGTTACGAAAATGAAACTAGATACCTCTAATCAGAGATAAACAATTATTGAGAATATTGTTAAGAATATATATAAACTTTATCAAATAAAGAAAACCAAAAAAGAGCATTTTTCGTGCAGTTATCAACTACAACGTAAAAGTGCATTAATAAAAAATCCTTTTATGTTTGACTATAACTTAAAAGCAGAAATTTAGGTGCATCTTTAGTCTAAAAAGAAAGGAAAGAGGATAGGTTGACCAAGCTCTCAAAATAAGTTAAAATATGTTTAGGGATAACTCATATTCATTCTTAAAACAGGGGGTGCTCTCTCCTCGATTAGCCCAGCTACTGAGAGAGTCCCTCCTTAAGGAATTCCCCTTCATACAATTTGGTATGTAGGCTATTATTTCTCTGTTGTTTTTAGATTTGTGTTTAATTTGTATTGTATGTAGTATTGTATTAATGTAACTGATAATTTGTATGTAGTTGAATTTTTAAAATAGGAGACGAAAACTAAAAAATAAGAGTTGTCCTGAAAAGCAAGTTCGAAACTTTTTTTAATATCTTCCTAATCATGTATTAACATTTCCAATGATACGGATCTAACTAGCCGGAGGTTCAAGCATATCTCTTTTAACTGTCCTTTCTGAATGTTGATGACACCGTATCAAAAAAGGTAATGAATTTGAAAATGTAAGGAAACGTAGGTTAAATTTTTGTGGTATTCCAATTGCATACTCATTTGATGAATTACGTAGTCACTCTAACACTGGGATTTTTCTTCTAATAAAATCAGTACCATATCAATTTGTGGTTGACGTCAGTAAAAACTGGCGATGGACAAGAACAAATCTGGGGGATTTCTTCACTTTCAATAAGAATTAGGAAGAACTTCTGGAACTAATTCGATGATTTCAGCCAATTATTTGTTTGAATTGATTTGACCGATGGAGGCTCCCTACAAGGACCAAAACTCGTGAACGTTTTCTAAAGCGAGCTGAGACTCTTGGAGGGGAAAAGAGGTTAACATGTTGCAACAGTACCTTTGAGACGAATAGTCAGGTAAGGTTTCGATCTATTTTGCCATGCTGCTGTCCAAGGCGTGATACCTGCAGGAAACCCTGTAGGCGTCCAGGCAACAGATCCTAGCTCAAATCGACTGACGCTTGACTGGAAAATCGCTGTAAACAGTGTAAAACGGAGAGAGGCTAAGAAACTGACAAAACACATCGCAAATTTCAAGGGAAACGCTAATGTTTATACAACTGCAAACGTTCAAGGCCTGAAATTACGGCATAACTAATTTGGCATAACCGTTGATATGGTCATAATCTACCAGGAATAAAATTGTCACGATCGTGAAGCTATCTGAGCTTTGATAAGCATCACAACACCAAGTGCTGTATTTTTATAAAACACCACTGTGGATTTGACAAAAAAGTCGAACTATCACATGTGAGCCTATTTGCAAAGAAAATCAATTCGGAAGTGACGTACCAGCATTACTCGTGCTCAGACCTCTAGATGCTCTCCAGGGAACCTTATCCAAGAAAATTTTTTCACGGCCTCTGTAACTGAGTTCCATTCACTTTCGTTTTGTAGCCGCAATTCACCAATGAAGTCTAGAATACTATCAGACATCACCAAACCATCTGCTGAAATACAAAATACAGAAAAAAATATTACCAACTTGACAGATAAGACATGCAGCGAAGTTACAGAAGTTTGACCACCTCTAGCTAGTAAAAGCACACGGAGTAATCAATTCAAGCGTCCCACTTGAAAAACATCAAGCATAACAAAGACGAATCTGACATTGTCCAAAGAATCAAGCAAGACTTCCAATAGAATTCCTTGAAGATTTCCCTTGACAGTAGTACACAGGCACTATATGACAAACTAAAGCAAATATGGAATAATGTTTTATTTTGCATTCAGGCTTGTGGACGTTAATTTCCAAAAAAATTAAAAAAATCCTAAAGAATCCTTTGCATAACAAGTGTTATTCAAAACCAGCCAACTATTGCTTAGGATATGCAGCTATCTAGCAAAAGAATTTATTCCTGCACCTATAACAGACTCTCACAAATGTTTAAAGTACTTTCAAAGGTCACTAGCATACCATCAGAAAAGCCCCAGCCATAACCTGCGGCAACTGCAATGAGTAGGGTGCAGGAATCTAGAATTAAAAGCATCAAGTCAAAGTTTATAGAAAAGTGAAAACAATACTTCAGTTCAGATTCTTGCAAATAATTAAAGAAGTTTTGTTTACCGATGTATGCTAAAGGCAACATACAGTTTAGATATCGCAGAAATTTACACTAGTGGCCAGGTACCGCGTAAAAAGCGTTCTTGAAAAGTCTCTGAAAACATTAGATGTCTCTGTAATTTTGACATTTTCGACATTTTATGAGGTCATTAGTGATTGTTTTTGTTTGAGTGTCGTAATGAACCGACCGGCAAGGAGAAAGATAAGTAAATTCTGATTCAGTGCCTATCGCGCGCAGTTGTTGTTAAGGCTATGTACATACAACCGTAGAATTTTATCACCAAAATTTAAAAAAACATTTTACTCGCATCATTTGTTAAAAATTTATTATATATATATGAAATAATGAGCTAGAAAATCTTTTTTGTCCACAGTGTGCATCATTCAAACAAAATGTATACAAATACAGTAAATCCCAATAACACAAACCCCTGAAAACTTGAACATTCATTAACTCGAACCATTTTTATTGTTTCTTTGGAGGTCAGAGTTATAGAGATTACTGTATAGCAAATGTTTTTGATGGAAACCTTGCCTACACTTATCACAATCTCAAAGCATACTCGTCACCCAGTTACGCGACAAAGTGCCTTTAAGACTTAAGACTAGAAGGTTAAGACTTAAAAAACATACTGACATTTGACAGCAGATACTAACAAGAGCAATATTTTCAATTCTATCACCATAAAATTTGAGCTAAACAACCTCTTGTTTCTAAATAAACAGAACAAAATTTTCTTTATAAATACTAGGAAAAAAAAACTAAGTTAAATACCATATATGGTTTCTCCACCCACCCACCCACAAAACAACGGTGTTTGCCTTTGCAATTATCATCGGAAAGGTTATATCAGAACAGACACCTTCCTGTTGAGAGTTGCTGATACAAGGAGCAGAAAGGTGTTAAGGGCATTGGAGGTTCCCTACCCTTTATGTAGAGAAGAGTCATGTTTTGTCGTGTACCTTGTTTTGTTGAGACTTGGGGGTATCCCCCTTTGGTCACTACCATAAGATATGCATTCGTAATATGAATAGTTCAGGTGTGCATGTTTAATTTCACTTTAGGACAAATAATCCTGTCATCATAAGAGGCGGAAGTGCACTTTTAAATATACCAATATGGGAACAACCAATAACAAAGTTTGTTAATGTCTAATGTCTACTACTTTTCACCCCACGTATGACTTGTTGTCTTGCGTTTCCTTGGATAGCTCTTTGCTTTCTGAAAGAACACAAAATAGAGCGAAAAAGACCCTATCTTGCTTGATTATTTAATTTTGTTTTCTTGGCTGACAAAAGACAATAGTTGAGAAACATATGAAAAGTTATTAGAATGCTAAGCATTGCCCGCAACGCAGCAGCAAGAGATATCGAATTCGCTTTATTAAAAGGTAACGTTCAGTTCAAATATGAGCAAGCAGCTTTTTTGAAAAGCAAAAACAGAAGACAAGTCGAGGAGTAACATATCATGGCAAAATATGGTGCCCCTCCCCCAAAACCAAAACACCGTTAAGTTCATGCTTCATAGCCCGTTCCGCATAAAACTGCTTTCTAGCATGCCCTCAATTTTTGGATGAACCCATTTTGGAAAAAGACTTAAATGCTAGTCCCCATCTATAACGCAAATATCTTAGCGATAATTACTGCCCAACAACGAAGAAATAATTTGTTATTTGCTAAAACGTCCTTGTACGTATAACATATCACGAGGTCGTGCCATCGTGAATACTTCGATTTGTTGTTTCACATATATACTACAATTATATACAATTATATTCTTGGCCTAATTGGAAGTTATGCTTGAACCGTAACATAAATTATTCCCAGCGTCATGAGATAAACCTTGGATCAACCCATGAATGCATGCCACGTAACGCATCCTTGGCCATTTAGCAATCTAAAATTAAAAAGCTAGGTCCACTGAAAATGCTTCACTAAAATATCCATAGCTAGATGATACAGTTGACTTATCACAATCTATAAATATTAACATGGACGTTCTATATTCTGATTAAATAATGAAAATAATCTGATCTTACTTAAATTATATTTAATTTGTTTAAAGACACTGTCTCATTGAACTTTGAGCATACTCGCCTAGGCAGGTTTTTCTATACAATATCAATAGGTCTTGGTCTAGGAGCCTTAAATCTTGATGATCAGTCACCAAGGGAAGCGGTGGAAATTACAATAGGTATACGAGCCATTGACTCCTCGTGCTTGGAATTACAAAAAGGCATCGTTTCATTTGGAAACAACAAGGAGACTACTGTGTTCAGAGTTTGCGTGAAGTCGCAATATCGCGGTACCTGCACATCGAGACACAGCACCCCCCGTGCATTCCGGAAACGGTACCCTTGTTTCCAGAAATATGAAATGAGGACATGTTGCACAACCACTGCTGACTGAACAATCACTTAGATACATTAGAGTGACGTCACAAACTTTCATAAATTCTAATGCTTATTTAATAGCTGCCACAAAGGTTAGGAGCTCGCTTCTGCACTGTTCAACAGGATAATAAATACTGTGTCCACAAAAAATAGAATAATATTTTACATTACATATCAACGTTTTAACAAGTTTATCACCTAAGATCTAAAAAGGTAAAAATGAACTTAAATGAGTTGTGTTTTATATGTCGGGTTTATGTGTCTAGTGTTTAAACGATGACGTCATTGAGTTAAAAAATAAACAAATCAAGATATTGTAATCAATTAGGCAGAATCAATCAACGTGAAAAGGATATGATTAGTGCTATAGATCCACAATAACAGTACTTTTGCTGGCAAGTTTGAGGCAAATGGTATTTGAAATTTTTTAAAAAATTTCTTTTACTCGAAACAACCTAAAAAGCCTCAAGATACGTTTTGAACGCCATTTCGGGTCATTTGGTGAAATATATGCTGATCTTTTGAAAAAAAGGACTTTGTGATTTTTAAAAAAAGTAATGACCCCGGACCTGCAAAAAAGCTGAAAAATCTTTAAATTTTTCAAAGGTTTTTTTTTACTCGAAACAACCTAAAATGCTTCAAAATACGTTCTGAACGCCCTTTCGGGTTGTGTCGGTGAAAATTATGCTGATTTTTTGAAAAAAAAAGGGTTGGTGATTTTTGAAAAAATTCATAACCCCCGACCAGCAAAAAAGTTGAAAAATCTTGAAATTTTTAAAAAAATTTTTTTTACTCGAAGCAACTTAAAAAGACTCAAGATATGTTCTGAACGCCATTTCGGGTCGTTTCGGTGAAATTTATGCTGATTTTTTGAAAATAAGGAGTTGGTGATTTTTGAAAAAATTCATGACCCCGGACCAACAAAAAAGTTGAGAAATCTTGAAATTTTTAAAAAATTTTTTTTTTCTTGAAACAACCTAAAAAGCCACAAGATACGTTCTGAACGCCATTTCGGGTCGTTTAGGTGAAATTTACGCTGATTTTTTGAAATTAAGGAGTTGGTGATTTTTGAAAAAATTTATGACCCCGGACCTGCAAAAAAGTTGAAAAATCTTGAAATTTTTAAAAAAATTTTTTTTACTTGAAACAACCTAAAAAGCCACAAGATACGTTCTGAACGCCATTTTGGGTCTTTTCGGAGAAACTTATGCTGATTTTAGAAAAATAAGGAGTTGGTGATTTTTGAAAAAATTCATGACCCCGGACCTGCAAAAAAGTTGAAAAATCTTGAAATTTTTCAAAAATTTTTTTTTACTTGAAACAACCTAAAAAGCTGCAAAATACGTTCTGAACGCCATTTCGGGTCTTTTCGGTGAAATTTATGCTGATTTTAGGAAAATAAGGAGTTGGTGATTTTTTAAAAAATTCATGACCCCGGACCTGCAAAAAAGTTGAAAAATCTTGAAATTTTTCAAAAAAATTTTTTTACTCGAAACAACCTAAAAAGCCACAAGAAACGTTCTGAACGCCATTTCGGGTCTTTTTGGTGAAACTTATGCTGATTTGAGGAAAATAAGGAGTTCGTGAATTTTGAAAAAATTCATGACCCCGGACCTGGAAATAGTTGAAAAACCTTGAAATTTTTCAAAAAAATTATTTTACTCGAAACAACCGAAAAAGCCTCAAGATACGTTCTGAACGCCATTTTGGGTCGTTTCCGTGAAATGTATGCTGATTTTTTGAAATAAGGAGTTGGTGATTTTTGAAAAAATTCATGACCCCGGACCTGCAAAAAAGTTGAAAAATCTTGAAATTTTTCAAAAATTTTTTTTTACTTGCAACAACCTAAAAAGCCGCAAAATACGTTCTGAACGCCATTTCAGGTCTTTTCGGTGAAATTTATGCTGATTTTAGGAAAATAAGGAGTTGGTGATTTTTGAAAAAATTCATGACCCCGGACCTGCAAAAAGTTGAAAAATGTTGAAATTTTTCAAAAAAATTTTTTTACTCGAAACAACCTAAAAAGCCTCAAGATACGTTCTGACTGCCATTTCGGGTCGTTTCGGTGAAATTTATGCTGATTTTTTTAAAATAAGGAGTTGGTGATTTTTGACAAAATTCATGACCCTGGACCTGCAAAAAAGTTTAAAAATCTTGAAATTTTTCAAAAATTTTTTTTTACTTGAAACAACCTAAAAAGCCGCAAAATACGTTCTGAACGCCATTTCAGGTCTTTTCGGTGAAATTTATGCTGA